>NW_026137583.1:1200000-2400000 GCF_009805555.1 Andrographis paniculata | reverse complement strand
ATTTATAATTATATGAATTGTTAGTCGAGTTTGACAACCATGTTTGCATTGTTTCACTTAGGCCATCCGCAACCGCGTCAGCGTTTGAAAAAGAAAACAAAGAAAAACGAAAAATTAGAAGATCTCATCTCTCAAACATCGGTGCAGATAAGTACTTGTTGTTATTTGTGCCATTTTAATTGGGACACATAGCATATGTATATGAGATATATATATTATAAATGTGTATATATTATTTTTTGTAAGTTATTTTAAATATGTTATTATATGCTAATTTTATAATTTATAAAATTTTGTATTCTACAATACCAATATAGAATATATTGTTGTTATTTAAAAAACTAGAAATAAATTAAATATTAATATTAACTTATTCTTTATTAATTATAAAATTGATAAAATATTACTATATTTTTTTTAAAAATAATACATATGTATAAATATGAAAAAAATGAGATTGAGATACTTTATTGTGGATATAAAATTAAGATGAATATTTCTACTGATGTGACTGAAGAGAGAAAATGATCTGAAAGATAAAAAGTAACGGAGATACTTTACATCTTTATTGCAGATGCTTTAGGCATAACATGATACTTGTTTTCTAGATAATGAGAGATTACATTTTATTTTATGTCTTGGCGACGAGGATATCATTTTGAATCAAATTTATGGCAATGTGGAGTTTGTTGGAATTGTTCCTCAAATTCTTTTCGAGACAAAAATTTTCAGAAGTTTCCGGTGGCTTTAGTGATGGGCGTGACTAAGCGGATCTTCTTGTTCTGAAATTGATTTTAAATATCTTGTCAAATCAAAAGATTCTAGAGGCATTAATCATGAGCATGACCAAGATGACAAGGTTGACTTGACATCAAATTTGCAGAGTTATGGATGTGATCAATTAGTGATTTTCCAAGATATCATATCTTTGGGATATCATTCAATTAACTAGATTAGAAAATACTACTTATGTTCATAAATCCATTGATGTAAATTACAAATATCGAAAAGATTAGGGAAACTCTTTTAAGATTCGAATTTGTATAGGCGTCTTTTTGGAAGTCTAGGTTATTTAACAACTACTAGGCTCGATATATCCTATGCAGCGAATTGGATAAGTCAATTTATGAGTTCACCCTTACATCTCCATTTTCCTGTTGTTAAACGAATTGTTTGATATTTGTATGGCACTCCTCACCGAGTGCTTTGTTTTCCAGCACACTTTTCTCTTGATCTTTTGGTTTATAGTGATGCTAATTAGGCACAGTGTCTTGATACATGCCGGTTTTACTGTTGGATGGTGTATATACTTAGGTGATGCTTTAATTTCTTGGAAGTGCAAGAAATAGGACCGAGTCTCCAAATCCTTAGCTGAATCAAAATATTGTGCTATGTTAATCACTTGCTAAAAAATTACTTGGTTACATGGCATGCTCTCTAACTTGAGGTTCCCAAAAATTGGCGAAACTCCTCTCTATGTGGATAATACTAGTGCTATTCAGATCACAGTGAATCTGATCTTCCATGAACTTACCAGGAACATTGAGATTAATTGCCATTATATTCGGAAATCGGCTGAAAATAAGACTATTATGCTTCATCATGTTTTTTCTAATAAAAAAATTGCAAAAATTTTCACAAAGTCTCTATTTTGTGCTCGTCATGAGTTCTTTTTACACAAAGACTATAATGGTACATTGATTTAGACTAAATTTTAGGATATAATTAGATAAATAGGATTGATATGTTGTAAAAATATAAAATATTCTTTAATGTACCTATCATATATATTTAGGACCATTTTGTTCAATGAAGGACACATTTTCTGGAGAATTATTCTTGGTTTTGATATATCATTCCTACAATACTTTTGCTGTAATTTTTAAGAGGTTAAACTACAAAGAGCTATATCTAGTAGATTAGAGTGCCGGTCAGGGGACTCTCACGGAGGATCTCTTCCTTTAAGCTCCCAAGTCCGCCAATGGCATCCCTTTCTAACGAAGATTTATTGCATGTAAAACATGTATAAATTAAATTTTATTACTTATACAAGATCATTGATCTCGCTGCTCATTTAATCCACTCACTACTTCATGTTCACCTTTTATATGTTTATGTTCAGTTGTTTGTAAAATTGTAGAAGAGCAAATATAAATTGACTATCTCTTGTCACACATTAAAAGCATTGTTTAGATGGTCCATAGCAAAGAAAAATGGCAGGAGTGGCAGCCACATCAACGTTTTACTCATAATTTAACCGAAACTAAAAATAGGTAACTAGGGATTGACAACGAGTCAAACACCTAAGTAATAATTAATTAGACATAGAAATTTTTCTATGATGTTGCAGTGATGTATGAGGATAGCAGCTTTTCCTTTTTACAATATTCTTAGATGTTAATCAGAGGATCCATTTTTTATCCTTAAGGTCAAGTATCAATGAAA
Source organism: Andrographis paniculata (assembly GCF_009805555.1). Taxonomy (NCBI): domain Eukaryota; kingdom Viridiplantae; phylum Streptophyta; class Magnoliopsida; order Lamiales; family Acanthaceae; genus Andrographis; species Andrographis paniculata. The sequence goes on along the minus strand of NW_026137583.1, from coordinate 2,397,555 downwards.
CCGAGAATTTTGCTTAAATAAGCAATTGTGATGACTCTTGCTCTTTCAACCATAAAAAAGTTATTAGTATACATTTTTCTATCACCTATCACCATACCACTCACATCACACCTTTTCTATCCTTAGTCATAAGAATTTCCTACACTCGTTTGGCATAACATCCATTATATCTGAAAATATATTTATTCGTAATTGCAAACATTTATATCCACTGAGTTGTATAGTTTCTGCATATTATAAGTATACAACATAACTGGCATAAACACAATCACTACACACATTGACTCATACAACTTATATCACCTCCATTTCATTCTTCACTACATCGTTACATTAATTACATGCAACATTCACCTCATTAGATATTGCTTTTATCTCAATTTCTTAGACAACAATAGTATAGAATTAAATTTTTGCACTAGTTGAAACTTCAATCCTACTTACAAATTTTGTAAACTTTAACAAATAATTATTTGAATTATTTAGAAACTTAAAATTCCTAAGTTCAATCTAAAATCTTCGAGTAAAGAAGATAAAATATATTATTTGATATCTGAAAAGGTAAACTGCAAATTTGACTTTATTTGCCAATATCTCACAACCAATAACAAAACACATGGATTTGAACTATCAATCCACACTACCTTACTCACATTACCAGTTACTTAAAAATTTGTTTCTCACAACTCTCGTATTTTACTCATCACGTACTGTACCTTTTCATCTTGCACAAAGCACAAATTATATCAGTTGAATGTCTCTAGATATTGACAATAAATTAAAACTATAGTGGATACAAGCAAGAAAATTATGTCCCATAAAAATTGGCAACACATTTTCATAGATAACATATTTCCAAGAACACAATTGATGGCTATATGTCCCCATAAAAATATGTTACCAAAATCACAATAATGACAACACATTTCAAAAAGTAGGTAAAGTAACCAGTAATGAGAGGATTCATGATATAAACAATGACATAAGCATATGATGTAAGCAAGTACATCGTGTGGCTTCAAAAATTTTAGCTTGTTTAAATGTTAGAGTCAGGCCGAGGGGTCACAATTCTTCATCCTTGTATATTCATCATATCAAGCTATTGGATTAATCTAGAAAATTTATATTAAAGTTTACGAGCTCAACTTCAGGTAATTGGTCCAATTGACATGGGTGGAATTTCAATATTCTTATCAAAAGCACACACTTATTTCTTCTAAGTAAAAATTGTAAAACTGTACACACATTAAAATAGTTTATCAACTATGAAAGTAAAAAATATATTGTATTACATAAAAAATGATGGAATTTGAAATTGAAATTCTCTATTTCAATAATAATAATTCGTACATATTTATAATGATATATGAATCATCAGAATAAGGTAAGTGATATGCGGAAATTTGTTTTAAAATAGGAAATTTATTATGAGTTTATTGGGTGAAATGTGCATTATTTCGTACGCTCAGCTATAGATAAAAAAAATGAAATTGTAGACCCTTAATCGCACTATCACAATTATTTTTACTTATTTTACTAGTGGGTTTCCAGGTCGAACACAGAGATTTTAAGTCGCGAAATTAAAGTGCAAGTTAAGCGCAACAAAAAGCGGTAAGGCTGACTCGCTCGTGAGCAAGCCAGAAAGTTAAACTAGGACATAATTAAAATAAAGTGATTAAGGTAAGCGATTGATGGAAGATTAAGTGAAGATGGTACACGAGCGATGGATGCAGTGAGATTGGTGTTGTACGAGTGCGAGTGGGTGCAGTGAAAGCGGAACATAGATATATGAGTGATACTAAGTGAGTGGTAAAAGGGGATCAGATGATGTTGTGTGTGACTTGCATGTTCCTTAATTCCTAAAATTTCATGGATCAAGTGAGGGAGTGATGCTAGTGAGTAAGTGAAACATATATGTATAACACGTAATCGATAGAGAAAATGAATGTAATTGCGCATAATGAATAAAATAGAAACTGAGATAGCCGGTACTTGACCTTAAGGGATTTGCAACAAAACTTCAATGACGCCCAAAATCAAAACATTATAAGCAAGAAATGATATTGTCACTAGATATTTATGTGACCTAATAGACAAACACCTATGCCCCTTTAATTATCCCAATCTTTGTCTCATTAGTGGCTTTATCCTTCTGTTATCTCTCTTTAATCAGAATCGAATTTGGAACAGCAGCTAAGCAGGTAGATAAGGCTCCTACGTACTTAACTACATTGAACTTCCTAAATTCTTTCAATGAATACAACATGAATCTAGGTTGGTTAGTCGATTCTTCTATGTTCTTTCTCAGCAAAATGTAATTCTAATCTTAATATTCTGACACAAATATGAATTGGGGATGAAGGTGAGTGTGAAAAAATCATGATATTTCATTAAATACTAATAAAATAGTAAAGATCTACATTACAAAACCAATAACAAAGCTGTAAAATAAAGTAGTAAGATAATCTATAAAGCAGTAAGGTGAGCGGCCAGAGGAGAAGAATATCCAAACTCCTCTGGCAATTTGTATCTAGTGAACTCCCTTACAGGGTTAGAGCTCTCGAAAAGCATTAAAATTTGTAGAAAGTAAGTATTGAATGTAGTGTATTCAGTGTGTTTTACAAATGGAATATGTCCCTATTTATAGATACGTGGAATCGGCAGTTGTGGAGCAATTGAGCGGAGGTTGAAACCGCTGGACAGTTAGGCGGTTTTCGGAAGTTAATCTGTTGAAGCAGTTGCACCAGCCATAACTCCTTGGTTGTCGTTTCGCTCACTTCATAATTTAAGGTCGTAGATCTTCCTCGCTTGCCTCGGTGACTGGAGGGCATCAACGCAGCTCAAGCGGTGCTGTCGTCGCAGTCTGGTAATGGAATAGCTTGACCGCTGAGAAAAGTACACTTATTCAATTTTTGGAGTGGTCCAATCTTGCTTCTACAGTAGCAAATGTCTGGTCGCTGGCGCTGACGGTAAGCAGTAAGAGCGTCACCGCTTGACTTTCAACACTTAGTTTTTCTGGGCTAGAAACATCACTTAAAAAGGGCAAAAACGTAAATAATCTCAACAGACAGACTCCGGATCATGCCAAACAAAACAAATCAATAAAGTATGCCATAAATCAAATAATTTGGTGGTTTTCACATAAAAATTCAAGTAATACCCAGTTTTGTCAAGCAAAAAATATGCTGTTATTTGGAGTAATCAGTAAGAATCCTAAAATAACTGTTAACTAATATAACTACTATAAATATAATATATATTTTCTAAATATATTTTAACACCCCTCTTTAAACTCAATGTATGATGGAACAAATTTGAGTTTTCCAGAAGTGACTAAAAGTGATGTAGCCGAGATCTTCCACGAACGAATTTGAATATGCTAAGATTGACCGAAAGTGGCATAGTCATCCACTTGATCAAAGTCAAAAGTAGAATCTCAACACCGTTAGAGTTGGAAATAAGACTGGTCGCTCAGAATGGAACTATAGTCGAAAATAGGACTCGCTCACTCTTAATAGAGGTAGAGTCGAAAACATGACTCACTTGCTCACAACAGAGCTAGAGTCAGAAACAAGACTTGTCCACTCTCAATAGAGTTAGAGTAAAAAAACAAAACTCTCAACGGTATTAGAGTCAAAATTAGAACTCTGTCAGTGAAAATCAAAGTAGCAGAGACGGAGACGGCATTAAAATGACAATATGACTGTGGATAGAAGCAGATACATCAATAATAAGAATTCATACATATTTATAATGACATTGATAATGTTCTTTTGTATAGTCAATTACAGGGAATTTTTATTCGAAGATTGAGATGTAATGAATTATTGAGAGCGATCAGATATAGTAAAAAGTTGTGGTTGTAGACCCTGAATTGTTATCATAATTATTTATACTCTTTGACTGGTGAGTTTTCAGGTCGAACACAGGGATTTTAAGTCAAGTATTGATCTCATGAAAGCGGCAGAAATGCAGTAAAAGGACCCGCTTTGAAGCGGGTCTAAATCTTAATCTACAAAGAGCTGGAAAGGAAAGTGGTAGAAAGCGAGTGGTGGTGAGCGAGCAAGGTGCCAGCGATGGATGAGTGAGAGGGATATGAGTGGATGATACAACATATATGTATATAGATTGAGCGGTAGAGATTGATGGAGAGGTGTTGTATCTGAACTATGCGTTACTCAATGACTAGGTTTTCCTGGAGGAAGTGAGCGAGCAGTGCTGGTGTTTAAGTGAGCATATATATAATACGGAAACGGGAGAAGGAGGTAATGTAAATATATAAACCATATTATGAGGAATTTTTATCGCTGGTACTTGACCTTAAGGAATTTACAACAAGACTTCAATTACGTCCAGAATCATAACATTATAAAAAAGATTCCCTACTATCACTAGGAGTTTCTGTGACCCAATAGACACCGTTTATGCCCTATTAATTATCCCGAATTCTGTCTCATTAGTGGCTTTACCCTTTTATTACCTCTTTTTATAAAAAAATTGAATTCAAACCAGTAGTTAAGCAGGTCGACAAGGCTCCTACGTACTCAACTACATTGAAGTACCTTGAATCAGTTTGTGACAAAAGACACAGCTTAGATAATCAATCTTTTTGTGCTCTTTACCAGCGAAATGAAATTCTTTACAAATAGGTTTTATATACATGTGAAAAGTATTGAGGGAGTGATAATGAAGAACAAATGATATTTCATTACTTACTACCAAAGCTTGAATTTCTAATTCTACAAATACTGTAATTAAAGCAATAAACTAAACTAAGTAAGTAGTAAAGTGGTGGCCAAGGGAGAAGAAAAATCTCAACTCCCTTGGCCATTCCTGTGGAGAACTCCTTTACAGGGTTGGAGCTCTCGGAAAACAGGAAGACAACTAGAGTTCGCAAAAAATAAGTGCTGGTATACTCCTCTCGAAGTATATTTTATATACAGATATTTGTCCTTATTTATAGCAGGTGGAAGTAATGGTTGCAAGCAGTTACAAAGTGGTTTCAACCGCTAGGTTGTTAGGCAGTTTGTGGCGGTTATTCTGTTGAAACAGTTGCTGGCTATATCTCCCAGGGTGCTCGCTTCGCTTGCTTTGGATTGTAAGGGCGCAGATTTTCCTCACTTGCCGGATGACTGGAGGGCATCAGCATAGTTAAGCGGGTTTGCTTTGTGCTGGCTGGTAATGGAATCGTTGTACTGTTGCAGGTTGGACATTTAGGTAATATTTGAGTTGAGTTGTCGTCGCTTCGCTGCAGTGGGTGTCTGGTCGCTGGCCTAAGCGCTGGAGTGTCGCTTTCGAGCGGTGGAGGCTACCGCTTGCCTCTCTTGCCTTAGCTTTTCCGGACGATTGAGTCATCGTTTGTGAGCGAAGATGACTATTGCTTATTTCATCTGCCTTAGCTTTTCCGGACGATTGAGTCATCGTTTGTGAGCGAAGATGACTATTGCTTATTTCATCTGCCTTAGCTTTTCCGGATCCAAAACACTGCTTAAAAGAGCAAAAATTGTTAATAATCTCAATAAACCAACTCTGGATCATGCCAAGTGAGATAGATGAATAAAGTATGCCATATATCAGTTATTGTATAGTTTTTATACAAAAATTCAAGTAATACACAGTTTTGTCAAGCTAGAAATATGCTCATATTTGGAGTCATTAGACACCATATTTGATGTATCCAGAGAGAATTTGATCATAATACCATATTATAATGTGAAATTGAAATTCTATATTTCAACAATAAGAATTCATATATATGTATAATAATATATGAATCATCTAAATAAGGTAAGAATCCTACAAATCTCTTAAATAAAATAACTATCATAAATATAATATATAATTTTCTAAGTATATTTTAACAAAAAATGTCTATGTATTTCAAATTGTTCATATAATTATCTAAAAACTATTCATATTAGACCCATACCAATTTACAAACAAGTCTGATGCTTTCTTATATTTGTAAATGCATCCTCAGAACATATTTAAAAGATACACCAGAACTTTGCCAAAATTACGCACACAAATTGAATTTTAATCGCCAATCCACCTACCCAAAACAATAATGATATCGAAATCTACGCTACATTAAAACATAATAAATATACATTAATTTACATTGATTGCACTTGCTATAAATATTCATAAACTACCAATCAACTTATATAAATTGAATCATCTTTTCAAAGGAAAAAAATATCACATAAATGATAAATGACTATGGAGAGGATAAAACATGAGCAACTCACTAATGAAAATAAGCGAAACTCTATCCTCCTCGAAGAAACTGAAGGTCTCTTGAAGGAGGTCGAGCAATTGAAGATTCTTTATGGTGTTGACATTGCCATCATCGGTCATGAGGAAGGTGGCGAAAGCAATACCATTCTTTGGCCATCACCGGAAGGGGTGGCGGAGCAGGTGAACAAATTTATGGAGTTACCGATAGACGAAAAAACTAAGAGAATGGTGACTCACGAGAGTTATATAGAGCAAATTATAAAGAGTGAAAAGGAGAACATTGATAAGTTGATGAGGGCTATGGCGGTGAAGGAGGGCCATCAGCTTCTAGCCAAAAAGGAGGTGGAAGACATGGACGTGACTGAGCTGAAAAATTTGAAGGTCATGGTAGCTGAGATGATTAAGAAACTGAAGAAAAGAGCTGAAGAACTCGACCTGGTGACGGCACCGAAGGCCAACATTGGGGCTGGATCAGTGGAGGGTGGAGGAGACCTTTTTCAGGACCATGACTTTTTCGAACATTGGGGCACCTCCTTTTGGAGCAGCGACAGCTACATCCGATGAAGATCAGAGCCATATGCAGGCGATGGTTTCAGTGGGGACTGATAAGTGGTTTTCTGGCGGCGCCGGAGGCAGTGGCGGAAGCATTGGCGGTGGTTCTTCTTCTACATTTGAAGGGTATTCTAGTCCCACTGTTGGTGGCAGTTCTTCTTCTAGTTTTCTAGGGTTTTCGGGTAGTGTTGCTACTGGAGGGGACTTCTCCAATGACACTGCCGGCATCTATTATTCTGGATATGAAGGGTCTTTTGGTGGCAGCACTGCTGTTGGTGGTTCTTCTACTAGTTTGGAGGGACGATTTTCCAGTGCTAGTGATGATGCTGTTGGCGGTTCCTCTAATGACTCTAGAGGAATGTTTGGCGGGGGTAATTAGTGGCTGTGAGCTACAAGTAATTGATGGGAGGGGATCCTCACCTTCACCGCTCCTGTCCCACTCTAAGCATCATCACACACCCATGTATCTATACATGGGTATGTGTGGGGCAGGGAGGGGATGATGCCGAGGATCTCCTCCCGTAATTGATGGTTGTTATTTTATTATGTATTTTTCTTCATAGGTATTGGTAATAGACGTTTTTTCTTATGAAATAATAATACCCAATAATTACTAGAGTTGCAAAATTAGCCTTTCAAAAAAAATTTAGTATATGTTTTTAGTTAATTCTTTGTTACTATTTATAATATATTTAGTTTGTTCTTTTGAATTATCAAACTTATTGTCTATTACACAAATTTTCATTTTTATTTCAAAATATTATTTTCAATGCCTGTTATTTATATAGAATTTAATACTCCCTCCATTCCACGGCACCAAATCTTCTATTATCAAATTCTCCTATTCTCTCTATTCCAACAAAAAAAATTATGACACAGGTTTAGAAGAGAGAAAAAATTAACAAAGAGTAATTATGAATATGATTTAAAATTTATATATTTTTAAAAATTATATTTTTATTACTTATTAATTTTCTTTTCTTAAAATTAATTATATTCAAATTAATTATTATTTTTATTATTATCCTCCCTCCGTCCCATAACTATATATCAATTTGCTTTTTGCACGGAGTTTTAAAAATATTAGTATTATATTGGGATATAGTAGAAATAAAGTACAAACGACTGAAATGACTTTATTAGTATTGTGTGATATAAAGGTAATGGTATTTATATAATTTATTGGAAGTTGTAAGGGTATTTGTAATATTAGGTAGATAGTACATTTACTAAAAAAGGAAATAGATATTTTGTTATGAGACTGACCAAAATAGAAAAATAGAGACTTTGTTATGAGACGAAAATAGTATTATTTAATTGTAAATATATAATTTCTTTATTTTTTTAAATATTACCGTAAAATACCATTTAAATATAATTTTATGAATAAAATATTACACAAATTACTATTTAAATGATTTTTTTATGGAACATTTAAATTTTAAAAATAATATATATATACATAATATGTTATTGTGTAAAGAATAATATAATATATATATATATGAATAAAAGAATAAATTTTTTAATAATATAAAATTATATCTAAACAATACTTGAGATGATTTTTTTTCTTAAAAAAAAAGAAAACAAATATGATAAATTGATATAATAGTAAAAATAAAAATTAATTTGAGATATAATTTATTTTAATATTTTTAAATAAACAAAATTAATAAATAATAAAGATATAATTTTAAATAATACTCATATCTTTTTTTTTTTTTTTTTTTTCATACGTCATAACTTTATATGCTGGAATACGAGGAATAGAGATATTTGAGAAGAGAGGACTTGGGTCCCCCATTCCACTTACCGTCCTACATTTAAGATGATTTTTATTTTTTAGAAAATTATTACACATTTTAATTTTATTTAAAATTTTTTAATTTATTTTTTTATTTTAATTACATTAATTAGATATTTATATTATAGGATAATTATTTTTACTAATATATTTTTAATTATCTACTCATTATACTTATTCTAAATTACCTAATTATTTATTCATTATACTTATTATAAATTACCGTATCTACGCTAACCCGAATATGCAATGTGGAATGAAGAGACTATTAAATAATGTTATTTAACCCAAAAATAACATCATTAAAAAAAAAAAAAAAAGAACACACATAATTTATTTATTTAAAACGAAACAAAAAAACATTTACATAATTTTTTTATATTTCTATTCAGAATATAATACCAAATATCGTTTCAATTTAAAATATTATATGCCAAATTTATTTCTATTCAAAATTGATCTATTATTGAAAAAAGTTAAATGAACATCATAGTATAGTTACAAATTAATGGAGTGATACTTTCTCATGTTTTTAGGTTATTCTTTATTGTTTAATTAATTATTTTAGAAAAAGCTTATTCAAATTTTAATTTTTTTTACAAAATATCGTATTAGTTAATTATTTCAAGTTAGAAAAATATTAAATATATATATATATATATAAAAGATAATAACATAGATTGTGTAGTGGCAGCAGTGGCGGAGGCAGACTCCTCTTTCTTCTTCTTCTCTGGCAGGTGGCGGCGACGGGGCTGGTGACGGCGCAGGCAGCTTCCACTCCGGCGACGGCGGCAGCAGCGCTGAGGCGGACTACTCTTTCTTTTTCCTTCTTCTCCGTCAGGCGGCGGCGACGGGGGGCTGGTGGCGGCGCAGACTGCTTCCGCTCCGGCGACGGCGGCAGCAGCGAAGCCCTCCTCTTTCTTCTACTTCTTCTCCGGCAGGCGGCTGCAGTGGAGGCTGGGGCAGCACCGGCGGCTTCTTCTCCAGCACGCGGCAGCAGCGGTGGCCTTTTCTCTTATTTTCCTTTCTTCTCCGGCGCAGTGGCAGCGGCGGCGGCCGGCGGCAGAAGCTGCTGTGGCGGGGCGGTTTTGGAATCTTCTCCGGTGATGGTGGCGGCGGCGGAAGCTGCAGCGAATGGCACTGTTTTGGAATCTTCTCTGGCGGCAGGCGGCGGCAGTCTGGTGGAAGGCGGCGGTGGTCCGGTGGCAGGCGGCGGTGGCACTCCGGTGGGGGCATTGGAATATAATATATTTTTAAAAATTTTTTTTTTAATTTGTCTCAAAATTTCCTAGGTTATTGATATAAAATATATATTTTTTTAAATAGAAAATTTTTAAATTTGCTTCGGAATTTCCGAAACTATTTTCATTAGTGTCAGAATTTCCAAAGCATTTAGTCTCGAAAATTCCGAAACTATTCCAATTAGATTCTGAAATTTCGAGGCTACACAAACAGTCACGAAGAATCTGTTGGGACCGTTTCCGAGACTGTTTCCGAGGCTAATCAATCCAATATACTCCTTTCATCCTTTAACAATCTATCAATTTTTCTATTTTGATCTGTCTCGTAACAAAAACAAAATATTTATTTATTTTTTTATTAATAAGATTATTTTAGTAATTTTTACTTTATTTATATCATATTTCAATATAATATTAATATTCCTAAAATGATGTAAAAACAGACAAACACAAGAAAGGAAGAGAGTATAATATAATATTATCTTCGCCTTGTGGGGTTAGTGCCGTTTTTTTTTTGCATGCATATACTAAAAAATATTGAATTAAATAGTTAATTGATTTGAATTAGTTGATATAATGTGTAAAAAAATATTATTTTGATTATCTTTTTTTATTGGATAAAAATAGGTATGTCAAATAGGGCGGGTTAGCTCTGGACCCGCTCTTATTGGGACGGGTTCGGGTTTAAATAATATGTTTCGGGGCGGGTTGTAAATTTAAAATTTTAAACCCGGCCGGGTTCGGGGCGGGTTAGGGTTTTACTAAAAACCCGTCCCAATCCGGACCCGGACCCGAACCCGGATATTTTTTAAAATTGTTATAACTAATATATATGTACATTTATATAATAAAAATATATTATTTATTTACTTAAATAATTTTAAATATAAAATTCAATTAGTCGCCTCCTCCGAATAATTTTTTAAAATTATTATACCTAATATATGTATATTTATATAATAAAAATATATTATTTATTTATTTATCTTATTTTTATGGATTAATATTTGATTATTTTTAGATTTTTTTTTGTGTTTTTAATGCTATTTGTTTTAGTATTCGATTGTTAAAAAAAATATTTATTATTATATATTTTTTAAAAAAAAACGGTTTGCTGGGTTGGCCCCGAACCTTCCGAGTTCGGGGCGGGGCGGGTCCTGGGGCCGAGTGGAAGTAGGGCGGGACGGGTCTCGGAGCCTAATATTTTCTAGCGGGCGGGTCTCGGGCCTGCAGAACTCGTCCCAAACCCGCCCCGTTGACATCCTTAGATAAAAAGTAAAAAAAATTGGAATATTTATTTATTTATTAATACTTACTCTATTAAAATAACTATGTGAATAAAATTCCTTGACAAACCCCAACAACTTCAATTTATTTTGTCAATTCACACGTTAAATACGATTTCCTCAAAAATTCCTTCCAAAAATATTTCTTCTAAATTAATTTTACCAAATTCCCTATCCTCTCAAAGTAAGACCATCGAGAGGCCTAACAAATAGAGTAAGAGTAGGATTGTAGTTTGGATATTTACGACTAAGAAGTATCAGAGTCTCTTTCGGATAGGCTCTAAAAGGAGAAAGAATGATGGAATGTCAATAGAAGTTTATTATTGAATTGACCCGACTTGATAATACATATTTTGGGAACGTTAAGTGTCAGAGCCAAAGTCACTGAATGGGTAAATCGTCGATCCATGGACTACGTAATGTCCTTTACCCCTTGGGTGACAAATGTGCATTTTACTAGAGGTTTCTAATACTCTTTTACTAGAGGTTTTTAATACTCTTCTGCAATTTCTATTGAAACATATACTTTAGGGTGATTGTACGGCAGATCATTTTAAAGCAGACTCCCCGTTCATAAAGAGAGTTATAAACTATTGAAAGAAAACTTATTCTTGAGGTCTAAATGGTTAGGCCTATTTAAAGGTGTTTCTACGGAACAAGATTGGAGATTCTTTCTTGATACTATCTCAACAAATTAGGAGATAATCGTAACAAAAATTATAACATAATTAATAATCGGGATAAGGATATTCGAGATTATAGTAACATCTTTAGATATTAAAGTCCCTCGTATGGCAAATTTTATCCTTTCAATATGAATAGAATTTTTCGGAATTTTTCTATCAGACCCATGAGCTAACCGACTAGGTCCACCACCCGATCCAAAATTCGCAACTCGATTTGGTACAATTAAAGAATTTGATAAGGATAATAATATTTACCAATCATTTTATCCGAGGAATTCGGTTATGAGAATATATTAAATATTTTTTGTACTTGATATCTGAAATTCTGAAAACAAGAATTCTTACATATTCAGTCCCAAGTCCCTGCTGAAAATATCTGATATGGCGACATATCTCCGGCAGGTGACGCATCAAACGGGCATGTTAACCTCAACTCACATGCGAGCCACGTGTTATTTTTCCACCGGATGCTACAAATGAAATTTTTGTAGATACTGTCCTAAAATAAAAAATTGAAAATTGATGTTAAAAAATGACAGCACTTGTCAAATAGAATTTATAATTTACATTTTATTTAAATATATTCAAGAAATTACAATGTATCTTGTTAATGATATATTAGAAGAGAGTTCATTTCATGGTGAGATAAAAGTAAGGTTCCTACTCTCTCTCTATATATACATATCTCTCTCTCTATATATATATATACACACACGCCAACTAACAACCCTCGACGATGTAGGAATTCTCGTTTTGAGAATTTAGAAAATCAAATAATTATTAAATATTAAACCTATTCTGAAAATTGAACTATGGTAAGAATAGATGAAATAATATGATTATCCATATCACATAACTATATGCCGAACCGAGTAATGAACTCGGATCGGGTGTCGGATCGAGTCGGTGAGCTCAATCGGATAGAGAAATCCGAAAAAATTTTATTCATGCCAAATGGACAAGTCATATCTTAAAATTGATTTCCATACGAAAAAAATTTGAGGTCATATTTTATGGGTGCGTTTACTATATGAGATTATGGTGGATAATACTATTTTATCCGACCTAATTTCATATCTACAGAGCCATATATAATTAAAGATCTCTTACAATTATTATAATTTATAGGATTGTTAATACAATCTAAGCCACTAATATTATTAATTATATTACTAAATTATCTAAATTACTCATCTCTTTAAATACTTACAAACATTTTATATAAATATAATAACAATTAATCTTTTTGTTTAAATGCAAGTTATATATATTTTTTAAACTTTTAATAAATAATATTAAGTTATAAGAATGCTAGAAAATATGTTACTAAAACTTAATTTATAATTTTGAGGACAAAATTAAATATATTTAATAAATAATAAAAATATATCAAATTATATATATACATATTATGTCATGACAATAACTCAATTAAATTTTAATATTGTTATATATTAGTATATTGTTATAATTAGAAAGAAAAAAAAATATAAAATAAATTATATTACAATAATTTATAATAACATTATTAAGGGTACTTTGGGTAAAAAAAAATAATCATACCATATAATCAAACAAAATATAATTTTATATAATATTTAATTAGGCAAAGTAAACGTCATATTACTTAATCCCTTGATTATATAATCCATGCTTTAAAATAGTTTATGAATAGGCATGACCTTTATCACGAGACACTCTCCTCCCTTTGCCGATTATTCTACTCTACTTCGAAAGAATATAAGTCGTTTTACTTTTGTGAATTATACAAATATACTGAAACACTACTGACGGATATTTCGTTCTGCAGGAACAGATCTTTCTCAACTTGCTTTCCTTCCTAATTTCTCATTAGGGCCTTATATTTTCCAACACCTCTATGGTTGTGATCAAGAAATTTAGAGTTTATTTGAAAAGTTTGAAACAATAAATCGGTCCGAAAGTGTTGCACAAATTTTTTTTTTTTCAGCAAGACTTACCGGATAGTGATGGATGATACGTAGTGAAGTGATCAAGTGTGGAATTACTTTGTATTTTTGCACCTTTAACTTAATATTGACAAATATATTTTCTTGACATTTCTTGTGATATCTTGTCTTAAATATAACATGATATTATTTTTATTTTTTATTGAGTCCTGAATGATGACACTGAATTGCTATACATTAGTAATAAGAATGACTCAGAAGAAGACGAGAAAAGAGACTATCTGTTATACCAAAAAATATATATTTCTGAAAGAGTTATTTGGGCTCGATAAAAGAAGAAGAAACAACCTAATTATTTGGTCCAAATTTATAAATAAATAAAGGACCATAATAGAGCAGCCCGGTTGGAGGCCCAGGCCCGAGTTCACAAGGCCACACGAAGCAATATCCGATTGAAATTATTCTAATTTTGTATAAAAATAATTGGATGATAGGGTGAAATCTTAATTGGATTAGATTTGATTAGTGATATTATATATGCTTAATAGTTTACATTAGAGGAACATCCGACAATATAATTTTTGGCTTCTAAATTTCATGCAATTGATTTTTCTTTCATTTCCTTAAATTTACTTTCTTTCGTATTCTAATCTTCTTGCTCTGCTTCCTGTTTCTCTGTATTTTCTTTTTTGATTCTTTTAATTTTTTATCCATTATCTTTTTATTTTTTTACTTTCTACTCATTTATCTTTGTTCTCTTTTTCTATTTATTATTTGGGAACAAAGTTCAAAATCCTCTTTTAAGGAAGTTGGAAAACTTACCCGATTGATTCCTTTCATCGCATACCTTTTTTTTTATTTTTTTATTTTTTTATTTTTTCTTATTTTCTATTCATTTATCTTTGTTCTCTTTTTTTTCATTTATTATTTGGGAACAAGGTTCCGAATCCCGTTTTAAGGAAGTTGGAAAACTTATCACATTGATTCCTTTCATCTTCTATCCATTTTTTTTTTAATTTTATTACTTTCTACTGATTTATTTTTGTTCTTTTTTTTCATTTATTATTGAGAACAAATTTCCAAATCCTGTTTTAAGGAAGTTGGAAAACTTATCCCATTGATTCCTTTTATCTTTTACCAATTTTTTTTTTTTTTAATTTTTTACTTTCTATTTATTTATCTTTGTTCTCTTTTTTCATTTATTATTTGGGAACAAGGTTCCAAATCCTGTTTTAAGGAAGTTGGAAAACTTACCCCATTTTTTACAGCTTGGATCCGAAAAGCTGGCGAAAAATATTTTAAGTAACAACACTATCATACAATGGTCAACTACTGATCAACAGCTGTATCTGTTGCTATACAAAAAGGAAAACTAAAGATAGTCATTTACAGAAAATCAAGAAACAAGAAGTGTTCAATATAGATGCAGACATTCCAAATTCATGCATCATTTCAACTAGATATCAATTATCACGATTAACAGAAGATCTTTCTTTCTTTGTGCCTAAGATTTTTTGAAACTAGAAGATCCAATAATCTTTCAACATCGATGGAACTCGCATCCGCAGGAGTACAATGGGTTCTATCCGAGACACACTTTTGTACTTGTCGGCCAGTGTATATTCTCTTAACATATATTTCCTTTGACGACCACGATCACCATTCTCCTCATTCACCTTGTAGTAAAAGAAACTCTTCCTTTTTCCTATTAGTTCTTGGTTCCTGTCATAGATTTCGACATGCATGGAACGATCACTGCACCACCAGGAAGTTCCTTAACCGCTGTCATAAAGGAAATTTCTTTGGTATCTTGGTAGTCGTTGAACAACTCCTCCTGGGGTTCTTCGTTGATGCTGTAAATGTCGTGATTTGGAAGGACACAGCGGATTTGAGGAGGCAATTGGATTTTGGCTTCACATAGCTCATTAAGAAGAAGGAGAATGACTTCTTTATCAGATAATAGAGTGTGTGTCATTGCAGAATAGCAAACGACGACCTTCGGTTGTTTGCGGAGAATGATCTGAAAAACTGAATGATTGAAGAACCAAGAGGATGTGTTTTGTTGAGCCCAGAGAATAAAGGAATATGATGGAATGAATTCTCTATCTCTTATAAGTACATAATACACATTATGCATTTATAATAAAATTTTGTGCCAATTGTCCGAAAGAACATTATACGGTATTTGGTACAAAAGATTTAATTCAAACATGATATATATATATATATATATAATATAGATGCGTAATGCGTATATATAAGAGAGAGATTATTATTTCATATTCCCCTTTTCCTGCGCTCAATAGAACACATCTCTTCCTTCTTCAATTATTTAGTTTTTCAGATCATTTTCCGCAATCAACCGAAGGTTTTTCGTTTTTCTGCAATGGCAGACACTCCATTATCTGATGAAGAAGTCATTCTCATTCTTCTTAATGAGCTATGTGAAGACAAAATCCAATTGCCTCCCCAAATCGGCCGTGTCCTTCCAAATCACGACATTTACGGGATCAACCAAGAACCCCGAGAGTTGTTCAACGACTACGATGATTACAAAGAAATTTATTTCATGACAACGCTTAAGGAACTTCCTGGTGGTGATAGTTATAACCGCAGTTGCGGCGGAGGGAAGTGGAAGAAGGCCGGCAGCCATTTCGAAATCTATGACAACAACCAAGAACTAATAGGAACAAGGAGGACTTTCTCTTACCACAATGTGAATCGGAAGATTGGTGACCGTGATGGTCGAAGGAAATATATGTTAAGAGAATATACACTCTCCGACAAGTACAGAAATTGTGTCGCCGGAAATCACAAACTGAATGCACTGTGTAGTCATGAAAAAACATCTCTCGGATAAAAGAAATTATCCTCGTCCGGATGTGAGTTTGATCGATGTACATGTTGAAGGACTTTTGGGTCAGCTAGTTCAAAAAAATCTTAGGCAGCAACAAAGTTCTTCTGTTAATCGTGATAAACGATATCTAGTTGAGATGATGCATGAATTTGGAATCTCTGCATCTATATTGAAAACTTCTTGTTTCTTGATTTTCTGTAAATGATCTTAGACTTTTCTTTTTTGTATAGCAACAGATACGATCAGTTGTTGATCATTGTATGATATATTCTTTTCTCTATCTTCTTCAGAGTCATACTTGTTCTTGAGGTATAGAATTCATTGTCAACGATTCCGGAGTCAATAAAAAAATTAAAAATAAAAAAACATAATATTGTCATCTTTAAGACAAGATATCACAAAAGAATGTCAATAAAATATCTTTGTGAACATTAAGTTACAGGTGCAATAATATATAGCAATTCTAACTTAAACACTACACTACATATCATCCATCACCACCTGACAAATCTTGCAGAAAAAAAGAATTTGTGGAACACTTTAGGACTGATTCATTGTTTCAAACTTGAGAAATAAACTCTAAATTTCTTGATCAAAATCATAGAGGTGTTGGAAAATATGGGCCATGTCGTGATGGCCTCGCCATCTTGCGCGAGTTTTCATTCCTACGTCTCCACCAAATGAGTGCCAAGTCTTTCAAAAATAACGACCGCTGCATATGTACCTTGGCCGTATCTCCCACGACTCCTACAACGTTAAAGTAACGTTCTACATCGAAAATAAATTTATCAATTAAGTTCGAGCTCATTGTCCGAATTTAATTAGTATTTTTTTTTTGTCCACCAAAAGTGTGCTTACATTCTTTGTCATTACTAAGGAAGTGATCATACTTTTTTGTGGATGGACAAAATATATAATATATTGTTAAAATACTACTAATTGAATATATGTATATTACTCATGTTAAAAAATTCAAATACAAAAATTAAAATTTAAAAATATTAGCAGTTGTCTAAAAATGTTTAACACCTTAAATATAGTAATTTCATATAATATTTTATATAGAAAAATTATACTTTATCTCATATAATTTGTCCACTTTTTTATTTTTATTTATCCCACCTAATTTGTCATTTTATTTTCTTTTTAAATATAATTATACACTTTAATCAAATTTTAAAATTCATAATTTGTAATTTTCTAATTTTAATTAAATAATTTAGTCATTTTAATCTTAATCTATAATTATTTTTATTAAATCGTAATTATTTTTTTTAATACACTTCTTAATTACTTACTAGTTATACAATACCTAAAATTTGTACCCAACTAAGATGAAAAAATTAGCTGAGAGAGAGAATATATTTTTTCTTATAATAATGACATAACTGTTTCAAAGATTTAAAAAATATATTTAAAATAAAATATATAAAATATGATATATGCATAAAATAAAAATAAGCATTTTAAGTGTGCCTGTAGTATCTTTAACACCTTGTCAAATTAAAATATAATGGTTTGTGTTTAAACTAAACAATAATTATAATATAATCATATATATCTTTATAAATATAGAGTTACGAAATTGTTGCAACTTCAGTTGATATAAAGTCATGGAAATGCAATAATATAATTTTGTAACTAATTGTTACCAAATATCACCATTTATAAAAGTAATGGAATTTTATTACAACTTCTATTGCTATATAAATTTACCAAAGTGTCATATTATTATTTTGTAATCTATTGTTACGGAAATGTCACAAATTTAGAAAAAAATAGATGAACAAAATTCTAAGGAGGTAAGTCCATATATTTTTTCATGATTTTTAAGTAAACTCACTAACCTATGAGAAAATTCTGATTTAATTTTTTTTTACAACAACTTTGGCTCAATTTTCTAGTGGTGGCTGTCTAAATGAAGCTATGAACAACATGAATATGCTATATTTCAAGTACAAAATGTGCTATTAGTCAATGTAATCGAAGGACTAAAGATAACAGGAATTTATCTGTACTAAAACATTGTTTATATCAAACATTAAAATATATGTCTAAGAGAAAATGTAGTTAAATGGCACAATGAGTGAAATGATAGCAAGATGGGGTGATATATCTTTATGAACAAAATATATGCATGGCTAAGCCAATGTGTTAAATGGAGCATATGAAAATAAGTGATGGCTATGTGAGGTGATATACTAAAATATATGTACAAGCAAACAATATATATATAAGTAACGTGTACTACAAAAAAATGTCGATTTAGTCACAGAAATTTGCGACAAATTTAAAGTTTGTACCTAATTGTGATGGACTAAAAAGACGGGTTGTGATATCGAACTCTGTAATAGAAATGTGCAATGGAATTCCGTCGTAAATTACTATGGAATACTGCAACGAATTACGGATTGACCATGACTTTACATGGCATAATTGACGAAGGATTATAATTTCGTCGCATTATAGGATGGAATTTGCGACAGGAAAGGTTTTTGTTATTTTCTCTCCACCAAGGATTTTGTTCTTAGTTTGTTCTTGTCTATTCTTCCACCCCTTCCTCCGACAGAACTAAACAAATCATGATGAAGAAGGATTACAACACAGTTAGAAATGGAGAAAATTGCAAAAAAAATATCTCACACTTATACCTTATTATCACTTTTGTCCAGTATTTAGCTCGCTCGCTAAATATATTCCGCATGTTTACAAAAGTCGTTATTTAGCGTGACATTCACACCACGCGCCGTTACGCGCGATCACGCATGGCCAAGCTCGACATACCTATGGGAAATATTTTATTAGCTAGATAAATATAGTATAAAAGTAATAATGAGTATACCTGTGGGATATTTGTTGCAATTTTCCCTTTAGAAATGGAAGTCATAGGAGACGTTTGGTTTAACTAGATAGTCCACTTCTTCCTTCTTCCCTCGTCTCTCATTTTCATATACAAAAATACGCATATATATATACATATATAGAAGCAACAGATACAGAAACTTCAGAATATACCATTCTACTTTTCTCTTCGATCAACAGCTAGAACAAATCCTCTTCATTCTTCCTCGATCAATTTTCGGCAACGCAGAACATAATTCATTTCTGCAATGGGAGATTCTCGGCTATCTGATAAAGAAATCATTGTCCGTCTTCTTTTTGAGCTATGTGAATTGAAAGTCCCACTGCCTACCAACTTCTACCGTAAGCTTCCAAAGTTGGACATCGATGGGGACCAAGGGCCCCAAGAGTTGTTCAAAGATTATGAGGATCACCAAGAAAATTATTTTCTGACAACGCTCAAGGTACACAATTGTAATTCTTCTTCTCGCAAATGCGGCAAAGGGGGGTGGATTCACCAGAGATTTCTTTATGTCCATGACAACAGTGGAAAACCAATAGGGACAAGAAACGATTTCATCTACTCCGAGCCGAAAATGGAGAATGCTGAAAGTGATGTTCGAAAGACATATATGTTAAGAGAATATAGCCTTGATGACAAGTACAAAAACTGTGTCACAAGAGATTACAAAGAGAATGTATTCTGGACAGTCATGAAGAAAGATGCTTCGGATTCATCCAGCTTTGCTGATCCTTCGCAAGAGAGTTCTATGGATGTTGATACATATCTAGATCGGCTTTTTGGACTAAATGACTATCAGGCGTGGATGCGTGGATGTGGTAAGTCTGCATCTATCTTGTGAACACTTCTTGTTTCTTGATTTTTGTAAATGAATCTTGAATTTTCATTAGTTGTATAGTAACAACAGAACGGAAACAGTTGTTGATCTGTGGTTGATCCTTCTATGAACACTTCATTTCTCTTCTTCTTTAGAGTCATTATTGTTTTTGATCTACAGAAATTTAATGTCAAAACTGATTTTTCAATGAGTAGAAATGCATTGGGCCAAAAATATGAATTAATTGAGAATTTCTCCTTTGTACAGACTGAAATATAATTAAAGTCCTATGCTAAACTAATTACGGGCATTGGATAACATAGTTAAATAATTAACTAATTAGTGGGAGGTTTTCCAACATTGCTTAATTTACATCTCTAATGATGTACATAAATATTGAGTTATGTAATGAAGATGGCAAGAAGAAAGGTCAAGCCATGACAGTGCTGGTGAGACAAACGTGCGCGCACCACCTGTCCACCCGGACACGACACAACACGACATGTGCACGAGCTCGGGCTAGGGTAGCGGGTCTTGAGTCTTGGTAAATATTTGGCGAGGCCAAAATTTTCACCGTAGCCCAATGATCGAACTCAGAATTCACGAGACAAGCCCAGGTTTTGGAGTCCAAGATGAGCCCAAAACCTAAGCTTGAGTGAAGACGGCCCAAGATTCGGATAATGCCCAATTTGAAAATTTGGCTGTATCTGATTGCATTCACAAAAATTGCGATTCTAACTACCGAAAGAATATTGTTGCCTTTTATGGCGGTGCAATTACAGAAAGAATATCATTGCCTTTCATGACAGTGAATTTCTTTATTTTCCCCCGGGTGGTGTGCCTATAAAAGAACCCCTTTCATTCATTCCACCACACCACCAACATCCTTTCCTCCTCTTTTCCTCTCGTCTAGCTTTCCAACGACCTCTTCAATTCAGTTTCACCCTCACTTTTGTTTATCGAAGCTCTGACAACTTGAAGTGCTACTCTTATCGGAGACGGAAACTGTTTTTGAATTAGAACGCTGGTCACTGGAGGCACTACTGGACCATATCTAATTTTCGGAGAGAATCTTTGTAATACCCTCGGAGTTGGGCCGGTGCTAGCCCAACTCCCATGGATGAGCAATTGTCAGGCTATCTGAGGTTAAATATAGACTAAATGGAATGAATAGACTACTTATGTCAACAATATGCACATTCTTTTTCGGAAGGCCTACTTAAAGAACTGTAAAGTTAAACATGCTAGTTCTAGAGTAATTTAAACATTGGTGACCCCCCGGGAGGTCTCTCAGGTGCGTGTGTGAGAAAGGACAGAAGCGTAAACTTTGTTGAAATTATGCACCAATATATCGTAGGGTAAATGCACCATAATTTATATTTTGAATACAAAAAGAAAAAAATGGTGTTATTTTAAAAAATATATATAGATTAAGTATGCTATTTTATATTTTTATTTTGTTATTTTTGGATTAAAAATAATAATTTAATATGAAATTTTATAGAAATCACCCGTATTGAAAACAATATTTTTTGAATTGGTTCTGGCAGTATTGAGCGCATCTTTTGGCGTAACTGGTTATTCCTTGCGCGCCCTTAGGTATTCTCTACCTACCTACCTGTGCCGGTTTCGGGTACAGGTCAACAACAAATGCTAGTTCCAATATGGGTTCCGACGAAGCGGTTATTCCTTGCCTCAGGATCAAATAAAAATTTGCATAATAGACTATAAGTTTGAGAACACAAAAGAACAAACTAAATATATAATAAATAGTAACAAAAAATTAACTTAAAACATAGGCTAAAAATTATCTAGAAAACCAATTTTGCAACTGTACTAATTATTAAGTATTATTATTTCATAAAACAAAAACAACTTATCACCAACACTAATGAAGAAAAACATATAGTAAAATAACAACCATCAATTACTTGTAGCTTACAGCCATTAGTTACCCCCACCAAACATTCCTCTAGAGCCATTGGAGGAACTGCCAACAGCATCATCACTAGCACTAGAAAATCGTCCCTCCAAACTAGTAGAAAAACCACCAACAGTACTACAGCAGTGGTGCCACCAAAAGACTCTTCATATCCAGAATAATAGATGTCGGCAGTGTCATTGGAGAAGTCCCCTCTAGTAGCAACATTACCAGAAAATCTTAGAAAACTAGAAGAAGAGCTGTCACCAACAGTGGCACTATAATATCCTTCAAATGTAGAAGAAGAACCATTGCCAATACTTCCACCACCACCTTCAGCACCGCCAGAAAGCCACTTATCAGCCCCACTGCAACGATCGCCTATGTGAATGGAAATTTCCCTAAGTTATTTTGGCATATGAACTAATGGTGTCTTAATTTATGCAGTAAAGACTTTCCAAAAGACAAAAGACATATTTGAGGAAAGATCAAACATGGAAACTCACTCCTTCCATTTCGGTGCAAAGGGAAATTAATGTGGAATCTTTTATTCTAGGAATGTGAGTGATTTGGAGATCATACTTTAGAAAGAAGAATATGGAGTGAAGTTCTAACGCTTTATCCATATCGATTCCCCTTAGTTTGAATGAGTTTTTGATAGAAAAATTTGCCGGAGAGGTCGACGTGATCAGAGTTAAAGGAGGTTCCAACCGGAGAGGATGATCAAACTCTGAGCGGCTCTGCTATATGGTCGTTGTCAGTACGCGTTTGTGACAACGTGAACCTGTGGAGGTTTTTCCTATGTAGACCATGATAGGAGTTTGAGTTGAAGGAGTTGTGATTGTTTATACTCTGTAATAAACACTTATTACTAGAATGTCTCCTGGATTGGAATCCCCCGGATGTAGATTGGTTGATAATCGAACCGGGTCAACAAACACCTTGTCTTATTGTTGTTTTATGTTCTGCATTGTTTTTCGTTGTTGAAACGTAGCTATAACTGTGAACCGCCCACATTTCGGGAGTTGGCCCTTTAAAGTGTTCGAATGTGTTTTATTCAATAAATCACTTCCCTAACATCTGGTATCAGAGCAGTGTTCTCTAATTCGTTGAGTGGATTTGGTCACAGTTGCAGACATGAGTAAGGAAGGACGTTCAACATCAAGACCTCCATTGTTCGATGGGACAAATTACCAAAGTTGGAAGAACAAAATAGAAGTCTTTCTGATGCTTCAAGGTGAAGACGTTTCTGATGCTTTGAGTGTGCATGGTCTAATCCTATGAAAACCATCCAAGATGAAGATGATGTTACTACTCTTGTGAAGAAACCGAAGAGAGAATAGATGTTGAATGAAAAAGCTACTGGAATAGCAAACTCGAAGGCCCTATTTTTGATTTTTTAATGTTGTGGATGAAATTCATGCGAAGCTTATATCAAACTATAAAATTTCCAAGGAAGCTTGGGACATTCTGGAAAATGCATTCGAAGGTTCAACGCAAGTCCGAGAATTTAAACAAGATCATGTGGAGACATTGTTCGAAGGAATAAAAATGAATGAAGACGAAACAATCGTTGTTTACTATAATCGTTTTATGGATGTTGTCAATCAAGCAGAAGCTCTTTAAATGCACTTTGAAGAAAAGAGGCTGGTGAGGAAGTTGCTTAAAAGTCTCACAAAAAATTTCAGGCCAAAGGTGATTATGCTCGATGAACCACCAAAGCTGAAAAATATGACGTTTGATGAATTATATGGTATATTTGTGAGCTATGAAATGAATTATCTTGAAGATGAAACTCCAAAAAGTATGGCCTCAACTATGGAAGACATGGAGCTGATCGAACCTGATGAGGAAATGGCTATATTGAGTCGAAAATTTTCAAGAATGATAAGTGAGAAACAAGCAGCCAAACTGAAGTATGGGAAGTTCCAGAACAGAGGTAGTTATCAGGGTGTGAGTACTTCCAGCTCACAACGAAAATACTCTGAACAGAAAGCACCAAATTACAGCAAGCCTAAAGAGAAGTTTGATGATGGATTCAAGAAGAAGTTCACTGTGTCCCCTAGAGCTGAATCTGTCAAAGAGCCAACATGCTATGGATGTGAAGGAATCGGTCACATCAAGTCTAAATGTCCGACAATGAAGAAAAGGGAGAAAATAGCATATCAAGCAACATAAAGTGACAATGATGAAGAGGAAACTGTCTGTGTCGAGGAACAAGATGAAGACGATGAAGTTGTAGCTTTCATGGCTGGTATTGAAGAAAACAGTAAAGATAAAGATGTCTCTGTTGAGAAACTACTGAAGAGTCAAGAGAATTGGATGCAGATGAGTTGATTGAAGCCTATGAGGAGATGGTGTTAGAGCAAAAGAAATCTGTCCATCTATCGATTGGAAGCTCAGAATGATAAATTAGAAGATGATATCGAAGTTCTGAAGAAGGATGCTACTGCTAAATCAATTGAATCAGATGCTTTGAGGAATGAAAATTTGAGGCTAAAAGATGAGAATGATCGTCTTCGAAAAGGAAAATAAAAGTTGGATGAAATACTTTCAATTGGGAAACCTTTTGGTGATCACAAAGGAGTTGGATTTTGTGAATCTTCACACAGCAAACCCACTGCATTTGTGCGGGGTGGTTTGTTAACAAATGTCAAACTTCCACTTCCAGGGAAAAAACCAGCACCAGCTCAGACTCAGAAACAAGAAAGGAACAAGAAAAAGAATGGGACTGGAAAGTTCATAAGAAATCAGGTTACTGGAAAGCGGTCATCTCGACTTACTGATTGCAACTACAGCAGACTTCCTGGACATGTTGTTGAGAGATGTTACAAGTTAATCAAGTATGTAATGAGTGGGAGGAACATTCGATGGCCCACAGAAGAATTGAAGCAGAACATCAAAGTCAGACTGGTATGGATTCCTAAGAAGGATCAAAAGATGATAGAATATAATGTGATTCTGTCGAGCCAGGAATCTACACGAGCTGATCGATGGTACTTTGATAGTGAATGCTCTCGACACAAGACGAACCAAAAGGGGTTTCTGAAAAACTTTATTGAAGACAGAAGCGGTGATGTTATCTTTGGTGATGGTGCAAGAGGGAAAATCAGTGAATATGGCATTCTTGAGAAAGAAGGAATTCAAAGACTTTCAAAAGTATACTTTGTTGAAGGATTGAGTACGAATCTGATAAGTATAAGCCAGCTCTGTGATGATAACTTGCATGTAAAGTTTTCAAAGGACTCCTGTGAAGTGTATAATGATGAGCAGAAACGAGTCATGACTGGTGTACGATCAAAGAATAACTACTATATGTTGGAATACCCAAAGATGGAAGCACTGATCTTAAAGGATGATGAAACTATGTTATGGCACACCAGGTTGGGTCATGTTAATCCACAAAATTTTTTGAGGATCAGTAAACTTGGGAGCTATCAGAGGATTACCCAAATTTTTGAAAATGCCCAGCACCACCTGTGGTGATTGTGCTCGAGGTAAGCAGAAGAGAGTTGCTCATCCGTCATTAGAACAACGTTCAAGCAACCAATATTTGGAGTTACTACACATGGATCTCATAGGTCCAATCGACATATGTAGCCTTGGGGGTAAGAAATACATTCTTGTCTGTGTTGATGATTTTTCCAGATATACATGGGTGGATTTCTTCCGTGAAAAGAGTGGAGCCTTCGATGCATTTGAGAAATTGAGTACAAGGCTCATGAATGAAAAGAAATCAAAGATCAATAGGCTAAGGACTGATAATGGGAAGAAATTTGAAAATCAGAGATTTGTTATTTCTATGATGGGCTTGGAATCAAACATGAATATTCTTCTACAAAGACACCTCAACAGAACGGAGTAGTTGAGAGAAAGAATCGTACTCTATAGGAGATGGCAAGGTCGATCATGCATGCCAAATGGGTTGCCAAGTCTCTATGGGCAGAAGCTGTGAATAAAGCTTGCTATGTCGTCAATCGAGTGTATCTCAGATCACACACAGAGAAGACACCATATGAAATATGGAATAGTAAAAAGCCAAATGTTCCATACTTTCATACTTTTGGGTTCAAGTGCTACATTATAAAGGATCGAGATCATCTTTATAAGTTTGATACTCGTTCAGACGATGGAATTTTTCTTGGATACTCGTTGAACTCAAGAGCTTACAGAGTTTACAACAATCGAACCAAGAAGGTGATGGAATCCGTGAATGTGATATTCGATGATGCTATTTCATAAAAGAAATCTATACATCCAAGTGATGATGATGATGATGATGGTATTCCTACCAAAGTGATTCAGAATTCTTCAAATGTTCAGAATATTCCTCAGTTTCAGAATGAACCATATCAGACTGGTGACAGTGATGCTGCTGAAAGTTCAGTCAAATTCGACTGGTCAGAACCAGAGTGTTCAACGGATGTTACTACAACCAACCGACAACCTGCAGAGATTGAATCTGATGCAGAAGTGAGAAAATATGGTTCCAAAATACCACAGAACCATCCTGCAAACACTATCATCGGTGACCCAAAAGGTGGACGTGTCACCAGAGGTAAATCGATTATCTTCAAAGATTTATCTGGTTTGAACTACTTTGTTTCTACAGTGGATCCAAAAATAGTTGATGAAGCCCTTTCGGATGAATATTGGATCAATGCCATGCATGATGAATTAAACCAATTCGAAAGAAACCAGGTTTGGTATATGGTGAAGAGACCTGCAGATACGAACATGATTGGAACCAAGAACAAGTCAGATATAAAGGGAAATATCATCATAAATAAGGCGAGGTTGGTAGCACAGGGATACACACAAATAGAAGGTGTTGACTACGATGAGACATTCGCCCTAGTTGCTTGTATAGAGGCTGTAAGATTGTTGGTGTCTGTTGCATGCTCTTTAGGATTCACTCTATTTCAAATGGATGTGAAAACAACATTCCTCAATGGATGGATCAAGAAGGAGATCTATGTCGAACAACCAAAGGGATTTGAAGATCCCTTTCATCGTCATCACGTGTATCGTCTAAGGAAAGCTTTCTATGGATTGAAGCAAGCTCCAAGAGCTTAGTATGAAATACTGTCCAATTTCCTGCTGGAGATGGAGTATGTTTGTGGCTCAACATACAAGACATTGTTCATTAAGCTAAAAAGGGATGATCTGATGATTGCACAGGTTTATGTTGATGACATTGTGTTTGGGTCAACGACTGAATTCTTGAGAAAGGAATTCATGAGATTTATGGAAGCTGAATTTGAAATGAGCATGATAGGAGAGCTTAACTATTTTCTGGGCTTACAAGTGAAACAACTGTCTGATGGAGTTTTTCTAAGCCAAACGAAGTTCGGGCTTCGTGATGCAAAGGTTGTTAGAACACCCATCGGACAACATGATAAGATGTCAAAGGATGAAAATGGAAAACCAGTCGATCAGAAATTCTATAGAAGTATGATTGGAAGCTTGCTATACTTAACTTCCGGTCGTCCAGATATTTCATTCAGTGTGGGTGTCTGTGCAAGATTTCAATCGGCACCGAAGGAATCTCATATGAAGGCTGCTAAGAGGATTCTCAGATACATTAAAAGGACAACAAAGCTTGGACTGTGGTACTCGAACAGGTCCAACTTTGACCTTATTAGTTTTACTGATTCAGACTGGGCAGGTTGTTGTGATGACAGGAAAAGCACCACTGGTGGATGCTTTTACATCGGAGACAACCTTATTAGCTAGAATTCGAAGAAACAAAATTCAGTTGCACTGTCCACTGCCGATGCGGAGTACATTGCTGTTGGGAGCTACTGTGCCCAACTGATGTGGATTCGTCAGATGCTTAAGGATTACGGAATTGATCAAGACTCATTCACTCTTCTATGTGATAATACAAGTGCCATCAACATATCTAAAAATCTTGTCCAACATGGGAGAAGCAAGCACATTGACATCCGTTACCACTTCATCAGTGATTTGGTGGAAAACGGGATTGTGATTTACAGCATGTTGGAACACTTGAGCAGAAGGCGGATATATTTACAAAAAGTGTCGACGGCGATCGGTTTGAAAAACATCGAAGAGACCTTGGTATGTGCTTCTGCCCTAACTGATCTGCATACATGGGCTTAATAAATTCTCCAATATATTTATGTTGATTGGGATATTCTTGGTGAATATTGGAGAATGAAAATAATTTGAAAAGATTTTTTTGAAAAATCCAAAAAGAAGAAGTATTGCGAAGAGACTTTTATTGAGCAATGGCAAGAGTCAGATTTGATGCCATGGTTGATGTTTTGATTATGGATTAATTCGACGTGGAGGACATTTCAATCCTACACTGGATTTTGAAGAATTTCCAGGCCTTGTGATGTTGCACAAATCATTCTTGATGTTGCAAAGTTGTTACTGCAACAAAACTGATGCCGAATCAACCGAATTTGATGTTGTTGTTCATGTTGGTGCTGCTGCTGATGTTGATGTTGATATTGCTGCTACAAGCATTTTTCAGCGGACCAAATAAGAAGGAATTCGTGAAAATGGAACAAGTGAACTTTTTTGTGAAGCAACTGAAATTCTTGATGATATTATTGAAACAGCTTCTAGTGACGGTGATAAAGTTGCTGCTGCAACCATTTCTCAGCAAAGTGAGGATGTTTTTGAAGGTCTATGTTCTTTTTGTCAAATGCTCCCGCGAAGAGGGAGTAATGTAGGAAAATGGGAGATTATATTTTCAGGAGGAGTTGCCCAAGTTCTGATGCTGTCTGCTTTGCTGATTGTTGATTTTATCTGTTGTTAATATTTTCGTTGGAAGTCCGAAGTGATTACAACCATATCAATGTGAAGGTTGTCTGTAGCCTTTTTATGTTGTTGGCATGTAATAGTTGGACTCACTCTTGGATGATTGAGTGCGTGAGCAGGTTAATTACTGCACTTTTATTCGTAGTTTCATATGCCAAAAAGGGGGAGAATGTGAATGGAAATTCCCCTAATTTATTTTCGCATATGAACTAATGGTGTCTTAATTTCTGCAGCAAAGACTTTCCAAAAGACAAAAGACATATTTGAAGAAAGATCAAAACATGGAAACTCACTCCTTCCATTTCGGTGCAAAGGGAAATTAATATGGAATCTTTTATTCCAGGAATGTGAGGAATGTGAGTGATTTGAAGATCATACTTTAGAAAGAGGAATATGGAGTGAAGTTTTAACACTCTATCCATATCGATTCCCCTTAGTTTGAATGAGTTTTTGACAGAAAAATTCGCCGGAGAGGTCGACGTGCTCAGAGTTAAAGGAGTTCCAACCGGAGAGGATGATCAAACTCTGAGTGGCTCTACTATATAGTCGTTGTCAGTACACGTTTGTGACAACGTGAACCTATTGAGGTATTTTCCAAGGTAGACCATGATAGGAGTTTGAGTTGAAGGAGTTGTGATTGTTTATACTCTGTAATCAACACTCATTAGTAGAGTGTCTCCTGGATTAGAATCCCCTGGATGTAGATTGGTTGATAATCGAACCGGGTCAACAAACACCTTGTCTTATTGTTGTTTTATGTTCAGCATTTTTTTCATTGTTGAAACGTAGTTATAACTGTGAACCGCCCACGCTTAGTGAGTTGGCCCTTTAAAGTGTTCGAATGTGTTTTGTTCGATAAATCACTTCCCCAACAGCCTACATATTACTCTGATCTAATTTTTTTGGCTAGAACCTGATGGCCTTCCTTCATCGCCATCGTCCTCATTAACTTTTTAATGTTCACTTTTTAGCTTTTTACCGCTTCTTTTTATGAGTCACCATTCTCTTATTCTTTTCGTCTGTCAGTAACTCCATATATTTGCTTACCTGCTCGGCTGCTCTGCCCCTTCCGGTGACAGCCAACGGATGATATTGCTTTCTCCTCCTTGCTCGTGGCCGATGATAGCAATTCTATAAATATTTTTTAATTTGAATTTAATTATAAAATTAAACTTTTACATATTAAAGGATCAAAATATAAATATAACATTTATTTAACATATTTTAACATAAAAAGTATTTTTAGCATAATATAAAAATAAAAAGGTATTTGTTTGATTTAATCTTTTCTAAAGAATTTTCTTACGAGTAATACAATTTTAAAAATCATCCAAATAAAAGTATATACTTAATGTTAATACAATTTTTTTAATATATTATCCAAAAAAATAAAAATAGAATATACAAATTTAAATATATACACAAAAAAATAAAAATAACAAAAATATAGTATTTTTCTATCATATCTTTACAATTTTACTTAACTCACAATAAAAATATAATATCCTATTATAAAATTATAAAGTTAAACAAGCCCACTAAAATAAACAAATAAAAACATAATTAATAAATTAATTAATATTAAAATAATTTATTTAAAACTTAAACTTACCTTTATATATTTTATATAAAATTACTAATATCAATATATATATATATATATATTTGGGGGCACTTGGGCCCCCTTAAAAAATGGGCCGCCCAGGGCCGGGTCTCGTCTCCCATTGAGTTTTTATAAATATTTCGCATGCAAATCGATGCTTGGCCCTAGGGGTCCTGTTTACCACTACCTCGACCAACTAATTTTTCCAATCCGAAATGAAAGTTCATTTCATGTTGTTGCAATCTCCTAAAACCCTCATAAGATAGCTCTAAAAATCCATCTCATGTTTCATTAGGTTTTGGATTCCTTTTCACTAAGGATATCACCTTACATTTTCTTTAGTGTTTCTCTACTTCATTCCATAAATGATCCATCATCATACAAAATATCAATTTGTTACCTTAGAAATTATACCTCCGTTTTGATTTTCTATATTTACAATTTTGTAGTAGGAATTGCACGATAGTATTTTTAGTTGATATTGTAACATCTTTCTTCTTTCTCATTAATACGTTGATTTTGAACTCTGACCAGTGATATTCAAATTAGAAAATAACAAGGATCATAAGTGAATCGGAATAGGAGCTATAAGATCTCATTTATGGTAATACTTACCTACTATTTGTGCTCCCTGAAGTACTTGTCTTATTGTTGATTCACTACTATTCGTACTGTTGTTTATGCTCTTCCTACTCATGTTGTTGATTTTATGATGAGATCGAAGGCTAAAATGTGATGTTGTTTGTATTTTGAGCTTATATGTTGAAAATATGATGGTCATTGTATTAACAAAGTTTATAAACTATTATCAAAAAGATATTTATATAAAAAATTAGAGAAGAATGAATAAACAGACCACATATATATATATAAAACATTTAATTTGATATTTATATAATTATTTGATGATTTTGTATTTAAAAAATGAGTAGAAATTATTTTATTTATTTGATTATATTTTTTCTTAGGGATAAAAACAAATTATACTATGGTGAAATTGAGATTAAATGTAAGTATTAAAAACAGTTAGAAGTGAAAGTCGTGGAGAACTCTGGTTCCATTAGATTGCCATATTCTTCTCCTTCATCCCTATTCTTTTGCCACTTTTTAGATGCACGTTTATATCGTTTTTTCTTTTATTAGTGAATTTAAGTGGCCTTGAGGTACAAGATAGATACATACATATTACATATATATATATACATATATAAAGCCAGAGATACAGAAACTACTTGAGTATATCATTCTCCTTTTTTCTCTGCATGCAATCAACCGCTCTTGAACAAATCCTTTTCATTATTCAATCACTGCTCGATCAATTTCCCTAAGACAGAATAGAATTCGTTTTCCTGCAATGGGAGATTCTCAATTATCTGGTAATGAAATCATTCTCCGTCTTCTTTATGAGCTATGCGAAGTGAAAGTCCCATTTCCTTGCGATTTCTACCCTAACATTCCAAAGTTGGACATGTATGAGGACAAAGGGCCCCAAGAGTTGTTCGATCAGTACGACGATCATCAAGAAATTCACTTTCTCACAACGCTCAAGGTACACAACTGCAATTCTTCCTCCCGCCAATGCGGCAAAGGGAGGTGGATCCACCAGAGATTTGTCCCTGTGTATAACAACCGAATGAAAACAATAGGGATGAGAGAGGAATTCATCTACTCCGAGCCCAAAACGAAGAAAACGGACAGTATTCTTGGAAAGACATATTTGTTGAGAGAATATAGCCTCGATGACAAGTACAGAAAATGTAGCAAAAAAGACTACAAAGAGAATGTATTCTGGACAGTCGTGAAGAAAGATGCTTCGGATTCATCCTGCTTTGCTGAACCTCCGCTGGGGAGTTGGATTGATGTTGACACGTATTTGGATGCCCTTTTCAAGCTAAATTACTATCAGTGGGGGCCGACACCCCACTTCATTCGTTTCGTTAATAGAGAGAATTGATTTCGAACTGATGTGCATGGTAAGTCTGCATCTATCTTGTTGTTTCTTGATTTGATCGACTGATTTCTGTATATGAATCTTGAATTTTCATCACTTGTATGGTATGGTAAAAACAGAAAGCAATCAGTAGTTGATCTGTGCTTGATCTTTCTATCAACATTTCCTTTCTCTTATTCTTTGGAGTCATTATTGTTTCTTGATCCATTTTTAAAGCACGTTCACAAAGAAATGTGCAGATAATAACTTTGTAAAAATTAAGTTAAATATATAGTCATTCCACACATTTTACTATCATCCATCTTTGCCTCACGACTTATGCATTAATAATGGAAATCAGCTATCTCAAACAGGGAAAGAAATAGGAATACAAAATTTTCTATTCTTTCTGCATTTTTATTCTAACTCCATTTTCTCTTGTATGTGCCAAGTGACAAGAAAAAACAAATGATAAGCATCAACATTTTGGAAATACAATGTCATGCTCTTGGTACACACAAAAACTATTTCCCATCACAAAAAATGCATTTGTTGATTACTTGTACATAATGTTGTGAGGTGCTTTCCGGGGGTTTGGCCGTCGGTTCACGCTATAATCCGTTGGCTGGTGAGTTGTATCATCCTTAGTTTTGTGCTCGCCAGTTTGGCCTCACCTAAGGCATTCCATGTGTTGGTTTCATTCTAACGCCACCCGTTGGCCCGCATCATGTCATGATATAGGCAAGGAAGATGCTGAAACTTGGTGGTCCTATGTGAAAAGGATAGCAGACCTTTCGCCATTCTTTTACACATTCGAGCCTGGTACCAATGCTACATTTGATCTTTGGTGGAAAGATTGAAAGAATTATTTGAGAGGTATTCGACCTCCATGCCAAGCAGCCCTAACACGTTTTAGTCCGTGCAGATGCCTTTTCTAGACACGGCTAAAGCCCTGCCCGGATTTCAGGCCAATATAAGAAAGCCAGACTCGAGGCTTCATTGGACCATTTAGGTGATGCTTCTGAATGTCTGAAAGTGTTATAGTCACTTCAAACTGTCAACGAGGGTAACTTAAGGAAAATAATCTTCTCCATTACTTTTATCATTAATTTTTCAGTTTATTAAAATTTATAACCTTTGTTAAGAACTGATTACTTTCAACAAAAAAATTTAAAATAAAATTATCCAAAATTTTTTTAAATTTCAAAATTTTAAATTATAAATTTAACATAAATTATATATATTTTCTAAATTCATTAACTAATTCTCATACTTTATCTATCATATTTTAAAATTATTGTTTTCTTTATCTTTTCCTTAACTCCATATATTATTTGGGCACCAATTGGCAATAAAAATAATAATTCTTAATTATATTGTTAGTATATTTATTTTATACGTTTATATTATACTAAAATTATTTTGATGTTATTTTTAATTAATATATATGTTGATTTATTTAATCATTAAAATTTATATAGGTTATTATTTAATAATTAAAATATAATATTATATAAAAATATTATTAGCCAATAAAATATATAGAAATATGTATAAATAAATAAATTATTTTTATATATTATTACATAATAAAAATGTATAGAAATGAATATATTATTGTAGATTTATAAAATAATAAAAGCAATGGGTTTAAGGTGATTTACCCAACGAGTGATAAATGAAATGATTTAAATATTGAGATAAATATGACATGAATGAGAAAGATAAAAGAGATAATGAAACAAAGGTACTGACCGACTTATAAGAGATGTTTTAATATAGTTCGTTCTTAATTTTTATTTTCTTAAAATATTAATAAACATACTTATAAAATGATTGTTATTAAAATACATCATTCTTATTTATTCTTAAAAAATACTCAATCCATCTCATATCTATCTATCCGTTTACTTTTAGTAGAAATAAAGGTAAAAAAACTAAACTAACTTTATTAGTGTTGTATGATATGAAGGTAATGATATTTGCGTAATATATTGTAAATTGAAAGTGTATTTTTAATGTTATATAGATAGTACAATTACTAAAATAATGAAACGAATACTTTAATATGGGACGGGCCAAAATAAAAAAATTGATAGATTTTTAAGGAACGAATGTAATATCTTATATATATATATAACACATTATTAGTTTTATCTAATTTTGTTTTTTTGACAAAATATATCATGTATTTTACATAAAGTCATGATATTAGTATCTTACTTACTTTCGGATCAACTTCACTCTTTCAGGTATTTAAATGACTATGTGACAAAATATTTTTGGCAAAATATATCATATATCTTACACAATTATTTCTATATTGTGGTTTTTAATACCACAATAATTATTTTTTTATTAATTTTTTATATCTATAAAGTTATATATATACTATTTTAACTTTAATTATATATTTGTTATTGTTATAAAATATATAAATTTAAATATAGAACAATAGGGAAAATATATATAATGATGTATATACGGACATAAACACAAAATATATAAATTGTTAAATCTAATTTATATGTATACGTGAGTGTATTTTGTAAATGTATAAATATCTATTAATATATGTATATGTATATCCGTATGTAATGTGTGTGTTTTTATATTTTAAAAAGAGAGAAAGAGGGGAAGTAAAGGAGAGACAAATAAAATAGAGAGAATGAGAGATAGAGTAATATAGTTGATCAGTTCTCATTTGTTCAAATGATCTATGTATATATACACAATTTACAATCAATTACTCATCAAACAAGTAGTTAGGTGGCATAACCAATAAATGACACTTATTATCAATTACAATAAGTCCTAAAACTCCATCTTAGGTGTTATTAACTGCAATAAATATGTCCCGTTAAAATTTTATTAGGAAAAAAAATCAATAGGACAAAAATCCTACTGAAGAAAAAAAAAAAGAGGGCGTAATTCACAAATTAAAAATACTCTCATTGATGTGGAAATTACTTATAATCTCGTAACCGATACATCACGATGTTCTTTATCCATTGCAAACCGTTTCGATACCTTTTGAGTATATGCAGATTGTTGGATCAAAATTTTATTTTCAAAATGTTCAATTTGTAGACTAAGATAGAATTTTGTTTTCCAAAAATCTCTAATTTCAAAATCTTTTTTCAAATATTCCATAGTTTTTTGGACTTCTTCAAAGGTTTTATCTATATTCAAGTCATCCACATAAACAACTATTATCACAATATTTCTCCTATTTTCCTTTATAATACATGGGAAAAGAAAATCATTGGCATATCATTCTTTCAATAATGATTCACTGAGACGAGTATACCACATGCGACCAAATTGCTTGAATCCATACAAATACTTTTGTAATTTAAGAGAGTAACATTGTTTTGGCTTTGATTTACATGCTTCAAGCATACTGAATCCTTTAAAAATTTTCATATATATATCAGTATCTAATGAGCCATATAAGTATGCATTCATGACGTTCATCAGATCTGTATCCAATTGTTCATGAACTGTCAAACTGACAAGATATCGAAATATTATACCATCTATTAGTGGAGAATAAGTTTCATCAAAATCAATTTCAGGTC
This sequence comes from Andrographis paniculata, assembly GCF_009805555.1. NCBI lineage: Eukaryota > Viridiplantae > Streptophyta > Magnoliopsida > Lamiales > Acanthaceae > Andrographis > Andrographis paniculata. The sequence goes on along the minus strand of NW_026137583.1, from coordinate 2,361,448 downwards.
ATTGTGAAAAACTTTGGGCTATAAGTCTTGTTTTATATTTTACAATTTCATTATTCTCATATCGTTTTTAAACAAATACTCATATGTTTATAGCCAATAGACTTAGCATTATCAGATTTTTATACAATAGGTCCAAAAATTTTTCATTTTGCCAGTAAATTTAATTAATGTTGTATCACACCTTTCTATTTTGGCCAACAACTTATTTTCCAACATTCATTAACTAATCTAGGTTCAAGATCCTCATTGTTTTTCATTAAATCAAGTGTTACAATATCTGCAAACGCATTATCTATAATTATAATTGTTTGATTATAATGTTTTCCATTGGTAAAATAATTTATTGAATTTTCCATAACATCATTCTCTCAGGAGAAATTATACATTAAGATGAACTTCTTCAGTAAGTTTATTAGGATCAACTTTTTCAGAAATTTGATCCATGTTACTACTTATTCATTGAGGATTTTTGATTAACATTCAACTCTTCAACCTTTTCATTTGTTTATCTTTTCTTTTGAGGATTTTTACATTTGGAAACTAAAGGTTTGTCACGCTTCAAGTGTGCATTCGATTCATTAGTACTTTGCATATGTCCTTCAGTGACATTAATTTTAGTCGATGCATTCTTTGCAGCTATATATGATCTAGTGACTCTGCTGGCATCACAAAAAGCATCAGACAATTTATTTGATATTTTCTGCAAATGTACAATTCGTTGTACTTCTAATTCGCTTTAGTTATTACGAGGATCAAGAAAATTGGGGCGGTGCTACTGGCACACAAACTGCGCACACAAATGTATGTAAATGAGATATATTGGGCTTTTCATTGTATATCAATTTTACTGGGAAGTAGCTATGATAGCTCGTCGGTCTTAATTTTATCACTATTGCTACATGCATAGCTGCATGTCCCCGAGAAGATACGGAAAGTTTAGATTTCATCAATATAGATCTTGCATTTAATTGCAACTTTTTTGTAAGTGATTTCGCTAGACCATTTTGAGTTTGTACATACGGTGCAGGGTGCTCAATATCAATTCCAATAGACATACAATAATCATCAAATGTCTTTGATTAATATTCACCAGCATTATCAAGATGAATATTTTTATTAGGTGATCTGGAAATTGTGTTCGTAATTATTTTTAATTATTTGAGCAAGAAACCTTGGAAATGCCAAATTGCAAGTGTATAATAAACCTACATACTTCCATCGAGTAGATACATCAATAAGCAACATAAAATATCTAAATGGTCCGCATGGTGGATCAATTAGCACACAAATATTATCCTGAATTCGTTCTAAATGCAAGGGATTCATTTCCCATTTTCGATGGCAATGGTGTAGTTATTAACTTCTCTTTTGAGCAAGCAATATATTTCAACTCATTTGTATTTAATACCCTTTGATTTTTCAAAGTATGACCATGAATATTTTCAATAATTCGTCTAATTATAATATTATCGAGATGTCCAAGCCGGTCATGCGAAACAATAAAATATGTAGACCTTGTCTACCAGATATGTTTCAATTGAATTCAGTTTTGTATAATATAACCTAGAATATAATGAAGACAATTTTCCTAATATATATTTATTACTATCGATGAATTTTTTAATCAACAAAATTAATTATTTGTCTCATTCGATGTCTCACTATGATATCCATTTATGTGAATATCATTAAAACTCAACAAGTTTATTTGAGATTTGCTAGAAAACAATGCATTTGGAATGTCAAGTTTTACTCTTTCGGGAAAAAATATTATGGCTCTTCCGGAGCCTTCAATCAATTTTGCACAACTACCTATTGTGTTAACATGAATTTTTCCAAATTTCAGGTTAGTGAAATAATTTATAATACTCTAGAATAGTGTGCGTTGATACACTATGTATCAGACATAAACTGTCTTCCTTATTATTTATTATAGCACGTTCAACATTTATATTTCTTCTTCTCGAAGAAATATCACAAAGTAATTTGAAAAAAATTTATAATTGTTATATTATTGCGGAATATGAGAGTAAAAATAATTATTATCACATTGCATATTCAGAGTTTTCAAAATATAAATTATCGAAAATATCAAAATATGCACCTTCAAGATACACAATATACAACGTTGCAGGTTACAAAATACACACTTTCATGGTGCTCAATATACACTATCGGAGGTTTTTAAAATATGAACCTTCAGGATTCTCAAAATATAAATATTCATTATTACCAAAATATCTACCTTCAAGGTAAATTAAAATCACATTGTGTTATTATTAAAATTATCACCATCACTATCAATATTTTTAGATAAATTTATTTACTTAATATTGACATCTTCGGGTGCTTTTTCTCTATAATTGCTATTGAGGAAAAATCAAAGATTTTTGTTAGTCATAGTTGCATTGGAAAAATATAATTGAATAAATACCTAGGAAATTTTTGCAGGGCTTCCAGAGTGCTTTGCTATTATCATAGTCGGGCAAAACTTCGGAATTAAAATTTCTTCTTCTAACACAAGTTTTACAATATGTTTTGACTAACTTTAAAAATACAAAAGAAAAAGGAAAAAATGCTATATTTATATTAGCACTTCCTCGAAAGAGCTTTGGGGTGATAACGTGTTATAAAATATATAAATGAATACTAGTAATTAAATTTTTCCCAAAAATATCAAGATCAAACAAATTTGAAGAAAAAAGTTTCATATAATAATAGTATATTATCTTTGAATACTACACCAATTAACTCTTCAAGTTCATTTTATATCTTTAGCATATCCTCCTCGGACTCGTGTTTTGCATTACCCTCACACTCAATCTCCTCCATTTTACGGAACTTATCCCCCAACTCCTCTCTCCCCTTCTGCCTCTTTTCTAATTTCCCTAACTATTTTTTGCTCCCCTCCTAACTCACCATTACTCTCTTTGGAAACCTCATCAACATATTCATCAAACAAGAAATCAACACTGTCATCACACAGTGAACTCGTGACAAAGTTACTATCACAATCATATATTTCATCTACTCCAAATCCCTTATGTACTTCCAACTCATTCGCTATCTCATCAACAAATTCATCAAGTATGATATCGTCACTACTATCGGATTTTGACTCAAGTATGTACTCACTATCTTACTCGGAGACATCATCAACATTTAACTCCACTCCTATATTCACAAACACCACAAATTCTCCATCTTTTTTCCCCAACTATTCTAATATTGTCTGCCTAAGACTCTCATCGTCTACAATCAAAATAAACCTTACATATTTAAAAACATAAAAATCCAGCCTATTGTTGTTTGATACACCACAACCGAACGCATACCTAACTAGACAAGCTATGTTAAGATAATTTACCTCAACGGGGTCAAATGATGTTTTCTTGTCCCCCACATATTTTGGTGTAGGAGTAAAGAACAACTGGCCATCGTAAAATAGTGTCACTGTTACTTTCGTGGGTGCATGTGGTCCATCACCTACAACAGAGCATCTAAGTGTTAATAAACAAAAAAAAAAATCCAACTACTATAAGCTGAAATCTTCGATGTTGGGACCACCATAGAAAACAATTTTGTTTTTATAAATATTCTTTTCACCGAAAGCAACAAAAAATAAACAATTGATGCCAACAAATAAAAAAAAACGAGGCGATGACTCAAACACATTTAAACCCCATTCACCTATAAAATACCCTATAAAGGAGAGAAACACTACCAAAATTTTCAGCCATGTCCCGTAAGCTCTAGTTTTGGATTCTAAGGAATTTCACATCCCTTATGGAGGCGTGTCAGCGAAGGCGATGGCGATAGCGATGGCGATGGCAGTGGCCAATGTGCTCGGAGATGGGATGGAGGAATTGGGGATCTAGGGTTCGAACAAGTGAATCAATCGAAGGAATTTTTTAATAAATTAGGAGTGAATCGATCAATCAAGATTGATATTGTATGGAATTTTGTGTTATTTCAATTTGATCCGATTGGACCAAATTGCAAATATGTTATTTGCAATTTTGTCCAAAAGGGCCAAATTAGAATAGAAAAAGTAAATTTATTTTATTTTTTAAACAATTGCCACGACAGCTGCAGAAAAAATGACACTTTGTGGTACAAGTCTGTATTGGCCATGTATACGTTGGCAATGGTGATAACACGTCTGCGCAGGTGCCCGGGATGTGATATTTTCCTGCGTCGGAGAACAAAAATAAGGCCTTAGAACACTTAGTGTCCTACTTTGCGAAACTGGAAAAAAAAATAAATCAAAATGATAATTTGAGATACATGGGTAATTTTTGTAATTTTTCCAAATATTAATTTAATAGAATGTAGTTATAATTGAAGGTATTATTTATTAATTATTGCTTTATAAGAAAATGTGACTGATTTGGTGGGACAACCACAATAAAAAAATAAGGACTAGTTTTGTAGGACATATGGAGTATTATTATTATTCTCATCTTTACTCTCGCTATCTTTATTTCTTTCACCGTTATACATTGAACTCATTTCTCACATAATATTAGCAATACTCATTTTTTATGCATTAGCTTTCGTTCTTTGTTGTATTTTTCTTTGAAAATGAAATTACAAAGGAAAATTTTTGATCTTTTTCATATTAAATTGTAAACATCAGAGTGGCATTATTTTCAAAGAAAATTGTGTAATTTTGCACAAGCCTAACACTAACTTTGCTTGTGTTTGAAATAAGAATGAAAATGTTGTAAATCACGAATTAAAAATACCAACAATTTTCTCGATCACATTTCTTAATTATGCATGACGAAGATTGAATAGTTCACTTTCATTTTTGGGATGATGACCTTGAATACCAAAATCTTTCAAATGATATTAAACATCATGTAGTGGAGCTAAAAATTGACATCAACTAGCAAATCAACAATCCACAAGAAAATATTTATCTATAAATATGCTCTCTCCGCCCCATAATACTCGACGAGTTTGGTTTTGGGCACGGTATTTAAGAAAATATAATTTAAGAAGTTAATGATAATAATTTATAATATTATTTTATTATTATGTTTTTACGTGAGTGGTTATGTTGATATTTTTTTAAAAAAATAAATATACATAATTAATAAAATTTATAATATGTATTTAAATACTAAATCTCAATAAAATATATATAATATAGATAATTAAATAAAAAAATAAAAAAATATTTATTTATGATTAACATAAAATAATTTTATAACAAAACGAACAGTTTTAAATGAAGATAAAAATATTTGTTTACTGAGAATAAATATAATAATAAAGATATTTTGAGTAACTCCTATGTGTAATAAATTAAAATTTTAATTAGGTTGATTAAAAAAAAGATAGAAATAAAAAGATTTTGTATTTAGTATTGAATATTTACTAGAAATAAAAATATGTCAAATTTTATAGGACACACTAAAATGAAAAACGTGTCAAGTGTAACGAGATGAAGGGGGTAATATTTTTTTAATTAGTTAGTTTGTCACCGTTATTTTTTCTTAAAAATATTTATATATATATAAACACAAAAAGCTTATGTTACCATCACTACCAAAAAATTGATTTTTTGTAGTGGTAAAAAATTCATAACAAAAATTCAATTTCCGTGCTAAAGAAATCTTTTGTGTCGACTTTGTTATGAATTTTGACACTACGAAAAATTGTGGTACAAGAAGTTATTGTTGCGCCAAAATCCGTAAAAAGTAAGTGATGTTCAATGCCATTAATATGCATGCGTTAATTATACTTGTTATGTTTTCTTGCAACAAAATATGTGATGATATTTTTGCTACAAAATATGTCCGAATAAAAAATATGGTACAAAAGTGACAATCTTGTGAGAAAACATTTTGTAGCGGAATATATCCGTAACAAACAATACGGAGCAAAAAGTAAACCTCATGTTAGAGATCTTTTCGTTATGAAATATGTCCATAATAAAAAGTACACTACAAAAGTAGACCTCATTTCAAGAATTTTTTGTTACAAAACTAGTCCGTAAAAATATGTGTTACTCAACATAAAAGTTTTTTCCTTCCGAAAATTTCCGTAACAAAAAATATCGTACAAAAGATGTATCTGCATCAAATAAAGTTTTTATCGCCATGAAAGAAAATAAACATAACTTCTCATTTGTTACGGATCCATCAACGTGCCAAATAACTAAAAGAATAATTTTTACCATAAATAATTTGAAATCCTTAAGAAATTCTACAAAATGATGTCAATCCAACAATGTTACTAGACATAACAAAAGTCAAAACATAACCGTCAATAATACATTAAAACATCCACCACTATGACCATTCCCTATACCATCAAAACAACTAACTAATATATGACCCCCAAATAAAAAACATAATACTAAAAAAAATCAATTCAACACCAACAAAATGTACAATCTTTAAAACCAGCTAAAAATGACTACTTCAGACGATCAAGCTTGTCAATTGCAGAATCACAAAGGCAAGAAGTAAGGGAGGTGTACCAACTGCAATGAAAAACCAAGATATATGAGAATTTATTATTACAATTGAAATTATTTAGTTCCCAAAAGAATAAAACTAATAAAAAATACGTACATCCTTGTAAGTCAAAGGAATCTCATTATTGAACTTATTCAATTCCAAACTAAATTAGGCATAATAGAATTCGGTTCACTTGAGAAAATAATATATTTCACTATAAATAAATAAGTACAAATAGATCAATTTGACTCAAAATAATAAAATTAGATGCCTCAAACCTAAATTAAGTGACATGAAATATAATAATAATAATTATTTGAATATAATTATGAATAATTTACGCAAAATAATTTAGACCCATATAATTTATGCAAAAGTAAATTGTAGGTTTTAGTATGAATAGATCACTGGAGCTATATGTAAGGTTTGCCAAAAAAACTCGATAAATCAACTTATTAAATCTTAACTAAGCCAACTGAAAATTAAATTTATTTCAATAACTAATTAAACATACAGTTGACAATGACGGAGAGATGAATAACCAAACTATTGCAAAAGATATTACAACAACTAATGACGCACAAATATATAATCAAACAAAACAACACGCTCTAAAAGCATTTGTTATAGTTATTACTTATATTTCATTATTTCTTTGACCTCTTTTATCAACGTCATATTCATCTCAACATTCAAATTACTTCATTTATCACACGTTATAGTAAACTACCTATAACCCATTACTTTTACTATTTTATATATTTTTATTATGTAATAATGTATATATATAATCCATTTATTTATACATATTTCTATATATGATTTTAAGGGGCATTTTCTAACTAAACTAACAAGACTAATCTAGATCCCACCAATTTCTAACCTAAAATATTAATGCAAACAAAATATGAGCACCAAGCTATGTATCTAATTAAACTAAGAGTATGCCAACTTAGTTGACTAGCAGCAAAATATAGCAATGAATTTATACTACAGCAATATATAGGCCAGGTTTGCGCTGCCAAATCTATCAATGATCTATCAATGATCTGCATCAACAATACACAAAATCAAGCACATAACTAGGCTAATTTAATTGAACTACAAAGCAGCCAAATCTATCAATAATCTGCATCAACTAATCTAGCCAATTATGGCTAAACGAACTAATAATGGAATTGAAATAAAACAAAGATTATATTATGATTTTTGGGGAAAAAAAATTTGAAATTAAAAAATTAAAACAAAGCAATAAAAAAAGGAATAAATATAGACAAACTATTTTTATTTTTATGGAAGAAAATATAAATACATAGTTTACTTCCACCCAAATACAATGGAGTTAATTCGTTAATTAGTAAAAGAAAGATGGTAGTAATGCAGATTTATAATTAAGATAAAATTGTAATATTTGTAAATATTATATTTAATAATATAAAAATACATACTCTCAGAAAATTTGGTAACCACTACTATATTTTACCTTTTAACTATTTATTTATTAATATACAATTTTTAATAATATTAATAAATATTATCCTAATTATATATCAATAATACATTTTTTTTTTATGTTATAAGAATTTATCAAAAAATTTTCATAACTTTCAATTAAAATTCAATAATTTCATGTTTAAATTCTATGAATGGTTGAATACATAACATTCTTTAAAAAATTTTAAAAGTGTGAATTGATTACCTCATAATTTGAGAATAATTTTAAAAGTTTGGATTTCCTACCTCCTGATTTGAAAAGAATTTTAAAAGTGAACTAAATACACGCCGTGTGTAAGCAATTGTGACATTTTGTAAACAAGTGTAATGTTGAAGAGTATAAATTAAGAAGCGTGTAAAAGTTATTTTTTATAAAATAGAAAATATATATTTTTTTTTAGACAAAAAAAGTATGCATAAATTTAATAGACGGATGAAGTAAATTTTAAATTTTTATTTTGAAGTTGTTTGGTTCTATCATAAGTAAAAATATATTACTTCCTCTATCCATTAGAAGGTTGTTTTTTTTATCCGTCTCAAAATGAGATTTTCATTTTCTTAAATATACTATACAAATATCACTATATTTATATTAAACAATATTAATAGGACTATTTCGGTCTTTTTATTAATTTGTACTACGTAGAATATAATACTAATATTAAAAAAATTATGTACAAAATAACAAACAATCATCTTTTTCATAAAAGTAGAGAGTTTTATATATATATATATAATATAATATCGGAATATATTTAAATTACAATTCAAATATAAATACAACAAAAAAGATTTAATATAAACATTTTAATATAATACATATATTAATAATATTTTTATTATATATATATTGGTTAAAAGTACCCTGAGAGCTTATACATTGATAATTAAGGGTCCGTTTGAATTGACTTAAAAAATAAAGCAAAAGCAATAGTTCGATTTTATATTTGGATAAATAATTAAAAAAACATTTTTTTATAAAAAAAAATAAAATTGTTTAGATATAATAAAGTTGGAAGGTGCTTGGTGCAGTCGAGAGGGCTTTTTATAAAAGGAAATGTGAGACTATTTCTCTCTCTTCACTAGAATAATGGAGTTAATGTCATTGAGAAAAAAATTTGTGTTGAATAAAATTTTTTGCTTGGAAACGTCATTCACTTTAACGTGTATGTGACACTATTTCTCTCTCTTCGCTAGAATAATGGAATTAATGTCATTGAGAAAAAAACTTGTGTTGAATAAATTTTTTTGCTTGGAAACATCATTCACTTTAACGTGTACGGCAACCTTTTATACATACCCACTGTAAAAATAAATTACAAAAACTAGAAAATTGCTTTATATGATCAATAAAATAAGGACCTAGATATATGCACCATGAAATAAACTTGATAAATTCAAATAAAAACAATCTAACCTATTGGATAAGACCAAATTAAAATCTAAACTTATCAAATCTAAAATAAATAGATCAAACTAATCTAAATAAATAATAAGCTAAATCTAAAATATCTCAACATCCTCCCTCAAAATCAACTAGTATTGTAGAAACTAACTTGAGTTTGCATTAATGGAATATGAGTCGGAAGCAAACGGACGACAGATCATCGATAGAAGAGAAATGACAGATCTTTGATAAACAAACAACTCACAGCTATACAAACAAACCGATCACTTATAAACAGACAGCTCAAAGCTACGCACACAAACAGATCACTGATAAGCCGATAACTCACGGTTACGCAGACAAAGACAAACCGATCACTGATAAGCAAACAACTCACGGCTATGTAGACAAACAAATCACTCATAAGCTGATAGCTCATAGCTACACACAAATAGATCACTCATAAGCAGACAATTCAGGGACAAACAGATCACTAATAAGTAAACAGCTCACAGCTACGCAGACAAACACATACATCTCAAGGTTACGGAGACAAACCGATCACTGATAGCAAACAAACTCACAGCTACGCAAACAAACAACTCACTGATAACGAATAGATCATGGACAACGGACAGATGATAGATACTGTACACATCGAACAGACCGCAGATACATAGATTCTGATACCTAATATAAATTATAAAAATTGGAAAATTGCTTTATATGATCACTAAAATAAGGACATATATATAGACACCATAAATCAGATTCGATATACTCAAACCTATTGGGTTAGATCAAATAATAATCTAAACTTACTAAATCTTCGAATTACTTTTTTTTGATTATTTTTTTAAGAAAAATATATCAATACACATATTATAGAGAATAAAATTTTATATAATATAAAAATATAAATATAAAAAAATAAATAAAGTGCATATCTCGTGAGCATCTTCGTGAAGATACTTAGGCCATCAGCATCGGGGGTTTCTCTCCTGCAGAGAAACCCCCATGTCGGATAAAAAAAAAATAATAAAAATCAATTATTTTCTTGCCAGCGTGTAGCGCTGGCTGCATCTGCAGTATTCCCTTGAAACTGGGACATTAGTGTATTTTTGCCATGTGTTCCAATTTAACATGGCAAAAAAAAATATTTTTTTAGTTAGTTTTTATACATTATATTTTTATTATATATATTTATTAATAATTTTTATATTTTTATATTTTATAAAATTTTATTTTTTACAAAATGATACAATATTGATATATTTTTGTTAAATAAAATTTTAATTAAATATAACCAATTAATAATAATAACAAAAGGTTGTACCATAAAATTGAATTTTCACATCACATTAATTTTATTGTACTAGTTTCTTACACCATTCTTATATTTATCATTGTAGTATCAAATCAATAGAATTTATTTTATTTTTTTAAAGACACATAAATACAAAATGTTGTACCATAAAATTGAATTTTCACATTACATTAATTTTATTCTACTAGTTTCTTACACCATTCTTATATTTATGATTGTAGTATCAAATCAATAGAATTTATTTATACTAATAAATATACATATTAGATAAAAATTATTATTATTTAAATTATTTTAAAAATAGATAATTTAATAATAGGGAGGAAAGATAAATTAAAATTTGTATAAATGAGTATATTTGATGAAGGTATAAAATGGAATGAGTTTCTCCGATGACGTGGTAGAGAGAGAATATGACGTGGAAATAGGCTAGAGATGAAAGAAACCCATATTGGATTTTGATTGATGCGGATGGCCTTATGAAATTTTTTTTTTTATTTTTTTCTTTTTTCAATTTAAAAATCTTACATAGCATGTTACGTGGGTATACCCCCATTGTACTTGCCCTAAACGCCCCCATAAATTTGAGGCCGGGCATGGGCTCATGCAGAGGACAGCCCTGCTCTCAAGCCTCAAAAAAATAATTAGAATAGGAGGTCGGTATGCAATAATGAAAAAATTTAAATTTTTACGGCACCTCATGAATATATGGGGTGGACTGGACGTTCAAAACATGAATAAATAGAATCAGTAGTCTGTTTGGATGATTGACTGTGTATATTGTTCTCATTAACAGATTCACTTACTGACTAACTGCTGATTCATCCATCATCGGGTTTGTTTTCCATCTCACAACTAACATATTAATTAATCATGTTCATCTGTAGAAAGAGAGGTATATTTTTGATGTGTAATTGCATGTACTATTTATGATTGATTACTATTTATCTCTATTATGTGTATGTACGACAACACTCAGGAAGATAGATAGAGCAATGAAGGTGGCCGTGGTAGGCGGCGGCATATGTGGCCTGGCGGCTGCAGCCATGCTGGCGAGAGACGGTGTCCAGGTAGTTGTGTATGAGAAGGAGGATGCATTGGGAGGCCGAGGCCGAGCTCTGAGCACACTTACAGTACTTGATGGCACAGTATTGCTTGATCTATGCTTTCCAGTCTTCACTCATCAGGTAACCATTTTCATTTTTCCGGCAATTAACAAGCTGGCCATGTCTCTGGATTCGGAAAACTATATCTATATACATATATGTTTATGTTGGGCCAACAGGTCACTTATCCAGATGTGGTGGAATTTTTGGAGAATTTGGGAGTGGATAAAGCAGTCTCAGATCACGTGTCATTTTCTGTGAGTCTTGATGGAGGCCGTGGATGTCAATGGGGAAACGGGGAAGGATTGTCAACTTTGTTTGCACAAAAAAGTAATGCACTAAATCTATCCTTTTGGAAAATGATACGTGATGTAATCAAGTTCAAGAACGATGCGGCAAGGTCAGAATTAAAACCACAATCTGTTTGTAATTAATTATATTCAAGTCCAACATTAGGACAAACAATTCACAGTAAATATTTATGCATGGATGTTACACTTACAGGTACATACAAGAGCTTGAAAGCAATCGAGATATGGAGAGGAACGAAACACTTGAGCAATTTGTTAGGCGGGGTGAATACTCTGAGTTATTCCAGAAAGCTTTTCTTGTAAGCATAGCATATCGATCATATCAAAACATTTCTGTACAACATACATCTTATCGAATGCTTTCTCTGAAATTTTCCTTTTCTAATTTTCTTCCTGCTACAGATTCCGACATGCTGTTCTATGTTGTGGTGCCCTTCACAAGTGATGAACTTCTCTGCATTTTCTGTACTTTCAGTTCTGCGCAGTCACAACAATTTTCAGGTAAATGAATTTTCGAAATTTGGCATTTCAAGAGTATATGATCATTCTCCACATTGGTTGCACCATCTATATATGATCCCTTGTAATAATTGTCTCAGCAGCTCTTAGGTTGGCCTCAGAAGCACACTGTGAAATGGCGTTTACAAAGTTATTTCCACAAGGTTAGTCAGAGATTTTTGGGATAGACATTCCCTTTACTTAGCGAAGTATTATTAATCAATGATGCAATTGGAACTTAACACGAGACGAGGCATCTGATTTAGTTTAGATTCTTTTACAAGAAATTAATTAATGCAAACCAGGTTCAGAAAGAGCTGGAAGGTAGAGGCTGTCGAATAAGAAGCAATTCTGAAGTACATTCAATATTAACAAATGAAAGTGGTGAGTTAATTAATATTCTGTTGTCTTCTTACTGCAAGAAGATTTCACACAGCAAATTCTGCAGGTTGTATTGTGACCTGTAAGGATGGCCTGGAACAAATGTATGATTGTTGCATAATTGCGACGCGTGCTTCCGATGCCGTGAAAATATTAGGGGAGGAAGCAACATACGATGAATTGAGAATACTCGGTGCATTTCCTTATTTCCACAGGTGCTCCAACATATTTGCCTCCATTCTCTACCATTTTTCACCTAAAAATCTTTCTTTTTAATATCTTGTCATGAATGCTTTATTGCAGCGATATTTTCCTTCATCATGACACTAATTTAATGCCGAAAAATCAATCATTATGGAGCTCAACGAATTTTCAGACAACTGCTGATAACAAAGCTTATATTACGTACTGGCTAAACAACATCCAAGTACGTATGCATCAGCTTTTCTCCTTTTACAGTGAACCTCATTCGTAGTTTACTAGAATAACTGTGTTTATCTCTTCACAGAATATAGGCGAGGCAAAACTGCCATTTCTCGTGACACTAAGTCCACCTCACACACCTGAAGGCATTCTGTTTAAGGGGCCGACCAGCTGTCCAATACCTTCTGTTGCTGCATCGAAAGCCATGTCTGAGCTGGATCTCATACAAGGAAAGAGGGGACTGTGGTTCTGTGGATCATATCAAGGTGCTCCTGAAATCCTTACAAGCACTTTTAGAGTTTAATTTCTTTGTGGAATGAATACATCCTTGAGTGTGGTTTTATTTGTGCTTAAACTTGTTACAGGCTACGGCTTCCTAGAAGACCGCGTAAAGGTACATCAACAGAAAACCTCTTTTGAGTTCAATGCTCTATACTTAACACAAACAATTAACCATTGACAGGCCGGTATGCTTGCTGCAAATACTTTACTTAAAAAGAGTTGCTCTATTGAGAACACCCTAAAACATTTAGTACCATCCTGGCCTGAAACTGTGGCGCGTCTTCTTGTTACAAGGTTCTTAGAACGCTTCATTGCTTCTGGTTGCCTAATGTAAGGTTCTTGCATAGTCTCTCTCATCACATTTAAACAAAATGCAACATTAGTTTTAACTCATTTTTCGATATCATATCCAATACAAACTGTGGTTAAGCAGTTTAATGGAAGATGGAGGTGCAACTTTTGCTTTCAAAGGTCGTAGAAAAAAGAGCAATTTAGAAGTGGCTTTGAGAGTACATAATCCCCAGTTTTACTGGAAGGTAATATTTTCTTTTGCACATCTGAAAAATGTTTTATACTGAAACAGCAGATATGTTCAAATCATTTACGGTTGCTGTAGGTTGCAACAGAAGGAGATTTAGGCTTTGCAGATGCTTACATCAATGGTGATATTTCATTGGTAGATAAGAATGAAGGTCTTCTTAACTGTTTCCAGGTAATGAATGATACACAAGGCATTTCTTTTCTTGAGATGAAAATAGGACATGCTAACCTTTGAATTCTGCAGATATTTCTGATCAACACAGACTTGCACAGACAAGGCTCAAAAGTGGATAAAAAAAGGTAATGAATGACGGTACGATTCACATCCCCTTGTAGATCTGCTGTCAAATAAACTAAAAGCATTACCTGGTGCATGAACAGAGGATGGTGGACACCAATGATTTACACTTCCTTTGTTGCCTCAGCCAAATACTTCTTTAAGCATTTGGCGAGGCACAACACAGTGTCGCACGCTCGTAAGAACGTCTCACAGCATTATGACCTTGTGAGTATGCTTTCCCCTGTGTCAAATCATAATTAAGACGTATGTGCCAATCTGAAGCCTCCCATGTTCTTTCCAGAGCAACGAACTCTTTTCACTATTTCTCGATGACACGATGAGCTATTCATGCGCCATATTTCAGGTTAGTATCTGCACTCAGACAATCATATTCTTTCAAACTTCTTCTTAAATGCAGACCTCTTTCTGAAGAATCCGCATGAAGACTTGGAAACTGCACAGCGTAGAAAAGTCCATACTTTGATAAAAAAGGTGAACCATTTTCAGATGCCAGCTTTGAATTTTTATGCCATTCGGAGAAAGCTAAGTTTTAATTTCGGGTTCAAGGCTAGAATCAGCAAGGGGCAGCATGTGCTAGAGATTGGGTGTGGTTGGGGAGGCTTAGCTTTTGAAGTAGTCAAGCTTACTGAATGCAAATACACTGGTGTCACTCTGTCCAAAAACCAATATGATTATGTACAACAGAGAGTAAAGGAAGCTGGTCTGCAGGTGTGTGTCTGTTTGTGTTTGTAATATTTTTTTCATTACATTATTGGCTACTATTCTGGGTGTAATGCCACTTCTCATCATTCCTTGACTTGGATCATTGTGTTGTCGATCAGGATCAAATTGAACTTATTCTATGCGACTATCGGGAATTGCCTAAGGGCCATAAGTACGATAGAATTATATCATGGTAATTAATCGAAATCACAAAATGCCTTATGCAAAACCACCAAGAATATTCATTGAGAATTGCAACGTTTCAGTGAGATGTTAGAGGCCGTGGGGCACGAATACATGGACGGATTTTTCAGGTGCTGCGAATCTGCATTAGCCCCAAATGGAATTCTTGTTTTTCAGGTAACAACTATTTGATCCACACAAAAAGCAAGTCTAATTTCATGTTACTGCTTCTTGCACAAAATTGCTTCAGTAATCTATTGCTGGCCCCTACCCATACAGTTTACAGCAGTGGCAGAAGCAAGGTACGATGAATACAGGCACAGCCCTGGCTTCATGAAAGAATATATATTCCCGGGTGTATGCATTCCTTCACTCAATCGAGTAATCTCTTCCATGGCTGCTGGATCAACACTCAGGTAAAAGAAAGCCCTGACTGGGGTCTGACACTTCATCTCGATCACATTTTTGTGAATGTTTGTATGCAGTGTTGTACACCTAGAAGAGATAGGATGCCATTACGTTCCTACCCTCCGCCGTTGGAGGGAGAAATTCCTTCAAAACCAAAGGTTATTCACAGTTTATACATAAATAGTTATGTTGAAGCATATGCACAATGCATTATTAGTCCCCTTGTATATGTATTGTTAGATCTAAATTAATTTCTTGGGGTTTGTTGTATTTGCAGCCAAGTGATGGGTCTTGGATTTGACGAGAAGTTTGTGAGGACATGGGAATATTATCTCGACTACTCTGCTGCCGGATTCAAATTCTGTATCAGTGGAAATTACCAGGTATACATACATATATATGGTAATATTGGCCACTAATTATTACATGGGATTATAGAACTTTGAAGCTTGGTTCCTTTATGTTATATATGATTTCTTGGCATGCAGATAGTGCTAATGCGACCGGGAGATTTAACTGTCTTTGGCAACTCTCCATACAACCCGATGCTTCTGCCAGAGGTCTGTTGACCATATTTGTAAAATAATAAATTTTATTAGGGATTTACCGTTGAATATACAATAAGAAAGGCAACGGCTACAGTGCTGAATCCGTTGAATCTCAGATTCAGCACTATGTTTAACAGCACACGGTAATATTTGTGACAACACACCATTTATATTAATATAATACAAGCACAACACATGAAACTAACAACACACAGATAGCTAACAAATAACATATACGGTAATGTTAGTGACAATACATCATATATATTCATATAATACAAACACAACACATGAACTAACAACACATAGTATAGTTTCACATAACACATAGTATAGTTTCACATAACACATGCAGCAGTTCATTTCAGCACATGGCATACACTTGTGCAACACGCGTGTAATTATAAACAAACAACAGATGTCATTATTACAAACAACATGTGCTATTTTTAATAAAAACTTGTGTTGTTTTTATATTTTATGGGTGCTGATTTAAAAAATCACAGTGATGATTTTCTAAATCAACACCGTAACCTTCCCCAATAAAAAATAATACATAAATTGGAAGTATATACCCTACCATAAAAAGACATGGAAAGTATACAATTAACATCCATGAAATGCACATCATACCATACACATATATGAAAAGAATAAAACATAAATTGTCCTCTCAACTTGGAACTTAAAGGTCAACAATACCAAACATGCAAGCGACTCACATACACGGTCACTGCCAGAAGCCTTGCTGAAGAGATTAACCAGCCGTGGACAGGCGGAAGGACTAGGATGTATACTGATGATTTTTTGATTGCATACGTTGAACAACAATATCACTACAAAAAAAAAAAAAAAAAAGAAAAAGAACAAGTAAGCAAGGGAATTATTTCCTCGTTAAGATACAAAATCCCAAACAATCCTTAATTTGCGAGCTAGGGAAATTATTGCACAAAACAATCATTGGAAAATTCCTCAGTCGCAAGGTGTTGCGGGGGATATAATCCCTCACTAAATTTAGAAAGGGAAATAGTGTACCTAGGGGTGTAATCCCTCGCTAAATTTAGTGAGGGACAACGAGTTTCCTCTAAAAATTTAGCTAGGGGTACGGTGTATTCGGTAGCTAAATCATTGAACTAATTCTAATAACTAAACTACATTAAATTAATTCCGACCAACAATAATTATATTAAAAAAATATGATAAAAATACATTACATTAGATCTATTTTAACTAATTATCAAAACCAATTAAATTAAATTTATTTTAATCAATTCCTAAATTTATTCAAAAATAAATTACATTAAACCTATTTCAACTAATTATAATTTTCAAAGATTTATGTGAGATAATGTAAGAGGTGAGCAAAGGATTTCCATTCTTAAACATGATGTACACACCA
The DNA here is from genome assembly GCF_009805555.1 of Andrographis paniculata. Lineage (NCBI taxonomy): Eukaryota > Viridiplantae > Streptophyta > Magnoliopsida > Lamiales > Acanthaceae > Andrographis > Andrographis paniculata. The sequence continues at coordinate 2,343,685 of NW_026137583.1, read as the reverse complement.
AAAATTAATTGGACTAGCCTAGTACAAATGCAGCCCAAGCTCTGGGAGGTTCGCGGCCCAACAGAAAATCCAAATCAACAAGTGGGCCTGTGGACCCCACCAACCCGGTGATCAAGTCAGCTAAGCTACAGAAGCAGCCCAATGAAAGCTAGCAAGAAGCAGCCCAATGAAAGCTAGCAAGCAAACAAATAAGAAGCATGATTTGAAAAAAAAAAGAGGTTGGAGAAAATTTGGAGATATAGTCTTATCAAAACAAGATTTCAAACAAGATTGGGAGAGATAAAAGATCAAAATGAGAGAACAAAGCAGGCCATACACATTCATATAGGCCATACACATTCATATCATCTTCTTCATAATTTATGTGCATTTTTATGTAATTTTTTCCTTTCAAGAACAACCCTTTTATTTTTTACGGCCCTTTTTTTTTGTAAAATTCCAACTTCTCCTTTTCCCTGCATTATTAGATTTATTTTTGCCTTTTCGTCACTTTTATTATTTTTTATCATTAGATAGCTCGGATCCTTTCTTGAGGAGGCCGAGAAATCCTTCAAACAAATCATGTATGACATGATTTTTTAATTAAGATGTCGGTGGCAATTTTTTTACGACAACAGAATTGACACACCTAGTGGGACACCGACGTCTCACGATATTTGCATACAACTTTGGAAGAGAAAACTGACACCGCTGACGACTTTAAAGATGTAAAAAAAGAAAAAAATCATGGGTGATTAGTCATCGTGCCATGCGCAGGAAACTGCCCTACGCGACGACGCTTTTATGGCTGCTGGAACGCCGGACCAGATTATTAGACTTTCAGATAGCGTCCTTTAGGAGCAGATCCGTGGGGAAATTCAATCGTCCCTTCACGGATCCGCCCTAGAACTATCACGATACATTACCGATATTTTGAAACCCGCCATTCAGAACGAGTTTGTGCTGCTTTTGGAGGAAGAAACTCATAAAAGCAAGGCTCGAAGGTCAATTCCAGCCAGCCGAGATTTGGGCTCCCGAGGGCCTTACATCCAGCTTTGCAGCAGATCTGACCTCCCAAATGCTCAAATATGGTCATGTCTCTATCTTCGGTAGGGATTCCAGATATGTGGAAGACCTCTGATCACCACCCAGAAGGTCAGAGAATCTCAGACGTCGTCCGGGCAGACATTTTTGGGCCGCCTTCAACCGAAGAATTTGGGATGGACTTTGGGTCAATCCTATCAACACCACGTGAGCAAAATAATCCCTTATTTGTTGGAACTACTTTCAGCACCCTAGTCCCCACTCTGGGCCTTCAAAGAAATCCAACGGCCGGACATGAGACTTCTAATGCATGGGAGCAGGGCCGACAACGATTCCAGCACTTTATTTTGTCCCAAAGCCTTCCAAAATGACTTGGGAACCAGTGGCACTAGTCCCAACACCATCCCGATACACTGGGGGGTAAAGAACTGCTGAGGAAGATCAATTTACTACTAGTTTTGGGGTACAACAAGCCTACAAATATCCTGACCAACCAGCCCCAGAAAATACACCATTGCAGTAAGCTCCAGTTAGAGAATCTACGGAAGGCCCCCGACTTCGTTTTCCACAACAGGGACCTACTCATCATGCATTCCCGCAGCCAGTGTTTCGCAATGTGCTGTCCGTTTAGGTAGCTTCCGAACAGCTTGGGGGCAGGCAGAGATGGTGCCGCTGCCACATCCCATCATAAATCCACAGGTAATCGAAGATGCAATTCATAGGATGTATGGCGATTGGAGAAGCAAAAAATCAGTCAAGAAGTTCTTGGAACAATTCATAAGGGCAAAAAATAAATGCCAAGTTCGTGTATCGGAGGACCAGGTGGTGAATATTTTGATAAATAATATGACACACCAGCTGCATGATAGAGTGACTCTCCAGCAATACCACGAGTTTCAACAGCCGATGTCCAAAGATGTAGAGGCCGAACAACCCTTGAAAAAGGCTCAAACGGCCCGAAATAATAATTTTTGGAGCGGGAACCACCCTGCCCATTCCCAGGGAGAAGCTGGCAAAGCCGAAGATAAAACGAATGAAACTTTTCTGGCTGAATCCCAGAGGGAAGTCATCAAGGAAGGCCGCCACCGACTGGCCGCAAAGCATGAAATGAAGATTGATACCGAACAATTCCCTGCACCAATAAACACCGTCGGAATACATCCAACAAGGCCTATAAAGTCGGCATCAGGATCTGAAAAAAATAATAGAAGAATGCAGCGACAACGCTGGCCGGTCGCTTTTCTAGGAGGATCAGGTTGGGGGGTAGCAGGATTACGACCACAGGCAGCCGGCTAAGTGGCCGCAGGCTGAGAATCAGGAAGGAGGTGCTGCTGGAAGATTGAAATTAAATAAGAAGGACTAGCGCCATCAGCTTCGGGCCCGGAAAGACTGGAGACCAAATTGTGTTTTAACTAACAATGATTGTCTTGTTAATTTGCAGGCCCGTGCAGTACTTGAAACAACCGAGACCCCAAAGGATGAGCCGATGATCGATGCTCTTGATTGCTCTGAGGCATCGGATGCTAGCTTGGATATCATTGCTTCCGAGCAAGACCTTGAACAACCTTTACGTTTTGAGGGATACCTCAAGGTTAATACAATAGGTGTGTTACCTCGAGATTTCGAAGCTCCTCCACCCCAGCCCGACTATCTCCAAGGAGATGTTTTGTTTGCAAGAGTTGGTTTGTTATGTTGGGTGGACCAAAATTCCGACATTCAAAAAGAAGGTCCGGAACCAGTGGTCTTTCAGGAATTAACGGACGAGATTATGCGTCATTTGAAACACTTGTTCCTCACCGTATACCTCGACGCGCGGACAGTTCGCAAGGTCCAAGTTGATGGAGGAGCTTCCGTCAATGTCATGACTCTGTCTACCCTAAGGAAGATCGGGAAAAACAGAAACAATCTCGTCTCGAGAACCATATGAATGACCGACTTCACTGGAAAAGAGCATACGACGGCAGGGGTGTTGGCGGCGAAAGTGACGGTTAGAACAATGACGGACCAGATGGCCTTCTTCATCATCAAAGAAAAGCCAACTTATTTGGCCATTTTCGAGAGTGATTTGATCCACAGTACTGACGGTCGGAACAATGACGGACCGGATGGCCTTCTTCGTCATCAAAGGAAAGCCAACTTATTTGGCCATTCGCGGGAGGGATTGGATGCACACTACCCAATGCGTTCCTTTGACTTTGCACCATAAAGTTATGTTTTGGAATGGAGACCAAGTCGAGACGGTAGAGGCCGAAGCTGATCCAACTATGGAGGTGCATTCGGAAGAACTCATTTATTATTCTCATAATGTATACCCGTTGTCCATGATGCTGGAGGACGCTGGAATATCGAAAGAATATAATCTAACCATGAAGGGGTTCGAAATCAAAGTCGAGGCCGACGCACGGAAAAATAATTCAGGTATTAATCATGTTTGACATCCTAATTTTATAGGATTTCGAGATGAGAGCAGGCAGGTCCGGCTGTCCATTTATACAAGCTGGAAATCATGCCGCAAAACCTCTTGACAGGCAGACGGGAACATCTTCCCAGCCGCCAATTTGCAACCCAGACAAAGAGGATATTCATTCAGCGATTCGAAGAGCTGCTCCACCCTTCAAAGTGCAGGATCCATTGGAGGAGGTCAACCTGGGGGATGAGGCAGCCCCTCGGATGACATGGGTCAACACCTTGCTGGATGTCGAAAATGAACAACTGATTGCTTTAATCCGAAAATTCAAAGATTGTTTCGCATGGGATTACCATGAGATGCCGGCGCTATCAAGGAGCTTAGTGAAGCATTTATTACCTACTAAAACTTCATTTTGGCCGCAGAAACAGCCCCTTAGGTGTTTCAACACGGAATTGTTACCGAAAGTGGATGAGGAGTTCGAAAAACTCCTTAAAGCTAACTTATTCAAGCATGCAGATACCAGGAGTGGATTTCAAATATTGTTCCAGTGATGAAGAAAAATAGAAAGATCCGGATCCATATTGACTTCCACAATCTCAATTTGGCAACACCAAAAGATGATTACGTGATGCCAGTCTCCGACATGCTCGTGGATTCTACGGCTGGATACGAGATTTTTTCTTTTATGAACGGCTACTCTGGCTATAATCAAATATATTTGGTCGAGGAGGACGTCCATGAAATAGCTTTCCGCTTCCTTCGAGCAATTGGAATCTTCGAGTGGATAGTAATGTCCTTCGACCTCAAGAATGCCGGATCGACCTATAAGAGGGCAATGAACTCAATATTTCACGAGTTGATCAGTGCTTCTATGGAGGTATACATAGATGACATTGTGGTGAAGTCCTGAGCATTCGATCATTACCTGCTGGACCTTTGGAAGGCCTTTATGCAGATGAGGCAGTACAACATCAAGATGAACCCGACGAAGTGCTGTTTTGGAGTACAAGTAGGGAATTTCTTAGGTTTCCTGGTTCATCAAAGGGGCATTGAGATCAACAAAAATAAAGCGAAGGCTATCCAGTAACTTGGGTCCCTACGCAAGATTAAGGAGCTGCAAAACTTGATGGGGATGGTCAATATCTTGAGGAGATTCGTCACCAACACTGCCAAGAAAATGAAGGCCTTTTCGGTGTTGCTGCGTGGGAATAAAGATGTATTCAAGTGGGGAACAACCCAACAACAAGCCCTGGATCAAATTAAATAGGCGTTAGCATCTCATCCGGTGTTAATGCCGTCAATCAGTGGAATGGAGTTGAAGTTGTACATAGCCGCGACTGATGATACAATGGGCTGCCTCATTGCCCAAGACGATTATGAAGGTCAGAAATGCGTTATTATCTTAGTAAGACCTTAAATGATGTTGAAATTTGTTATTTGTGCATTGAAAACTTTTTTTTTTTTTTTTTTATCATTATATAATGCATGCACGAAATTTGAATGTTATTTGATGCCGGTTGAAACAAAGGTCAAGGTCAACCTTCTGCGTATTTATTAAATAGGCTGGTCCTCCAAGGGCGTTTAGTTAAATGGGCGTTGAAGTTAGCGTCATTTTCATTAACATACCAGCCCTTAAGGCCGTGAAAGAATAGACCATCGTAGATTTCTTGGCCGAACATCCCGGGATAGTTTAGGCCGTTCCTTTGGATTACCTGAGGCTAGAACCTTTACTGGTGACCTTTCATGGGTCCTGCACCTCGGGAGCAGCCGGAGTAGGCATGGTGGTCTTCAGTCCAGAAGGAGAGTGTGGCGCTTCGCCCATCAATTTCCGCAAAGTGTCATCAATAACCAGGCCGAATGCGAGGTGTTGCTATTAGCATCACAAATTTTGATCGCAGAAGGTATCAATAAGGTTTTTATTCGAGGGGATTCTAAGCTGATTATTCGACAGGCCTTCAAAGAATTCAAGGGCAAGGAACCATGGCTCCAGGATCTTCTTTGAAAAGCCCACGACCTTCTTCAGCGGCTCATGGAGGTAGCATTGGAGGATATACCTCGAAAAGAGAATTTAGAGGCAAACAACTTAGGACAGTAGGCTTCCGGGTTCAAAAGAAATGAAATACTGCAAGGATATGAATGTTTGCAGGTTGATCAATACCCAGAATGGTGCACCCCTTGCTGGAAGGTCTAATAGACCCTGGGAAGGTCGCTTCAAATGCAGTGTGCCATCAGCTTCTAAAACAATTAAAATCGTTGGAGAGTTGTATCGACGGAGATCCGATGGGACCTTAGTACTCTGTCTGGGTAGTGAGAATGCTATGAAGGTCATAGCCGAGGTCCATGAAGGTGTTGGAGGTGCCCATAGGGCCAGACCCGCTATAAAGTGGATGATCCTCTGATATGGCTATTTTTTGCTACAAATCTCGCAGGATTGTATCGATTATTCTCGGTAATGTCCAGTATGTCCCTGTAGAAGAATTTCATTCGATGATCAAACGTTGGCATTTCCGTGGGTGGGCGATGGACATCATCAGCAAGATCCATCATCCATCTTCCAAGGGGCATTCTTTAATTCTCATAGCTATGGACTACTTCACGAAGTGGGCAGAAGCCGTTTCATTGACCAAGGTACAACATAATCATGCGATATGCTTCATTAAGAATAACATCATTCACAGGTTTGGCATTCCAAAGACCCTAGCCACTGACCAAGGGACTGCGTTAATGAGCGCGAAGGTAAAGGCTTTTACAGCCAAATACAGAATCCAGCTGCTCCATTCATCTCCGTATTATCCTCAGGCTAATGGGAAAGCCAAGACGATGAACAAAATCTTGATTCTCATTATCAAGAAACCGTTGGAGGATAACTCGAGGGGCCGGCATGAGACTTTGGAAGAGGCTTTAAATGCATATCGGAATGTCAAATCCTCCATCACCGGGAGCACTCATTAAAGGCTGACCTACAACCATGACGTTGTGCTTCAGTTGGAGATTACAATTCCTTCTCTCCGAATCTTGAAGATGAACCAGCTGCCAATGGAAGAGCAGGACCAGACGTTGCTTCAGGAGCTCAATGCCTTACTCTAAGAGAGACTGCGGGCTCTTGAACGCATTCGGCATAAAAAAGAAGAAGGCCTAATCGACCTTCTGAAAGCGCGTGAGGCATCAGACCTTCCTGGAAGGTGACATGTTCTACAAGGCCATCATACTGGAAAGCCCCAAAGATGCGAAGCTCGGGAAGTGGTCCCTCACACTGGAAGGACGTTTATCATATCGGCCAAGTCTTCTAACAAGGCATATAGATTGATGGAGCCCGAAGAGGAGGAGCTGAAGATGTTTATCAATATGAGACATCTTAAGAGGTCTATCCTTCTTTTTAGGAGTTGGAAGGAAGGCACGATCAGGCTGTAGTTAACGATGACCTTTCAGAAGCAGAAAAAAAGGGTCCGACAGGCCGAGAAAGCACAGAAACAGCAGGTATTTGACAAAATCATCATAAACCACGAGTTAATTCTTGTCCAAACAATTTTATGGGGGGCATTTGTACACACCCAAAATTGATTGGACCAGCCCAGTACAAGTGCAGTCCTAGCTTCGGGAGGTTCGTGGTCCAATAGAAGGTCCAAATCAACAAGTGGGCCTGTGGACCCGACCAACCTGGTAATCAAGTCAGCTTAGCTGTAAAAGCAGCCCAATCGAAGCTAGCAAGCAAATAGATAAGATATGATTTGAGAAAAAAAGAGGTTGGAGAGGTTGGAGAAAATTTGGGGATAAAGTCTTATCAAAACAAGATTTTAAACAAGATTCGAGGAGATAAAAGATCAAAATGAAAGAACAAGACACACCATTCACATTCAATCATCTTCTTCATAATTCCTCTGCATTTTTCTGCAATTTTTTCCTTTCAAGAACAACCCATATATTTTTTACAGCTTTCTTTTATAAAATTCAATTTTTTTCTTTAATTTCCAGCCTTTTCCCTGCATTATTAGATTTATTTTTGCCTTTCCGTCACTTTAATTATTTGTTTATCGTGAGATAGCCCGGATCCTTTTTTGAAGAAGCTTGGGAACCCTTTGAAGAAATCAATTCCGATAAACTTTTCCGATTAAGCCGTCGGTGGCAATTTTTTGACAACAACATATGAAACTTTTTAAGTGGATCTTGCAGAAATGATTAAGTCACTGAATGATGTTTGGACATCATGGATGCCTAGCTCATGAGTATTCTTGAAGCATGTTACACAACACACGCAGTGTGCTGTTAGTTGCATCCAATAGTTGCAAATACTCGTCAGCTCCATAAAAAAGACACTAGAGACGAAGGCCACACGGGTGAGGATAAATATCTAAATGTGGTAGTGGTGCAGCTTCGGCAGTCGTTTATAATGTGATTATGCAAAATAATCCAGTAGAAAAAACGATTACACAAATGTTAAAAAGAATTAAAAAAATGAAAAAAATTCAAAAGTAGAAAAATTAATTCATAAATAGAAAATTGTCAAAGAACTAGTTAAAGATGACAATAGTAGGAAGAGTACTCATTTCCACCTTATCGCTTTTAATAAAAATATTTCGTAATTTCGACAAGAAAACTTTAGAAGTAGTAAAATCATCAGATATCGTACCCCGAAAGATTTTTTGGAATAATTTTCTTAATGATCATCAGACTTATGCGATTGGTCATATCACACTTCTCAAACAACTGCTTTTCATCAGCAGTGCTTTCCACCGTAAGAGGGATGAGTTTGTCTATTCTTAATGCCAAGTACGTATAGCCTAATTAAATCAATATTGATTCTTTTCAGTGCTTAAATTTATATCCAGACTGTGTTGGGACCGGGTTAATGTACATGCAAATACCTACGAAGCATAATGAAACTCAAGAATAATGCAATTTTATCTCAAGATGCTAAGTGCAACATCAATGATCAACTATTAATAACATTGATTACTAGCGGTCATCTTGTCGCAATAATCATATACGGATAATAAGTAATGTAAAATAATAATTCACAATTTGGACTCATTTACTATTCATATAAGTTAATGTCATGTAATTATCTCACACATATTATTGCAAGTGTATATTTCATTCTATCAATTACCAACAACCTTTGGGCCAATGAATAATCACATGAATTAAAATAGACATATAAATACTTACTTCATCAAGTAAAAAATCTCATATAAAAGAGGTTATTTTGGCAACTTTAAATACTTGATTTTCACCGTCAAAACGCATGAAACATTATTAATGAATTTCTAATTTCCTTAAACAAAATAAGAATCAGAATCACGTTTAATGCATACTATTTTGATTCCATAAAAATTAAGAATGTTTATAAGCAACTAAATGTATCATATGTGGATTTAAAAATAAATTAGCAATTTTATTACAAGTTACCGAGCAGCATCAATAATTGTCTTTAGACAAATTACTGAATGACCAGTGATAAAGCCGATTTGACAATCGAATGTTAACAATAAAGTAGTGTGTCAAAACAATATTTTTATTTTTCGACAGATTTATTATTCACACACAAATGACCAAATTATTATCCCCACATTCAATGTCACTAAACATGCATGTAACTACTTAATTGATGACTTTCTTTTGCATCAATCAACAGTTTTATAAGTCACACACAAACCTTCTAATATATAATATAAATTTATTGACACAATAGAGGCTGCTTTGGCAACATAGTTGTTCCAACCAATTTATAAAATATATTGTACTATTTATTGCTAATTGAATTTATATTAAAAATTATATATATGTCCAATATAGATGAAAGCTATAATAGCAATAATTAATTTCCGAACTCGTTAAAAAAATCCAGTAGTCTAAGAGAGCAATAGATGCGGCAGAATTACATACAAAATATGTCACGCAAAGAGATTATAAATATAATTCAATGAACAATTATAGTAGAATTTGAATAAACGCATACGGTAAAAAAAAAAAAAAAAACACACACATGTTGTTGTATTCCAAATTTAATTAGATTATCAAACGAATAATATTCTATTATTCACATAATTGCAACTTCAATCATAGTATTAATTAGTTGTACCGATGCCCAAACGATAGATATGCATGTGCTATTCCAATTGAATGTACATAAACTTAATTATGATTGCATACACACGTGTATAGTTCTACTTGAATTTGATTTCCATGCAATAATTCAAACCAAATCACAAGTTTCATACAACAAAAAAAAAAAAAAAAAAAAAAAAAAAAAAAAAACTCTGAATAAATGAACAAACGGCACCGGCATTATTTACCTAATTGTAATTACCATCGTATATCTAATATGTTAACATATTCTAATCCAAATCCGAATCATTCAATCGAATTGCAATTTCCATCCAATCAAAATTTCATTTATATAGATACATATATCAGCCGCAAACACAAACGTAATGCAGTGGCGGTCGACCAATTCGATAACCGAAAAAATAGATCAAGTTTAATTTTGATTAAAACTTAAATAATAGATTAGTGTCTAATATACCGAAGGCAATAGAGGCGGACGTATAATTAAATAATTAAATATGTCACAGATTCATGTCTGATTTCAAAATTGGCCTAGTCCAAGTATAAAAGATAGAGATCGAGCCAACTAGAAATAACAATGATAAATAAATAATCACACCTCTGCAGATGTATTAACATCAATTTATTGGTTTCAATTAAACAATAACTTGATTTAATTGTAATATCAAAGGTCGGTGCAAGCGTCAAGATGGAAATCAACACGAATTGGGGTTTAAATTGTGCATGCTTGATTAATAATTAATTCACCCAATCATGATTTCAATTGATTCAAAAAGAATGAATTGAACATGAATTGAAAATCTAGAAAAGATCTGTGTTGTGTGCACACCGAAACAATTTGAGTAAAAGAATAATTGATCTAACCAAATATCCCAACAATTCAATACCAAAAAGGCTCTGATACCAATTGTTGGAATTTATTAAAAATGAAATTAAGCCCAAGATATGTCGTTTTGAAATACTTTAGATAAAAATAAAGAAAATAAATGTAACGTTAGTCAAATTCAGATGTTTTGTTTTCTTAAACTTATGACGCAATCCTTCTAGGAAACCCCTAGTTTTCTGTTGTTATTTCCACAATGAGATATGAAAATGAACTTTGCACTAACTTAGATCACAACCCTAATGTATCTATACATTATTACTAATTGGCCTCATCATTCAATTAATAATTTATCTGATTTCTGCACATAGTAGACTCGCACTTACTACGTACATATTAAGCCCAATGAATTTAATTGATAAGTTAATATATGCTTAATCTGACCAATAGCCGAAATAGTTTACATTTATCCCAAAATTGGATTTTTAATCCAACATAAGCAATTTTCTTTCCATCTCCGATCGAGTTTGATAGTGATTGGAATGCTTCCATTTTCTAGCCGAGGAACGTAGTTGTGTGTATAATGTATGACATTTGGTTCGAAATTGATATGCTAATTCCTGCTCGGGGTATGTGTATTTTTGGTTTCTATAATATATGAATTTTGTGGATGTAACAAAATGTATTGAATGATGATGCCTTACCTGATTTGAATGAATTAATCAATTTTCCTTCGCAAGATACCCGTTGCAGATCGTCTTTAACCGTTTCAGATATGTATACTGTTTAAAATTTTTATACAATTTGTTCTTTTTTTTTTTTTTTTTTTTTTGTAATACAACTAGTAATAAGTTATTAAAATTTTAAAACAATACATAACTAATTTTAAAAATGTAAACTATTATATAAAATATATTATCACATATAGTAAATAAAATTTAAAATAAATTAAATAAAAATTAACCATAATTCATATCTTAATTATATTCACTACAAAAAAAAAAGTATCAATATTTATAACTATGAAATATTTTTGTAGTTAAAACATATCATTTAGCAACAAAAAATAATTTCATCCCTAACAATAAATTATGTACAACAAAAATAATTTCGTCGTTATTTTTTATTTTTTTGCTAGAAAATTCTTTTTTCATAGCAAAAGGGTTTTAGCTGCAAAATTATTTTTCATTGCTAAAATAATTTGGCTAAAAAAATTCATACATATTTTGTTGCTAAAACTCTTTTGTTATGAATTTTATTTTTATGGCAAAAGAGAATTATCTACGAAATCATATTTTTGTAGCTATATCTCTTTTCTTAACTTTCATTACAAAAAACTTATTTTTTGGTTACGAAATTCATATTTGTCGCCAAAGACCTTTATTAACGCGGTATAGGCGACAAAATGAGTTTCATCACAAAAAAACGTTTTGCTATGAATTCATTACATTTTGCTACAAAATGATTTTTTTAGCTAAATTTCAACTTTTTCTTAGTGATTTTAGCTATTTAAAATTTGATTTTACACAAATATATTTATAACAGTTAATAAATTTTATCCAAAAAAAAGCTTCTCCCAAGCTCCTTTGAGGTGGCTTTATTCGCAATCTTATCATCATCTAAACTTTGATGAATGATTGCTAAAGCACATTATCTTTCATACATTGCTTCTCCAATTCATTCATCTCATTTTGATTGAGAGCTCATTCATTCTTCGGTATCGTGTAGTGATACGGACGTTCAATCTCCAAGAATTCAAATGCCCGTGGGACCTATCACTCGAAGCCGAGTTTATTAGTTTCAAGAATCCATTATTGCATTGACCCGGCGATTTTTTTTTATGAAGAATCAGTTTAAGAATGATGCTTGGAGACCACTTTGCCCTCACCTGACACTACTCTAATAGGACCGATAAGAATCAAGAATTAAAAGACCAAAATAATCGCTAATTATGGAAGATTATCAAGCAAAGTACTAATTATGGAAGATTATTAAGAGAACCGCTAATTATTGAAGACTATCAAGAGAATCATCACTTGTGAAAAGTTCTATAAATTACATTAAGATAGACTTCCTTTTATTATAAGTTTCGATATAATATAATTCTATAACTAGAAATTTCCTTATAGTTAGAATTACCTTTTGGTTTGTTATTATTTGTTGTCTTTTATATTTCTGAAGGACCTCTATAAGGTCATTGTATATCATGAGACAATTTACATTTTGAATCATAATTCACTTTTATAATTTTTCAATGTTAGGGGGTGATTTCCTCACATTTAAAGTCTCAAATCAGGTCAGTTCATGGCTTTCAATCTTTGCATTGTGATTTAGCCTATTATTCGTGTTTTAGTCTATGATTTTGATTTCAGATCCGAAACTTATTCTCGTAGTTTGTTATCATCCATGTTAATTCATATTCTCTTCACTATATTTTCTTCTTCATTCTCATTTCCTTCATCTGTATTCCAAACCATTGAATCTATTGTACTTTTTGGCTAAGGATATTATTTTGGGTAATTATATACGGTCGGGCCATGTCATCTGGTATCAAAGTCTTGCGCTCAAGTTTTCTATCAACTAGAGTCATCTTTGGTTGATTTTGTTCACAAAAGAAAAAGAAAAAAGTCTTTGTTAATCAAGAGACAACACAAAAAATAAAAATAAAAAAGTATTATCAAATTAGATAGTTGTTATTTATTTCTATTCTCAAAACATATTTCCTTTTGATACAAATAAAATAAAGTAAAATAAAATATCTACTCAGAATATTTGTCTTCTACTTCCATTTTTAATCTCAATATAGTTGATGTACAAGGCCTTCCCAATATCATTTTACAAGAGTTTAAAATTTTTCACCATTTTGGATTGGAATTGATGAACAATATGATGGATCAACTAGAAGAGAATCAACAAAAGTTACAAGAGAACATCCGACCGTTACCTATGTTCAGAGGTGAAATGATGTTCATCCGCTTTTGAGGCCAAGACACAACATCCGGCCCCCACCCACAACTTTGACGAGCCCGATTATGAGGAGCTTGAAGGAAATTTGGAACGACTTAGGCATCATAATAACAATAACCGATAGGATAGATATGAGGCTATCAACTGGATCAAATTTCAAGTACCACCATTACAAGGAAAATCCAACACTAAAGCATTCTTGCAATGGGAACTAAGGTTGGAACTAATATTTGATATTCAACAACAAACTTACCAACTAATATATGGCCATAATGAAGTTTTCAGATTATGTCCTTACTTGGTGGGACCAATTGAGCATCAATTGTCGCAGAAATAGAAAGGCTCCAGTGCGGACATGGACCAAACTTCTTAAACTCATGCGAAAGAGGTTTGTCCCCTCTCACTACCATCAGAAAGTATTGCGGATATTTCAAAGTATACACAAAGGTTCCTGGTCAGTGGAGAAGTACTATAAGAAGCTTGAAATACTTCTTTTATAAGCTTATATCTATGAAGATCATGAGCAAACAATGTCCATATTTTTTAATAGTCTTAAAAAGGATATTGCTGATGCGGTGGAGATGTACCAATACATGGATCTCGAGGAGATGGTTCATTTGGCCATAAAGATGAAAAAACAATTAAAACCAAAGCGGTTGTAAAGTAATCTATTTAAACCGTCTCCTATTGTAGGGTTGCCAAAGGCTTCTAATACCCTTTTTTCAATTCCTGGTAAAGTGTATACCCTTGGGTGAGTGTAGGGCAGATGATTTTAATGCAGACTCTTCGATCATAAAGAGATAAGAGTTATAGAATATTGAAAGAAAACGTATTCTCGAGGTCTAAAGGTTATGCCTATTTAAATGCATTTCCGCCCAACAAAATTGGAGATTATTTCTTGATACTATCTCAATAAATTAGGAGATAATCGTAACAAAAATTATAAAATAATTAATAATCCGATAAGGATATTCTCGATTATGGTAACATCTTTAGATATTGAAGTCTCTCATATGACAATTTTAGCCTTTCAATATGGGTAGAGTTTTTCTGAATTTCTCTATCAGACCTATGAGCTAACCGACTAGGTTCAACACCCTATCTAAAATTCACAACTTGGTTTGGCGCAATTGAATAATGTGATAAGGATAATAATATTTTAACAACGATTTTATCTCCAAAATTCAGTTTTGAGAATATATTAAATATTTATATATTTAGCATTTGATACCCGAAATTCTAAATACAAGAATTCCTACATATTTTCCAACAACTCTATGGTTGTGATCAAGAAATTTAGAGTTTATTTGAAAAGTTTGGAACAATGAATCAGTCCAATAGTGATGGATGATATGTAGTGTAGTGTTTGAGTGTGGAATTGCTATGTATTCTTGCACCTTTAACTTAATATTGACAATGATAGTTTCTGGAAATTTCTTTGTGATATCTTGTATTAAAGATGGCATCATTATAACTTTTTTATTTTTAGTTGTTTATTGACTCCTAATCGTGGACATTGAATTGCTATACATCAAGAACAAGAACGACTCTGAAGAAGACTGAGAAAAGAAACTATCGCGTAAAATGATCAATCACTGATCAACAGCTGTATCTGTTGCTATACAAAAAGGAAAAATCAAGATCATCACTTACAGAAAATCAAGAAACAAGAAGTGTTCAATATAGATGCAGACATTCCAAATTCATGCATCATCTCAACTAGATATCAATTATCACGATTAACAGAAGAACTTTCTTGCTGCCTAAGATTTCTTGAAACTAGAAGATCCAATAATCTTTCAACATTGATGCAACTCGCACCGGCATGAGTACAATAGGTTCTATCCGAGACGCGTTTTTTCACGACTATACAGAGTGCATTCAGCTTGTGATTTCCTGTGACACAATTTTTGTACTGGTCGGCGAGTGTATATTCTCTTAATGTATATCTCGTTTGATGATCATTGTCAGCATTCCTCTGATTCCCCTTCCAGAAAAAGAAACCCTTCCTTGTTCCTATTAGTTTTTCATCGTTGTCGTAGATTTCGACATGGCTGCCGGCTTTCCTCCACGCCCCTAGGCCACAACCGCGGTTGTAACGATCAACACCGGGCAGTGCCCTAAGCGTTGTCATAAAGTAAATTCCTTTGTTATCTTCGTAGTCGTTGAACAACTCCTGGGGTTCTTTGTTGATGCTGTAAATGTCATGATTTGGAAGGACACGGGCGATTTGGGGAGGCAATTGGATTTTGGCGTCACATAGCTCATTAAGAAGAAGGAGAATGACTTCTTTATCAGATAGTAGAGTGTGTGTCATTGCAGAATAACGAAGGAACGACGACCTTCGGTTGTTTGCGGAAACTGATCTGAAAAATTGAATGATTGAAGAATGAAGGGGTTGTGTTCCGTTAAGCGCAGAGAAAAAAGGGAAATATGATATAATGAACTGTCTCTCTCACTCTTATATACTGTACGTGTTATGCATTTATATTATATAAGATATATTCATCATGTTGAATAAAATCTTGTGCCCAGAAGATCGTTAGAGTCTGTTTGGTTCAAAGCTAGGGGAGGGAGAGAGAATATTCAAATTGTAATAGTGTCTTTAGTTCATATAGAAGGGAAAGTTGACGAGGTGAGGAAAAATATAAAAATTTTACTATTTTGCCCCTATATGTTATAAATAAAAAAAATAAAAATATTCAATAAAATTCGATTAATTTATTTATAAAATGTCATACAAAATGTATTTGGTATAATTAAAAATAAAATAAATAAATATTAAAAATTTAAAGATGTTATCAAATTTTTAATAAAATATTTAAAGGATATAATAGGTAATTAGATAAAACAAAATTTTAATAAAATATCTTTCCTCCAAATTCCCCAAATTGGAAGAAAAAAATAATTTAAAGAGATTGTCTATCCTCCCCTCCCCTCCCCTCCCCTCCCGTCTAAAAAAAAATTAAACCAAACATAAAATTTTTTAGAATAGTCTCTCCTCTCCTCTAAACCCTATAACCAAATAGACCCTTAGAGTCTGTTTGGTTGAAATGAGGGGAGGGGAGGGAATTAAATGAAATGGAGGGGAGGCTAAGGGAGGGAAGATAATATTAAAATTGTAATAGCCTATTTGGTTCGTATGGAAGAAAATGTAGGTGAGACGAGAGAAAATAATATTTTTATGTTTTGTTAGGCAATGGATGGAAAGAAAAATAAAATAATTTTACTATTTTAACCCTATATTATATAAATAAAAGAAAAATAAAAGTATTTAATAAAATTTGATTAATTTATTCATAAAGCATGACACAAAATTTCTTTGTCTAATATAATAAAACAAAAATTACATTATAAAGCATCGGAAGAACCAAACACCATATACATAATGACCGATCTGTGTGCTTCGGGTGGACATTCAATAATCGCTCGAAGTTGGTCTGGATTATTCATAAAAAAATAATTTTTATGAGTTTATCGTGTTGTTTCAACTCCACGTTCTTTAAGTAAATTCTAAGTTTCTCCTCCTGAAAGTGGACATAATATGCTATTCACTTTCTTTTCCATTATTGCATTACCGTGTGCTATTGTCCGAGCTACTTCTTTTAATCATCCCTTGATCTATTCAATTTCATTAACTTTGTCCTTGAGTTTCTTCGGTTTCTTATTTTTAATTATTAAACTAAATCAAATCATTTAAACAGAATTAATTAAAATATATATTTAATCATAAAATAAATTCGATTAAATTTATTTAAAAATATTTTAAAATACATTTGAATTAAATTAATGTGATTTGTTTTAGATATAGTAAGTATTTATTAAAATTAAAATAAAAATAATAATAATTATATATAGAAGTATGACAATAGATATAGTAAAATTTATATAAACTAAATCAATTATAAAAATCATATTAATTTTTTTAAATATATTTATTTGATAAAATCAATTATTAAAACTAAATACAATAATTTAAAACTAAATCAATTTAAAATTATTTTTTTTAAAAAAGTGTTATATATTATTTTTTGAAAATATTATGACTAAATTTAATGCAAATTTTAATTTAAAGTATATAATGTAATTTAGATATATGCACAATATACATTAGTATTTATTAGTATAATTAAAAATAAAATAAATAAATGCTAAAATTTAAAAATGTTATAAAAATTTAATAAAATATTAACAAAAATATAATAGACAAAAATTATTTAATAAAATTTCTCCCCTCCAAATTCTCTCAAATTGGAGAGGAATAAAAATTTAAATCCCTCCCCTCCCCTCCATTCACTTTTCCCCCTCAAAAAACTTGAACCAAACACAATTTTTTTTAAAATTCCATCCATTCTCCTCCGTTCCTCTCTTAACACCTCCAACAAAACAGACCCTTGAGGCTAAATAAACAATAGTAGTAAAAAAAAAAATTAAAAAAATAATAATAATAATAATAATAGTAGGACTCCCACCCTCCCTGCCTCATGTGTTCATCTACTTTTATCTTTTAAATTTATTTGTTTTTTTTCTAATTATTTTTTATATGTATTCTTCTTTTTTATGTCACTCCCACCATCAATTTAGACTCAACCTATTGTCATCTTGATTTCTATACCAACTTTATAATCTATTTATGTATTAACTCATATACATTTGAATTTTGTCATATTTTGTTTTGTTCTTTTAATATTTGCTTGATCATTGTTTCTTACGAAGAAATTAAATAACTTTATATTCTTATTTTAGGATTAGAATATGAATTTAAATCGTGAGATTATTGAACCTTTCAAAAAAATTGTATTAGTGGGTAGGTATTAGATTTTTTTATTAGGTTACTTACTCTCAACTTTGCATTTATGATTATTATTAGATAAATATGTAATCAAACTTAACTAAGTAATTATAGACTAATATTATAATAAATTGTAGTATTGAATAATTTCACCTATAGATTGAGGGTGTTTTTACTTAATAAGATTTTATACTTCATTTTACTATTCTATTTTTTTTTTCCTAAAAAAATATTAAATCAAATCTCTATTATTTATTTACTATAATACACTAAAATTTAATTTTATATTCAGAACATCACATCAATAATTTCTTGTAATAGTTGTAATCCATTTGCAGCACATCCGTCCATCTTGATCATCTCGGTGTAATTGCTTTCAGCACGAATCTTCCCCTTGGGTGCACAGATTGTATGATAAATGCTTTGGAGTGAAGGACTTCATTAAGTGCCCCAATTACTGTCATTGTGAGTTCTAGTAGAATGTTAAGTCCATCTAATGCGTCCCTTCAAAGGTCTCAAGTTTCGAATTCAAGCACATAAATCTTGCTTTCACGTAAGATGTTTACTGACTAGTACTATTTGGGAAAAGGAAGACTGCTTTGCAGAAATCTCACTCATTTTCTGTCTTTGGGACGAAAGTTCATCTTTGGAATCTTAGATAGTTTCAAGTGATAATTAATGCTGACATATTTTATAAATTAGATATTATGATGATTTCTTAGCATATATAATAAATATATTTTTTAAGCGATAAATATGCTCAAATTTTGGATTATCAAACTTCTTCGCATTACACTTTTCATCGTTCTTGAACAAATTCAATAAAAGAAATACAATGTGGAACTCTGGAACCATATTTTCTCATTTCTGCATCAGATTTAATTTTAGCAGGTTTTCGATTGGTTGTGGTAACATCCGTTGAACATTTTGATTCTGACCAATCAAATATGACAGAACTTTCTGTAGCATTGTTGTCACCAGTATGAGGCAGATCATTCTGAATTTGGGGATGTTCTGAACATCTGGAGGATTCTGAATCACTTTGACAGGAGCAACATCATCGTCACTTGAATGTTTAGATTTCTTCTCAGAAATGGTATCATCGAATATTACATTCATAGATTTCATCACCTTCTTAGTACGATTGTTGAACACTCTGGAAGCTCTTGAATTCAGAGAGTATCTCAAGAATATGCCTTTATCTGATTGATATCAAAATTATGTAGTTGATCCCTGTCCTTCATGATATTTCATAAGTTGTCTTCTCTGTATGAGGTCTGAGGTAAACTCGATTGATCACATAACAAGCTGTATTAATAGCTTCAGCCCACAGATGTTTGGTAACTTCTTTGGCATGCATAATCGACCTAGCCATCTCCTGTAGAGTTCGATTCTTCATCTTCACTTTTTTTTGTGGAGTCTTTGGGGCAGAAAATTCATGTTTAATTCTCAATCCATTGCAGAATCTAGAAAATCTCTGATTTTCACACTCTTTTCCGTGATCTGTTCTCAGTCTATCAATCTTTGATTTCTTCTCATTCATGAGTCTGTGTACCCAATTGTTCAAAGACATCACTTTTCTCACGCAAGAAATCAACTCAAGTATATCCGGAAAAGTCATCCACACAGACCAAAATGTACTTCTTACATCCAAGACTACAAACATCAACTGGACCCATGAGATCCATATGCAGCAACTCCAGACAGTTGTTGCTAAAGCATTGTTTCAACGACGAATGCACAACCCTCTTTTGTTTTCCTCTTGCACAGTCACCACACGTAGTACTGAGCATCTTTGAAAATCTAGGTAATCCTCTTATAGATCCAATTTTTCTGATCCTCAGCAGGTTTTGCAGATTGACATGACCCAATATAGTGTGCCACAACATCTACTCGTCATCTTTCAATATCAATGCTTCCATTCTCGGATATTCCAGCATGTAGCAATTGTTCTTCAATCGAACACCAGTCATCACATATTTTTGTCCAGCATCATATACTTCACATGAATCCTTAGTAAACTTCAAATGCAAGTCATCATCACATAATTGACTAATATTGATCAAGGTCGTACTAAGTCCTTCAACAAAATAGACTTTCGACAATCTTGGAATCCCTTCTTTTTCAAGAACGCCATAACCACTGATATTTCCTTTTGCACCATCACCAAAGATAACATCTCCACTTCGGTCTTCAACAAAATTCTTGAGAAGTCCCTTTTGGTTAGTCATATACCGAGAGCACCCACTATCAAAGTACCATCGATCACCCCGGGTGGACTCTTGACTCGACAATATCACATTGCACTCCAGCTGTTTCTGAGCTTCCTTAGGCATCCATACCAATTTGACTTTGATGTTTTGTTTCAACGCTTCAGTAGGCCACTGAATGTGCCTTCCATTGATAACATCGTTTGCCAGCTTGAAGCACTTCTCAGCCGAAAGATCAGGATACATGCAGTACTTGAAGTCAGTAGGTTGTGATAACTTCGATTTGTCATTATGACTTCTTCTGCGGTTTTTGTTCCAATTTATGCTTCTGCTCTTCGTTGGGTTTTGTTTCTTGACTTGTATTGATCTCTTCTCTGGCAGTTTGACATCAGTCAGCAGACCACCACGCATAAATGTAGTTGGTTTTCTTTGAAAATATTCACAGAAACCCAATCATTTGTGATCACCAAATGGTTTACCAATTGACACCACATCAGACTCTTGGACAGTCTCAAGTTTTGTAGACACCACAAACTTCTTCTTGAATCCACCATCAAATTTTTCTTTTGGCTTGCTGGAAGTAGTAGGCTTCTGCTCAGAGTATTTTCGTTGTGAACTGGGTGTACTCACTCCCTCATAACCATTTCTATTCTAGAACTTCCCACACTTCAGCTTGGATGCTCTTTTCTCACTAATCATTCGAGAAAGTTTACGACTCAGTAGTGCCATTTCTTTATCAAACTCTATCAGCTCCATGTCTTCAGCATTTAACGCCAAACTTTTAGGAGTTTCATCTTCAAGATAGTTTATTTCATAACTCACCAGTGTTCCATACAATTCATCCAATGTCATATTTTTCAGCTTTGGTAGTTCATCGAACATAATCACCTTGGCCTGAAATTTTTTGTGAAAGTTTTAAGCATCTTCCTCACCATCCTCCTCTCTTCAAAGTGCATTCTAAGAGCTTCAGCTTGATTGACAACATCCATAAAGCAATTATAATACACAACAATTGTTTCATCTTCATTCCTTCAAACAATGTCTCCACATAATCCAGTTTTAATTCTCGGGCTTGCACTAATCCTTCGAATGCATTTTCTAGAATGTCCCAAGCTTCTTTAACAATTTTGCAGTTGGATATCAACTTCTCCTGCGTTTCATCCACAGCGTTGAAGATCGAAAAGAGAGCTTTTGAGTTGACGATTCCAACAGCTTTTTCGTTTAGAGTCTATTCTCTTTTTGGTTTCTTCACAAAAGAGGTAATACCATCTTCATCTTGGATGGTCTTCATGGGATGAGACCATGCAAACTCGACAGCATCAGAAACATCTTCACCTTGTAACATCAGAAAAACTTCCATTTTGTTCTTCCAACTTCGATAGCTTGTTCCATCGAACAATGTAGGTCTCGATGTATAACGACCTTCCTTACTCATCTTTGAAACTATGAAATGACCTACTCAACAACTTAGAGAACACTGCCATGATACCAAATGTTGGGAGAATAGGTGTTGTACCAAATCACCTTCAAACATATATTGAAGGGCCAACTCCCGAAGCGTAGTTATATCACAATTATAACACCCTATTGCCAACTAAATGCATGCAGAAATACAAAGCAGTAAATGAGACAAGGGTTTGTTTATCCGGTTCGGATATAAACAATCCTATATCCGGGGGATACGAATCCCGAAGAAGTTCATTAATCAGTGCTGATTAAGAACAAAGACAACCACAACTCCTTCCACTCAACTGATACACTTTTTTTCTCACTACACACTCTCTAAAACCTCATCACTGCACTCTTCCCCTCTCGAGCTATGTAAGGCAGCCACAACAAGACATGTTGCAGCATGCAATTAATACAAAAAAGGAATAGTGTATTTCTATACACTTCTGATCAGAGGACAAACCCAAAGTGTTCATTTTATCTTGAGAATACACCATCATACGAAAGACAAATAAACACAATCAAGGTTGAGGCTTGATGGGACTGCACATGCTTGGTTAAAGATTGTTGTTTATAGTTTCTGACGACAACAACAACACATGATTATTTTGTCCATTTTCCAAAAATTGGTAATGAGATTTTTCATTTAACAGATGATGAAGATGCTGCTAGCGGTTCCTCCTATGGCTCTGGAGGAATGTTTGGTGGAAATATTTAGTAGCTGTGAACGCAGCATGCATGTTTGGCTACAAGTAATTGATGTTGTTATTTTACTGTATGTTGTTGTTCATTATTGTCTGTAATAGGCTTGTTTTTTTTTTTTTTTTTTTTTTTTTAATGAAATAATAATACTCAAGAATTACTACAGTTGCAAAATTGGTCTTCCAAACAATTTTTAGCCTATATTTTATGTTAATTTTTTGTTACTATTTATTATAGATTTAGTTTGTTTTTTTTTTTGTGTTATCAAACTTATTGCCTATTAT
This sequence comes from Andrographis paniculata, assembly GCF_009805555.1. Lineage (NCBI taxonomy): Eukaryota > Viridiplantae > Streptophyta > Magnoliopsida > Lamiales > Acanthaceae > Andrographis > Andrographis paniculata. The sequence goes on along the minus strand of NW_026137583.1, from coordinate 2,320,959 downwards.
AAAATTTTTATTTTCAACTCATTTTTTATATAGCATTTCATATTAAAGAATTATTTTTAATCTAAAATTAACAAAATAAAAATACAAAAGAATACAGTTAATTTATTTTTTAAAACAAAATTGAGCATTACACAAATTTTTTATATTTTTATTGAAAACATAATACCAAATATTGTAAATTTAAAATATATTATATGCAAAATATATTTGGATTCAAACTTGATCTATTACCAAAACCAATAAAGGTCATAGTATAGTTAGTTGTCCAGAAACTTATGATCATAAGATTATGGGTTCAAACTCCGACGCCCTAGGGCGTCCGGCAATAGCATGAGAAAGGGTTGGAGGAGGGGATGGAGCGAGGGATGCTCCAACTCCAATGATTCCCACCATTCCTTCTCTGATCTGAGAATTTGGATAACTACAAGAGATGCCGGAGGACAAAAAGAATGATAATCAGAATTAGAGTTTCCTGCTTCTCCAAAGAGCAATGGCAGTCTCTTCACTTCTGTGCATCCTTCCATCCAAATTACTTGGATGGAACTACAGAGCAGTGTCGAGTCACAGATACTCTTTAATTTTGGGAGCTGAAAGAGCCATAGATTCCTCAATTTGGGCATATGGAGATGGATAGGGAGTCTTTGAGATGATGATGCTCGATTTCCTCCTCTATCATTTCCTCCTTCAAATATTTCTTCTATTTCACTACAATGTCGGACATCCACCACTTCAAGGTTTTGTAAGCCTCTCAAGAGTGATAGTGACAACCCCATCTTCTTCATCTTGTTGCATCTATAAATATGCAACTGCTGAAGAGACGAAAACTCTATTGTGTGTAGAGGACGAGGTGGAGATGCACTTTGAAACATCACCACGCCTATCAAATCAGGCAACCCCTCTAGCGTCATGGTTTCCAAATTTTTCAATGGAAAATTTAATTGTCCTCCTCCTCCTGCCATCGCCATTGGAAACTCCTTCGATTTCAATATGCACTCTACCCCTTGGCATTCATACACTGTCAAAAGTTTGCAGGGTTCGATATTAATATTTAGTCCTTGAATATCATCCATCATGCAGCTGCTTAGACCCTCCCACTTTACAAATCCAATGCCTTTCATGTCGACTGGCCATACAATAACATCTCTTCTCCCTTCTTCATTCAGCTTCATCCCATTTACAAACACTTCGTTATCACAATATGCTGTTATTTGCTGGCCGAGAAATTCTCCCACAACAACACCATAAGATCGATTGTACTCTTTGAATCTTGGTAGACATGTCATTAATCGACCATAATCATACATGTCTTTCACACGCCCACAGAACTCCTCGAGCTGTTTTAATTTCTCAATTTCTGTCATTGGGGCTTCGATATAAAATGGAAGATGGAGGCATTGAAGTTTTTGGAAATTCAGCAACAAATTACTTGGTAATTTTTTCAATTTTCCAGAACCAATCTTCAAGCATTCAAGATTGACTAGTTCTTGCATTCCCAAAGGCAATTCCTCCATTGAAGTCCCTGAAATGTCCAACTCTCTTAGTTCTTTTAGATTTCCCAAGTCTGGCACATATTTAAGGTGTTCGCACTTGCTCAGGAGAAGGGCTTTAAGGCTCACCAAATTAGACAAAGAATGTGGTAACTCTTTAATTAGTGTATAACTCATATTAAGAACATGCAGACCTCGCATTTCCAAGAAAAAGGAACCTGGTATAAGCGCCAAAAAATAATTGTTCTGCAAGAGCAATTTTGAGAGCTTGGGACATCTTGGAGACAACTCTACAGGAATATTCCATATGTTGTTGTGCATCAAAGAAATCTTCTCGAGATCTTCACTCCATTCATCTACTTCAAAAATGTCTTTTCTCAAAAGTTTATTCTTTGTGATCTTTAATGCCATAGCTCTTACTAAATCATGCATCTTCACCCATTGTCGACTACCATTTCCGTTTTCTAACAAGCACACATTTACTAACTTATTCAGTATGACGTGACCCTGATCCACCCGCTTTCTTCTAGTCCTTCTTCTGTCTAACAGCCCCTCTGAAATGAGTAGTTCAATCAATTCTTTTCTATCGATTTCTGAGTCTTCAGGATACAAGCAACAATTCAAGAAACAATGTTGGACCATTGTAAATCCATTGTGCTTCTCTTCTCCTTGATCCAATCGATCAAAACTATACTTGAGTATCTTGTAAACCCTTTCTTCATAGCCATCTTCTCTCATGATTGAGTCATTCAACTCTGTCAAAGCATTCCTCCACTCGCAAACATCGGTTCTACCCTTCATACTTCCAGCTGTTGTGATTATGCCCAATGGCAATCCACCACAATGTTCCACCATGCGCTCCGCAATTTCTTGTACTTGGGAAGTTAGCGTAATCCCCCCTCCAAGAGTTTCTTTAAATAAACTCCATGATTCTCCCTTACTGAGCGTTTTCACAGGAATCACTTTTTGGCAACCAATTTGATGACATACTTCCAACGAACGGGTTGTTATGATTAGCCTACACTGGTTCAACGAAAGTGGATCTCCAATGTGTTCCAGGTTGAACTTTTCCCACACATCGTCAAAAATCAGCAAGACTTTGTTTCTTTGTGATAGTACTCGGTTCAGTCTCGCTGCTCTTTTGTCTTCACTGTGCTCCGCTGAAAGGTCTACATTCACTGCCTTAGCAACTTCATCCTGCAAGTTCTTTATGCTAAATGTCTGAGATACGGTTATCCAAATAACAACATGTTGAGCTCCTTCAACAAACCGATTGTGAACGTGCTTCGCCAGCGTTGTCTTGCCGACACCACCCATCCCATGAATCCCAATGCTTGACACTCCATCATTCACTAACAAATCCCAGATCATTTCGAAGTTCTTCTCAAAATTTTCACCCACCAACTTCTTTGTCAGGAGGGGAACTTGCTCGGGTTCACAAGCATGAAGCAGTTCACCAAAACGTTGACTCTGGTCAACTAATCTGTCTACTCTCAAACTCAATTTCTGTGCTCGATCTCCCCCGAAGAAGCCACTAGTAAATCCATCAGAATCCATAGCAGCCCCGAATTCCGTGAATTCCATTTCAAGTTTCCGCACCTCTGCCAACCAGCTCTCGACTTCACGCTTTCTTTTCTTCATACCCGATTGCTCACCATTCTTGACCTCCTTCTCGACATCAAATGCTTTATCACTCAACGATTTCAAGTTCATTTGTAGAGATTCCAATATTATATTGTAGTTTGTGATCGTGGTCATATTGCCCAGAGCATAATCTGCCAGTTTCTCCCCGAGCCTGGAGAGAAAAGGTCCGGCGATTTCCCAAAGCATTTTTCTCTCTGCATTCAACACAACAGACTTCAAATAACCTCGTAGAAACACACAGGTTCATTCAATTGAATTTTGAATAACTTGCTTTGTATATGCTATGGAAATGTGTGTATATGTGCACTTGTGTTATGTCATTTGATATTAGAAGCAGAGCATGGAGAGCCAAAAACATGTAACCCTAGTTTATCATTTTTTATGTTAGCAATTCAATTGATGAGTATGTTTAACACAAAACAAGACCAAGCTATTGTAATCTACTGATATTTTGCAGAAAACATTAGTACATCTAAACAGTAAGAATTTAGAAAACCATAGATCAAGACAGATAAACATTCGCCTTGTTGCTTCAGAGAAATAGTAAAATACAGGAATCATAATTGTTGAAGGATCACCTGAATGAAAGCTTAGGCCACAGTAGATCTAAAACCAACAAGAATGTGAAGAAGCAACAAACACAATAATTGAATAGAAGAAAACGAAAAGGCTACGCGGGGAAGACTGTTTAAGTCGTTGTTTGCCAAATACTTCCTAACTACAATCATTGATGATATTAGCCACTAATATATACAAAAATACTTAAGTCAACAACTACATACATAATTTTATTAATTTAAGTCACTATCATGCAAAATATATATATATATAATCAAAACATAGTAAAGTAATATCTTGCAACTATAATATTTATTAAAAATTATTAGTATTAGTTGTACATTGACTTATTCAAGAAGTGATTACTTGTATTTTGTTTTTCTAATTCAACTAATTATTTTTTCTACAAATATTAGATAAGATAACAACCTTTTTTATTATTAAAATTATTATATTTATTTATTGTTTTACTTCAAAAGAAAACAAAGGAATAAAACAAAAACAATATGCAAGTAAATACACCAGAAAAATTAGATATAAATATTTTTTCTGCCTCGAATGTGTTACTTTCTACTATGTGATCATTAACTGAAATATGTAGTGGAATAGTCATATATCTAGCTCGTAGTCGCACAAAATATTATTTAATCTAAAATATTGTGGCGTGGGCTAACATAGCACACTAAGAGCTAACATGTGATAGTCATGTGGCAATTTTAACCTCAAATATTGATTTGAATTTAAATTTTTATATAGTAACAATATTTTGTACTAGAAAACCTATTCAACAACTACAAATTAAATATAAGATTATTTCAACATAAACTATAGTTAAAGGAACAATCACTACTAGAAAAAATGCATTTTGTAACGAATTTTTTTGTCCTCAAAATTTATTTTTTCGGCTACTAATGACATTAAGGATGAAGAGAAGGATTGTGTTAGCTAAGTAAACTTTAAGTACGAAATTTTCTTACAAATATATATTTTTTTGTGTAGTGAATATAGTAGTAGATGTCACATACCTTACTAAAAATATATTCGTCGCTAAATATTATTATATTTTAAATCAATATTAGTAATTACTATAATAACATATATCTAAAAATTTCAATACATGATTATAGTTTCTAACATGGTATGGAATCCCCATGTTGCTATCAAAGTCTTAGGTCTCGAGTTCAATAACTACCGCTCCCCAACAAAAATACTGATGCATGTAATGGTTAATGAAAATGGTTGCGTTGTACTTCCTCAGATTAGTTTTATAACTTTAATTCAAATTTCAACTCTAATTTTCTGTTTTCAACACCAATACAATGTTGAAGAAGATTGGATTTTCATTATTTAGGGGACTGGGGATGAAGTGAGTTGTTTTAAGGTTAACTATTGCCTCCTCAGACAATCGATTTGTTAGTTTGTTTCATGAATCCTACAATTGAATAACCGAGCAAAGCGTTACTTTGATGCTCAAGCTGGCGAATATCGTTTGATAGTGTGTATAATGTTGTGCTCTGGGCATGTGACAGTAGGAGCAAATGGTTAAGATTGAGCAACTGTCTGCCTTGTGTTCGAGAATTCAATAAGCAAGCTGCTTTCATTTCATGTATTGTGGGTTAAATTAAGAATCACTACAAAAAAGTAGATTTAGAGACAAAAAAAAGTTTTTGTCTCTAAATTTACTTTTTCCGTTACTAATGACATTAGAGACGGAATTATGAATGAAATTAGGTTAACTACGTAAACTTTAGGGACGAAATTCCGTTGCAAATATATTATTTTTTTGTAGTGTGTGTAGCATACAAGACTTAGAGAGTAAAATTCCAATTTATATTTTTAATTTTCTTCTCATATACAAATTCTATTTAAAAAGTGGTTTTTTTTGTTTTACATAATTGGAGGTACATATAGAAATTCAATTAGTAATTAAAGAAAATAATGCTCGGTAATGATAATAACAATACAATAAATAATATTGAATAAAAAATAATAATGAAATATTAAATACTTTCTTTTTTCAAAATTAATAATATAAACAAAGAAAGTACAATATTAAAAAAAAGATTGTGCATCACACGACACACGCTAGTATTTATTTATTTCTCCTCCCTGTAAATACGTCCAGTCCTTTGTTTTCTCCTATGTTGCGACAATTTCTATCCAAAGGCCATTATGAAATTTTAACCAAATAACTTTTCATAAACTGTTTTAGTATGGAAATCTACCAAAAAAATAAAACTCAACCTACAGAAATATAGAGTGTTTGTTTTGTGAGAGTGTTGAAAATAAACTTTTTAAATGTTAAGTACAGAATAATTGTGTACAAAATATAAAAATAATGAATATGCTTACTGTTTTTTATCAAAATATCTGAAAAAATAATAGAAAAAAAAATCCCTAAACTAATAAATCATCAAAATTTTATGCATCTATTTGACATCGAAATCAAATACTAAAACAAATCCTATCTCGATTCGGGTTTACGGCCTCAAACATTAATTATTATATCAAAGTATAAATTAAGAAGAAATTGTAAAAATATTTCTATTAGTTTCTTATAATACTAATAGAAATAGAAAAAAATTTGTAAAAAAAAATTATATATTTTTAATATTAAGTATAATGAGTAAATATGAGTAAAAAAATATCCATAATAAGTGAGAAATATCACCAAATTTCCACGGTAAAATTGGCTGTAGTAATAGACATTTTTAACCTTTCTGCCTTTCTCCTGAACACCAACATATCCTCCTTATTGAGGAAGGAGATTTGAATGTGAAGGCCCCCATTCCCACGACTCCTCCTCTCCACCAGTATCTGCTGTGCTGAAAAGGCTGTGATGCGTTTAGTGGCATGGAGTTTAAGAAGTCTCAGAGTTGGGATGTCTCCTATGTGGAATGTGTAGAGCACTGTACCCAGATCAAGAATTTCCAGGACAGGAAACCAACACTTGTCTAGTTGATAGAAATCTATATCAGTAGAGCCATCGATTCTCAGAGACTTGAGAGAGCAGAATGCCTGGGGGAAACGGGACCACCCAACTCTTGAAATGTTGCCCTTAATCTTGAGTTCTTCAAGATTAGGCAAAAACGCCATCATCTGCAAATCTTTCCAACAAAGCTCGATGTTGTCTAAACTCAATTTCCTGAGTGAGATTGGGTAGGTGAGTTGGAGCAACAAGACCTTCTTCATAACTGGAGAGTCGACATGGAAGAAGACTTTCAATGATTCCAGCATTGGAAAATGACGCATATTCTCAAGGAAATAATCTGACTCTGCCCTATCATACTTGATTTGTAGCTTCTTTACACGTTTTATCCTCATAAGGACATCGTCGGTGCACTTGAAATTTACTATTTTCATGAAGGTCTGAAGGTGTTCCAAAGCAGAATTTTGTGGCAATCCCATGGTTGAAGGAGGGTCGGGAACAGAAATCTTACTGAACTCCACATGTCTCAAATGCTTCATACTCCATATTTCAATTGGAGCTGAAACCAAATGAGTGTTGTGGCAAATTATAGTCTCCAGACTCCAGAGGTTGGATATTGTTGAAGGAACTCTGCACACAGCTGAGGTAGAGCGGCATCGAATGTATCGCAGGTTTGCATGTTGAAAAATATCTTCGAAAGAATTTATATCAACATCATCTACTACGCGCAGCAGTGATGCATCCTCTATCTGAGGCATACCCTCACCACAGCATATTAGAGTACCGGTCTGTGATGGATATATGGCATCATTGAATTCTTGATAGAGATTCTTTTCACGAAATACAATGCAATGATTTCTTAAGATGTCGAAAAAGTTCTCTTCTCGAGCAATCCATAGGCATAGATCACGTACACATTCATGAATATAGCACGTTTTCATATCTCCGGTTAATCCATGTCGATTGAATAATACCAGATTTCTATCAACGAGATCCTCTAAATAATCCAGACCAATTTCTTCCAAACATCTGTTATCATGATCTGGTTGTACAAAACCTTGAGCAATCCAAAGCTTGATAAGTTGAGAAACAGGAATTACATAGTTTTCAGGAAAAATTCCCAAATAAAGAAAGCATTGTTTCAAATGTCTAGGCAAGAATCTGTAACTCAATGACAATATACCGAACCAACTTTTATAATCTTTTAAATTCAAAATTGGCTTTAGGTCTCTTGCCACAGACTTCCAAACGTCTTTGATCAAAGGCAAATTTTTTAGAAGTCCCCCAATGACAATGATAGAGAGAGGAAGCCCTTTACATTTTTGAGCAATCTTCCTTCCTATATTCTGAAGTTCATTAGGACAATTCTCTATTCCAAATGTAGTTCTACAAAGCAATTCCCAGCTTGTAGCTTCTTCAAGAAAGCACTTCTCAAGGACTGGAAAGTCAAAATAAGATACCATTCTTGATGGCCTAGTTATTAAAATGATTCGACTCATATTCTTTCTATCCGGAAAGCAAGGCCTTAAGCCACCCCAAATTTCCAAACTCGTCATGTCGTCTAATATAATTAGATATCTACCACAACATAAACTTTTGTACAAAAGTACTTTCAATTGGTCCTCACTGAGTAAATCATCACTACTTTCTTGTCTGTCAAGACGAGAACATATTTGCAAAAGAACATCCCGCAGAGTGCATTCTTTGCACAATGTGATCCAAATTTTGATATCAAAGTGATGGAAACCAAGATTATTTTCATAAAGAGATTGCACCAATGTGGTCTTACCAATTCCCTCTATCCCAACGATTGAAATGACCTGAAGTGAATAGTGACCCGCTGTGAGACATTCCAGGATATAATTTTGTTCTATCTCAAGTCCCACTACAAGTCTCTTTGAACCACGTGACAGGGAGTATTTGTGTAGGTGGTGATGTGCAAGATGATCTGATGAAGCAGGAAGAGACCTGGAGGGTAGCTGCTGCTGATCTTTGAGTCCTACACACAACTCCATTATGTATTTCATTTTTAACTTTACTCTTTCGAGCAACTCAATGTGTGACAGGAGATCAGATCTCGAGCTGTCAAGAATTTCATCTGCTATGCAATTATCAATGGCATCTTCTGCTTCGTGAGCAGCATCTACTATCTTTCTCTCCAAATCTGGTTGTTCTTGACTCTCTCCATGGGAATATGCCTTCAGAAATTTCTGAAATAAACAACCCATTTCCTCCAGATGGTCAATTTGGCACCTGTAAAAACTGATCTGGCTAGTACGGTACTGGACCCGCCTCACAGAATGGATAAGAGAAAGAATAGCTGCATAAGCAGCAGCAGCCATCCCTAAGCTCTTTCTGCTACCTTACAGAATTTACGCCTGAAACTTGAGTTGACTTTTTGGTGTGGGAATCAAATCAAAAGTTAAATGATATATATACCAGAAGATTGTAATGGATGCAAGAATTGTTCTGTTTGTAATAAGATGAATCAAATTATCTGAACCATCTGGTTTAGAACTATTACAGATCTCCTGGTTGATCTTCTTTGTTGTTTGGCGTTGAGAGTGACTGTTGTAGAGGAAAGATTTTAAATCAGCTGAATCAAATTATCTGAAGCATCTGGTTTAAAAAAGTTGCGACTTTTCTTTATGGGAAGTTTGATAGGCTCCATAATTATAAAATGTTTCTTTGAGGAGTAAGTTTTGTTTGAATAATTCCACGAACTGTACATCAGCAAACAACAATTGGGAATTGTTTAATTATCGTGGACAAAAAAATTGTGTTATTTTTAATAAACACAAAAATTTTGTACAAATTATATTTAATTTGAATTTAGAGCGGGTGTTATTATCTAAATGGGTCATTTGATTCTCTTTCCGGATCGATTTTTTTTCCAACTTTTTCCGATGGCTTCTTTGATCCGAAGAGATTTGGTCTTCAGTTTGACTTTGCCGATGGCTTTCGTCTCCATACAAGCGATTTGATCGTCGACATTGGATTTGATGTCCTCTTTAGACGATTCGAGCCTTTGATCTTTCGTTTGGCTTTGCCGCCTTTTGGAGAGCTTTGGTCTCCGTGTAGGCGATTTGATCGTCGTCTTTGGATTTGATGTCTTCTTTGGACGATTCGAGGTTTTAATCTTTAATTTGCTTTATCTTTGCCGGTTTTGGAAGACTTTGGCCTCCGTGTGGGAGATTTGATCATCAGCTTTGGAATTGATGTCTTCTTTAGACGGTCCGAGGTTTTGATCTTTGCTTTGTCTTCGCCGCTTTTGGAGGACTTTGGTCTCCGTGTGAGCGATTTGATCATCAACTTTGGATTTGATGTCTTCTTTGGAAAATTCGAGACTTTGATCTTTGCTTTGTCTTTGTCGCTTTTCGGAGGGCTTTGGTCTCCGTGTGGGCGATTTGATCGTCGGCTTTGGACTTGATATCTTATTTCGACGATCCACGGCTTTGATATTTGATTTGGCTTTGCCGCCTTTTGGAAAGTTTGGTCTCCGTGTAGGCGATTTGATCATCGGCTTTGGATTTTATGTCTTCTTTAGACTATTCCCGGCTTTAATCTTCAACTATGTGGATTTGGTGCTCCATAACACTTTTTGCGGCGTGTCTCTTTGACTTTTGGATCGAAGAGGGCATGGTTGATGCTTTTGACGAAGAACGCGACGAACACCTTGAAGTTTTGGGATGGGCTTTGGAGGCTCTTCTTGGCTTTGACGAATTCCTCAACGGCTTTTGGAGCATTGATCCTTCCTTCAGCTTGAGCAAACGACGAAGAACGTTAACTCTATCGATTCGTCAACCAATATTGAATCATTTGGCCCAATCAGTGACTTTCGACGAAGAACACTTCAAAGGACACGAAGAACATGAAGAACAATACAGAGAGAGTCTAGAGATTTACCAATTTGCTTGAATCCTCGATGTAACTTCGGTATCTCAAATGAACTGTCCATGACTCCTATTTATAGGGGAGGGGTGACCTAGGCTTCTTTTTTGAATGATACCACGTGACGCGTCCTGATGGGCCAACAGGAAAATTTTATAATATTTCATTTTCCATCAAATGTTGTTTTCCATTTTTTACAAATTTGATTGTGTACATTCCTTTTTCGCCAAGAACTTTTATATCATTGTCTTTTTCGGATAGATATTATACTTTCTTTATTGACAAGATTAATTTATTTTGCTGCCAAATTTATTATGGCTCTATCTATGTACGTAATATTCGTACGATATCTTCCATTTAAAGCAAATTTTTGCATTAATGATTAATATTTATTTTACAAAAATCAACATATGTGCATAATTAAATACCATATATTTATTTTATTGAAATTTTATTTTCTTCCAAATTACATAATATTTAATTTAATTTTTAGTGCCTAGAAAATGCCCCATTGAGACTTGTTTAAGCCGACGCAAAACGTTTAAGGCGTGAATGAGTCTCGAAACATAAGTTAATTTATTTTATTTTTTTATTTTTTATTTTTTTTAATGAAACTTTCTTTTTTGTTTGCCCTTTTTTTCCATTTTTTTTAACGGCCCTTTCTTTTTTTTGACATGATCTTTTTAAGCCCGATTTTTTTAGAGCTTTTTTTTATATAATTGACTGAACTCTGAGTTATATTTTAAGTTGCTTACGTATCCGGTGAAGAAATCAAATAATAATATAGTTAAAAAAAATTGAATTTGTTTTTTTTATTAAACAGTTTATTCTCGTGTTAAGGAGTCTTATAGAAAGTTTATCCTCGTTTCCAGGAGATTGTAGAAAGTTTATCCTCGTTTTTAGGAGATTGTAGAAAGTTTATCCTCGTTTCCAGTAGGTTATAGAAAGTTTATCCTCACTTCTAGGAGGCTGAAAAAAGTTTATCCTCGTTTCCAGGAGGTTGAAGAAAGTTTATCCTCATTTCTAGGAGGGTGAAGAAAGTTTATCCTTGTTTCTAGGAGTGAAGAAAATTTATTCTCGTTTTCAGGAGGTTGTAGAAAGTTTATTCTCATTTCTAGGAGTGCTGAAGAAAGTTTATCCTCGTTTCTAAGAGGTTGAAGAAAATTTATCCTCATTTCTAGGAGGCTGTAGAAAGTTTATCCCCGTTTTCAGGAGATTACAGAAAGTTTATCCTCGTTTCCAAGAGTGTTGTAGGTATGATTGCCCCCACTATTTGAAGTGTTATATTTCTCGTCATCTGAGAAATCGTGGGTAGGCGGTTCATATCTTCCACTAGTCATCATACTCAATTCCATATCATGAGCGCAAGTGGCGAATTCTTCAAAAGTATGGGGTCGGATCCCTTGTAGGATGTATTTCAAGCCCCACTACATTCCTTGAATATACATTTCTATGCCAGAAGCCTAAGAAAAACGGTCTTTGCAGTTGAGACTTAAATTTCCCCAACTGTTGATGTAGTCAATTACTGACTCATCTTTCCATTGGCGGCTGTTGGTGAGTTCGGTCATGCTGACAGTTCTCTTTTTGATGTAGAACCGGTTCAAGAACTTGTACTCCAACTACTCCTAATTGTCGATGGAACCAACCTCTAAGTTGATGTACCAGTCGAAGGCGTTGCCTTTTAGTGACCGCACAAATTGTTTGACTAGGAGGTCTCCATATGTTCCAAGATTGTTGCATGTCTCGACAAAGTGCGCTATATGTTGCTTTGGGTTGCCTTTTCCGTCAAATTATTGAAACTTTGGTGGTTGATAGCCCGTTGGCATTTTGAGGGCGTCAATCCTTGCAGTGTAAGGCTTGGCGTAAGTGTGCGTTGGCCTTGAACTTCCTTCGAATTCTCTTTTGATTGCCCTCTTGATGTATTTGTAAAGTTGGGATATATGGATGAAGGAGTTGAATGATCCTTGAAATGGATTTGGTTCCGCCACCTTTTCTTTGACATAACGTTGCTCCATAGATATTGCCATTTTATTTTGGACTGCTGGGGAAGATGGTTATTTATGGCATAACCGGATTCTTCAGGCTTGTCCAGCTTTGTGGAAAGTTTTTCTATAAGGGCGTCTTGTTATTGCATGTGTTGAGATATCTCTTTAACGATTATGGACAATGCTGCAAGTTGGTCTTCTATATTTGAAGCATTGATAGTCATCACCATAGCAGAGTTTGATACGATTGAATGACTTGAAATTGGCCGCTGAGTAGGTGGCATGAAAATGCCTTTGAAGCTTTGTTATTCCTTGCAGAGCAGATTTTGATCCGCGGTCTTTGGGTCCTCAATATTTGAAGCGTTGGTAGTAATCACCGTAGCAGAGCTTGATACGGTTGAATGACTTGCAGTTTGTTGAAGGGTGAACCGATGCGGCAACACTCTTGAAGTTGTTGTCTTCTTTGTAGAGTTGACTTTGCTCTATGATTTTAGTAGGAGCATCTTCATAGAATGACAATGCTATTTTGGTCACGCTTCGTGTTGTCATTCCAACATTTGTTGAAGTGCTTGAGTTTTTTGATGCGGTGGATGCAGCGATTCCTTTGGCAGCAGCAGCTTGAGCAGCAGTTTTCGACGCAGCGTTGGGCGTCTTGATATTGTAGAAAGCCATTGGTTGTTGAAAATTTGTCGGAAAAAGAGATCTCATTGGGCATGCAAAAAATCTGTGGACAATAAATTGTGTTATTTTTAATAAACACAAAAATTTGTACAAATTATATGTAATTTGGATTTAAAGAGGGTCATATTCTCTAAATGGGTCCTTTGATTCTCTTTCCAGGTCAATTTTTTTCCAACTTGATTTTCGATGGCTTCTTTGATCCGAAGAGATTTGGTCTTCGGTTTGACTTTGCCGGACCTTGGAGGGATTTGGTCTCCATGCGGGCAATTTGATCGTCGGCTTTGGATTTGATATCCTCTTTGGACAATCCGAGCCTTTGGTCTTTGGTTTGGCTTTGCCGCTTTTTGGAGAGCTTTGGTCTCCGTGTGGGCGATTTGATCGTCGGCTTTGGATTTGATGTCTTATTTGGACGATCCGAGGCTTTGATCTTTGCTTTGTCTTTTCCGCTATTGAAGGACTTTGGCCTCCATCCGGGCGATTTAATCATCAGCTTTGAATTTGATGTCTTCTTTAGACGATCCGAGGCTTTGATCTTTACTTTGTCTTTGCCTCTTTTGGAGGACTTTGATCTCCGTGTGGGCGATTTGATCATCGGCTTTGGATTTGATATCTTCTTTAGACGATTCGAGGATTTGATCTTTGCTTTGTCTTTGCCGCTTTTTGGAGGGCTTTGGTCTCCGTATGGGCGATTCGATCGTCAGCTTTGGACTTGATGTCTTCTTTGGACAATCCGCAGGTTTGATCTTTGATTTGACTTTGCCGCCTTTTGAACAGCTTTGGTCTCCGTGTAAGCGATTTGATCATCGGCTTTGGATTTTATGTCTTCTTTAGACTATTCCCGACTTTAATGTTCGACGATGTGGATTTGGTGCTCCATCGAAGAGGGCTTGGTTGATGCTTTTGACGAAGAACGCGACGAACACCTTGAAGCTTTGGGATGGGCTTTGGAGGCTCTTCCTTGGCTTTGACGAATTCCTCAACGGCTTTCGGAGCTTTGATCCTTCTTTCGGCTTGGGCATACGACGAAGAACGTTAACGCCATCGATTCGTCAACCAATATTGAATCATTTGCCCAAATCAGTGACTTTCGACGAATAACGCTTCGAAGGACACGAAGAACATGAAGAACAATACAGAGAGAGTCTAGAGATTTACCTATTTGCTTGAATCCTCAATGTAACTTCGGTGTCTAAAATGAACTGGTCATGACTTCTATTTATATGGGAGGGGTGACCTCGGATATTATAATCTTTCCTTTTCCATCGGATGTTGTTTTCCATTTTTGACGAATTTGATTGTGTACTTTCCTTTTTCGCCAAGATCTTTATATCATTGTCTTTTTCGGGAAGATATTAATTTATATACTTCCTTTATTGACAAGATTAATTTATGTTGCTGCCAAATTTATTATGCCTCTATTTATGCGCGTAATATTCATACGATATCTTCTATTTAAACAAATTTTTGCATTAATAATTGATATTTATTTTACAAAAATCAATATATGTACATAATTAAATACAATATAATTATTTTATTGAAATTTTATTTTCTTCCAAATTACATAATATTTAATTTAATTTAGGCGTGCCTACAATTACTACAAGTATATGGCCAACATGGTTCTCCAAAAGTTTCTTGAGCTATTTTAAAATCTTTCCTCTTCATCAGTCACTCGAAACGCCGAACAACAAATAAGAGCCACCATGAGACCTGTAATAGTTCTACACCAGATGCTTAGTAGTTTGATTCAGCAGATTACAAACATAAGAATTCTTGCATCCATTACAATCTTCTGGAATATATATATATATATATCATTTAATTTTTGATTTGATTCCCACACCAAAAAGTCAATTCTAGTTTCACGTTTAAATTCTGTAAGGGAGCAGAAAGAGGTTAGGGATGGCTGCTGCTTATGCAGCTATTCTTTCTCTTATCCATACTGTGAGACGGATCCAGGATCGTACTAGCCACAAAAGTTTTTACAGGTGCCAAATTGACTGCCTAGGGGAAATGGGAAGTTTCTTTCAGCGATTTCTGAAGGCATATTTTCATGGAGAGAGTCAAGAACGACGGGATTTGGAGAGGAAGATTGTAGATGCTGCTTACGAAGCAGAAGATGGCATTGAAAATTGCATAATGGCTGAAAAGTTTAAGAGGCCCAGATCAGATCTCGAGTCACAGATTCGGTGGCTTGTAAGAGTGGAGGAAAACATGAAATCGATAATTGAGTTGTGTATAGGAATCAAAGATGTGCAGCTGGCCATCAGGTCTCTTCCTAGTCCATCAGGTCGTCTTGCACATCACCACCTACACCAACACTCCCTGCCACGTGCTTGGAAGAGACCTGTAGTGTGACTTGATATCATAGTTCGCCGGATCGGCCGAGTCCGGTCCGACTCGGCCGATCCGGAACCGGAACGGTCAGGACCGTTCCGGTTCGTCAAAAATATCCGATATTTGCCCAAAATTTTCCCATCCATTCATATCTTATCTATAAAACCCATTATAAATCTTATTCTTACCGATTTTCTACTTTTTATTCATATTATTCGAACAATTCATCTCAATTCGATCAGATCGGAGAAGAAAACATTTACCAGTGGGCTGAAGAAGAATCGTGGAGGAAAGACCTCTGTTCTGCGTTCGCGTCTGAAGAAGAATTGTGGGGGAGGGGAAGAAGAAGTGGGAGGATTCTGCGTTCGCGTCGGTGAAGAAAATCGTGGCATATAAAGCACGGCGGTTCCGATTCCGCGGCGGTGGTGGTGGAGGCTCCGATTTGAGACATTTCGGCGACGGATCCGTCGAGGAACGACTCGATTTCGTCTGGCCAGGGCTTCGATTCTGAGGCAGGGGGAAATCGTGGGGGGAGGGGGAAATCGTGGGGGAGGGGAAATCGCGAGGAAGGTAAATTAATTATTATATTATTTTAATTAATTTAAATATTTATAAATTTGAATTATTTTTTATTAATTTGTTTATTTAATTTATAGGTTTAATTATTTTAGATTTAATTATTTAGAATAATTTGTTTAATTTATTGATAAATTTAGTTTAATTGTGTTGGATTGTATTTAATTTTTATTTAATCTATATAAATTGAGTTCATTAAAATTAATATTTTAGAATAACTTATAATCTTATTATTTAAAATTAATATTATTTTAGACAAAATTTGTATTAATTGTAAATTTATTGTAAAAAATTAATATTTTAACTATATTTTTTATATAAACAAATTAGTTATCTACTTAAATTTTTGTATAAGTTTGATTTATTAATAAACTAATATATAATTTGTCTATTCAATTAATGAATTACTATTTATAAATATTTTAACAATTGTATTATTCAATTACAGAGTTTGTGTAAAATGACACCGCACAGAGATATTGGTTGGGATCATGCTACTCCTATCAGCAATGATAGAAAACAAGCAAAATGCAATTATTGTGGTAAAATTGTTCACGGCGGAATTACTAGGATGAAACAACATATAGCACATGTTACAGGTCAAGTTGAAGCATGCACGAGAGCTCCAAAAGAAATAAGAGAGTTATTAAAAGAACACTTGATCCAAGGAAAAAGTATGCGAGCAGCACATAAAAAAAAGTTAGAAGCATTGCAAAATTCCATTCGTTTGGAAGATGATTCTGATGAGGAAGAAGATGAAGTTTTTGAAATAAATGAAGATGAGATAGATGCTCTTGAAAGAAAACACTTAAAAAGAGCAATGGCTGAAAGCAGAAATATGGAATTTATGGAGCAGCAGCGTAGACATTCTGTTTCCGGAGATCTACCAAGCTTGAATTTTAAAGCCGGTATATTTATTAAATTTATAAAATATATTTAAATATTAGTATATTTTTTTTGAGATAACAACCATATATGATCATATGCTTTTTTTTTTTTTTTTTTATCTTTGTAGGAGGAAGCAGCTCGAATACAAAAGGAAGTAAAAGAAATTTTTTCGAAAGCTCTATGAAAAAGACAGAAGGTTTGCATAAAAAAAAAAAACTTGATCCATACATGTTTCAATCGAAGAATAAGTCTTTGAAAAATATGTTTTCAAAAGATAATGCAAAAAAAGTGGGTAGAGCAATTTCGAAATTTTTTCATTTTAATGCAATACCATTTCACGCTGCCGATAGTGGTCCTTACTACCAAACGATGATTGACACGATTGCATCGGTTGGACCTGGAGTTAAAGGACCTACTGGTAAACAAATTGGTGGTGAATATTTAAACGAGGAGATGCAAGAAGTTGTACAGTATGTTGATTCTTTAAAGCAGAAATGGAAAACATACGGATGTACAATTATGTGTGATGGTTGGAGTACTCGTACAAAACATCCAATCATAAATTTTATGGTGTACTGTGATAGAGATATGATATATCACAGTTCGGTTGATTGTACAAATAAGGCGAAGACTGCGGACTTTGTCTACACCCTAATGGATAAGGTGGTGGAATCAGTAGGGGTTGACAATATTGTACAAATTGTAACTGATAGTGAAGCTAGTATGAAGGCGGCTGGGAAAAAACTGATGAGGAAAAGGAAGCACATTTTTTGGTCTCCATGCGCAGCGCATTGCATTGATTTGATGTTAGAAGACATCGGAGATATATTGTCAGTGAAAGATACGATAAAAGAAGCCAGAAGAATTACAGGATTTATATACAACAGTGATAAAGTGGTTAATTTGATGAAAACATATACGAATGGCCGAGATCTGTTGCGACCAGGCATAACAAGATTTGCAACCGAGTTTGTTGCAATGGAAAGTCTTCTGAGATATGCAACCGATTTGAAAAGAATGTGTACTTCTAGAGAATGGGTTGAGTACAATAATACCTCGAGGAGAAGACATGAAGCCGGAGATATATCAGACTTGATTTTGAATGAAAGATTTTGGAAACGGATACGCCGAGTCTGTGGGGTCATGGAACCCTTAGTGAAGGTTTTAAAAGTAGTTATCAAGATAAAAAACCTACACTACCTATCATTTATGAGGCAATGGATAGGGCAAAAATGGCAATAAAAACCGCGGTGAAAGATTTTCAACAATATTGGGATATCATCGATGAAAGATGGTATAATCAATTGCATCAAGATTTGCATGCAGCAGGTAACTATTCTTGTTATTTTTTTGTTTTTATATTGTGCTAATCGTTTGTTTTATTTTTTAATTTTATATACATTTCATGCAGCTTATTTTTTAAATCCTGGTCTTCAATACTCCGGCACTTGTGAATTTGATTCATCGGAGGTTCGAAAAGGAGTAAAAGAAGTTATCAAAAGACTCGAGCCAGATTTGGATATACAAGTAAAGGCTATGAATGAGGTAAATTATGTGAAATTTATAAATAATATATAAATATATATATATTAATTTCTAATAATTTTACTATTATATTGTCTATAGATAAACATATTTGTTAACAAAATTGGAGAGTTTGGAAGTGCACTTGCTATTAGAGCTGTATCTACATCTTTACCAGGTATGTATTATGAAATTTATCATTTAATTATATTTTTAAATATACTTGTTATAAAATGTTGCATTATTAATAATTTTTTATTTATTTTTAATAGCTGACTGGTGGAATATGTACGGTGATGAAGCTCCTAATTTAAGAAAAATTGCATTAAAAGTTTTGAGTCAAACTTGCACATCATCGGGTTGTGAGCGGAATTGGAGTACGTGGGCTTTGATCCATACTAAACTTCGGAATAGATTAGCTATTGAGAAACTGCATAAGCTAGTCTATGTCCACTACAACATGCGTCTTCGGGTAAAAAATTTTATGCAAAGGACAGACACAGACGATTTTTATGACCCAATTGATTTGAATCATATTTTTGATGAAAATGATATTTTAGATGAATGGGTTAGAGAAAATGAATCTCCACTTATTCGTGATAGTGATTTGAATTGGTTGGATGAGGCTATTGAAGAAAGTGGAGATCGAGGTCATAGTGAGCATAATGATCATGACAGTGATATGCTTTTATCTCAATTTATAGCTGATGGAAAAAAGAAAGCGAAAGAGAATAAAACAGAAAACAAAAATACGGCCAAGAAAAAAAAAGCAATCATATTGGAATCTTCATCTTCATCGACTAATGGTGAAGATAAGAATAATAACAATGATGATGATGATGATGATGATGATGATGATGATGATGATGATGATGATGGTGGTGGTGGTGGTGGTGGTGGTGGTGGTGGTAGTGGGAGCTACAGGGATAGCCGATACTCAAGTGATATGGGATGGGCTCAAGGAAATGAAAATTATTATGCTACCCAAGACACTGATCATGGATATCGTCCTGGTATAGAAGCTCAAAGAGATTTTCTAAATAGTTTAACAGAATTTTCAAGTGAAGCCGATGCTTCAAATTTTTCAGATACTAGGAGATATTCTGGAGTTCACGAACATATGCAAGACTTGAATATAGGTTATTCCTATGGAGATTCTTCTCATAGCTCGAGTAATAGATTGGGGAGACAGGAGTGGGACCAACCAAATGCATATCATAATCCCTATTACTCAGGATACGGTTTATCTAATCTACCCAGACATCTTCAGGATTCAGCCAATCTTCCTATATTTGGATCCAACCAACCAGTTGGAACATATTACGGAGGGATTACATCTGGTTCGGGTAGTATTGATGATCGTAGACAAAATTATGGTTCATCAAGCAGAAGCAATGATAATAGAGAATATCGAGGTTTTGATGTATATGGAAGGGGTTCATTCAGAGAAAATCAATATGGTTCGAACATCTCTCCTTATCCAAGCAATATGAATCCAGATGAAAATGATTTTGAACCTCCATGACATTCCACATGGTATTGAATGGTAAGTATAAATATTTAGTATAAACGTAGTTTGAACATTTTATAAAATTTTATTTGTATTTTTTTTCTAATTATTTTTATTTATATAATGCAGATGATAAAGATGAAATCTTGACATTGACGGACACAAGGTACATCATTTTGTTATTAAAATAAATTTATTAGTATAATGACAATATGCAAAACATAAAATTTAGCATTTACATTTATATATATCCGCTAATTTAGTTGAAATATTATTCATTTTAAATTTTGATCTATTATAAATTATAATATATTTTTTCAATAATATATATTTTTAAATTAATTATATTTATAATTTGATGTATTTTAATTAATTATTTATTATTTTTTTGAAAAAATATAAATTTTATATAAAAAAATCATATAGGCCGATATTTGACCGATACACCGCGACCGATACGCCGCGACGTATCTGGAACGGTAAAGGCCGATCCGCGACGCCGATCCGCGACGGCGAACCATGCGTGGAACCCTCCACTGCAATCTTGGGTCCAGCAAGGCACTTATGCGGCCGCTACACCCCCAAAGAGTGATTCAGGCCAGACATGGGGGCTAGGAGGGCATGCTGTTATTGCGCAACCGCCACCGGCCTTATGCCAGCCGGCTGCTGGAGGGCAGCCGCTGAAACCGAGTTAGGTGGAGAACATAAAGCACAATGGTATATGAACATAAAAATAAACTGACATTCTAACAGTCTAAACATAGTTGTGTCCTATATAACACCGCCGTGTTTGGTCCGAATCAAATGCCACATAAATTTTTGTTAAAAAATTACATTAGCACATTCCGTTTTAATTTTAATGGTGGGACAAAAAATGATAGACTTTTTTCGTGTGGGACTAATTTTTATAATTAATTTTAATAGAATTACAAATTAAAAAATATATATATATATATATGATTGGAACCAATATTGACTTGTTACTCTAGTTATTGTCTATACAAGTCATAGATAAATTTTCAAATAGCTTATTTTCAATAATTAAATATTTCATTCAATATTTGATTTTTGTGAATTCGGTAAAATGGAGAATTTCACCAATTCCCTATTGGGAAATTTTTTATATCACAATAATATAATTATCGAAGAAAATTCGATATCAATAAAACTTATCGCAATAAATTCGATAATCATGTTGAGTCGAGGATAAAACCATTCTCCGCAAAAATGAATACGCCCTGGTAGTACCTCCAGTTTATGGCATAATGTTTCGAAAAATAAAATGATATATCATTTTCAGATTAGGTGGCACCCAAATATTCAGGAGCTCCAACGAACTGAAATGAGTCGGAACAAACTGAGTTGGAAGGCTAGAGAGAGGGAAGAGTTTTTGGATATCAATCGGAAATTCGCCGAAAAATTCATCGGGAAAGAAAAGGGGTGGAGAGGTAAAGGAGGTTGTTGTTGTTGATGTAAATGGTTTGAGGATAGGGCCTTTTATAGGCACCTCCACCATGTAGGACATTCATTTCTCGAGCTGAAACTATTGGTAACAAACGATGAATAAATTCCAATAACATACAACCATAAATATCATATTTAATTTCCTGTCATAAATATAATATTTGAATTTTGAATTTCAAATAATCATGCATGCATATGCAGACTTTTTGGTCAAAAATTATTTATCTTTTGGGACTTCATAAATTAATATTTGACTCAAATCCATTTCATGATTTTCGTATCAAGTCAGGGCGGACAGCGCGTGTGTGGCTCACTAACCTGCCATGTCTTAAACATACTTTATGTCCTACTTATGTAATGTTGTATATAAACACAACTTATTTGTTTTATAACTTTTAGTGTAGGATAAATTATTCATTAATTATTTAATTGTCCCTTAAACACTCATAATACTTCAATGATTATACTTATCCCCAGTCCAAATAGCATATATTTAATTTATACTAATCAAATTAAATTGATTTATCGGCCCGTTATATTTGTACTCACTGATTATTCAATTTTGACAATTATAAATTAAATTCTATCGATTAAATAATTAAATAATTTTCTAATATTCCCCCGTATGAGTGAAAATGCTCATAATTAGGACAAGGCATGATTTAGTTTTAGAGATATCGACACGTCGGGATATGTATTTTATGGCTTTGAACTTTCGTCAGTCAATATCGTTGTATGCATTGGTGACCTAATTGACACGGTGCATTAAACTATTTCACCTTGGTATGCATTGGTGACCTAATTGACTCATTTTATTCTCATATTTTGATTCATTTCGGTCATGGATCACATCTTTGGATGCATAAGTGTTTCATTTGAAGCAACTCTCAATTCACACTTATATAGGTAATTATATTTTAAAGTATTCAGCCCTACTTTTAAGATTATTAAGAGTTAAGGGCTCAACCTCACCACTTTGCACTTTGTAACACTCGTAGTTTTTTAGAGAATGGTGGTGAAGTGTTCATGCCCAACTATTATAGATTTGTTTTCCTATTGTACAAAGCTTAAAATCTCCAAGTTATTTGGTTGGGTTACCACTGTAATTGTCTCTTAAGTTATGGATTTCAGATTCATTCTATTTAGCAGTTTATACATTTTATCACGATATAACTCTTTGGTAAGCGAATCCACAAGGTTTTCTATTAACCTATCCTAGTCAACATTCATAACTTCACTAGTGATCAATTGTCTCATAGTACTATATGTTTGCATCGGGTATATCGGTATTTACCATTGTAAATTTCATTCTTTGTCATTGTTATTGCAGTTTGGCTATCACAATGTATTATTACCAGAGGTACTGGGTTTGACCAAAATAAAGTATTATCAAGAAATTTTCTAAATCATTCGGCTTCTTCATGAGATTTATCTAAAACGGTGAATTTTGATTCCATAGTAGAGTTAGCTATACAAGTTTGTTTCGTACACTTCCACGAAATTGTTCCATCTCCGATCTTGAAGACATATCAGTTTGTAGATAGTGAATCTTACGTGTCAGATATCCCGTTAACATCACAGTATCCTTCAAGTATTAGAGAATATCTTGTGTAATGTATGCTAAAGTCGAGGGTAATAACTCAAGACACTCACTAGTATCTACTGCTTTTTCTACGACTTGTTTAAGAGGCGGTATTTTCACTTTAGCCAGGCACCCCACATTTTTAAATATTTGTACGAAGGTTTCTTATCTTTTCACATTTTATAAGGAGTTTTATCCGTACCGTTGAGTGAAATTTTATTCGGAATATAAATTGCATTTATAATTGCCCACAATTTTTGGATAATCCTGCAAAAATCAATAATGCATTTATAATTTCTTTAAAGGGCTATTTGGTTTATTGATTTGGTGGGATTCCATGGAATTTGAATTTTAAAATCCAAATAAATCCATGTTTGGATACAAAATATATGATGGAATTTAAAGTGAACGGAATTTTAAAATCCTGCAAATGGATGATATTTTAGTAATAGGGTACCCCTATTACTTTAAAATTTCATTCCCATTCTATTTCACATTATACAATTATATCCTCCCACCCAACAAAAAAATCATATATTTTTTAAAAATATTATATGTATATATATATCTATATTTAAATTATATTTTATTGATTTTATAAAAATATAATATTTTATTCAAAATATACTACTACAAATACATATATTTATTTATAATCATTAATTTTATGTATATTTAATTATATTACTAATGATATTTTAAATAAATTAATAATTTAAATTTATTTGACTAGTGTATTAATTTTGTATATTTAGTTCAAAGTATTTTTTATATTAAATATGAGAAAGAGTGTCGATAATATAAATATATATATTATGTTAATTTATTATATTTTTTAGTATATAGACTATATATTATATATTTTGTATGAATCTATATATATGATATTTTTTAAATATTAATCGAAAATCGTATTAAATATTTTTTTATTAGAACACACCCAATCTCGTAAAACAATAAATAAAGTTCACAAGAGAAGAGATGGATGTAAATTTTAATTTATCACACTAAATAAAGTTCGTAAAAGGATATTATGTCATTTAAAATATAAAAAATCCAAAATTTTCAATTAATTTGCAAAACAAATTAGATTTGGAAAATATAAATTCAGATAACTTTACCAAGTAAACACAGGATATGATTCCAAATCCTAAATGCAATCAATCCTATCACATATAAATCTCACTATAAAATCTCAATCCCGTTAAAAAAAATCGGTGAACCAAACAACCCTAAGAATTTGATTTTTGCATTTCAATTTGTAACACCATTCAATTATGAAGTCGTAGTTTGATTAATTATGCTACATAATTCTTCGTACCCAGCTACACAATGCTCTTCTCAATGACTTATCTTCTCAATCACTTAGAACTACCTTAATATTTTTAGTCATCTATTGCTTATTATTATTTCCTTTAACAGATAGATATAGCAATATCTGATGCAATTATCCATAAAGATGAAAAAAAAAAAGAAAACTCACCTTGAGTTTGCACATATTTAAATCACACACATCGGTATAAATTAATTCAAATAGCTCCATATTTCTTTTGACTGAAGGAAATGGTAATTTAGTCATTTTGTCTCCAAAAATCTTCATTTAGTCACCTTGAGGGTCTGTTTGGTTCAAATGAGGGGAGGGGAGGTAAGAGATTTTAATGGAAGGGAGGGGAGGTGAAAGGAGGGGAGAGAATATTAAAATTTTAACAGTGTGTTTGGTTTATATGAAAGAAAAATGAGGCAAAAATAATATTTTTGTATTTGGTTAGATAGGATGGAGAGGAAAAATAGAATATTTTACTATTTTGCCCTATATTATATATAAAAAAAAATAAAATTATTTAATAAAATTTGATTAATTTATTCATAAAATATTATACAAAATGTATTTGTCCGATATAATAAAATAAGATTTGTAAGCATTTTGTTTATGTCTTTCATGCAAAATTGTATTGGAATTTAAGTTAGAAGACTGTTTGAATGAATATTGTGCTTGAAGTTATTTTTGAAAGATAATAAATTGCTTATTTTTTTTAAATATATATTCATTTAAAACTAAGTTATTTTAAAATTATTTATTAAAATATTGTTAATATTATAGATGTAATTATATACTAAATTTATATGATTTATTAAAAAAATATTATAATTAAACTTGACTAAAATATTTAATTAAAAATATTTCAAAATATATAATATAATTTAACATAAAAAATTTTAGAATTGCCTCTCCTCCCTTCCCCTCCCCTCCTAAACCCTCCAACCAAACAGACCCTAAGTCATTTTGTTTTGTGGTTATTAGAGAATTATTATATCACGATAATATAATTATCGAAATAAATTTGATATTAGTATAATTTATCAAAATAAATTCGGTAATCACGTTGAGTAGAGGATAAAATCTCTCTCCGCAAAAACAAATGTGCCCCGGTAGTGCCTCTGATTCATAGCGTAACGTTCTCAAAGATAAAACAACATATCATCTCTAGATTATGTGGCATCCTAATATTCTGGAGCTCCGACAAACTAAAATAAGTTGAAACATAACTGAGATGGGAGGCTAGAAGAAAGAGAGTTGTTGGGTATCAACCAGAAACTGCCGAAAACTCATCGAAAAAGGAAACGGGTAGAGGGGAGGGGAGGTTGTTGTTGTAAATGGTGTGAGGAGAAGGCTTTTGATAGTCACCTCCACCACGCGGGCCAATAATTGACCGTGTCAAAACCATCGGTAACCGATGAATAATAAATGTCAATTACATCCACTCATACACACCGAACTTAATTTCGGTTAATTCCGGTTATAAATATAATATTTGAATTTTGAATTTTAAATAATTATGCATGCATGTGCAGATTTTTCGAGAGAAAACTATCTATTTTTGGGGCTGAGCAAAATAATATTTTACTCGAGTCTATTTCATAGTTTTCGCGTCCAGTCCGGGGGACAGCGCGTGGGTGTCTCACTTAGCCACCGTTTATGCCACACTTATGTAAACACAACTTATTTGTATTATAATTTTAAGTGTAAGATAAATAACTAATTAATTAGTTAATTGTCTTGTAAACACTTGTATAGTTCAATGGCTGTATTTAGCCCTAGTCCAAATAGAACATATATAATCCAAATTAAATCAATTAATTTAATCCATCAGCCTGTTGTATTTTTACTCGCTCATTAATCAAATTTGAAAATTATGAATTTCATTCATAATTAAATTTTATCCCGGGCCTATTTTCTCTAGGGGCCATAGGAGCCCCCAATTATATATATATATATATACACTCTTTACATACTTAATATATAAATATATACTATTATTTTTAAATATTTTAAAGAATAATAAAATTAAATCATATTATTTTTTTAAATAATTTATGTTTATATTAATTTTTTAATTATTTATTTATATGTTTTAGTATGTTTATTTAATTGTATAATTTTATATATTTTTGTTGTAAATTATGTAAAATTATGAAGATACGATAGAGAATAATATTTTGTGTGTTTTTTATATTTTTATTTTTATGGTTATATGTTTAAATTTGTATATTCTATTATATGTTTTGGTGATATTTTTTAAAAATTGTGTATTATATAATAGGTTTATTTTTTTTACCAAAAATTTTTCAGTACATTTTTTCAAAAAAACTAATATATTACTTGAGAGGTTTTGATTTTGAAATTTGAATAGTAAAATTCGGAATTGAAATAGATATTGGATGTGATATAAATATGTTTTAATGTAATGTTTTGAATGTAAAATTAGATTTTAGTATAATAAAATAAATAAAAATTGAGTGTTTGGTTTGATGTTTTTGAAGGAAAAATAAAATTGAAATAGTAAAATCAAAAGTAAAATCTTACAGGTAAACAGAGCCAATTATTTTTTTTATAATTTACATAATTTGTTATACTTTATATCAAAAAAATTTCTTCAAACCAAAATACAAAACAAAACAACCTAAATAATACTTTTGTTTGAAAATTTCTTTCAAAAGATTTTGACTATTTATAATAAAAAAAAAAAAAAAATTAAAAAATATTAAATCATATATATTTTTTGGATATTTTATATTAAACAAAAAAATGCCACATTAATTTTATTTATATTTTGATCTTTAAATATATAAAAATTAATTTTATTTTAACATTTACATTAAAAATGTGTAAAATTATTTTTATTATTATGCTAATATAAAAATATATATTTAGAGGCCCACTATTTCAGCCTCGGAAAAGCCAGGAACGCGCCTGATTCTATCGATTAAATAATTAACCGATTTTCTAACATTTTCAACATGAGCAAAAATAAACAATGCAAATAAATAGAACATGTATAATTTTATTGCATTATGAATATTTATATCTAATTTATAATGTTTACAATATTATAAAACATAAAAACTAAATTAAAACTACCGAATAAATAAGAATTAAAAATAAAAATGAAGGACCCCAAAGCAATAAAAAAAAAAAAAAAAAAAAAAAAAGAACTTTTCCTCCAATTTTGGAAGAATGCCACAATGTTCTTTTAGAAATTGAGGAAGAAATTGATTCGGTTGGAGCAATTTTACTCCACTTACGAAGGATTCCTCTAAAACTTGAGACGGTTGGAATCAATAGTACTTTATTAAACTGCCCTATACTTGGCACTTGTATAAATAATCTCATATGAATATTTTATCATTCTCTATGAAACAAATGATTATTGGTCATCAAAAACTCAAAGTAAATGGCCTACACCTAGGGACAGAAATAGACCACACGTACAATCTGGTCTGTATAAGATTTGGTTTGGTCTAACCTGTTTACTAACAAGACTAAATTCAGATATATTTTTAAATCTTTTTAAATAAATAAAACAGACTTAGAGTTTTTGGCCTATCAGACCGGCCTATTTATAATATTTATATAATATATTTTTTTATCTAATATATATAAATATTATGTTTTTAATTGTTTATAGTTTATAAAAAATTATATTTGGTGATAATAAAACTAAAAATTTAATTTATTTTAACTGATTTATTAGATATAATAAATAATTGTACATATTTTTCTACAAATATTAAGTTTGAAAAAAATATATATATTATAGACTTTTAAATAGACTCGTAGGCCAAGCCAAACTTTGAAGTAGGCCTTATATATATATATTTTCATACACATTAATTTTCTTCTACAATTCACAACTACAACTCTACCAATTCAAAGTATTTTTCCCAAGGATAGCAACAATCACATTTAAAACAACACTTACAAACTAATACAACAGTACATACTATGAATCAAACATATTTGAAGATCAAAGTTACCTCACATGCTAAAATAAAATCCATTTTGCACACCCAACTCCTGATGGAGAAAATACAAGTCATTTAAGGCCTCCAACCTACAGCCAATGGCTGGTTTTACCAACGCTACCGAGGTCACAGTTACAAAAAAATCACTTTCGGACACTGCTTCTCACTAGCGAAAACGGGTGCCCTATAATTCATTTTCTTTTAACTAGTTTTACTGTTTTCTTGATCGAAGGTAATTTTTTCCTTTCTACAAAACAAGGACAAATTGTAACAAAAGTCAAATGGGGAGCGAAATGTAAACATAGATGTAAATGGGGGACAAAATTTAACAAAACTTCTATTTGAAAATCGAATCACAAATAAAAAACCATTAAGGGGAATCTAATCCAATCTCCCTTTGAAAATCTCACTTATGACATTGGAAATGTAATATTAATTGAGAAGAGAAGAGCATGACCACCCCACGAACGATAGTTAGTTTTACTTAGTGATGAATATGCTAAGACAAGGAAGAACCTTTGGAACCACAACAGAACTGGTAGTAGATACAGACAAAATACACATGCTCGCTAAAACTTTTCCTTGTACATGGCAAGATATATATATAATCTCTATCTCATGAATCTATCTCAGACACAACCATGAATGACATTAAGATGTATGTGTTTGTTCATGATTCTGAAACAGCCCCTCCGTATCTTGTGGGGAAAAACAAATTAATCTCAAGCTGGCAACTCAAGTTTGACATTGTTCTTCCAGCTGAAACCGCAAAGTTGCAGATGATCATAAATATGCACGACATGTTACCCAGCCCGTAGTACAGAAATAGATTTGGGTATTGTATATACCTTTGGAAGTAATAGTAGAAGAAATCAGCGTAGAGTAGTGTTTGAACAAGCCCAGATATCCATGCTGCAAGGCCAGAAACACAACACAAATATATCACTTAATTTACTGTGATCATCTTCCGATGTGATAATGAAAGCCAATGCATGCTGATGCACAGACAGATTTGGGAGTTAAGAGTGTGTGGATGAGAAGAGAGATAGAGTCGTACTTATCCAATGCACATAGTGTGGCTCAGTAAAATAGCGATAAATCCAATTCAAAATGTATAATGCCCGGTAGGCTCTGCAATAAAGATGAAAAGTATCATAAGTCACCGCTTGATCAAAGAACAAGTCATTCCTTCTTCCACAATTAGAAATCTCAAATGGTGGATCATACTAAGACTCCAAACGTTCTTAGAAGAAAAAACACAATCAATCAAAGGGTCGAGACAAAACCCATGTAAAATTAATAAAATAAAGATAACTAAAGTAAAGCTGCTGCCAAACACAATCTACACCAGGCTATCGTATTACACAATGCCCAAAGTAAGAGCACTATAAAAGCATCAACACAAAGTAGAAGAGATATAGACAGTCTATTCAATTACTATCATCTTAATGCACTTCGATTCACAATCTACTTCTACAGGCCATGAAAAGCTAGTTGCTCAAAAGAATGACATGCTTACTGCTAATGAAAAAAAAATCAATGGCAATTGAAGAATACAACCACATCTAAACAAAAACAGCATGGGTATAGAATGGAGGTGATAAATGAACAACGGGAGGAGAGATGAATCATCTATAATAATTTTCAGCTGCATCCTTTAGGCCAACTTACCTCCTTATATTTGCAAAGCACGACATCCAATAGAGCTTTGTTCAACTATTCATAGTAGTTTAGCATGTTATGAAATCTTAAAACATGAGAATTTTGTGGTCAAGCAGATGTAATTATATGCAGAAAAATGATATTGAAAAAAACACAGGCAAATTCATAGCTAAAGGCTAATTTCATACGTAATTCTTTCATGAATAGAGATCTTGATTTGGAAATAAGAATTGAAAGAGTACGAAATACCCTAGAAGGAAAATATATTGCCCTGTCAAGTTATCGATATTTCTTGTTCTCTGAAGCAAGACCAGCTGAGGAAGAATGGCGACAGCTTCCAGATATAAAGAAAATGTCCACATTACCTGGTGCAGAACAAAAGGGATTTTGATATCAGCAATCTAATCATGTTATAGCTATAGCAGCTTCCGATGGAAACAGCATAAGTACCTCTTTGAAGGTAAACTTCTCATTTATGATTAGGGCCAATAACATACAGGGCAACATAAGGAAATAGTGTCGGAAAGTGTCTTGGTCTCTGTCATATGATCTGCGCACAATCTTGTGACGCCTCATATACCAAACTATTGAGAAAGAACTTCCCAAGAAAATGATCTTCATCAGTGTATTGTAGAGTGAGATGTAGTCTGTGAAAAGATCAAGGTAGCGAGTTGCAAAAACAACAGAATAGAGTTCCTGAGTCTTCAGAGATATGCCTGGAAAAGATAATATTAAAAATCACTATATGCCACGAGCAAATTAAACGTAAAATCACCTGAAGATAGTTGCAAAATAAACCGTAGAAGTGCTTCTTAAAAGTCACAAGATCAGAACCTGATGATCTGTCCCATTATGATCTTACATTTATAGTGTGTTTGTTTGGGGGATTTTCCCCCAAATCCACTATTATCTAATTTTTCCCCCCAAAAAATATCAAATCAAATATTTATTTTTTATTTTTTATATTATACTAAAAATTAGTTTTACACTCAAAACATCACATTAATACATATTTATATCACATCATACAACTATTCAAATTCAAAAATTTTACTATTCAAATCCCAACTCAAAATCCAAACCCCCAAACAAACACACGTATTTCAACAGTTTGTGCAAATTTTGTAATCACATAGACATCAAATCCAATATATCTTTCAGCAAAGAGCAAACACAATATATTTAATGTCCATAATCTGCCACACTTCAATATGATAAGCACACCATGCATCTACCGAGCTTTTATAAGAATCCTCGAAAGTAAATAAAGAACAAACTAAGAGAGGAAAATAAATGCTCATAAAGAATACAATAAAACACAAGACGTGCTACATTTCACGAACACATCAAATTTCAATTGAGACTAGCATTAGAATATCGGATACAAATAATCCACATTTGGAAGCTGTTAATGGTTCCACAAGCAGATTTAAATATAAGCATATGAGATCAAAAGTGACAAATCAAAACATAAAAAATGTTCCTAATTCGGGAGAGTCATTGAATCTTCTTTATAATACCAAATCTATGCTCAATGCATCTGTCTGCATTTCCTGCCCGCAGCAACATAGGCAACAAACTCTCAAATACATTCCATTAATATAATAGCCAAACCAAAAGATCTAACCCTTCCAGTTCTTGTTACAATCAATTTAATTTAACAAACAAACTTTGAGCATCTGACAGGGCTGCTTAGGGCTAATCCTTTCCCAACTGAATAAAACTTTAACAAATCCACCATTAAATTAACCAATAACAGATCCAACACAGGCATCCCTAACAAGCTTCAAGCCACCGAAACAACCGCATAAAAGTGTCTCCATTCGTTATTTCTTATCAAAGTTCGCAACGTAAATGGAATAGCACAATAGAAACATTTACAAAACTTCCGAACCAAATATATTTTTAAGAAAACCTAAACAGATTTTATCCGTGTTCATAAATCCAAATCAGAAGCATATACACTCGTTGAAAAGGCGAAGATCAAAAAGAGCGTTGAAAGCAATACCAGCGCAAGATTTGATAGTGTGAATCTTGAGGAGCAATACAAGAACACTTGCCAAATGGGTCATGTCCCCAGCTAACCTGAATATATTCATTTTCTCCCCCTTTCTTCTCCCTCCCTCCCTCTCTCTCTCTTTCTCGTTCACCCTAACTTTCCCGGAAAAAATCCGAACTTTCAATATCTCAATCGGCCGAAAGAGTAGATCCGGTGCAAAGGCTCGCCATGATTCTTTTCAATTATATTTTTACTATTTATTCAGGAGTCCGATTCTACATATTTTCACATTCATGTTTTTTTTTAAAGTAGAATAATGAATTTTAAATATAAATAGATGTTAGTAATATGATATTTTAAAATAAATAAATAAGTAATTTGTGTTGTAATATTAATATACGATTATTAAATAGAAATATTAATTACTATCCACTATATTTCATATTTTGAATTATATTATATATTGTATATAATATATAAGTAAATATATATATTTCGTTTCATTCAGCATATATTTATAAAAACATAAAACCACTGCACCTCCGTATGAAGGAAACAAAAAAGTACCAAGTGTGTAACAATTTGATATTTGTAAGATAAAAGGTTGTATTTATTTAGTTCCGAACTCCCGGGTTTTAGTAGTATTTTTGGGAAAAAATATATTTTATGTCCGATTTAAAATAATAATTTTATTTTACCATTTTATTCCGTCTCAAAAATAATGATTTCATTTTCATTTTTGATAATTAATTTTTTATTTTTTTACAAAATTATTCCAAATTTTTAATAATAATAACATAAAGTAAGAACATTTTGGTCTTTTAAATACACTTTTACAATAATAACATAAAATAAGAACATTTTGGTCTCTTAAATATACTTTTACATCCCCTATAGTCCACTGTCCATCTAACACTATTATTCTATAATTCTCATACTCACTCCAAATATCCATGTTGTTTTTGCACGGAAAGAGTATTTTTTTTATATATATAAAATATTTTAATATCAAATTCAAATTAATACTATTTAATAAACCCAATTTAGTGCCATTTTTTTCTATATGAAAAATGTGTTTGTGTGGGGATCGGATTTTAAATACACTATTTATTTCATTTTTTCTCCTCAATAATATCAAATCAAATACTTATTTTTTATTTTTTATATTATACTAAATATTAATTTTACATTCAAAATATCACATCAACACATATTTATACAACTATTCAAATTTAAAATTTTTACTATTTAAATCTCAACTCAAAATTCAAATCCCCAAACAAACAAACCCTTAAAAAAAGTATGGATCTCTTTGGTTAGCACTTGAAATTACTTTCGGAAATATTTAGGGTTGGTTAGATAGAAGACTTTGAAATTTTGAAATTTTAGAAAGACGCAATAATCATCAAATGTTTGTACATAAGGAACAAGATGTTCCACAGTAATGCCAATTGACATACAATAATCATCAAATGTTTGTGATGAATACTCTCCAGCATTATCTAGACGTATTTTCTTTGTCGGGTGATCTGGAAATTGTGCTCGCAATTTAATTATTTGTGCAAGTAGTCTAGTGAAAGCTAGATTGAGAGTAGATAACAGACATACGTGTGACCATCGCGTTGACGCGTCAATTAGTACCATAAAGTACTTGAAGGGTCCACACGGTGGATCTATTGGTCCACAAATATCACCCTGAATTCTTTCCAAAAAAACTGGGGATTCAAATCCAACTTTTGTTGGAGATGGCCTGATTATTAACTTCCCTTGGGAACATGCAGCACAAGCAAATTCATTCGGACTCAAAATATTTTACTTTTTCAATGAGTGGCCATTTGAATTTTCAATAATTCACCTCAACATTACATTGTCAGGATGCCCGAGTCGATCGTGCCAAGTTTTAAATTCGCTAGTAGCCATTTAGTCTACTAGGTGATATGTTTCAATGACACTGATTTTTGAGTAATATAAGCCGGAAGAAAATGATGACAATTTTTCTTTCACAATTCTCTTGCCATTCACAATCTGAGTTATCAGGAGATACTCATTTTCTGTCTCATTTAATGTTTCAATGTGATACCCATTTTTCCGAATATCATTGAAGCTCAGTAAATTCCTTCGAGCTTTGCTCGAGAACAAGGCATTTTCAATTGTCATTTTTGTTCCTTTTGGGAGAAATACAATAGTTTTTCCTGAGCTTTCAATCATTTTTGATATACCAGTGATAGTAACAATAATAGTCTTTCCCATATTCAGGTGGGAGAAATAACATTTATTTTTCAGAATGTTGTGAGTCGTAGCACTGTCGATAAGACAGATGTTGTCATCGGCTTCAAAATATTTGGCATCCATATATTTGCAAATATTTGCAAGAAGGTAAAAATAATAAAAGATATGTATTAGTAACATAATCAAAATAGACTTATATTATAGAGGGTAATACAAAAAAGGGGCAGAAAGCATCAAAATAACAAAAGAGATACAACAATATTTTATCATTTAACATCATCAGCTATGTCCAGCAGATCATTGGCATCCAGGTGCGTGATATTTTCATTCATCACATTGTCAAATGTGTCATCGTGGGCAGCGTGATTTGTTTCGGGGGCAATCATTCCTTGTCTTTCTTTTGAGGCCCGATACATTTCAGCCAAGTGACTGGCCGTGCAACAAACATGGGCCAAGTGACATTTGATTCCACACCGGGTGCACTCCTCGTCATTGTTTTTGTTTCTCCCGGTGTTGAACCTCTGTTGAGGTCTGTATGGCCTTCTGTCATTATAACGCCGATTTGGCACATATCGGGGCCTGTTTTAATAATTATTGTGACTGTATGCATTTACCCGGCCCCGTCCGGGATTCTGATTTCGATCGCGATCAATTCGCTGATTTCTGAATTGCCCACGACCACGCACCGGATTTTCCGGTTGTATTGCATTGGCCTCTGGAAATGGATTTGCACATGTCGGCCGAGATTCGTAATTTTTCAACAGCAATTCATTATTTTGTTCGGCCAATAAAAGACAGGTGATCAGCTCAAAATATTTCTGAAAGCCTCTTTCGCGATACTGCTACTGCAAAACCATGTTAAAGACATGAAAGTGGAGAAAGTTTTCTCCATCATATCAGATTCATAAACATTTTCGCCATAGTG
Organism: Andrographis paniculata; assembly: GCF_009805555.1. Lineage (NCBI taxonomy): Eukaryota > Viridiplantae > Streptophyta > Magnoliopsida > Lamiales > Acanthaceae > Andrographis > Andrographis paniculata. The sequence continues at coordinate 2,285,781 of NW_026137583.1, read as the reverse complement.
GCGCAGCTATGATGTTATTTTAAACATTGTAGAATTATATTTTTGGACTGTTCTAAAGTCCTGAAGCCGTAGGCTTTGCCATTCGCTTCGTGCCCTTGGCAACAACGTTAGTCTCAAATGATCATATCTTTCTTTCAATCTCTCCCATAATTCAAGTGGGGATTCCAGCGTGACATACTGCATTTTCAATGCCTCATCGATGTGATGACACAAAAAGATCATGGCCTTTGCACGATCTTGGCTCGGGGAGTTTTTATCCCGAGCAATGGTATTTTCCAAGCCCATTGATGCCAGATACATTTTAACATCGTGAGCCCATGTCATATAATTTCGGCCAAAAACGATGAGAGAAAGAAATTACTATTTGGCAAGGTTAGACATAATAAACAGATAAAATATAAAGTATTACCTTGCAGAAATAAAATATGTAATCGTGTTGATAACCTGTTGTAATATTAATATAGGATTAGCCAATAGAAATATTAATTACTTCTACCGCTAACCACTGTATATGAATTGCGCAGAATGAAAGAAGCAAAAACGAGATAATTTAATGGAGCAGACAAGAGGAAATTAAATGTGAATGAATGAAATTGAAATGTAATGCGATTGCAGTTCGTTTCATTCAGCATATATTTATAGATACATGAAACATCCACACGAAGGAAACAAAAAAGCAACCACAGTACCACATAGTTGCTATGTGTACACTTCGTAACAATTTGATATTTGTAAGATAAAAGGTTGTATTTCTTTAGTTCCGAACTCCAGAGTTTTAGTAGTATTTTTGGGAAAAAATATATTTTATGTCCAATTTAAAATAATAATTTTATTTTACCATTTTATTCCGTCTAAAAAATAATGATTTCATTTTCATTTTTGATAATTAATTTTTTATTTTTTTACAAAATTATTCCAAATTTTTAATAATAATAACATAAAGTAGGAACATTTTAGTCTTTTAAATACACTTTTACATCCTTTATAGTCCACTGTTCATCTAACACTATTATTCTTTAATTTTCATACTCGGTCCAAATATCTATGTTGTTTTTGCACGGAAAGAGTATTTTTTTTATATAAAATATTTTAATATCAAATTCAAATTAATACTATTTAATAAACCCAATTTAGTGCCTTTTTTTTTCATAAAAAATGTGTTTGTTTGGGGATTGGATTTTAAATACACTATTCATCCTATTTTTTCTCCTCAATTATATCAAATCAAATACCTATTTTTTTATTTTTTATATTATACTAAAAATCAATTTTACATTCAAAACATCATATCAACACATATTTATATCGCATCATACAACTATTCAAATTTACAATTTTTATTATTTAAATCCCAACTCAAAATCCAAATCCCCAAACAAACAAACCCTTAAAAAAAAGTATGGATCTCTTTGATTAGCACTTGAAATTACTTTCGAAAATATTTAGGGTTGGTTAGATAGAAGACTTTGAAATTTTGAAATTTTAGAAAATTTTAAATTTAAAATTTTTGTATTGATAATACTCCATCTGTCTTATTCAAAAGTTGTCATTTTTTATTTTGATTTGTCCCAAAATAAAATTATCATTTCCTAATTTAACATTTGTACAACTTAATCTAACATAATAAATATTCTTCCAACTTACAATATATTAAACAAATGTTATTCCTTTTATATTATATAATACTAATAAAGAAAATCTACGTAAATTTTGGATAGAAAATTATGGATGGTTTTTGAATTGAGCCGGTACATCGAAATGTGTTTAGATAGAAAATTTTGGGTGGTTTTTGAATTGTAACGATTAATTTATAATGGATTGATAGATTATATATATATATATAAAAGAAAATATTTGATTTAAATTAAATTAAATTATATAAATATTGTAATAAAATAAAATCAATATAAATATTATTTTGTAAAATATAAAATTTTATTTAACATAAAAAGTAAAATATTAATTTATTATTGACATAAATTAATATAAAATAAAATAAGATATAAGTAATATATAATTATATTATATATTATTATTATTACTTGATGGTATTTCGGCAGAAAAATACACCGTACGATTGCGTGAAAAATTTCAGATAGAATGGTGGGAAGTTAGATGAAATAACCATGTGATGTGTACAGTGCCAATCAATTGAAAATAATTGTTTAAACACAATTTTACATTTATCAAAAGCCCTAAAAAGCCTGGTGGTGTAGGGATTGGACTTGTGACCAAGAACTCAGACGCCTTAAGTCACTGATCTGCCATACATGGTTCGGGCCGAAGATTTAAATAATTTTTTATGAATAGTGATTTGATAACTAATAATAGTTATGATTTAAACTAATAAATAAAATAATGTATTTAAATTTAAATTACAATTATATTGTGAATTATATTATTTTTATTTTTTAAATTGAAATGATTGTAAATAGAATCATTTATTAAATTTAAATTTAAATTTAAATTATGAAATAACATGTTGTTGATTGTATTTTTTATTTTTTTAATTAAAATAAAAATAAGTAAAATAATTTATTTAAATTAAATTTTATATTATAAAATAAAATGTTATGAATTGTATTTTTTTTTAATTAAAATAAAAGTAGATAAAATAAAATTAAAAAAAAAAATGGGTTGTTTAATGGAGAATAAAAAATAGTAGATAGTTGCTTTAATTCGAAAACTTATGTCATCTAATCAAAAAGAACTCTCCAAAAATTTTTCTCAATTTCCACTTCATACTCATTTTCTTTTATTTCACAATCTTTTTCTTCCACCCCACTATATATTTTTTAATTTATATCAAAATAATTAATAATATTATTAAATTTAAATAAATTTATATCAATATATATAATTTTGTATAAAATAAAAATTTATATAATACAAAAATATAAAAAAATAAAAATAAATAATATTTTAGAAAAAAAAATAAAAGTTTTTGTGGGTTGCTAAAATTTTTTTTAATTTATTTTAATATGCAAATAACGATCTGACATTGACGTGGAGGTTTATGCAGGGAAAGCACCCCACAAATGCCCTTAAAAGGCCACTTAAACCTACCCTACAGTAAGTTTGGGAAGTAAGGATTCAAAGAAATATACCCAAAGCCTTCAATAGAGTTTGTAATAAAATAATTTCTTGCAATATAAATTAAACTTTTTTATACTTTCATAAATCCATATGTTTTATTCATTAATTTTATTTATATTTAATTATGTTAATATAATGTTTTTAATAAATTAATCATTTTTACATTAACATATTATTTTTTGTATAAAAAGTCTATTTTTTGTGTAAGTCGGGTAGAAAGATTTATATATTTGATGCGGTATATATTTTTATATTTTTTTTATTTTGTATATTTAATTTTTATATTTATTAAATTATATATGACTATTAATTTATTATTCAAATATGTATTTTTTTATTATTTTTTAAAAAATTATACCAAAATTTGATCTCACAGTAGCTAATTTATTATTTAAAAAAAAATTAAATAAAAATATATTCTTTTATTAATTTTCACTCGTTAAAATTTTTTATTGGTCAATTAATTATTTATTTTGATCGATTCGTCCAAATAATCTGTATTTTTTTTTTTACATTTTTCAACTAAATTCTCTATTTTATCCTACAAAAGAATTAATTCTCATTTTCTTTTGAATTTTTTTTGTCTGCAATACCATTATCAATTATCGTTTCTCTGCAATTTTTATTTTTTGTACCAAACACTCCTTATTGTATTCATCATGAATTTAATAAATATCAAATTTGAATTAGCTTCAAATCGAGAAATTGAAAAAAAAAAAAATAGAATTTGAAATAGAATTTGATCGAAATTATTTTTTAAAAAATATCAGAATAAATCAATTTCAAATCCTTGAATTACTTAGTTTTGTTTTCAAGCACACCCCAAATAGGAGATAAATGTTGAATATGCCTTTTGTTTTAATAAGCAGTGATGATCATATAAAAATAATAATAATTAAAAAGAAAATGGTGTATTGCTTTAAAGTTAGTATATCATTGATTTAATTTTGATTTTGCCTATTATAATAACTACTGCGATGAAAATTACTAAGAATAATTAACTTAACAAAAGGAGAGTTAGTTTTTCAAAATAGTTTATAATTGTTGAAACGTGACTTGGATTTAGCGGTCTACCCGACCCTAAACCAAAGCGAAAGGGCTGTTTCAATTGGCAGGGTTCCTTTTGGGCTTATCCTAATTAATAACAAATAGGCTTAGGGTTTAGGGTGTTTTGGAGTGCTTATAAATAGACAACTATGATTCTTAGTCGGATGACACATTGTAAATCTCTGAATCAGTATAATAAAAATCTCTCCGGTTCCTGCCCGTGGACGTAGGTTGACACACCGTCACCGAACCACGTAAAACCTTTGTGTTCTTTATTTGCTTTCTTTCTCGTTTTCTCATAACAAGTGGTATCAGAGCCATATCTCATTAATTGAAGATGTCCTCGTATAAGTTTGATCTGAAGAAGTTTAATGGGTCGAATGACTTCACGCTCTGGAAGGTCAAGATGAGGGCACTTCTGGTTCAACAAGGATGTGCGGCTGCGTTGGAGGGAGAAGACAAGTTTCCTAAAGACACGAAGGAGGAGGTAAATAAGGAGATTTTGGCAAGGGCTCATTCCGCGATCTTGCTGTCAGTTACTGATGAGGTGTTACGGGAGGTTGTAGATCAGACAACGGCTTTTGGGTTATGGAATAAACTGTGTGAGAAGTACCAAAACAACTCTCTCACGAACAGGCTATATTAGAAGCAACGTCTTTACACCCTCCGGATGTCCGAAAGTACTCAGGTAAAGGATCATCTTGATACCTTTAACCGTATCATTCTTGATCTTCAAGGAGTTGAGGTTAAAGTAGATGATGAAGATCAAGCCCTAATTTTACTGTGTTCACTACCTGGTTCATATGAGAATTTTGTAGATACTATGCTATATGGTAGAACTACAATTTCTGTTAATGATGTGAAAGATGCCCTTATGTCCAAAGAATTGAAAAGAAAGGTTTCTCTGGAAGAGGGCTCTGGTTCAGGTCTGTTTGCAGGTAGGGGAAGACCACAGGAGAGGGGTAACGGGAATGGGAGGTCGCGTTCAAAATCAAAATCCTCTAGCAAAGTTAAGTGTTATCTTTGCAAGGAGAAAGGGCACGTTAAAAGGGATTGTCCACAAAAAAAGGGAAATACAAAAGTTGATTCTAGTAACAGTGGCAGCAGTGCTGCTGTGGTACAAGACAATTCTGATGATGGGGACTTTGGTGAAGTTCTGACAGCGTGTAGTGCTAGTACTGCTGATTCCTGGATTATGGATACCGGTGCTTCTCACCATATGACGTTCTCTCGTGATCTACTCACTTCTTTTAAGGAGTGGAATGGAACGGTGAAGTTAGGTGATGATGGGGTTCTAGCCATAAAAGGGAGCGGGGTAGTGCAGATAAAATTGCATGACGGTACTGTCAGAAAATTTGACTGTTGGTATGTTCCTGAACTCAGAAAGAATTTGATTTCCCTTGGAACCTTAGCCAAGAATGGTTTAAAATATCATGGTGAATGTGAGTGAGTGAAAGTCCTGAAAGGTGCGCTGGTAATGATGAAGGGAAAACTGCAGCATGGAATTTATTTTCTACAGGGCAGTTCAGTGATGGGAACGGCGGCGGTATCCCAGTCCTTGGATAAACATGATGATATGACAAATTTGTGGCACCGGCGATTAGGTCACATGAGTGAGTTAGGGTTGTCTGTGTTGACCAAGCAGGGTTTATTTGGTGGAGATGTGATAGGTAAAATTCAATTCTGTGAGGCTTGTGTCAAAGGGAAGCAACGCAGGGTGAGGTTTAGTACCAGTCATCACACTTCAAAACAAATTCTGGAGTATGTTCATTCAGATCTATGGGGTCCCTCTCCGGTGAAATCGCAGGGCGGGTGTTCTTACTTTGTCACTTTCATAGATGATTATTCGAGAAAAGTCTGGTTGTACTTTCTAAAAACTAAAGATGAGGTGTTTGGGAAGTTCAAGGAGTGGAAGACCATGGTTGAAAAACGGACGGGTAAACAGGTCAAGACTCTAAGAACTGATAATGGGTTGGAGTTCTGCAACGCTCCATTTGATGATTTCTGCAAGAAAGAAGGTATAGTGAGACACCGCACTGTACGACACACACCACAACAAAATGGAGTTGCAGAGCGAATGAATCAAACCCTCATGGCGCGTGCTAGGTGTATGCGCATATTTGCTGGCTTGTCTAAGCAATTCTGGGCTGAAGCAGTAAACACTGCTAGCTATCTGGTTAATAGATCTCCATCAACTACAATTGACTTAAAGACTCCTCAAGAGGTATGGTCCGGTAAACCCTCTGATTACTCTAATCTAAGAATATTTGGATGCCCTGCATACGCTCATGTGAATGATGGTAAGCTGGAGCCGAGGGCGGTAAAATGCATATTTCTAGGGTATGCAACAGGAGTAAAAGGTTATCGACTGTGGTGTACAAAAGGTAAAAATCCTGGTAAATTTCTTATTAGCAGAGATGTAACCTTTGATGAATCTGCTATGCTTGATCAGAGTAGAGGTTGTGAAAGTATTGCAGGTACAAAAAATTGTGATGCTAACCAGAGGGTGGAGTTTGAGACTCCTGACAGAGTTGTGTTAGAGGAAAAGCAGCAGGATAATAATATTGATCAATCCGATCAACCAGATCAGTCAAAACCTCAAGGGAAACCGGTTGAGGGGGAAACTGATGACGCTGGTACTGGGGTTGAAGATTCCATAGCAGTAAGAAAGGGAAAGAGAAATATTCAGAAACCAACTAGGTTTGCAGGATGTGTCAATACGTGTGACATGGATTCTGTTGCTTATGCACTAGCGGTTGGTGATGATCTTGGCTCTGATGAGCCAAAGACATATAAAGAAGCTGTGGCGAGTAAAGATGCAGAAACCTAGATTATGGCAATGAATGAAGAGATGCAGTCTCTTGAAAAGAACAAGACTTGGGATCTTGTTGCACTACCAAAAGGGGTGAAGCCAGTGGGATGCAAGTGGGTCTTTAAAAGAAAGGAGGGAATTCCTGGTGTTGAACCTGCTAGGTTCAAGGCGAGACTGGTGGCAAAAGGGTTTTCACAGAAGGAAGGAATCGATTACCATGAAGTCTTTTCTCCTGTGGTGAAACACAAAACCATTCGGGTTCTTTTGGCAATGGTGGATGCTTTTTATCTGGAGCTGGAGCAGCTTGATGTAAAAACAACATTCCTTCATGGTAATCTAGAAGAACAAATTTACATGTCTCAACCGGAGGGGTTCTACAGTTCTAAAGGGGACCAGGTATGCTTGTTAAAGAAATCTCTGTATGGCTTGAAGCAATCTCCGAGGCAATGGTACAAGAGATTTGACTCATTCATGGTGTCTAATGGTTATACTCGTAATCAGTTTAATAACTGTGTTTACTCGAAGAAAGTTTCTACTGATTCCTTTGTGTATCTGCTGTTGTATGTGGATGATATGTTAATTGCAGCTAAGAACATGACTGTAATTAATGACTTGAAGGCTCTACTAAAGGGTGAGTTTGACAAGAAGGATTTGGGTGCGGCAAAGAAAATACTTGGTATGGAGATCTGGCGTGATAGAGAAGCAAGACGGTTGTGGGTTTCTCAAGAAAAGTATATTGAGAAAGTTTTGCAGGCATTCTCTGTTGATCAGTCCAAACCGGTAAGTACCCCTTTGGCGGCACACTTTAAACTTGATCGAAGCACTATACCGGCTACAGATGAAGAGGTTAGTTACATGAAGACGGTTCCATATTCAAGTGCAGTTGGAAGTCTTATGTATGCGATGGTATGTACGAGACCGGATCTCGCTTATGCGGTTAGTGTGGTGAGCAGGTTTATGGCTAATCCGGGTAAAGGTCACTGGGGAGCTGTAAAGTGGATCTTGCGATATTTGAAAGGAGCGTCTGATATTTGTCTGGTATATGATGATAAAGGCCATGGTGATGGTCTTGTTGGCTATGCAGACTCTGATTACGGGGGTGACTTGGTGAAACGAAGATCACTAACTTGTTTTATCTTCACTCTGTTTGGATATGCAGTCAGTTGGAAGTCTACTTTACAACCTACGGTTGCATTGTCGACGACTGAGGCGGAATACATGTCAATGACTGAAGGTATTAAGGAGGGTATCTGGTTACATGGTCTGGTGCAGAGTTTGGGTCTGAAGGTGGAGAAACCGGTGTTATTCTGTGATAGTCAAAGTGCTTTGAGTTTGGCTAAAAATCCAGTGTATCATGAGAGAACCAAACATATTGATGTAAGGTTGAATTTTATCCGTGATGTTCTGGAGGAAGACAAGTTTTCTATTCAGAAAATAGCTACAGAACACAATCCAGCTGATATGTTGACAAAGGCACTACCGACGGAGAAGTTTGAGCATTGCTTGAACTTGGTGAATATTTGTAGGAGGTAAAGCCTTCTCGGGGCATTTGGCAGGAATGAGACGACTGAGAGATACTGACGAACCTTTGGCGGTTGGAGAAACTCCAAGTCAAGGTGGAGATTGTTGAAACGTGACTTGGATTTAGCGGTCTACCCGACCCTAAACCAAAGCGAAAGGGTTGTTTCAATTGGCAGGGTTCCTTTTGGGCTTATCCTAATTAATAACAAATGGGCTTAGGGTTTAGAGTGTTTTGGGGTGCTTATAAATAGACAACTATGGTTCTTAGTCGGATGACACATTGTAAATCTCTGAATCAGTATAATAAAAATCTCTCCGGTTCCTGCCCGTGGACGTAGGTTGACACACCGTCACCGAACCACGTAAAACCTCTGTGTTCTTTATTTGCTTTCTTTCTCGTTTTCTCATAACAATAATGTTGGATTGAAGAAAAAAAATACTATTCCCTTCTTTCTAATATAATTATATTGAACGCTTTTATTAGGAATACGGTATTTAAGAAAATTATGTTAAATTAGTCAATAATAGTAACTTATGATATTATTTTATTATTTTTATATAATTAATAATATTAATAGTTTTAAAATAAATTTAATTAGTATATAATTAAAAAAAATAGAATATGCATTTAATTAATTTTGTATTAAGAAAATATAATTAAAAAAGTTTTAATAATATTAATAATATGTATTTTATTATATTAATTAATTTTGGTTAAATTTTAGGCTTACTATTAATTTTCCAACGAAAATTGGTGACATAACAATTGACATAAATTGAATATAGCCGTGGCCGTATTGGATGAGCGTATTAGACATGGTCATGTTATTTAATATTGTTATAACTCATGCTCAAACATGATTATGCTGTGTGAGTTTCTAGGGTGTGTTTGTACGTGACTTTGAGTTTTTGGGTTTGAATTTATGAATAGTAAAAAATTAAATTTGAATAGTTGTGTGACGTGATATAAATAGTTATTGATGTGATGTTTTAAATGTAAAATAATTTTATAGTATGATATAAAAAAAAAGAAAAATAACTGTTGTATTTGATATTTTTATAAGAAAAAATAAAATTTAATAGTAAAAACATGTGGTAACCACAAAAGAACACAAATCGGTTTTGTTCAAATATGATCATATTATATATGATGTTATAAATCCGATTTAAATATGATCATGTTTCAAATTTTCTAATTAAAGACAGCCTTACAATGCACAATAAAAATATCAAATTAGCTATTTTAAATAATATTCTTACTTAATCTATGACGATAAATATCTATAATCTAATAAAAATATTAACTTTAATGATTTTTTATAGTATTTTTGAAGTTTAGATAATAAATATCAGTTGAATTAATATATAATATTATTATATATTGTTGAATGTTATCATATAATAAATATTAATTAAATTAATATCTATATATGTTTTTATTTAAAAAATTATTAAAGTTAAATGTTTATGTGATTATAGATATTTATTGTAAATAAAATAAGTAAAAAATAATTATTCAAAATGATTAATTTATTTAATATTTTATCATATATATATTTATACAACAAATTTTAATTAAATTAATATATATATATAACGTATATATAAATCATTAAAATTAATATTTATATGTTACTATAAATATATATTGTTTATAAAATAAGTAAAAAAATATTATTTAAAATGCGTAATTTGATACTACCTCCGTCCGGCTCTAAGAGTCTCATTTACTTTTTGCGTGTTGATCTGTGAATATTAATTATTATATGAAAAAAGTACAAATTAAGGGAAAATGACAAAAACACTTCTATTAATGTCTTATAGTACTATTATAATGACATTTGTGTAAAATATTATACAAATAAAAAGATATTTTTAATATTAAATACAATGACGCAAAAGTTAAATAGGACTCTTAGAACCAGACGAATGGAGTATTTTATTAGGAATTGTGCACATATTTAATTATAAAATATAGAATATGATCATATTCAAAAGAGTATATAACAACGCACAGAATATGACCATGTGTAAATAAGGTTTTATAACAGTTTACAGTTTATAATCACATTTGAATACAACTTATAACATCGTACATAACATGGTCATACTTGAACATGTTGTCGTCATATTTGAACACGACCGTATTGTATTCAATATGGTTGTATTGACTATCTGTAAAATTTGCTTAATTGTAAAGTCAGCTAACACAGATATGTTTTTTCCAGTATTGTTCTATTCGGTCTATATATATTCCCACTTCAAAAAAATTTGTTGAAAAATTAACAGTAAGAGCAAAATTAATTAATTTTATTTTACATAAAATTAAAATTGATAAAATAAATAATAATAATAATAATAATAAAATCAAACTCGATCAATGTAATATGCAATAGGACTGCAAAATATTCTTGCCCTTAACTATAAAGCTTTTGTGTATGCACTCTTAAATTTATTTGAAGTTCTAGAGTAGACTATTCTATATACTAATTTTATTGAACTTTATGTGATGCTGGAAGCATATAATTATTATAAATAAATAAATAAATAAATAAAGTGACATGAATTTTTCTAAGAAAGAGAGTAAATAGTATTAAATTTGTTTTTCTAAAAAATATGTATATAGACAGAGTATTAAATCAATATTTGAAGGGTGTATTTACTTGGTACGATAGGATTACCGTGTATTGTTTTAATAGATTATATAATCATATGATAAAATAATTTAATATTTGCTATAATGAATTATTGTATAAGATTACTAATTTTGCCTAAAATAACTTTAAATAAATGACAAAGTTAATTTTAAGTTAGGAATTAATGATATATAAAATGGTCTTTTTACATTTATTATACTTAGTATTATTTAATACTACATATAGGAAAAGAATTAATAATCCTTTATTACAACATTATTATTTCAAACTTTACTTAATCCCGAATTATAATAATACATAATAAACACACGATTAGGTTGTATAAAATAATATTATCCACTCTAATTATGCAAAGTAAACACACCCGAAGAGTATGGAATGCATGCGTGATGCGCCCAATTCATTTAATCGGCCGTTGTTGTATTACGTGCTTCTTCAAAGCCAAATACAAAAACAAAAACAGAGCCACACCACACCACATTCAAAACTTTAAACACTGTTTCGACGCTAAATCTCCTCACGTCGAACTCTACCTATATTACATGACATTGGCAACGACAACGGGGCATATGAACGCTACGAGGAGCAAGCATGTGTTCAAGATTGCACACTTCGATTCATCTGAAGCATTTGGCGCGCCGGATCCCATGCCCGGGTTTAATATCCCACCTTCATTTCCACCTCCATACAAAGGCTTATGATCAGCAGCAGGCGGCTCTGTAGATGTACTTGGTAGCGCGCTCGAGCCGCCTGATTCAACACTAGTCAAGCCCGCAGTCCTAAAAAATTACTTGTGTCTTTTAACTTGATTTTCATACTATTCATAAAATTTTATATTTTTTTAAAAAAATATTATCTTTTATTTAAATTAGTTTATTCATCTAAAACATTACATATAATATTTATTTATATTAAATCAATATTTATTTTGCAGATAAGTTCAAAAGACTCGAACACGAAACTGAAAGATTATTTCACTAATAATAATAAAGAATAAACAAGAAATGAAATGATGAGTAGGTTCTTGAAGACTCCAGCTTCTTCCATCAAAGAAAAGCAAAATAATAACAATCAATCTATCTATATATGTATAATTGGACTTTATCACAAAGTAATGAACTTTCATTCAACAATAGAGCAAATAGGAAAGGAAAGTCGCATAAAAAGCATAAAATAAAGAAAAAGAAAATTAAAGCAAAGAAGAAAGGCTGCTTTAATTACCCATAACCCACTAATCACAAACCACACATTAATCAAACTCCAAACAACAAAGCAAACGTACCTTGGAGAAGATGGATACACACAAGATCCATAGCCTGGCAAAAAATAAAAATAAAAAATTATAAATATTAATATATATTGTCTAATATATTTTCATATATTCCCTCCGTCCGCCTCTAAGGGTCATATTTGTTTTTTGCGTCATTATACTTAACATTAAAAATATCCTTATGTTTGTATAATTTTTTGTACAAATGTCATTCTATTAGTATTATAAGATATTAATGAAAGTATTTTTGTAATTTTTTTTCTTAATTTGTACTACGTTTTGGTATAATAATTAATGTTCAAATATCAACACGTAAAAAGTAAATGAGACCCTTAGAGAGAGACGAATGTAGTATTACTTATAGTATTTTCATGCACTGATTATTACAATCAATCAGCAGCATAGTACCGATAAATCCTCAATCAACACTCTAACAAAAACACAGTAAATTAGAATTAAAAAAATCCAAAACTTGTCGGAATTAAAGATATGAAAGGATGCACAAACTTGGGTCAGTTGTGGCAATGGTGGCCGTGCCGCCGAAGAAGCAGGTTCCGGGGGCGCGAGCCTTGCGCTGATAATAGCTGTTGAAGGCATAGGAGGCGTGGGCCTGTACGGTGTTGGGCAAGTGGCAAAGTCCGGTGGATCGGAGGGGGGCGCAATCGGCTCCGGCGCTGCATGCGTAGTCTAGAGCAGCTTGCAGGCGCTGGTCGCTCGCCTCGCTCCTCACGACGCACCATGTGGCCGAGACCGAGGGAGTTTCGACGGCGGCAGAGAGCAAGAGTAGCAAGGCTACTAGTGCCATATAGCTAGGCTGCTGCTGCTGCTGCTGATATTGTTGAGAGTGAGACAATTAATTTAAGTTGGGGATGAGGAGAAAGCAATGGACAATGAAAGAATACGAGTGTGGATGCTTTCTTTTCTTTTCATTTGTTTTTATTTTTGTTTTTACTTTTTACTAGATTTGGCTGGTTCAAAGTAATGTCTGTAATATCTTTGCTTTGATTAGTTCTAGGTTTATCTTTTTATTTAAATAGAAGTATGTATGCCCACCGTGGTATCTTCTAAATTTAGTTCGATTAACCAAAATGGTACTGAAGTTGTGGACATGCTTTTTCTTTTTTCACTTCAAGAAAAAATCATTTTTGTAATAAAATATTTTTGTCTCTAAATCTACTTTTTTCCGTTACTAATGACATTAGAGACGGAATTAGAAATGAAATTACGTTAGCTACGTGAACTTTAGGGACGAAATTTTGTTACAAATATATTATTTTTTTTGTAGTGAATTTATTGCAACTCACTCCATTGAGCACTCCTCGTATATAAAAATGGAATTATATTTATAATCCTCCCTCCGTCCCAAAGCAATAGAAATATTTGTGATTGGCACGTGAATTAAAAAATAATAGTATTATATTGATATAGAGTGTAAAATTGTTTTAAAAGATCAAAATGTTCCTACTTTATGTAATTATTGTGAAAAAAATGAGAATAATTTTGTAAAAAAGTGGGGAGCTTGTTACCAAAAATAGAAATAGAGCTATTGTTTTGAGACAGACAAAAATGGCAAAATGAAACTATTATTTTGAAACGGAGAGTATATAGTCATGTTGGTGTTGTGACGAATTCATTATCTAATATCATGGCAGTGGCGGAATCAACCCCTAAATTTTGGAGGGGAGGCTGAATGTCAATTTACTACTATCGGTTCAACACAATATTCTTTGATTTTTATAATACAACATAAATAACAGGTGAAGATAAAACCACACATATTTCTTTTACTAAAAAATCAAAATATTGGAGTTCATCCGTGCTCGCAAGTATATTTACCACTGAGTCATGGGTTCAAACTTAGGCGTTCTTTAATAAAATAGTTTTAAGTCTTTTGATGCAAATAAATATGAATTTGGTAATTGCTACAGAAAAATTACTATTTTTATAATTATATTATCATGGGTTCAAACTTTTAATTTTGCTATACGATGTACAATATTTTTTATGTTATCTTGAGGTGGGTCCAAGAACTCCAACAATACATAGCAATCTTAAAGACTTTAGACAGATGCTCACAATAATTTTGCAAACTCTACTGAGGATGGGGAAGAGGAAGAAGATGACAATAATAACCATTTTTCCTCATCCTTCCACAATTCTATTGTCATAAATCTATCATTTTTTTATATATTTATGTCGCTTTATGTTCATGCTCGAAATTAAACAAAATCCATACGATTCATCTAAAGCAATCCAACGAATGAAACTCATAACTTTCCTATAATGTATGATGTTTTTGTGGCTATCTCAATTTGTCCATCAACATTATATAGTGAAAGAAAAAACTTTTGATCTTTAATCGAAAAATATTTTTTTGTTTGGCCATTTCTATTCGTTCATCAACATCACGCTTAACATCAAATAAATTAGATAGTGAAAATTATTTAAGATAATGTACAAACAACAAAATGCTTAAAAAATCGCATAAAATAGAAAGTTTTATTTTAAGAAATAATTAAATAAAAGCTCACACAATTAAAAAACTATATATATATATATATAGTAAGTGAACTAGAAATTAACTAGTTCCATTAGTTCTTTCATCGATCGGTAAATTTTCAGTTGAATCTAATAGTCTGTTGGAGTCGAAAATTTAAACCCATGAAAACAATCATGAGTTTATTTCATACCCACCATCTCATCTCCTATGGGACTTCACATCGAATCTTACTTGATATTTTTTATAGTAGTTTTCGCGATCACGTCTCCACCACAAGCCTGGCCAGGGCCTATTCTTAAAAGGGGCTCACATGACTCTCTAATATATTTACATATATATTTGTGAACAAAAAATTGTATTATTTTTAATAAACACAAAATTTATACAAATTATATTTGATTTGTTCAAAGTGGGTCATATTCTCTAAATGGGTCATTTGATTCTCCTTCCGGGTCGATTTGTTTTCCAACTTGGTTTTCTATGGTTTCTTTGATCCGAAGAGATTTGGTCTTTGGTTTGATTTTGCCGAACTTTGAAGAGCTTTGGTCTCCGTGCAGACGATTTGATCGTCGGGTTTGGATTTGATGTCCTCTTTGGACGATCCGAGGCTTTGATCTTTGATTTGGTTTTGCCGCCTTTTGGAGGGCTTTGATCTCCGTGTTGGCAATTTGATCTTCAGATCTGGATTTGATGTCTTCTTTAGACGATCCGAGACTTTGATATTTGCTTTGGCTTTGGCGCTTTTGGAGGACTTTGGTCTCCGTTAGGCGATTTGATCATCGTCTTTGGATTTGTTGTCTTCTTTAGACGATCCGCAACTTTGATTTTTGGTCTGCCTTTTCGCCTTTTGGAGAGCTTCGGTCTCTGTGTGGGCGATTTGATCATCGGCTTTGGATTTGATGTCTTCTTTGGACGATCCGCAGCTTTGATATTTGGTTTGGTTTTGTTGCCTTTTGGAGAGCTTTGGTCTCTGTGTGAGCGGTTTGAACATTGGCTTTGGATTTGATGTCTTCTTTGGGCGATCCGCGGCTTTGATCTTTGGTTTAGCTTTGCTGCTTTTGGAGGACTTTGGTCTCCGTGTGGGCGATTTGATCATCGGTTTTGGATTTGATGTCTTCTTTAGACGATCCGAGACTTTGATATTTGGTTTGGTTTTGTCGCCTTTTGGAGGGCTTTGGTCTCCATGTTGGCGATTTGATCGTTGGCTTTGGATTTGATGTCGTCTTTAGACGATCCGCAACTTTGATATTTGGTTTAGCTTTGCCGCCGTTCGGAGGGCTTTGGTCTCCGTGTGGGCGGTTTGATCATTGGCTTTGGATTTTGTGACTTCTTTGGACGATCTGCAGCTTTGATCTTTGAGGAGGTGGATTTGGTGCTTCATAACGCTTTTGGCGGCGTGTCCCTTTGACTTTTAGATCGAAGAGGGCTGAGTTGTTGCTTTGGTGAGTAACGCGATGAACACCTCGAAACTTTTGGATGAATTTTGGATGCTCTTCTTTGGCTTTGATGGACTCTTCAATAGCTTTTGGAGCTTTGATCCTTGAAGAGGTGGATTTGGTGCTCTATAACACTTTTGGCGGCGTGTCCCTTTGACTTTTGGATCGAAGAGGGCCTAGTTGATAATTTGTTAAAGAACGCGATGAACATCTTGAAGCTTTGAGAGGAACTTTGGAGACCTTCCCTTGGCTTTGACGAATTCCTCAACGGCTTTGAGAGCTTTGATCTTTGAAGAGGTGGATTTTGTGCTCCATAACGCTTTTGGCGGCGTGTCCCTTTGACTTTTGGATCGAAGAGGGCCTAGTTGATGCTTTGTTGAAGAACGCGATAAACACCTCGAAGATTTGAGAGAAACTTTGAAGACCATCCCTTGACGAATTCCTCGACGGCTTTGAGAGCTTTGATCCTTCATCCGGCTTGGACATACGACGAAGAACGTTAACTTCATCGATTCGTCAACCAATATTAGATCATTTGTCCAAATTAGTGACTTTCGACGAAGAACGCTTCGAAGGACACGAAGAACATGAAGAACAATACAGAGAGAGTGTAGAGACTTACCCCTTTGCTTGAATCCTCGATGCAACTTCGGTGTGTCAAATGGACTGGCCATGGCTCTTATTTATATGGGATGGGTGGCTTCGGCTTCCTTTTTTAATGGTGCCACGTGGCGCGTTTTGATTGGCCAATAGAAAAATTTTATAATCTTTCATTTTCCATCAGATGCTCTTTTTAATTTTTGACTTGATTTGATTCTGCACCTTCCTTTCTCACCAAGATCTTTATATCATTGCCTTTTTTCGGAAGATATTAATTTATATACTTCATTTATTGACAAGATTAATTTATTTTGCTGCCAAATTTATTATGACTCTATTTATGCACGTAATATTTGTACGATATCTTCTATTTTAAGCAGATTTTTGTATTAATGATTGATATTTATTGTACAAAAATTAACATATGTGCATAATTAAATACCATATATTTATTTTATTAAAATTTTATTTTCTTTCAAAATACATGATATTTAATTGATTTTATACATATTTTTAGTGTCTATAATAATATTATTAATAATTTTAGGTGTGTTTAGTTGTGATATTTTGATTTTGAGTTTTAATTTTAAATAGTAAAATTTAAATTCAAAATAGTTTTTTGATATGATTTAAATATGTATTAACGTGATGTTTTGAATGTAATACTTCCTCCGTCCCATAACAAAGTATCCATTTTTCCATTTTAGTCCGTATCATAACAAAATATCAATTTCCTTTATTAATAACTGTACTATCTACCTAACATTACAAATACCCTTACAACTTACAATATATTACACAAATGTCATTACCTTTGTATCACAAATACTAATAAGGTTATTTTAGTCATTTCTATTTTATTCCTACTATATCCCAATATAATACTAATATTTCTAAAACTATATGCAAAAAAGTAAATGGATATTTCTTTATGGGAAGGAGGGAGTATTAAATTTTAGTGTAATATAATAAATGAAAAATAAGTGTTTGATCTAATATTATAAAAAAAAAAAAAAAAAGTGAATAATAATATCATTACAAAATCACTCGAAGTAAATATATAGGCTTTGTTCACCAAACTATTTTTGAATGATATAATTTTATATAAATATTATAAAAAATATATAATATATATACATTAACACAATATATATACTCTATATATTTTATTTACTCACAAAGAGTCAATAATTCAAGGTAATATTATTTTTTTTAATTACTGACATTATTCTTCATATTTAATACTCTTTTCGTCCCATAACAAAATATTCATTTTTCTATTTTGGTCTGTCCCATAATAAGGTATCCATTTCCTTTTTTAGTAAATGTACTATTTATCTAATATTACAAATACCCTTACAACTTCCAATATATTAACAAATACCATTACATTTATATCACACAATACTAATAAGGTCATTTTAATCATTTTTACTTTATTTCTACTATATCCTAATATAATACTAATATTTCTAAAACTCCGTACAAAAAACAAATAGATACATAGTTATGAGATGGAGGAAGTATATAAAACAATATATATTCATCAAAAAAATTACAAACTGAAGACCCTCGGTACTCTCTCATTGTATCTTATTAGTGTGATCTTTTTTGGGCTTGCAATTTAAGGAGTATTAAAATTATATATAGTTAATTAATTTGGAGTAAAAATTATTTTTGGTCCCATTCAATATCATAATTATCAATTTTGGTCTCATTCAAAAAAAAATTATTAATTTTGGTTTCACTCAAATGAAAATTTATCAATTTTAGTCCCAAGATGGTTGACTGGGACTGAACACGGCACACGGCCGTGTTGGATGACTCAGAAGGTGACTGGGCATCCCAGGCAGCCAACACGGGGTTTCAACACGGCCGTGTTGATTACCTTGCACTTCTGAACATGGCCGTATTCATGCACGTGTTCTGAACACAGCCATGTTCCTGCCCATGTTCTCAATACAGTCATGTTTTAGGCCATGTTCTCAACACAACCGCGTTCTAGGTCATGTTCACGACCATGTTTTCAATATAATCATATTGTAGGTCATATATATTATTATTTTTACTTTTTTGTTAAAATTATTTAATATATATATTTATAATTCAACAAAAATATTTTTTTACAATTATTTTATAATATAAAAACAATCAATTTTTAATATTTTAAAATAATATAAAAATAATAATATATTAATATATATTTTTAATAATCATCATTATATATATTTTTAAAAATTTATAGTAAAAATTTTAAAATATTATTTTAAATTAACTATTTTTATAAATTATAAATTAAATTTATTATTCAAAATAATATTTTAAAATAATACTTCATCCGAGTCACTGTAGACACGAGAATTTAGGATAAGTATAATTAGTAGATAATTAAAAATGTATTAGTGAAAATAATTATCATATAATATAAATAATTATAAATTAAAATTAAGATAACTCATTAGTTTAATTAAAATTAAAAAAAAAGTGACATGGGATATGGGACGGACAGAAACGACAATGTGGACATAATAAGTGATTTGAGTGCTAGTGTGCTAGTAACTATAAAATTTAGTTATATTTTTTATTTAAATTATTAATTTAAAATAAAATATGACTAATTTACTGGAACTAAAAAAAAAAAAAAAGGATTAATTTCATTGGATGGAGGGAGTATTTAAGGTTTTAAATGAAATAAATAAAAAATTTGTTTCTCTTTAAAATAAATTATATTGATGTTTGATTTATTTTTTCAATTTACTTTTTAATTATGTGTTTATTTGTATTTTTGCAGTTTAATTTTGTAATATCTATAGTTTTAGATATATTTCATTGTGAGGTACTAAAAATTGAAAAAGTATTAGATAATACTCTTTTGGTTCTAATTATAATGTTCATGTTATTGTACACACGAAAATTTAGAATATATATAATTTATAAATAATTAAGAATTTATTAGTAAAAATAATTATCTTATACTATAAATAATTATATATTAATATTAAAATTATTGATTAGTCTAATTAAAATTAAATATATATATATAACATAAAAAATTTAAATAAAAATTAAAATGTGTAATTATTTTTCATAATAAAAAGTAATATGAGATGTGGAATTGAAAAAAACAAAAATATGAAAACAAAATTACTTTTATTTAATTATAAATATAGGTTTAATATCCTATGGGATATATATATATTTTTTAATATATTTAAAAAATTGTATATTCTAAAACTCGTTTTTAGTACAATTTTATTTTCTTCTCCTCAAAAAATCAAATAATATAGTACTTATATTAATTTAATATATTATATTACATGGACTAACTATTTATATTTCATTAGATAGTTTTTTTTTTTTATATATATATTTCAAATTAATATTCTCAAGATTTACAAAAATATCCTAGAATACAATAAAGCAAACTATTTATACAATAAAATATCCTTCCCCCTTTTCTATTTTGTTTGGCGATTTTTTATCTTTTATTTTTTATATTTAAATATATATAGCATAAAAACAATAAATATAGTGAAAAAAATTAAAAAAATTTAAATATAAAAAGCTTTTTGTAATAAAAATTATTGTATTTATAACTTTAGAAAAATACGAAAAATAAATATTTATAATATATAAATATTAGAGTATTATAATTTGTTATTTTGAAACATTTTAAAATATAGTCATAAGATAAATAAATATTATCTAGAAATAATTACACATGTATCTTATATATGTATAAATATATTTTATTATTTTATAAGTTTGAAAATTAGGCCCTTTGTCTCGACTTCTGGTTCCGCCCATGTTCATATGTCATATAGAAGCTATATTAAATCGATAGTTGATATGGCCTGAAAGTATGACTAAATGTTTGGCTATTCATATTTTAGTTGATGGTGTCTATTCAGTAGAGTATAATTATACATTTCAGTTTTTACGAAATATTTTGATGTAATGTTGTTGGGCCATTTCAGTTTTTACGAAATATTTTGATGTAATGTTGTTGGGCCAAAAAAGTTGTTAGATGCTGTTTTTTCAACAATAAAAAAATAAAATTCGAAAATAGGAAATTATTTTTGAATTTGATATAATTAGTGCCTGAGATTAGGAATCTCTAAACACTGTACGGTACATAAGTAAAACTGGAAAATAAATGCTACAGACTGAAAATTAAAGGATGATCCCCGAATCACTTTGCTGTTGTTTGAGGATGATTGAAGATTCTCTGCCAGTTGCTGAACCCAATCCTTTAATATTCCTTAGAAACAGTACCTGGAACCGTCGCCCGAACGGTTACAACGTTTCCTCTCAACCGTTTACTAATTCTTCTTTTGCTGACACGTGTTCTCAACCGTCTTACCAACTGCATCACCCAACCGACTAAACTACGGCTCTCACCCGATCTCCGCAACATCCGACCTCCACAGTGGCCGATTTGCTCGTCCAACTGCGGATCAACCGACTTGCCTGTCCGACCGCAGACCAATCGACCTGCCTGTCTGACCACGGACCTTCCGACCTATTTGTCCGACCACGGCCCTTCCGACTTGCTTATCCGCCTGCAGATCACCCGACTTGCCTGTCCGACCGCGGACCTTCCGACTTACTTATCCGACCGCAAACCAACCGACCTGCCTGTCCGACCGCAGACCTTCCGACTTGCGAACCGTCCGACCTGCGGACCATCCGACTTGTGTACCATCCGACCTGTAGACTGTCTGACTTGCAGACCATCCGACTTATGGACCATCCGACCTGTGGACTGTCCGACTCGCAGACTATCCGACTTGCGGACCATCCGACCTACGAACCATCCGACTTGTGGACCATCCGACTTGCCTATTTCCTTAGAAGGACGTCTGGTTCAACCCATTATCTTGAAGCACCCCTTAATTAATCTAGCGGACTCCATTACAGGCCCATATCTCCTTCTAACTTGAGCCTTTTAACCTAATTATAAAATTCATACGTAACAAAAGTAAAATAAAACGAAGAGAGTTCAAGTTTATCAAGAGGAGAAGAAACCAAAAAAGTAAAATATTTTGATGTTATTGTTACGGTGGATGACAATAGCCCAATTGTGATTGAAAAACTCATTCAGTGGAAAAAAAGAGTTTGAGGTTGAGGGACTATTGCATCGAAGAAAAGGGTTACGGTTGTTATTAAGAAGTAAGAGAGCTTAATTGATGACGCATTAAACAAGCAATAATGCTCCGATTTCAGAGTGTATAACAATAATATTATTATAACAAATAAATATTCTGATAATATTAATGGGATCAAAAAAATCATACTGCCTCCGTCCCAAAAGAAGTGTCTTGTTGAGAGTTGGCACGGGAATTAAGGAATAATAGTATTTAATTAAAAGTGGGTATAAAATAGAATGTAAAAGACTAAAATATCCTTACTTTTTGAAGGATTTTAAAAAGTAGGTTAGAATAATAATTATGGGTAGTTTGGAAAAATATGAATAATTTTGTTATAAAGTGGGGACCACGGTTACTAAATAAGAAAACAGGACAATTATTTTAGGACGGACAAAAATGGGAAAACAAGACAACTCTTTTGCGACGGAGGGAGTATTATGGAATATATTTTATTTCTATTTTGTATATTGATTATGATTAATTTTTTTTAATAGACAAATATCGATAAAAATAAATATAAAATATAATATATTTAATAATAATAATAATAATAATAATAATAATAATAATAATTGTTGCTATTTATTTTTCCTATTGGATTTTGGTTGACGTTTGCAGACTGTCTGGACATCGAATGAGCTGCAACAGGAGATTGGATTATCATGACTTAAGCCTAAAGATTATTAAGGCACACATTATTATTTTCTTAGAAGTCTGTTTGTGGTGACGGTGGACCCAAAATCGAGACGTGTAACAGATTGGTGAAAAATCTATGGAGGGAATCTAAGTTTGTTATAACTAATTTTGTAGTGGAGCAAATTATATTGTTAAGGGCATATTCTGGTAGTTTCTAGTAGAGTATTGAGGAAGAAAAATCAACATTGAGGGTGAGGGATTTGGGGGATAGGTTGAGTACGGGAAATCATCAAGAAATGGGTAAATAGATTTCTTAAGTGTGTAGCTCGATTGTATACATACATCTTGTGCTTCAATGGTTTCAGTAGTGAGTTTCGCCTGGGTTAGAACCCCCTAGATGTAGGCAGGTGTAGCCGAATTGGGTTATCATTTTGTTGTGTTTCTATTGTTCTTCATCACCAGTATATTCATTATCAGTTTGATCACCCAACGAACAACCTGTTGGTGCTGAGGATTTTTATGTGTCGATTTTTTTTAAATTTTGTTGCTGTTGTGTGTGAGTTAATCGTTTTTTGGGGCCAACAATTGGTATCAGAGCTTCCTCTTCACGAATATTACCGAAGAGTGATCCATGATCATGGCAGCGAATGAAGGAACAACATTCGTGATAAGACCTCCATTGCTAGATGAAGACAACTTTTAATATTGGAAAATGAAAACGATGTATTTCATTATGTCAATCAGCGAAGAAGCTTGGGATTCGATTGTTCATGGCTGGACTCCCCCCCAGAAGACCATTATGGTTAATCCGACACGGAAAGGAGATGATAAGGTGGAGACTATCGTTGTGGAAAAGCCTAGGATCGAATTCACTCATGAAGAAAGAGCTTGGTGCAATAATAACTCAAAAGCGATCAATGCCATCATCGGTGGATTGGATCTTTCGCTATTCGAGATTGTGTTTACTTGCACTACCGCTAAGGAGGCTTGGGATACGTTAATTGAAACATTTGAAGGTGACAAGAAGGTTGAGAAATCTAAACTTTAGACGGTTGAAAGAGGGTTCGATCTATTGTTCATGGGGGAAGAGGAATCCATTCTTGAATAGACAAAACGTTTCAAGTATTTTGTAAGTCAAGCACATCTTCTGGGTCTGAAATATGATGAGAAGAAGTTGGTGGACAAACTGATGAGAACATTATCTGAGAAATTTGCTGTGAAAGTCACATCTATGAAGGAGTTGGATAGAATGGATGCTATCTCATTAAATGGGCTGATTGGAATTTTGAAGACTTATGAGATAAACTTTTTGGCATCTAAAGCTCAACACCAAGTTGCTATTACATCTGAAACTGCTGCTGCTGAAGACAGTGATGAAGACAGTGATTGGATTGGATTGGTGGTCGGCTACCTGCGTTGTGATGGCTCCCGCTTCCAACCAGTTGCTAGGGAAACTCCTTCCCCCTCCAGCCCTTGTTTTGGGCTCTCCTCACCCTGCAACTGTCCCAAGGAAGAGACGGGCGGCTCCTGCCGAAGGCCCCAGCGCCCCGAAGAAAAAGAAAAGAGCCGCCCGAACTAAAGCCGCCACGGAGCCAGTGTTCGATCGACAGACGGTAGAGGACTACATGGTGTCCTTACTTATAGATCCTGTCTGGTTGTCTGCCAATGTGCGCCGATATCTCGGTAAGGACTAACCCAATTCCGCCCGGGTCCCCCCCGGTAGCCCCGGTTCTTTTGGCTCCTTCTAAGGCCACGGCCGTCCTCAACCAGGTAATTTCCACATCACTCCACTAATTACCTTTGAGTTATGTTTCTCTAATCACCCCCAATTCATACTACCAGGCCACTCGTGAGATTAACTTCCTCACAAGAGTACCCTTGCTGGCGCCCGCCCGACCAGTAGTGATGCGTTGCGCCGACTTGTCGTTCGCCGACCTGAGCCTTGGAGAACTTGATTCTTTGGCTCAAGTGGCCATCGACTTGCTAGTGCAGACTCCTACTGAGTCCGCGGCGGCCCCGATACTCAGTCGGATGATGGAGAGGATCACCGAACTTCGAGACGAACTACCCTTGATCCGACCTCCATCGTCTGATGCTGCTTTGTCACGACCACCGCCCGACATAGCCGCCATTGAGGCCTCTTTGTCAAAAGCGACAGAAGACCTCAATGAAGCCTCCACTCGGATGAATGAGCTTCAGCATGCGCGATATGCCTTGGCTGCCGAGATTTCCCAGAAGATCAAGGAACTCGAGGGCCTCCAAAAAAGATCTTGGGTGTGTTTACATGTTGGATTTTGGTAATGTTTTACAGTTCTGTTTTGAGACAAAATCCAACAGGAAAACCCTATAAGTCGTATTGATGAAGCTACTCTCACGTAGACTGAAAAGGCTGCCAGATTCCTTTGCAAGAGCAGTTCTTCCCTCGTTAATATTAATTCCCCCACCTAATTTCCAATCTTCACCCTATAATTAACCATTGCAGGTGTCGATTTGAGATCTTGGGGACGACGGAGATCGCACAACCGGGGAAGGAGTTTCGCCATTAACATCTATTTTTTCCGATTTCCCGGCGCATTTCTGGGAAGTCTTCTGCGACACGCCGTGCAACCACCGTTTGCAACTACAAACCAGGTACAAATCCCTTCGCCGTCGATTTTTTAGTTTAGCCGTCAGATCTGTGTTTGTGAGGTTAATTTCTGGTTAAATTTCATATGGAATTTAACAAAAGAAGTCGAGGTCCGTAGGGAATTTCTCGGTTAGGGCTATTTAATTTTGGTATAGATGGTGAGGTGGGTTTGTTCGGTGTGACGGCGATTTTTTCGAAAAGAGATTTAATTTTTGAATTGCTATTACCGTAGATCAACTGAGGGCGTAAAGCCGCACCTTTCGTAGGCACGATGATAGTACATAAGGTTGGTTGTCTTGGAATACATAGAGGGAAATCCCGCTCGCATCTAATGCCGATAGATGTTGACGGCAGCTTCGATTGGGTTGGGGAGTGGTCTCGTAGGTATTACGCGGTCGTATTGTTCCCAGTGCTTATGACTTCGTGAAAGCATTGCCACGGATGGCGGCGTGGGACCAATTACATCCAAACCAAACGAGAGGGAGAGTAGTGCATAGGATTTTAGAGATCATTGCGTAGCTGGAAAATCGGTTCGACGCACTTAAAATTATCCTGGCAACACTCTCCACTGAGTTTTGGTAGGCGGCCATAGGAGTAACCTGAGTGTGTTGCGTCCATGTACATTCCGTAATATTTGTCGTAGTGACGTTGGTTTGGTAGTTGGAAATGAATAAACGTGTGAAGATATTGATGGCAATCGTTGACCCTTCGCGTGATGCAATTCATAACCCCGTATAACATTCACAAGGTACGTAAGCTGGAGCGCATTGTGGCTAACGCGGAAAGCTCGGCGGGAAGCTATACGCCACCGAAGAAGGAAGTGAAAAAACGGAAGGTTAGTTATTACTACGTACCCGCGCAGTCGTTCCACATTAACTTGGTTAATTTACTCTACCTTCTTACATTTTCCATCCGAAGTGTTTGTTATTGGCGTCCTTCGTACCAGAGAATGTCTCGTGGGAGTCGCAGTAGTCAGCCTACAAATGTTGTCCGGGAAAATTGGACCTACGAGCAGGAGAAGACCTTCATGCACATCCTATGGGAGCAATTTCAGGCCGGAAACGTTGCCGGCACGAACTTTGCACCCCCTATATGGACTATGATAAGGGCGGAGTTCATCCTACAAACTAATACACCTTACTCGATAGACCAACTACAAGAGAAGCTAAGAAGGACTAAGGATGCGTACAACAAGCTGAAGAAGCTTGTTGTCCATACAACGGGCCTAGGGTGGGATGCAAGCACTGGGTTGGTCGCAGCTGATGAGGAGCGTAAAGCCGATTGGATTAGGGTAATGAATTTACAATACACATTCCATTCCGGGTTCCTTACAATTTCCACCTTTTCCAATCTGACCCATGTAACTTGGATTAATATCCAGCAAAACCCTAGGTTCCGCCATTTCCTGACCAAACCATTTGTCCATTTGGAGTACTGTCACAAGATGTTTGGCACACAGCCCACGGGGGGGCGGGGGGGGGGGGGGGGAGAGGAAGGAAACTGTAACTTATGGGTTTGAGAGTGCTATGAACGGTCCTAGTGTTGCTGATACCAATGATGTTAGAGGGAGGAGCGGGCGAGGACGTCGTACAAGTGAATCAGATTTTGCAATAGGCTCTGCTGGCACTAGTTCCGTAGATATTGGGTCACCCTCAACAGGGGCCGGACCATCGCGTCGCCCGGTGCGACGCCGGGGGACCTCTTCACAAACTGAGGAGCTGCGGCAGGTTCTTAGCGAGGAGATGACTGTTACCGTAGAAAGGGTGCAAGAGAACACACGATCCATTGTTAGTAGGCGGGAGGAGACTGTGCAACTTGCAAGGGAGGCGCTAAATGCCCTGACTGACGTCCCTGGCCGAGCCATTAGTACGGCTTATATGCATCTCCTGGTACCTGAAGTTCGCGAGTTTTTCTTGCGCTAGACGCCTGAGGGACGCCGTAATTGGGTTATGGAGTTCGCCCCAGGGCTTCCCACTACTCAGGAATGATTGATGTTTGGTTACGTGTTTGTTAGTGCTACAATTTACGTACTTGGATGTGTCCCTGTTAACAACCCGTTACGTTCATTTTCAAAGTTGCAACGTATTGGGACGGATATTTGTCTGTAGGTGCTGCAACATTAGGTTGTACGATGTGTTCTGTAAGACCCCGACACGTTTTCCCCACTATGTGCTATGTGTCGAGACGGGTCTATGAATCTAACTCCGAACCAGTGAAATTTGTCGTTACTTTGTATCGTTGATCCGTTTGTTTACCTGATTTGGGCAGCGTCAATAAAATCTGTGTTCTTGTTCTGTCAATGCGAGTACCTACCATCCAAGTAATTCCTGGGGCTGGGTTTACGTGCAGGAATGTCTTCGAGTAGTAATAGCAGCGGTGACGAGCAGTACGTTGCTGCACTACTGTTAGGCGAGCAGGAGGACGATGATGCAGGCGCACGGGATGACTTAGCCATAGTTACAGCTATAGGGGCTGCCGCAGTGACGTTTCTATGTTTGAACCCACGGCCAGTGCGATGCTACGACTCTGAATTGACCGGGGCTGCATTCACTTACGAGCTGTTTAACGGGCACCCGGTGCGAATAAAGAACTTATTGCGTGTGTCGGCAGACACATTTCTGGATCTCTGTCAGACAGTCATTGATCGGGGATTCCTTAAGGTACATCGGCGACAATACGTTAGAGTGCACGAGCAGGTGGCCATGTTCCTATATACGGTTGCGCACTCGAACCGTCAGCGTTCCACCGTAGAACGATTTCAACATTCAACGAAGACAGTGTGGTAACATGTGGCGAAAGTTGCAGTTGCAATCCGCAAGTTAGCTCATGAATTTATTAAACCAAGTGACATGACGGGAATACCGAAAAGGATCCGAGGGTCCTCCGCGTTCTGGCCTGTGTTCCAGGTAAACGCTTTAAGGAAAATAAAGTGACCTCTCCCGAGTAAGACGATATCGTTCACCTTTTACAATTTTTTGGAGCAGGACTGTGTTGGAGCTCTAGATGGGACACTAATACACGCTTCAATCCCAACTGCTCAGCAGCCACAATTTCGTTCGAGGAAGGGTGATACAGATCAAGCTTGTCTGGCAGTGTGTGACTTCAACATGTGATTGATTTACGTGTTGGCGGTTTCGAAGGAAGTGCTCATGACATTCGAGTGCTTCGCCATGCTATAAACCACCATGGAGACTTCCCATTCCCCCAAGAAGGTGTCCGTAATTTTTAAGTTCTACTAGTTCTTGAACCTATACGTTATCTGAACGTCTTCTTACGTGTCCGTACATCCCTGCACGTTTGCAGGGAAGTACTATCTAGGAGACTCTGCGTATATTAACACTCCACAAATATTAACTCCCTTTCGACAACACCGCCGTCACCTTGCACAATTTCGACAGACAGGTTCTGGTCCACGGGGCAAGGAGGAGTTCTTTAACTATCGGCACGCGCAACTGCAAAACGTCATTGAACGTGCATTTGGTTGCCTGAAATGCCGATTTGCAATACTTCGTTGCCCCATACCTAACTATGACTTCGCCCGACATGTGAACTTTGTAGTCGTCTGCGCTGTGGTGCACAATTTCATGCTACACCACGATGAAGATGTAGCGGATCACTCCTTCGAAGGGCATGAGTCAGACGAGGAGGAGGAGCATACATTCCTGCAAGGATTCAACCAGGTGACTCCCAACCCCGATCGGGATGACATTGATGAGCAAGCTAAATTTCGTATGCACCTTACCGACTGGTTATGGGAATTGCACCATGGGGGTGGCAATGCTTGCCCCTCCAACGGGCATGAGTAGTTGCCCCATGCCGTCACTGTAGTTCACTATTACTTCTTTATGCTTTAACAACTACACATCGCACTCTATTGTTTTCCTTGTGTTCCCTTACTGCGAAGACTACTTCAGCCATAGTATTCATCGTCGGAATGTCTCATCTATGCTCTCGTTAGCTGTAGTGAAATTCTGAGTTTTTGGACTTGTATGGCATGAGAGCTTTAATCCTGCAACTTATCCCAGAAGCCGCGCAGCCTGCGCAGCTTCTGGGTTATTTCACTGAAAAAACAACGCAGGTCTTGGCGTACTCAAATGTATCCTGCGATTTGCCCCGTCTGTTACACAACCCGTGGTAACCTTAAACTTTATTCGTTGTTGTGATCCATTTCATAAATCTTTGCGAGCTTCTTAACTGCACATGATTATTTTTATTTCATGTTATCGTGGTACCGTGGCCATTCGCTTTTACAATGCTTTGTTGTAGGTTACATCATGGGCCCAAAGGTCGTGCATAAAGCTCTTACGGGATCACGGTTGCGGTCCACTTTTCGGAAAAGGCCTGGATGTGAAGCAGATGATGTAGTGATGACCCCGTTCGAGCAATTACGAAGCACTGATGCTTCAATTCAGCAGAAGTACGAGAGATTCTCACAGATACCATTCCTCGTTGGTCGTTTCATTGATGACGATGCAGTGGCAGCTATGGGGGCAAGGGGGGACATTGATAGGTTCCTACAATGTGGAGGTTGGCGTCAATTCTTTGAGATCAATAAGCCAAGTTTTAGAGATTTGACAATGGAGTTCTTATGCACATTTGAAGGAGACAAACCAAACATCCACCGATATGATAAAGTGGGGACCATTCAATTTCGCCTAGGAGGGAAGGAGTTATCGATGTCTGTGACAGAGTTCTCGATAACGCTAGGCCTTTACGACACGGACTTTACACTAACGACGGAGTACGGAAGCATGCTGCATGACATGCCATTGTCTTCGCAGGTGTATTGGCCACGTATTAGCACCTGCTTAAGCTTCAGCCCTGGATGCTCAAAGGCATCGAAGTTGCGTTCCGCTCCTCTCAGGTACGTTCACAACATCCTTGCCCATACTATCGTAGGTCGGAAGGAGGCTACCGCCGCAGTCAGTAAGTTCGATTTTTGAACTTGTTATGGAGCTTAGAGGAAGGGGTGCCCATCCATTTAGGATATTGGTTGGCCCAACTGTGCATTACAACGACAACGGATACTCGAGTCAGATCTATATTGGACCACGTCACGCGATTGGCCCGAGGACTTGGGCTCACAACACTTCTAGGGGGCGTACCCGACACCGAAATGGTTCCTTCCGGGATGGAGACATTGTACTACATAGGCTTACTACAACGTCCACGTCGGGACGATCCGGGGACCCATGGAAGGCCAACCCTTGCCTGTCAACCGGACGATGTCAGCGACCGCCTCGACGATATTTCTGAAAGTTTGGCCAGGTTGGAGACTGAGGTCGGTGTCATATGGAGCGATCTCCGTGAACTGCAGAGTCACATCCTTGAAGTCAAGGGGGACATGAAGGCAATGTTGGACATGTTCCGCAACGGGGAGTTCCGAATCGTGCACGGAGTTGTAAGAACTACTGCAAGGGCGTCGCGTGCACAGGCGGACAACCACCCTTAATTCGATGAAGCCGCACCTTTCGTGCTGAAGCGATTGTGTGATAGTAGATCGCAATCCCTCTATCCAATCTCTTATTTTGCATGCATGGATTAGCATTTGTAATAGCATATGTCGTCCACTATTTTTGTCGTACGATTATGGGCATCGGCTAACGTAGAGCTCCATCTATCGGCGCAGCTTTGCCGTTACGTGTATTGTCGCAGCTTCGCGTAACTTTGATCACACTCTCGTTTTCGCTGCATGGACTGGTTTACTTATGGCATGGTTCTGCGTACATGAATTCTGTAACTTCTATGTCAACCTTTTGTCGTTCCTATAATGTACCTTTAGTGGTTAATTTCTTTATTGGGATTTCCCGCCTCGGTCGTGTGTTACGGTAATTTCTAACCAGGTATTTTTTGCGTGGGTAATGGCCAACATAATCGGTCGCCATCAACGTGTATGAATAATTTATTTTGTCATGCCAACTAAAATAATACACGTTCCATTTCTCCAGAAATTCAACTTCTATTTCGAATTTAAGCAAATAATTCAAAACATCATTTAAGTAAATGAATAGAAGAAGATAAAAGAAAATTCCAACATAACCCATTTACTTTGGATTTTGCATCCACTATTCCTCGTACTTTTTTTCCCGTAAACATCAAATCAAACACCAATTTTTCACTTTTTATATTACAATAATAAACAATTTTACATTCAAAATATCAAATCAACTCATATTTATATCATATTATACAACTATTCAAATTCAAAATTTTAACTATTCAACTCCAAACTCAAAATCCAAACCCCCAAACAAATACAACCTTACCATTTCATTTATTAATATTATATTCAATTTTTTTTTAAATAATTAAAATATAAAACTTACACAAACATACCATCACATCTTTCCATTCAATCAAACAACAATCATTACACCTCATATAATCATTAAAACCAAATCTTACAAATAAACACACTTTAAAAATCATCCTCCAAAATATCTCAAAATCAAAATGAAAAACTAAAATACCACAAGTAAACACACTCCTTGAGACTCTGGACAGATGCATTCAGGAAGGAGGTCGTCTGGTGACCAAACATCGCCAGACTCAAACAAACCTCCATTGGCCAACTACAAGCAAGCATTCGGTTGAGGCTTGTACAGGAGCACCATACGGCCTTCCAACAGCGGAGGATGGCCCGGTCTGAACAGAAATGGGCAGACTTACGAACTGCCCTCAGGGCCCTTCTTTTGTAAATGTTGAGAATATCAAACTTTGTATGTAAAAGTGTAACCTATCCAACTTTGAATATAAAAGTGTAACCTCTAACCTTAAATTTATCCTATTTTTCGATCACTATCCACAAATTTGCACCACAGAATTAAAACATGAAACGCTTATTTAAATCAAACCTTAGATAGACAAATCACAACAATCCTTTGATCTTTTAAACACATGGCTTCTCCTCGAATCCGTATTCTTTCCAACAATTGGGAAAGCTCCTGCAACCATTTTTTGTGAGCAAACACCCCATAGGCCATCATGTTGAGGACCTAATACAAGTGCTCAAACAGCTTAATTTTAAGTTCAAATTTTATGGCAGAGGTAGAAAAATTATACACCGTACGATTCATCTAATGGAACGTGTGTCCACTGGCTATGAACCCCTTACTGACATTCTCAACCGCATATCAGACCTTGATCATCATATGGACATGATAGATCATCATGTCATGGCGGTTCTTCCCGACCTTAACTGGAACAATATTTTCTATCAGCAAAAATTAACATTTTCCAGATTACGCATTCTTGTCGACGAGAACGTAATTCTCTACAAGATATGAAGATTCGTACTGAGCAAGACCTCCAAGAAATGCAAGACCAATGGGATCGTTACCACTCTGACCTGGAAGATCTCCTTGACGAGGAACCAAAAATGGGTTCTGCCAACTGGGATGAGGACTCCAAACCAGAGGATGATTATGTCTGTATCACCCTTTCGGATGACGAATAAAACCCTTCTCTGTGGGTTCTAACCCCTTAAAGGGTTCTTAGATTCTTTGTAATAAAGACTAACGACCATACTCTGAAAAGACAGGAAAATACCTTTTCAGATACCTGGTGTTAATATTTGCGTGTATCAATTTCCCATCCTGATTCATAATAATAAATGCTCCAATCCTGATCTTTCTGTGAATGATGGAAGGCCCTTCCCAATTCGGGGACCATTTACCAACTGATCAATTTTCTTGTACGTGGGTAATATTGTTTTCCATACCAGATCTCATTCCACAAAAGTTCGAGGAGATACCTTCTTCCCATAATATCGCGCTCGCACCTCATTATGTCGGATCATCTATTCCAAGGCTTCTATGCTTTCTGTATCCACTGTCTCCAATTGTTGCATCATGCTTTGTTGATATTCTACAATGTAGTTCATACTAGTATGTGCCACTCTGAAAGTATGTACGTTGAGTTCGACTGGAAGTACGGTGTCCTGACAAAACGTAAGCTGATAAGGAGAAAATCCTGTGGATGAACTCTTACTGTTCCAGTGGGTCCATAAAGCCTGAGGCAACAACATATGCCACTCTTTGGGATTTCCTGCTATTATTTTCCGAATGATATTGATAATGATCTTGTTTGCTGCCTCAGCCTGCCCGTTGGCCTGTGGATAGTAAGTTGAAGAATGGTGTAGCTTCACATGAAAACTTGCTAGAAACTCAATAAACTTCTCTCCTATGAACACCAAACCCTGGTCAGTAATGAGAGTATGCGGAATTCCAAACCGATAAATAATGTGATTGAGCACAAACTCAGTCACTTCTTTTTGCGTCACATTCTTCAAAGAAACCGCTTCGACCCACTTGGTAAAATAATCAGTCGCCACTAAAATAAATTAATGATGTTTTTATGAAGATGGATGAATTTTACCAATAACGTCGAACGCCCAGGCTTTAAAGGGCCAAGGTTTAACCATTGCCTGTAATTCTACCAACGGCAGGTGATTCAAAGGGCCATGTTTCTGGCATTCTTGGCATCCTCTCACAAATTTGATGCAATCTTCAAATATCTTTGGCCAATAAAATCCCATACGATAAATAGCTCATCTCGTGTTAAGGCCTGCTCGGTGTGCCCCATATATTCCACTATGAACCTCCTGCATTACCTCCAAGGATTCTTTCGGACCTAAACATCTCAACAAAATCTCTTCAATGATTCTCTTATATAACACTCCCTCCACCAACCGGAAACGCAGAGCTTTTAGCCGGACCCCCATAGGTGTTGATGGGTCCGGTGCTTGCAAATAAACAATAATCTCAGTTCTTCAATCTGCAGACATATTAATATTTCCAATATTAACCTGCCTGCATGCACCCTGAGCAAACTGTTTGCGTGTTGATTTTCTGCTTTTGGGATATGTTTGATAACTACTTCTGCAATTCTAGACAATAAACG
The DNA here is from genome assembly GCF_009805555.1 of Andrographis paniculata. Classification (NCBI taxonomy): domain Eukaryota; kingdom Viridiplantae; phylum Streptophyta; class Magnoliopsida; order Lamiales; family Acanthaceae; genus Andrographis; species Andrographis paniculata. Next base: position 2,251,529 of record NW_026137583.1, on the reverse strand, counting down.
GTGCATTATATCTCTGTATTGACGCAGATGAGGGTAATTGCATACGTACCGTCTCAGAACTTGGTTAATTATCAGCTACGAATCTTCGCAGATGACGACCGACTGAACGTTCTTTGCCACTAACATTTCCAGTCCTAAAATTAATGCCTCGTACTAAGCAGAATTATGAGTCACCTCCTCCATCCGCAGTTGCAGCATGATCTTTTGCGCGCCAGGTCCCTCTAAAATTACTCCTGCCCCTGATCTTCTGTTTGCCCGAGATCCATCCAAAAACATTCGCCAAGGGCTAATTCCTATATATATGGTACTAGCTCATTATCCTCAGACTCACCTATAGTAAATTCTGCCAGTACGTCAGCCACCACCTGACCCTTTATTGCTTTGAGTGGTCTATATTTTAAAGAAAAAGGGACCAATTTGATAGCTCATTTCATCAATCTCCCTTGCATGGTAGGCCTGTGCAAGAGAAACTTGACCACGTCCACTTTGGAGACTACTTCAGTTTCCCTTGGCAAGATGTAGTGCTCCAGTCGGGTACAAGCGAAAACTAGAGAATTAAACATTTTTTCTGGCATGGTATAATTTAACTCGGGCCCTGTCAGGGTTTTACTCAAATAGTAAATAGTCCTCTCCTTTCCATCATCCCACTCTTGGACCAGGAGACTACTCACCAGATCAAAACTATTTGCTACATATAATCTTAGAGGTCGGTTACCTTTTGGAGGAGCTAACACAGGTGGTTCTGCCAACGCCTACTTAATTGCTTCATACGCTTCTTGCTGCTCGGAACCCCAAACTAAATCGGCTGCTTTATTTTTTCGCAACTTGGTAATGGGTCTTAGTTTCCCCTTGACATTTGATATAAATCGCCTTAGATAGTTTACCTTTCCCAGGAAACTTTGTACCTCCTTGACTGTCCGGAGCGGCCGAACTGACCGAATTGCCTTGGCTTTGTTGGCATCCATTTCTATTCTCTTTTCGTGCACCAGAAAACCCAAAATGTTTCCAGCCGAAACTCCAAAAGCACACTTAGTCGGATTCATCTTAAGGTTATACTTCTTCATCCGTGTAAAGGCACTTTCAAGGTCGTCTAAGTGTGTGTTGAACTCAGCTGACTTTACTATCACATCAACAATATACACCTCCATTGATTGGCCAATAAGGTCGTGAAAAATGGTATTCATGGCTCGTTGATATGTGGCCCCAACATTTTTCAACCCGAAAGGCATTACCGTCCACTCGTAAATTCCTAATGCCCCTGGGCATCTGAACGCATTCTTCGGAATATCTTCTTCTGCCAAAAAAATATGATTATATTCGGCGTATCCATCCATCAGACTTAAAATCTTATACCCGGCAGCCGAATCGATCAGCATGTCTGCCACAGGCATGACATACTCATCTTTAGGAGTTGCCAAATTAAGATCCCTCAAAATCGATACATATCATAATATTTCCATTTTTCTTAGTTACAGATACAATATTTGTCAACCAATCCGAATACCGACAAGGTCGGATGAAGCCTGCTTTCAATAACTTCTCGATCTTTGCTTTGATTTGAGGGAGCAATTCAGGACCGATTCTCCTGGGTGGTTGCTTATACGGCCTGAAACCATTTTTAATGGGCAACCAATGCTCAATCAACTTCCGCGCTAATCCAGGCATTTCTGAATAATCCCATGCCAGACATTCCATATTCTTCCGTATTAGCGCTACCATCTGTTTCCGTTGTTCTTTGGACAACAAGCTACTTATTCGAACCATTCTTGGTACCTGGTCGGTTCCTAGGTTACATTCGGTAAGTGGGTCTTGTGTAGATAGGGAGGATTTTGTTTTCTCCAGAAGGTCTGGCCAATGAAAACATTCACCTTCAGTGACACAATTATTCCACCCCCCAACGTAATTTAACCATTAATTGGTTTAAATAAAATTGTTTGATTAAAACATCACAAGTGTTTAATTCTTCCATAAAAATAAAATAGAGAATTTCAGAAGTCTGGCTAACATCAGAGCCACAAAATACAAAGAATGTTTCTTATTGAAACACATAACCCTGGGTGGAGAGCCTGGAACTATTCCATAGATTTTCCTGATCAAACATGGATGTTTCAGAGATCGGGGGAACGTACTCGGAATACAGCACCAACTCTTCCACGATCTTTGTAGCGTCAAAGGGGTTTTGATTAACATCTAACTTGTAGACCTGATCTCCTTCCTAGAACATTATCTGCTGATGGAGTGACGAGGGAACGCATTTGGAGGCGTGAATCCAGTCCCTTCCTAACAGCACTGAATAAGTAGTTTTTGCATCCACCACAAAGAACACTGTAGAGATTACCTTTGCCCCTACTTCAATAGGGCAACCAACATGCCTTCTAGCTTGGTCGGTTGCCCTGTAAAGTTGGTCATTTCAATGTCTAGTGGAGACAGATCTCCAATTCCTTTTTCAAGTCTCTTGAGGGTTCTCAAGGGTATGACATTGAAAATAGCTCCATTATCAATAAAAACTTTGTTAATCGGCTTTCCAAAAATATGAGCACTTACGTATAATGGCTTTAAATAAGGGATCGCTCCTTCAGGCAGAGGCGGGAAGATCATTGGCGGGGTAGTTCCGGCATCAAATTGGGACCCATCGCTACCTGTGCCCATTCCGGTTCTTCCATATAACCGTCACTTAAGCTTGCCCACTTTTCCTCTTCGAACCGACGCACGCCAGTTATCCTAACCTGAAATGGTGCACTATCTGTTCCTCCCGAGTTTCGAATCCTTTTGCGTAATCCCTTCATCTCATCTTGAGAAAATGAATCAAAAACCACGTTGGATGGTTCCTTCTTTTCTTCTATCACGGGATCGATATTAATGTCTACATAATTGACAACGAAAACACCGGGCCTTCTTAACTAGTCTCTCTTTCTCGCTTTGCCTGAACAGAGAGCCTTCTTGGCCTCTTCGTCCTGGCAACGGTTCTGATGGTTTCGGTCGCTCCTTACGTGGTTGTTTCCCATGACGAGCAGCATACCTATGTTTGACATTACGAATTTACGTTCAATTCATACCTGGAAACCGTGGATCTATGTCAATTGGAAGTGGCTTCCAATTCTTGTTCCATCCGTCATGCACCTGCCAAGGTTTACGAGTCGGTTGATCATGAACCACTACCTGATCCTTTATGTTTACTTCAAAGGTGCCATCACCGTTATCCCTTTTCTCTGCAACCCGGCTTTCACAAACTTTGAACTTGTCATTCGACTCTTCTACCCTTTCTTGGGCTTTCATTCTATTCTCTTTGTGTCTTCATCATCTTCCATCCGAGGATCCTGTGAAGGACGAACAAAAATAATAGCAGTAGTTACCTTTGGAAAGGGTTGTTGCTCCACTCCCATTGCGACATACTTGAAACGTCCGTCCTTAATGGCCCTTTGAATTTTGTTTTGAAAATACGTGCACTAACCAGTGTAGTGATAAAAGAGTTATGCCATTTACAATATGGCCTCCATTTTATTTCTTCTTTGGTTGTCAAACGTTGTCCTTTCGGAATTTGAATATGCCTATCGGCTAAGAGGATGTCAAATATTTCATCTGCTTTACATACATCGAACGTGCGTTGATCTTTCTCTTCCGTCCCAGGAATAGGTTTCAAATTGGGACATACATATGGTTTCCCATGTACAATCTCTGTCGTCATCTCCTCCACATTCCTGGCCTATTCGGCATCTGAAAAATAAACTTCCGTTTCCATACTAGCCATTTGTTGTGCTTTATGTCGCCGGTAATTTTAATCCTTTTCCCTGAACAAGGACTCCAATCGACCAGCTTTAGCCGCCAAACTGGCTAAATCTCCAACATCATGTGCTGTTAGAGCTTCCCGTAGCCGCGAATGCATATTCCTGACCACTAAATTCACTTTCTTCAATCACGGTTGGACAACGACTTTTCATCAGACGAATTCGTTCGATGAACTGGTACGCTGTTTCTTCTGGCATCATCTTAATCTCCAACAAATCTGTAAGCGACACCATCGGAAGATGATTAAAGAATCTAGCGTGAAATGCTGCTTCCAATCCTTCCCAGGTTTGGATTTTTCCGGCCGAAAGGTTAGCAAACCAAAAAAATGTTGTTCTAGTAAGGGATAGTCCAAACAATTGTAATTTATTAAAAGGATTGTTACCGACTTCCCTCAACTGAGCCATGAAACGACCTACATGCTCAATGGTTGATAACCATCTTCTCCCGAGAAAGCGTGGAAATTTGGCGGTCTATAATTTCTCAGGAGAAGGTGTTCGTTGATAACCCTCTCTGGAAAGGGTCTTTGGTACGTTGACCTATTCACCGTTTGAAAATTCATGCCAAAATGCACTCATAGCACTTGAGCAATATCTTTTGGATCCACCCTGGATGGATTATGATAAAAAACCGGAATGAGATTGTGGACCTGACCTCCCATCCTTTCGTCCCTCTCGAACATTGCTTAATCAATTCCCCTGGCACCCAACGAGATTGTGTTTGGGTATGTCAGGGGCGTTTTCCCTCTATCCCCTCTAATGACAGCACTTGGGATGGTGTTGTCCGCGTAAGATGACCCAACAAAGTTCGTCTGTAATCTGGATGGTGATGCTGCTGTGTTTGAGTGGGTTGAAGGGTTACCCTTGCCAATGTTTGATCCAACATGTTCTGCATTAAGTTCTGTTGCTCGCGCAACATTGCCTGCATGTCTGTGTCTGCTGGTTGTTCAACTGCTGAACATATGTCACCCAATCAGTGGGTGCTTGGGGAAATTCCCCCGTGTTAACCACGGAAGGTAATATTGTTCCCCCAGCCATGGTGGAAGAAACTTGAGGCTATGAACCTACCATATGGATCCTTCCGATGATTCAGGCCGGACCTTAGTCGTCTGAAATTTTCGTCTGACGTAGGATCAGCAATCTTGCCTCGACTCCCACTGTGGTCGCCAAATTGTTGATGCTATTTTCAATAATAAAAAGTAAAATCCGAAGATTAATTTTGAATTTGACTACAATAATATTTGGAATTGCAAATCCCTAGATACCGTACAGAATGTAAGAAAAATAAATATAAAAGCAACATATACTGAAAGATAAAAGGATGATCCCCAAAGCGAATTTCACTGAAATTGATGCTGATTAAAGATGCCTTTTGCCGAATGCGAGGTGCTTGTTATATGCCTTCCAAGTCGGTTATTGGATCGTGTGTGCCGAATTATCAGTCTGTTGCAACTGCCTTGAGGAACCGCCCCTTGGTTGCAACCGCCTGAAAAACCACCTTACGGTTGCAACTGCCTGAAGAACCGCTTTTCGGTTGCGTCTGATGTTACCAACCGACCTGCCGACCAGACAGACTACCGACTGACCAGCCGACCATACAGGCTACCGACTGATCAGCCGACCGGACAGGCTCCCGACTGACCAACCGATCGCACAGACTACCGACTGGTTGATTGATTCTCTTAATTGATGTATGGAAACCCAACCTCCTTCTTGGATTTCTCTATGGGCCCAAATATTGGAGTCCGTCTATAGCCCAACAAAACCCTAAAATATTTAATATCTAACCAATACTAATTAATTTAACTTTTTTTTTTTTTTACTATTTTCATAATAGTTATGCTACACATATTAGCAAAGTTGGGGAGAATTTTATTAATATTTTATTATTATTATTGTGCTCTATTAAAATAATTTTTATAATATTTAAATATGATAGTTTTGCTATTTAAATATTGTTATTATAGTATTGTATAATTAATATGGTCCTTATAATTATTATGTTTTCCATATTATTTTATTTAATTTCTTTTTTTTTTCACTGCAATGACTTTCTTGTCTCAGTTTGTAAATTCTACGTTGCATTCTCACCCCCATCAAATTAATAATAAAAAAATCAAATACAATAATAAAAAGTACTGTCTAAAGTGACTTGTCTATCGGACCTAGTTTGAAAGTATTAGATTCGGCTAGAGATTTACCGGTACGCACTTTCGGGTAACGGCTGTGGGTTGTGCTGCCGGTTGTGCTGCCGCACACTTATTCATTCTTTTACAAATATTTACACTATTTAAAGAATATAGTAATATTACAAAATTAACTTTACTTATTATTAACCATTAGATATTAAAATAAGAAGATCCAACTGTGATAATTTAATCAATACCATGATGTAAAATTAACCTTTTACTAGAACCGAACTCTAAACCCTAAACCCTAAAATCAATTTTTATTTTGGGTTCGGACTGTTTGGTTTGGATTATTCGGTTAATTGGTTCGGTTCGGTTCGATCCAAAACCAAATTTATAAATTTCAGTTTCAGTTCGGTTATCGTTTTCAATTTTTAATTTTGGTTAACCGAAAAAATCGAATATTTAAAAATAATAATAAATTATATATTAATATATAATATATATTATAATTTTTAGTATTTATATTTGAGTGTCTATTCAAAATATATATTAATAAATAAAAGTTTAATTTCTTCGGTTTTAAATCGAACCGAACTAGTTTGATCCGATTTGTTTAATTTTAAAAAAAAATTGGCTTAATTTCGATATTAACTTTTATAAATCGAAAAATGATCAAAATTGAAAATTTTGATTCGAATTGAACAGAATGACCCAATAGACACCCCTAGTCTGGAGTGTAAAAAAATAATCCGTAAGTTTGGGGTGCTTCAATAACTGCCCCTGTATTAAATAATTAAAATATAAATATAAATAAAAACTCAAATGCATTAAAATTGTAAATAAGAAAAATTCTAAACTACTAATTATAATTGTACGCCATGAGATTTGCTCCTTAATTGACCCACACTTCGATTTTGACATTCCAATGTAATTAACAGCACATAAACTTATTTAACAATAAAATTAGTTAATATTATTCTATATCCAATAATTTAAAATTTTAGACTCATATTTAGATAAAATCTCAACCAGTCATTAATTGAAAAAAAAAAAGGGAAATAAAATAAAAATAAAAAAGTAACCATCAATTCCAATACAAAAATTACTCTCCTCTCTAAAAATACGTAGGTAGATATAAATTTTCGCATTATATATAATTTGGTGATTAAAGCTTCTTCTTCCCCATCATTAACAACTCAAAAAATATATATAATTATATATATATATATTAGATATGGTGGATCTTCAGAAAACAGCCAAAATAAACATTGGAAAGAAGGACAAGGGCGTATAGATTCAACCAGCCAATCATTTCGACTTTCTTCTGTTACAATTTGGTAATTCATTGACATTATATTTTTGTTTCATCTGGAATTAATAAACGTATATATATATATATGCATGTAAGTCGATACGTATACGTATTATGTACTGTATATTAGTTCATTGCTATATTCCTTCAATAAACTTATACATTTTTCATACCACATAACATTACATTCCACAATTACCAATTGTTATTACATATATAGATCGAAATTACCTTCTTGATTTTTTATTTTTTTTCTACGATAAGAAAGATCACATCTTTAGCTTGAAAACCCAAAGAACAGATTTGGGAATCTCGAAGATAGCTTTTGTTGATGCTTTTCCACTGCACCCTCTCTCTCTCTCTCTTCAATATATATATATATATAGAGAGAGAGAGAAGAAAAAAGAATTTTGGTGTGTAGGTATCTTGTCCAAATCTGAGTTGTAGAATAGACCTCTGGATCTTATGTACTCGTGTTAAGAGATAGAGATGGATCACTACGTCTCTATCATTGCAGTGGTGAGATGATAAATAATTATATATAAGTTATTACATACATGGGCTGTCTGTGTTATGTTAGATATATATTTATAATTGAATTGAATTTAATAGGTAGCCTGCAGGCTTCAGGCTGCAGACAGGAGCTGCTCAATTTTAGCCTTTTGCATGCTATATCCTCTACTCTACTCTATTCTGTTCTATTGATCCACACAGCACAAAATGGTGATACAAATAAATAAATAAATAGTTAAATCAACATCACACTGGACTTTAGAGTATGATAGTATGAAACAGATTTTAAATTTCTTGTTGTTAATAATAATATTGATACAGTTGTTTATTGCAGCATTTTTTGGATTCATGAGAATGGAAAGAGTACCACAGTATATCTTAAAAGCTCTTATCCTTCGTCTCCCATAAAAGAATATTTGCAGGACTGACTGCCAAAATTGAATGGACATTATTATTACATTAACAAATAACTAGGGTTAGATGTATAGAGGTTATGGTTATATATTAATATATATATATGTATATATAATGTATGTATATGGTTTGCATGGAAAACAGTGGATATTTATTGATAACTTCTTTTATCCCTCTCTATTACCATAAATGATATGTATGTATATGTGTGTCTCTTCATCTCTTGATTAATTTCCCTTTTTTTTGGGGTTTGGGTTGCAACAATACCACCATCCATCATTCACGAAACAAGGTGGGGTGGGGTGGAGTGGGGTAGTTATTATAATTCACAACTGCATTTACTACCATCATTTGTCCTCTCCTCTAGCCTCTCTCCATTTTTTCTCATACTGAAAACCTCTTTATCCCTTCAACAAAATCAAATCCCTTTTTCCATTTCATCTCATATCGTCGTCTAAACTAATGTTGTAGGGGAGGGTTACACTTACTACGCATATCTCTGCAAGTTCAAGTTCAAGTGCAATGGTGGATGGGTTGGAGTGATTCTTCCATGTCCTAACATTACTAAGCAAACATAAAAAGAAAAAAACAGAAAAGTAAAGAGAAGAAGAGGAGGAGGAGGAAGAAGGAATGCCGTGTGGGTATTATCCATATCCTCCTGCTTTAGCAACTTACGAGGATGTAGTTTCCTCACGTGACCTTTTTATGGATACCCTCAAGAAGCTCCACTCTTCCATGGGAACCAAGTTCATGTAAGTCTTTTTCTTGTCCTAATACAGATAGTATATAATAATAATAAAAATAATAATAATGGGTTTAATTAGTTTGGTTGGTGTAGGATTCCGGTGGTGGGTGGCAGGGACTTGGATTTGCACAGGCTCTTCATTGAAGTTACATCTCGTGGTGGCATCGCAAAGGTATCATCATCATCATCATCATCTTCTTCATCTATATAATATTAAATGAATTTGTTGACAGGTTGTGGGGGAGAGGAGATGGAAAGAAGTGACATCAGCATTCGAGTTTCCATCGTCAGCCACCAATGCTTCCTTCATACTCCGAAAGTATTACGTCTCTCTCCTCTACAACTACGAGCAGATTTATTTTTTCAAGTCCAAGTCCTGGACTCCCTCTTCCCCTGCCTCTGTCTCTCCCGCCATCAAACAATTCCCGCCAAACACCTCATTATCATCATCATCATCAACTCTTCCGGTGAGTGGAGTGATCGACGGAAAGTTCGAGGATGGGTATCTCGTAACGGTCCAGATAGGGTCCGAGGAGTTCAAAGGAGTTCTTTACGAAGCTGAGGCTGACAGCGATGCATTATCATTAGGAGGAAGAAGAAGAATAGAGGCGGCGACGGCGGCGGCGGGGGGTTTGGGATTGGGATTAGTGCATGATTCTTCTTATTCTTCTTCTTCAAGGTCGAGGACCCGACGCAAGCGGCGGAAGAAATCGGAGATCCGGAAGAGGGATCCGGGTCACCCGAAGCCGAACCGGAGCGGGTACAATTTCTTCTTTGCTGACCAGCACGCCAAGCTGAAGCCGCTCTACCATGGCAAGGACAGAGAGATCAGTCGCATCATAGGCGAGTCATGGAACAAGCTCAACGAAGACCAACGACTGGTACCAAACTGCCTGTCTGCTTGCATTTATTTTTATTTTATTTTATTCTACTGATCTGATCTCAAATTGATTGATGGTTTGATTCAGGTCTATCAGGAGAAAGCTCTCAAGGACAAAGAGCGGTACAAGATGGAAATGGAGGAGTACCGGGAAAGGTTACGACGTGGACAAATCGTGCCAATACCTGCAGTAGCAGCACCGCCACCGGTGCAGCAGCAGCAACCCCAACCGGAACCACCACCACCGGCGGCGGCGGCGGCGATCGGCCTCAGCCTGGTGGCAGAAGCAGCGTACACTGAGGGTGAGGGTGAGGAGGCGAGTACTACAGATAAAAGCAACTTGGAAGAATACCAGGATGTTGATGACGACGACGATGACGATGATAGCGAGGAGATGAACCTGAAGAATGTGAATGTTGAGATGATGGCTGATGACGCGTCATTCCATTTGCAGACTCAGACACCGCCGGAGAAGGAGAAGGAGGAGATTGAAGACAGTCCTCAACCTCAACCTCAACCTCGTAGTGAAACTCAAACTGAGAATAGAATCTGGTTTTTGTCCCCACACAAACACAAACATAATGATGATAATAATAATACTACTAATAATCCCACTGACCACGTCGTCCAAGGAGAAACAATATCATCATCATCGTCGCCGCTGCTTCATATTCAAGTTCAACAAACATTCCCCTTCAACAAGGAATTATAGTTTGTTAGTGCTTATTTTTCTTACCCTAAAATGTTGTTCGTTTTCATACTAGTATGACCGGTTTTAGGATATATTATTATAATCATTATTATTTCTTTTTATAATTTCGCCATCCAAAATCATCTCCAGATTTCTTTCTTTCTTTCTTATCAATGTGCTACTCAACTAAAACTAGTGCACTGATTAGACAGAATCCCTTCCCTGCCTACCTGGATCCACTCATCCCATCTCAACTTCAACTTCAACTTTGTTTCATGTATGTCTATATATTATATTAATATTATACGCACACACCCATCACGTGTGTATTGGGCGGTGGAAGTCGGTGATCCTCTTGCGTTGTCTGCCGACCTCAAATTCGTGGGTGGGAGACGGATTGAGAGTGATGTTCGTAAATTGGTTTTTAGTGTCGATTCAGTGTGAAAAGTGTGGATTAAAAATTATATCAAAATTGTAATTACAAGTATTTATCAAATGATAAATTTGTCATGTTAACTAGTGAGTACTCGGTTGAATGTAGAACATTCATGTTAGGATAAATTCAAGTGAGGATAAACGTAAGCACATGAATCAATATTGAATTGAGATGCAATGAAAAGTAATTTACACTATTGAATTTAAGTGCCAGTTCATAATTAAAAGTATGGATGGAGGGGTGGAATCATGGTTCGCCGTCGCTGATCGCCCTAACCGTTCCAGATACATCGCGGTGTATCGATCGCGGCTTATCGGACAAATATCGGTCTATATGATTATTTTTTACAAAAATTTGGATTTTTAACAAAAATAATAATAATAAACAATTAAAATTCATCAAATCATAAACATAATCATTTTTTAAAATATATAATATTAAAGAACATAACCACGGTGGGTGCATGCCTCAAACTGTTAACCTCTCGAACTGATGAAGAAATTTTGTCTACAATTCCACCGTATACAACAAAATATTAGACAATACCACATGCACTCCATAAATCCTAGGACATGTCAAAAATATAACAATGCAAATATCCATCCCAACATAACAATGCATATATCTCAATGCCAATGAATAACTATAACAAAAACTCTTTATAGATGGTCTGGAGTCCCATCATGTGCATAAGCCTTGAAAGATGCACTGCATGAAAGACCAACAACATGAATGTTAAATGTTAGATTTTTGAACAAAAAAATAGCAACTGACTTTCATCTAGATAAAGATTTCAAAGCCTAAGATTGTTATATTGAAACCCAACACCAAATTTTCACCATTCTGGATCATTTCATGGCCGTCCCCTGAAATTAAATAATCTTTATTAGTTAAATTAAATTCAAACAACCTCAAGTTGTTACATATAAATAAAAATTAGAAATAAAATTTTATAAAATATTTAAACTATATTTATATTAACCATTTATACTTACCATTCAATACTTTGTGGAGTGTCGTGGAGCTTCAAAACCATTTCCATCTTCTGATCGATCATAGTATGAATATCCTTCTCTAAATGAACCCCTTCGATATACCAAGTAATATGGATAATGATATGCATTTGGTTGGTCCCACTCCTGTCTCCCCAATATATTACTCGAACTCGAATTATGGGAAGAATCTCCATAGGAATAACCTATATTCAAATCTTGCATATGTTCGTGAACTCCAGAATATCTCATAATATCTGAAAAATTTGAAGCATCGGCTTCACTTGAAAATTCTGTTAAACTATTTAGAAAATCTCTTTGAGCTTCTATCCCAGGACGATATCCATGATCAGTGCCTTGGGTAGCATAATAATCTTCATTTCCTTGAGCCCATCCCATATCACTTGAGTATCGACTATCTCTATAGCTCCCACTCTCACCACCACCATCATCGGCGCCACCACTACCACCACCACTACCATCATCACCATCATCATCATCATCATCGTTGCTATTATTCTTATCTTCACCGTTAATTGTTGAAGATGAAGATTCAAATATCATTGTTTTTTTTTTCTTGCTCATATTTTTGTTTTCTATTTTTTCTTTTTGGCCTTCTTTTTTCCATCGGCTATAAACTGAGATAAAAATATATCTCTGTCATCATCATTACGCTGACTGTCAATTCCATCCCCACTTTCATCAATAGCCTAATCCAACCAATTCAAATCACTATTATGAATAAGTGGAGATTCATTTTCTCTGACCCATTCATCTAAAATATCATTTTCATCAAAATATGATTCAAATCAACCGGTCGTAGAAATCGGCTGTGTCTGTCCTTTGCATAAAATTTTTCACCCGAAGACGCATGTTGTAGTGGACATAGACTAGCTTATGCAGTTTCTCAATAGCTAATCTATTCCAAAGTTTAGTATGGATCAAAGACCACGTACTCCAATTGCGCTCACAACCAGATGATGTGCATGTTTGATTCAAAACTTTTAGTGTAATTTTCCGTAAATTAGTGGCTTCATCACTATACATATTCCACCAGTCAGCTATTAAAAATGGTAAAAAAAAAAAATAATAATAATGCACCATATTATAACATGTTAAAAAAACATAATTGAATGATAAGTTTTATAATACATACCTGGTAAAGATGTAGCTACAACTCTAATAGCAAGTGCACTTCCAAATTCTCCAATTTTGTTAACAAATGTATTTATTTATAAACATTAATAGAAATCAATATATATATGTTTCTATAACAATGCACAAATATATATATATTTCGTGAAAGCTCAAAAAATTATTTGAAATATTAGTTCTAAGTTTCTCACATTGTTATCTCATTCATAGCCTTTACTTGTATATCCAAATCTGGCTCGAGTCTTTTAATAACTTCTTTTACTCCTTTTTGAACCTCTGATGAATCAAATTCACAAGTGCCAGAGTATTGAAGACCAGGATTTAAAAAATAAGCTGCATCAAATATATTTAGAATTAGAAAATAAAATAAATGATTACTACAATGTAAAAAAAAAAAAAAAAACAAAACAATTACCTGCAGCATGCAAATCTTGATGCAATTGGTTATACCATCTTTCATCGATGATATCCCAATATTGCTGAAAATCTTTTACTGCGGTTTTAATTGCCATTTTTGCCCTATCCATTGCCTCGTAAATGATAGGTAGTGTAGGTTTTTTTATCTTGATCAACTACTTGTAAAACCTTCACTAAAGGTTCCATGACCCCACAAACTTGACGTACCCGTTTCCAAAAATTTTCATTCAGAATCATGTCTGATATATCTCCAGCTTCATATCTTCTTCTCAAGGTATTATTGTACTCAACCTATTCTCTAAAAGTACACATTCTTTTCAAGTCAGTTGCGTATCTCAGAAGACTTTACATTGCAACAAACTCGGTTGCAAATCTTGTTATGCCTGGTCGCAACAGGTCTCGACCATTCGTATATGTTTTCATCAAATTAACCACTTTATCACTGTTGTATATAAATTCTGTAATTCTTCTGGCTTCTTTTATCGTATCCTTCGCCGACAATATATCTCCGATGTCTTCTAACATCAAATCAATGCAATGCGCAACGCATGGAGACCAAAAAATATGTTTCCTTTTCCTCATCAGTTTTTTCCCAGCAGCCTTCATACTAGCTTCACTATCAGTTAAGATTTGTATAATATTGTCAACCCCTACTGAATCCACAACCTTGTCCATTAGCGTGTAAACAAAGTCTGAAGTCTTTACCTTATTCGTAAAGTCAAACGAACTGTGATATATCATATCTCTGTCACACTACACCATAAAATTTATGTTTGGATGTTTTGTGCGAGTACTCCAACCATCGCACATAATTGTACATCCATGTGTTTTCCATTTCTGATTTAAAGAATCAACATATTGTACAACTTCTTTCATCTCATCGTTCAAATATTCACTCCCAATTTGCTTACCAGTAGGCCCTTTAACTCCAGGTCCAGCGGATGCAATCGTGTCAATTATTGTTTGATAGTAAGGACCACTATCGGCAGCGTGAAATGGTATAGCATTAAAATGAAAAATTTTTGAAATTGCTCTACCCACCTTTTTCGCATTATCTTTTGAAAACATACTTTTCAAAGACTTATTCTTTAACTGAAACATGTATGGATAAAGTTTTTTTGATGCAAACCTTCTGTTTTTCTTGTAGAACTTTCGAAAAAATTTCTTTTAGCTCCTTTTGTATTCGAACTGCTTCCTCCTACAAAGATAAAAAAAAATGATTATATATAGTTGTTATTTCAAAATAAAGATACTAATATTAAATGTATTTTTTATAAAATTCAATGAATATACTTGCTTTAAAATTCAAGCTTGGTAGATCTCCAGATACAGAATGTCTACGCGCTGCTCTATAATTCCATATTTCTGCTTTCAGCCATTGCTCTTTTTAATTGTTTTCTTTCAAGAGCATCTACCTCATCTTCATTTATTTCAAAAATTTCACATTCTTCCTCATCAGAATCATCTTCTAAAACGAATGAAATTGTGCAATGCTTCTTTTTTTTTTTTTAATTTGCTGCTCCCATACTTTTTCCTTGGATCAAGTGTTGTTTTAGTAACTCTCTTACTTCTTTGGAGCTCTCGTACACGCTTCAACTTGACCTGCCCCACCGTGAACAATTTATTCACAGTAATTGCATTTTGCTTGCTTTCTATCGTTGCTTATAGGAGTAGCATGATCGCAACCAATATCTTTATATGGTGTTATTTTACACAAACTCTGCAATTGAATAATAAAATTGTTAAAATATTTATAAATATTAATTTATTAGTTAATTGGACAAATTATACATATTATTTTATTAATAAATCAAATTTATACAAAAATTTAATTTAAATAACTACTTCGTAAAACTTAGACTTAGAATATATATTTATTATATTTATATATATAAAAACAAAGTTAATTTTAATAAAACTTACTTTATATAGATTAAATAAAATTAAATACAACCAAAATAATTAAATTTATCAATTAAATAAATAAATCAATCAAAATAATTCAACATAAATTTCAATCCAAAAATGAAGGAACAAAAATTATATATAAACTGTATTTAAAAAAATTTAAATTAATTAAACTAATAATATATATAATTACTGCACTGTCTTTCTTCCACCTGTGTTTCTTCCACGGCGTTCTTCCTCCCCAGAAATCCAATACTCGCGAAGCTAACTTTTTTTCTACACAATACCAACAATTTTTATTTAATTGGAGAAATTTTTTCTCAAATCCTTCTACTACATAGACGATTGCTAAAACCCACATTCCCAACACTATAGATACCCAAAACTTACCTTGTCCACCACCAGGAACTGACAGCATAAACCAGAGCTTATTTTTCGTCATCGCGCCAGGAAGGAGAAGCAGCGACAGAGAGAAGAGAGAAATTAGGTAAAAGAATGAATAAGAATGAGTTTTGGATAAGATTTGTGTCTATTTGAAAACCCTATCACAAATATTGGATTTTTCGGTTGAACTAGAACGGTCCTGACCGTTCCGGTTCCGGATTGGCCAAGTCGGACTGGACTCGGCTGATCCGTCGAACCATGGGTGGAATAAAATTGAAATATATCGTGGATTTAGGATAAGGTGAATCGAAGAGTCCTGATGAAGGGATTGAGATGGTTGTACGGATGTAAATTAGTAGATAATGGAATGATCATGGTTGATCCTCACTTTCGATGAGGGGTACGGAGCAAAACAAAAATAAGAGATTAGAACCCATGACCACCATTATAAAATAATTTCATACCATGATTAAGTAATATCTTTTTAAGTTATAATTATGTCAAATAAGTTATATGTATATATAATACATACATGAACAATATAAATATACAACATGCGCCATTTATATTGGGCTCTGGGCAGGCGTCTCTTTCACCCGAACTCAGGGCCGGCCTTAGGAATGATACCTAAATATGATTCTAAAAAAGCAGAGAAATGCCCGCCAAATGAGTGTACGTGAATGCGATATATGTATATACTTTGTGCGTTAGAGTCTTGCGTAAAGTGATTACCAACGATATATACGCACTAATATACTTTGCGACGTTAAAACATTTCTAGGCTCTAAGTAATGTAGACAAATAAACCAATTTATAATTATTGACCTGATGACCTATTATCTAGATATATACTTCACTGTCCTACAAGCCATTCTCATCAACATTCATAACTTATAAATCAGAAAATTAGTTCACTACATATCTTTTTACTATATTTTCTAAGTCAAATTATGTCCAAAGAGTCGCTTTCATGAAGGTCTTGGGTTTACCTAGCACCGTGATTTTATTTGGGATTTATCTAACTAGATCCAGATAAATGACTTATATTCGCATTTTGGTCTAAGTAGGAGTGGAAAAAATAAGTACGGTCTGAATGCCCAGTCCGAACACGGCACAATAATCCATGCTTGGGCTCAAAAATCAAGCCCAAAATAAATTCGGGCCGTCTTGGCCCAACCCGATTGAAAATTTGTGCAGGGCCCAGACTTACTAAAACTGGGCCATGCTGGCCAGCCCGATTCTTCAACATAAAAAAATAAAAATAATATAATAATACAAATATTATGTAATAAGAATTTATTTTAAAGATTAAAATTACACTTTAAATATTCAAAACCAAACAAACAAACCATAATTCTAAAATTCAGTTCCACTCAATTTCTCATGGCCAAAAGACTCTTCGTAACACAGGTAAAACAACAGGCAGCAGCGCACCGTGACGGAAGTCAAATGAGTCAACAACTTGCAATTCTCAACTGTATTGTATCATTTGTGAAATATATAAATTGTGCAACCGAATCGCGGTGCAAAATCGGTATTATAAATTACAAATATTGTATACGTCACATGTCGCACGGTCAATCAAATGAATCACCTATTCCGTGATCACAATTTAATGTAATACAGGGGAAGAGATCATCTCCACAGGGATTGTGTGATTCACTCTTTCGCATTCTAATGCAGTAAATAAAATGGGGGAATTTTTTTTATTATTATTATCTAATGAAAATAAAATAAAAAATTAATTAAATTAAGGGAGAACTAGCTATTAAGGGGATGTCTGTCTCAATAGATGATGCAGTTATGACACTGGTGTTTTTATCATTAACTCAATAAAGTTAATTCTTATTAAAATATCAATAAATTGGTTATAGTTATCAACAAGTTCTGACAACCAATTCTTTCTTACAGTGTAGATAATTAAGGTAGGACCATTAACTATCATTGACTAAGCTAACAAACCTAGGTAAGCCCATATGAAATATTGTCTGATCCCATTCTAATATAGAAAAACCAAATTCAAAACAACTACTACCTAAGAGGAGTAATTAGATTTGATTGTCCTAACCCCCGGGAAGGGACTATTCAACCCGGTTGTCACCTATTCAAGCGTTAACACAATTACGGATATCCTACCTGAATTGACTTTAGATTATCAGACTAATTTAAATATCGGTACCAAAATATCCAATCTATCTAACAATCACAAACGTTATTTTCAAAATTAGACAAATATTGATAATTAAAAAGAACTTTTATAAAGAAAATCAATAATATCCAAAACATAAGAACCAAAACATTATCATCCCTCAAACCAGAAAAATATCTACTCTATAATCAAATAGCAAAGAACAATAAGAAAAGATACAGTCATAGTCGAAAGGAAAAATCTGTGTTGATTTGCTCATGCGCGATCTGTGAATTTGTCAGTCTCTTGCTCTTGTGCGTATCTGCTTCTGGCCGTCTTCTCCTCTTTCTGCGTGTGACTCCCCTCTTTTTATTTATTTTTTGCCATAATTATTTTGTAGTTGAGCTTTTGGGCCTTTAATTAAATTTTCATGTCAATAGGGTGTAGTTAGTCATGACCATGACTAACTAAGTGGTGCAAATCTGAATTTTTCTTTACTTTTTCTGTCAATTATGCCAAAATTGATATTTTCCCTCTGCACACAGAAAATAAACAATATGCATATAAATTAAGTAGAACCCAATCATAATCAATCAAATATCGCATATAATATGAACATTTAACGCATGCGATTTCAAACTATTAATACGCACTTGTTCTTCTGTAGTTCTATAATTATATTATATCTAATATTGGGGATTTGAATTGAATTTCATTGATATGCATATATATACATTATACATATATTTATGGATAGCATACATACATTGTCGCCGTCGGTAGTGTGTTTGGAAGATTTGAGACTTGGTTTTTTTTTTTCTAAATAATTAAGACATTAAATAATTACACAAGAAACTTAATAAATTAGCGCTTTTAAATTTAATTAACATAAGTATTCAATTTATTTATTACGTCCAACTAATCGATGTTCTCATCTATGTAGGTTATGGAAAAGTATCAATCGGTACATTCCAAAGATCCCGTTGTCAATCTTGATGGATGACATGAATGATATTGAAGAAGAGATAGATGGATTGGAATGAGCTAAGGCAACAAATGATGACCTCACCGTTTCATCATTAAAGACAAATAATACAGAAAAAATAACAAAAAAGAGAAATGATAGATCAAAATGTTGGGATCATTTTGAAAAGCTTCATTGTGAAGATAAGACACAACAAAGAGCGAGATATAAGTATTTTCATAATAATTTAAGTGTTTCTTCTAGTAAAGGAAATAGACATTTATTTCGGCATATGAATAAATGTGTTGCAAAAGACACGAAAGATATATGTCAAATGTTTTTATCATCCAATCAAAGTACTATGTCTTTATCTGATAATTTATATGATCCTGAAAATTTTAGAGAATTGGTTATTGCTGCAAATGGCTATGCACAATTTACCATTTCTGTTCGCTGAGTATGAGGGTATTAGAGCATGTTTCCAATATCTCTATCCTGGTATGCAGTAGATTACTAGAAATAAAGCAAAGACTGATGTTATGAAATTGTATAATGTGGAAGAATAAGATTAAGTCTCTATTAGCAACTAGTCCTGGTAGAATTAGTTTGACTTCAGATTTATGGACTGCGATAAATAGCGATGATTATCTTGTAATAACACTTCATTTCGTTGATAGTGATTGATACTTATGGAAATTAATTCTATGTTTGAGCTACATACTTTTTTCTCATACGGGCATATTATTGGTTGAGACATATGTTATCCTTTATGAGTGGGATATTCTTGAAAAGTTATCTACACTTATATTGGATAATGTCTCTACAAATGATAGTTGTGTAGAGGTACTTTATAGATAAATTGAGCAGTAGAAAAACACTTATTTTGAATAACGATCTCTTTCATGTTTGATATTGTGCACATCTTTTGAATTAGATTGTGCAAAATGGATTAAAGGTTGTTGATATAGCAATGAAAACATTCGGAAAAGTGTTAAGTTTGTGGGGGGATCTCAATCAAGAAAAGAAAAGTTTCTTGACTATATCAAAAGTTTGTTTCTGGAAGTAAGCATGGGTTCAGACAGGATGTACCTACCAGATTGAATTCTACATTTCTTATGTTAAAGAGTAGGCTTTATTACAAAACGACATTTAAGCATATGACGATGAGTGATTGTACTTATACCTTCTGCCCTGTTAAATTTGAGTGGACACAGATTGAAAGGTTATGTAAATTTTTTTTATCATTTTATGATTTAACTTCTCTATTGTTTGGAATGAAGTATCCCACTTCAAATTTGTTCTTTCCATTGGTAACTTTGATTTATCATGGCTTAAGATTCAAAAGTGAAAGTGATGGTGGAGATTTTATAACAAGAATGACAAAGAAAATGTTAAAAAGGTTTGAAAAATACTAGTTTGATTTTAACGAAACATTGGCTATAGTTGTTATTCTGGATCCTCGGTACAAGCTTCAGTTCGTAAAGCGGACATATAGAAAACTTTATGGTGATCAAAGAATGGTCGAGGTTGTGAAAATTTGTCAAAGGTTTTTTTATATTTTTGATATATATTCTCGAAGTTCATTTTCTACTTCTTCATCATCTCATATTTTTAGAAATAGCAATAATCCCATATCCTAAGAGAATAGTATAGAACTGCAACTAGAAAATGAAAGTTTCTTCTAAGTGAAATTGAGGTCCAGTGGAGAGGTCCAACGAGGGCATCAAATGGCTTAAATAATTTCTTTTGGGTATAAGTGTCAATTTTGTATGAAGTTGCTATTGGAATGATTTCCCATTTTAAAATTCTTGCGCAAGGAAATGATTTTTCGTCCATATTTGTTTTCCATTTGAGTATTGTTATGGATCTCTTTGTTTCGTTCTAGTTTATTGTGGAGAAAATTATTTATACTTGATATTGTTGTTAGTTTATATTGCTAATAATATTTTTTAAGGGTATGTTTCTTTAGATGGGTTTGAAAAAAAATTGGTTTAAATTGGTATTAAAATAATGTATGATGGGATGTTTTGTGAGAGAAAAAAATATTTTTTTTTTCGAGAAACGCAAAGTCCAAATAGTAAAAACCTGAGGTTTTGGGCAAAAGAAACATACCTTAGGGTAATTTTATTTATTTTTTGAAAATTTGGGATTTTTATGTGATTTAGTGTGGAAAATTTATGTTTTTGTTTGAAATCCAAAAAATTACGCCGATTTGCAAGCCCAATAGGCTAAAGAACATTGATAGAAAATCGGTATCGGTAATTTGTGTGTGAAATTCATGTTTTGAATTAAGTTTTTTCCAATTAACTAAAGAATTACACCCAATTGGTATCGTAATGATTTTTTTTATTAGTTTTAAGGTAATCCAATTCTTAGTTAAATACTATTTTAATTTTATTTCATTCTTATTTATGTTGGTGAAGTTACATCTATACTGTTGACATGACACCAATGTGTCTCTGTGGTATTAAGAAGTGAAAACAATCCAAGCAAAATGTATTTCAAGTGTGAACCTTGTAAAAATTGGTTAGGATTGATAGAAGATGAGGCTCTAGACCCAAACTATAATTTTAATACGAACAACAAAAGATATTTTTACACTGGTGAGTTATTGAAGTTTAGCACATCTGTGTAGGAGTGATGAAATTTGGTATTCATGTTTGTGCAAAGAGAAAGAAATACAGAATGAAGGAAATTTCCATGCTACATTACATGATGATCAACTTCAGAATATCCATGTAGGTTTAATGAAATTCGATATTCATGTTTGTGCAACGAGAAGATACGCTGAATGGAGGAAATCTTCATGCTACATTACATGATGATTTTCAATATTGTAAATATGTATATTAGTCCTTATATGTTTGTTTTTAGTTTGATAATAAAAGATTTTTGCTACAACACTATGTGTTGTAGTAAAGTAGTTTGGTATGTTGTTTGTAATTGCTTATGCTTATTTGTAATCAAAACTCTCATAATTGTGTATGTATACTTATAATTATTTGAATTGTTTTTTCTTTTTGCTTTACCTAATTGTAAATATGTCTGTTCTACCTAATTTGATTTGGCCATTTCATTTACTTAAACAATTGCTAATGTTGTTTTCTTGCATGTTAATATTAATATTATTGTTGTTATGAAACTGTTATTATTATTATTATTATTATTATTATTATTTTATTATTATTATTATTATTATTGTTTAGAAATTTTTCAAGTGAGGCTTTGAGGAATGACTATTCAGTCTTTTTCTATGCATAATACTACAACTTATTATTTGTTAAACTTTGGAAAAATTGGCGTGTGAATCTCTGCAATGGCTTTATCCATGATCCTTGGAAATACTAGCTATCTAGTAGATATAGGAATTCTGGTTAATTAATTTGCAAGTTAATTGGATAATAAAATTTATATCATTAGGAAGTGATATTAGAAGACCTTGTTGATGAAGAACTAGAATTGATTTCTAATCAGTGGGATGGAGATTCTGAATGAACCCTTTTTGGGTCCGAACCCCCTCTGTTTGGGTTCTGAATAAAGATTTTTATTCATGCATTTTGTTTATCTGAAAAGGCAGGATAGTACCTTTTCATATATCTAGCATTAATGCAATCATGTATCCTTCTTCCTTCCTGATTTATTATAATAAAGGCACTGTTTCCAATCTCCTTTTGAATAATAAATGACCATTCCCAATTCGGGGACCACTTTCCTAATTGATCAATTTTCTTGTATGTAGGAAGAATGGTCTTCCAAACCAAATCTCCTTCTTGGAAAGTTTTATAAAGGACCTTTTTCCATAAGTCTTTGCTTTGATTTCACTCTGTTTCACAATCTGATTGATTGCATGGATTCGGTTGACATCCAAACTTTCCAACTGCTGCAACATAACTTGTTGATATTCTTCGGTAAACTCACTAGTAGTAAAACTTGTGCGTCCAGATGACACTTGAATTTCGGCCGGTAACACAGCATCCTGTCCAAAAGTGAGCTGATATGGTGAGAACCCCGTGGCGGAACTTCTGCTATTCCTGTGTGCCCATAAAGCCCGAGATAGCAGCAGATGCCACCTCCTTGGGTTCCCTTCTACCGTCTTCTTTACAATTCCAATAATAATCTTATTGGCCGCCTCTGCCTGCCCATAGCTTGGGGATAATAAGGTGAAAAATGGTTCAACCGAATATCAAACTCCGCCAAGAAACTTAGAAATTTCTCCCCAATGAACATCAAACCTTGGTCGGTCGTTATAGAATGAGGAATACCATACCTATAGATGATCTGATTCAGCACAAAATCTATCACCTCCTTTTGATCCATATTTTTCAAAACAACCGCCTCGACCCATTTGGTGAAATAGTCTATCGCAACCAAGATAAAACAATGATGTTTGGATGAAGGGGGATGTATTTTACCAATGATGTCCATAGCCCAAGACTTGAAAGGCCATGGTTTTACCATAGCTTGCAATTCATTGACTGGCAAGTGATTCAACTATCCATGTTTCTGACATTCTTGGCAGTCCTTGGCGAACTGTATACAATCTTCGAAAATCTTTGGCCAAAAGAAACCCAAACAATGAATGGCCTATCTCATATTCAAACCTGCCCGATGGGCTCCACAAATCCCACTGTGTACCTCTGCCATGACTTCCAAAGCCTGTTTAGAACCTAAACATTTCAAAAGTAATCCTTCGAATGTCCTTTTGTATAAAACTCCTATCAACTGGAATCGCAAAGCCTTTAACCGTATTCCTATTGGTACATTCGCTCCTGGATTTTGCAGATACATGATAATTTCAGCCCTCCAATCGGTCTCATCTTTTGTTTCCGACTCATCTTCTGCACAAATCTCGTTCAGGATTCCTTTACAAGCTTTCTGAGCTAACTCATCTGTAAGTTGGTTTTTCTTCCTAGGGATGAACTCAGTTATCACTTCTGAGATTCTTGATAGCAACCAACCCACAATATTCTTGTATCTGCGTAGATGAGGATAATTGCAAACATATTGTTTGTTTACCTGGTTGGTTACCAATTGAGAATCTCCTCTTATAATCACCGACTAAACATTCCTGGCTATTAAAGCTTCCAAACATAAGATTAAAGCCTCATCTTTTGGCCTCTAATTGCAATTGCAATTTAATCTTTTGGCAATCTAGTCCTTTCAATAAAACCCCTGCACCCGATCCATTTCCAGAAGTAGAACTATCAAAGAACATTGACCAAGTTTGGATGCTCACATAAGATGTGCACCCGACCTGTGAGAATTCTGCCAAAAAATCTGCTACTGCTTGTCCCTTAACCGCCTTTAACGGAGAATGTTGCAAATCAAAAGGGGCCAACTTAATAGCCCATTTCATAAGTCTGCCCTGCATGGTAGGTCTTTGCAAAATTAGTTTAATAAGATCCACCTTTGAGATGACCTCTATTCTCCTGGGTAGTATATAGTGTTCAAGTTTGGTGCATGCAAACACCAATGAGTAACACATTTTTTCTGGCATAGTATAATTTAATTCTGGTCCTGTGAGAGTCTTACTCAAATAATAATTGCCCTTTTATTTCCATCATCACCATCTTGTGCTAATAAGCAACTGATCACTTCATGTGTATTGGCCAAATAAAGTTTGAGGGGCCGACCTTCTTTGGGGGGAATTAACACAGACGGTTGAATCAAGGCCTACTTTATAGCTTTTAAAGCCGTCTGTTGGTCTGGTCCCCACTCAAAAGCGTCCGCCCCAGCTTTTAACAACTTAGTATTGGCCTAACCTTTTCAGCAGCATTAGAAATGAATCGCCTCAGATAATTTACCTTGCCCGAAAGACTCTGTACTTCCTTAACTGATTTGGGAGGTCATGTGGAAAGAATTGCTTTTGCTTTATTGGCATCGATCTCAATCCCCCTTTCATGTACCAAAAATCCTAAGAAACTTCCAGCTGATATACCGAAAACACATTTAGTTGGATTCATTTTCAACTTGCACCTTTTCATTCGTTCGAAAGCATCTTTTAAATCTCTTAAGTGTTCCTCAAAACTGGAAGATTTGACGATAACATCATCAATATATACTTCCATAGATTTGCCAATAAGATCATGAAAAATTGAATTCATGGCCCTTTGATAAGTTGTCCCCGCATTCTTTAAACCGAATGGCATGACTGTTCATTCATAAATACCCAAAACCCTTGGACACCTGAATGTTGTCTTATGAATGTCTTCTTCTGCCAAAAAGATTTGGTTATATCATGCATAACCATCCATCAAACTGAGGATCTTATGTCCTGTTGCTGAATCAATTAGCATGTCGGCCATAGGCATCACATACTCATCTTTAGGGGTGGCTATATTAAGGTCCCTGAAATCAATACATATCCTGATCTTACTATTATTTTTATCAATGGCACAATATTTGCCAACCATTCTGCATATCGACAAGGCTGAATGAAACCCACTTTGAGAAGTTTCTGGAACTCCTCTTTAATTTGAGGCATCAAATCGGGACTCATATGCCTTGGAGTTTGTTTGTAAGGTTTAAAACCTTCTCTAATAGGCAACCGATGCTCTATCAGACTTCGCTCCAGATCAGGCATTTCTGAGTAATCCCAAGCTAAACAATCAATATTGTTTTTAATAACTTCAAGCATCTTTTTCTGCTGCTCCTCAGACAAATAACCAATTACCCTTATTATTTTTGGAACCAAGTCGGTTCCTAAATTGAATTCCAATAAAGGTTCTTGTGCTGAAAAGGCTGGTTCTGTCTTCTCTAACAAATCGGGCCAACGAAATTGTTCATCTTCTTGGAAATGAACATCATAAATCTCTTTATTTTTTCCTGCTTTTTCCAAAAGCTGATTTAAATAAAACTTATTAATAAGTAAACTACAAACTTCTAAATTTGTACTACCCATAAAAGATATATTATAAAACAGGTTTGGCTTCCTCATAAGCTATACAAAAAGTTGTTCTCTTTTAGAAGAACATCGAATTCTGGCTGGTGAATCTATAACCCTTCTTTAGGTATTCAATAGCCATAAACAACTGAGACATTGAGGATAAATGACTGGAATAAAAAACTGATTCTTCAACTTGTTCTGATGCACCGAAAGGGTTGTCATTTGCTTCCATTTTGAAAACCTGATTGCCTTCCCAGAACATTAATTATTGATGTAGTGTCGATGGTACACATTGAGATGCATGAATCCAGTCTCGCCCAAGTAGAACCGAATATGTAGTGTCTGTGTCCACTACAAAGAACACGGTAGAAATCTTCTTTGGTCCGATTTCAATTGGAGCGGCCATCATACTTTTTGGCTTGGTCGGCTGCCCTGTGAAACTAGTCATCTCGAAATTCACTGGAGAAAAATCATGAATTCCCTTCCCTATCTTCTTGAGAGTCTTTACTGGCATAACATTAAAGACTGCTCCATTGTCTATAAAAACCTTTGTGATTGGTTTCCCGCAAATGTGCGCATTAACATACAGAGGTTTTAAATGGGACGTCGTGCCTTCTGGAATAGGAGGGAAGACTATCGGAGGAACCTCTGACTGAAAATCAGGAACTAAAATTTTTGCCCATTCTGGTTCTTCAACAACGTCATCCACTAGACTTGCCCATAGTGGTTCTTCTTCAATCCAATGAATTCCTGTCATTCGGCAAGGGACTCGTGGCCCTAGCCGAGATTTGACAGACCTTGAATCTGCCTCTATGGTAAGAATTTCTTCTCCCGTCTCGCTTTCAGGTTGAGCCATCAGAGATTCCAAACGAAATTCCTCAAGAGACGGATTGATGTTGATTCGCTCGCAATACCGACATCTGAAACCTTAAACTCTCTCATCTGATGCTCCTTTACCCCTCTTCTATGTGGACCGACCTTCCACAGGATAATCAGCAGTGCCTTGTACATCGTTCGACTGCTTTGTTGAGGAGACTCTTATGGACAGACCTCCTACAGGAGCGCCTTGTACATCGTTCGGCTACCTTGTTGAGGAGGCTCTTATGGACCGACCTCCTATAGGATGACCAGCAACGCCTTGTACATTGTTCGGCTATTTTGTTGAGGAGATTCTTATGGACTGACCTCCTACAGGAGCGCCTTGTACATTGTTCGGCTGCCTTGTTGAGGAGACTCTTATGGACCGACCTCCTATAGACCAGCAACCCCTTGTACATTGTTCGGCTGTTTTGTTGAGGAGACTCTATTCCTGTACCTCGCAGCATACCTGCGTTTGGCATTACGAATTTGGGTACGATTCATACCAGGGAATCGAGGATCAATATTAACCGGTAAAGGTTTTTTATTTCGGGCCCAATTGTTCCCGACCAAGCCCGTCATTCTAGTCGGGTGGTCCCGGACCAGTACTTTTTCCTTCAATTCCACATCAAAAGAACCGTCTTTGATTATCCAATTTTTCTGCCATTGGCTTTTCATAAACCTTGAGCCTTTCTTCTTGTTGGCCATTGTTTGACTGATTTCCTCTTCTCGGTTTGGGACTTGCTTGTATGTCAACCATTGTTGTGGATACTTTTGGAAAAGGTTGTTGCTCCACACCCAGAGTAATATATTTGAACCGACCTGCCTTGATGGCCTTTTGAATCTCCTTTCGAAAATGGGTGCATTGACTTGTATTGTAAGTGAAGGAATTATGCCACTTACAATATGATCTTCCTTTAATCTCTTCTTTGGTAGCCAATCTTTGCCCTTTTGGAATTCGGATCTGGCCATCAGTCAACAGAATATCAAAGATTTCGTCAGCCTTTGAACTGTCGAATGTGGGTTGGTCTCTTCCTTCAGTTCCTGGCAATGGCTTTAGTTTGGGGCACACCTAAGGCTTTCCAGAGATGATTTCGGCTGCCATTTCCTCTGTTTGATCCAAATCAAAACCGTATGTTTCTGTTTCCATGCTAGGCATATGTTGAATTTTATTACGTCTGAAATTCTGATCTTTCTCCCTGAAATGAGATTCTACACGTCCAGCCTTGGATGCGAGACTTGCCAAATCTTCCACATCATGTGCAGTGAGCGTCTCTCTTAGGCGACCTTGCATATTTCGGACCACTAAATTGGTCATCTCTTTTTCGTTGATTATCATAGGACATCGCCCTTTAATCAATCGTATCCTTTCGATACACTGTGAGGCTGACTCTTCTGGATATTGTGTCATTTCCAATAAGTCGGTAAGAGAGACGGTTGGTACAAGATTGAAAAATCTAGTATGAAACGCCATCTCTAAACCTTCCCAAGTTTGTATTTGCCCAGGGGGCAGATTTACAAACCATGAAAAAGCTGTTCTGGTAAGAGACAAACCAAATAGCTGCAGTTTATAAAAAGGGTTATTACCAACTTCTCCTAACTGCGCTGTAAAATGACCCACATGCTCTATGGTAGAGGATCCATCTTCTCCAGAGAAAGCATGAAAATTTGGTGGCCTGTAATTCCTCGGGAGAGGATACTCATTAATGATTCTCTCTGGAAACGGCCTTTGATAGGCCGGGCGGTTAGCTATCTGAGGATTCAGACCGAAATGAACCCTCAACACGTGCGCAATTTCCTCAGGATCTAAATGAAGGTGTTGATGATCAGGGATATGGATGGGATCCTGCACATTTCCTCATTGCCTTTCTTCCCTTATAACGTTCTGCTGAATGTTGTCAACTCTTGGTCCCAAAGGAACATTATTTGGGAAAGTTAGCGGAGTCTTTCCCCTATCTGTTCGATTGAAAGTTGTGGCTCTTGGAAATGTAATATCAATGTATGATGGCCTTGCAAACGTTGATCCTGGAAAAGTCGCCTGAAAACGAGAAGGTGACAAGGCTGGAGGCGTATTTTAATGAAATGTGACTTTGGCCAACGCCTGATCCAACATGTTCTGCATCAAATTCTGTTGATCGTGCAACATTGTTTGCATAGTAGCCATTTGTTGATTGTTCAATTGCTGAACATAAGTTAACCATTCAGGTTGCACTTGAAATGTTCCTCCTGTAGTCGTAACAACTGTGGTCGGATTTGATGTTGTTGCAGAAACTCTAACACCGGTGGTGTTGTTCTGAGATTGAGTGATTGCCATTGTGTTTCTACTTATGATCCACCTAGAGCGTAAACGTATGAAATCGTTATTGAAAGTAGGATTAGCAATCTTGCTTTCTTCTCCCACTGTGGTCGCCAATTTGTTGTTGTAATTTTTCAACAATAAAAAGTAAAATCCGAAAATAATTTCGAACTTGAATAAAAATCTATTTGTAGCTAAAACAGTAAAATACATGAAAATTGAAATTTGACCCCCAAAAGAAATCTGCAAACAAGTTGATTTTTCTGAGATTTGAAGATTCCTTCTACCATAAAATCCAAATCCTTAAATATTCCTTTAAGAAGATGCTTGGAATCGTCATCTGAACGGTTACCATAACTACTCTCAAACACCCACCAATTCCTCCTTCAATGACACGTGTCTTTAACCGCTCCGCCAACCGCTTATACCAGTTCCAGAATTCAACTGGATCGACCGACCACCTCTGGGCGCCTTACTTCTTTAAATGGACGGCTAGTCCTGAACGAATGCTCTAAACGCCCAACATGCTTCAGACAGACTGCAGGCCGACCGACTGAACCTACTGAATAACTCAACAATTTACCAACCGACTGGTCGCTAGACCAAACGACTACTCAGTTGCCCACTCGAGCGACCACCAATTAGTCCTCTCAAATAACTGGACAACCATCCGTCCAGACGATTCACTGAGCGTCTGATCTTCTCTTGTCCGACCTTCATATCAGCCGTCTCATCCTCTTTTGCCCGACTTTTGTCCGACCTATGTGCCATCTGACCTGCTCAACCGACCGTCCGACCTCATTTGGTCTAACCTCTGTATCAACCGACCAGCTCAACCGACCGTCCGACCTCATTTGGTCTGACTACGGACCAACCGACCTCGGACCAAATCGACTTCGAACCAACCGACCAGCTCTGTTTGCTTTATCTCCTTAGATGATGGACAACTGGTTCAACAGAGTATCCTTAAAAAAACCCCTAATCAATCTGGTGGGCCCAACGACGGGCCCACATCTCATCTTATCTTGGGCTTTTTATCCTAATTATAAAATTGGTACGTAACAAATATAAAGAACCAATAGAACATATGCTAAATAAAAGAAACTTGAAAAAGGACCATTATTTTTGCATTGAAGAGCAAATAGAATTTGTGAAAAATACATTTATTCAGTAAACAATGATTTTTCTCTTTACATATTTTAAATTTAAAAAATTTGTAAAAAATAGTAGTAAATAACAAAAATAAATAAATCACACAAATAGTAGCCTGTAAAAATATACATTCATTCAGTAGACAATGGTTTTTCTCTTTACATATTTTAATTTTAAATAATTTGTAAAAAGAAAAAATAGTAAATAAAAAAATAAATAAATCACAAAACTAGCCCGTCACACTAGCCATCCTTACGGGTTGTTGATTTGGTTCATTGGTTTAGCCACATGTGACGAGACACGGGGGAATGGGGAATAATTAATAAACAACAAATACCAGTCAATTTTTATAAAATAAATAAAAGTATTACATTATTCAAACATTTTTCTCTATTTATTACATAGATAATTAATACATTTAAATTTCACCTACAACTTCATTTCATATTTATTATTTGTATTACATGAGAAATGTTAATAGGTGCTGAATTTAGAAATCAGCGGCACACATAAAATATAGAAGCAACACACGTTTTTATTATATATAATATATTTTATTTGTAATAAAAGTATATGCTGTTAGTTCATAATTATAGTGTACACTGTATGAAAATATATCGAGTATTAAAATCAAATATTAATTGTGTTGTTAGATCATCTGTTTGTATTTATATTATATTAAAATAGATTTTATGTTGTTTATTGCAATACTTTGTGTTGTCACGCAGCACGATGTCCTATTTTGTACAGCACTAAATTTAGCCGCTGCCTTGTATACATACGTAATATATGTATTTGTGTAAAAGATACCTTTATAATAGAAACTGAATATGCCACTTTCAATAGATTTAGGGATATTGGGACCCTTAATGGCAATGTAAGGAACCATATTATGCTTTGTTTGATAAGATATTTTTGATACAAAAATCCCAACACTCTCTTGTGGCCATTACGGAAACAAATACATTAATTAATCAATTAATTAGTACATCCCACACAAATATGTATGTAAATATGTTTGTATGTATGTATTATTGGCATTTAGTTTAAAGTAAAATATGAATATCACGAAATGAAAAGACACTTTTGTGGACTCTATCTCAGCCATAGAAAGCAAACAGCCAAACACGCCCTAACTCTGGGCCGTACACATGGCCACTAATTTGTCGCCACGTTTTCCTACGGGAAGCTTCACAAGCAATCATATCTCCACCGTCCCCTTCACGTGAACCCAATATCACAGCCGTCGCTGACTGCACCGTTGGAATTTCGACACGTAGCATTATGACACGTGTCGAGATCCTACTGTCCCTTATTTGGGGATATCTTATCGTTTTTGGACTCTCGGCTACTATATATATGTATACATTTCTGCTCGTTTAATGTCTTACAAGTTAAAACTCTTGGGCTATATTTTCTATCAAGGCGTAACCGATTTCTGTTAATCTTGTTTTAGGAGTGTTTGATTTTTGTGTGTGTAGCGATGGCGATGAGTTTGCCGCATCAGATCGGAGCGATTTCTGGATCTCCTTTGCCTGCGGATTCGGGGACGATTTCCGGCGAGGCGCCGTCGTCGGCAACCGTCAGCGCGGTGTGGAGGCCTCCGGCGGCGACGAATTTGCGTGTTTCGGTGCGCAGGAGTGGCGCGGAGATCGACCGCGTGTCTCCTTCGCCGCCGATGAGTCCGGTGCGCGGCGGCGTGAGGGCGGACTTGTCGGTTGCGGCTCAGGCGCTGGTGTCGGAGGCGGTTACGAGCGAGGATTTGAAGGATAAGGAGTACGCCGTGGGTAGAGGCGTGGCGCCTGTTAAGGAGAAGAAAGGTGTGCCGGTGTACGTCATGATGCCGCTGGATAGCGTGACGTGGAATCACACGGTGAATCGGAAAAAGGCAATGAACGCGAGCCTGCAGGCGCTGAAGAGTGCTGGCGTGGAGGGGATAATGATGGACGTGTGGTGGGGATTGGTGGAGGGTGAGAACCCTGGCGAGTATAATTGGGGCGGATATTCGGACCTCCTAGAGATGGCCAAAAAGCACGGCCTAAAAGTCCAGGCGGTGATGTCGTTCCATCAGTGCGGCGGAAATGTTGGGGATTCCTGCACGTAAGCTAACTTTTCATTTTCACCTTTTCCAACTCCTAATTACGTAAATTCAATTGTGTTAGATGAATTATCTGTTGTTGATTTTGCTGCAAAACCGCTTCATCTCAATTCTATTATGCGAATTTGTTGAAATTGTTGGTTAAAGTAGTCCTCTAATGGTAGTACGGTCAGAGTCATTATTTTGTTTCCAATGTGATGTGTTCACGAGGATTTCGAGATCTGAAAAAGGAGGTAGATAGCTTGCTTTATGCGTGTATACTTTATTCTTCATTGATTCATTGGATCTGATGTTGGGAAAGGTGAATGAATCTTCTTGATGAAAAGGCTACACAGAAAGTACAGTAAAATAATTGGGTTTGTATATTTCCCCAACTCCTGTTGGCTAAGTAAAATCTAATTATATATCTGGCAGATAGCTTTGAGATTAATTAGTGAATCAGATTAAATGACTGATATACTTTCTTGGTTAGCAAAATATTAATCTTCTATGCTGGTTTAGCAATAAATCATTCATGCAAAACGGTTATTTTGTGCAGAATTCCTCTGCCGAAATGGGTAGTTGAGGAGATCGACAAGGACCCTGATCTTGCCTACACAGACCAGTGGGGCAGGAGGAACTATGAATACCTTTCACTTGGATGTGATACCCTCCCAGTGCTCAAGGGGAGAACCCCTGTCCAGTGTTACTCAGATTTCATGAGGGCATTCAGAGACACATTTCAGCATCTTCTTGGGGATACCATTGTAGTAAGTTCCCCAGCAATGGTTTAACATGGATTATGAAATGTGTTTCTTTCTCAACTGACCCCTATTTCCACCAGGAAATTCAAGTCGGCATGGGTCCAGCCGGTGAGCTTCGCTACCCATCGTATCCCGAGCAAAACGGTACCTGGAAATTCCCTGGAATCGGCGCCTTCCAATGCTTCGACAAGGTAAACAAACCACCCCCGAATAAGTGTATCATCCTTTAGTGTATGGAATTTTGAAATGATTTAGGCACAGTCACTCATAGCAAGTTGTTTTGCAGTACATGGTGAGCAGCTTGAAAGCATCTGCGGAAGCTTCGGGCAAACCTGAGTGGGGACACACCGGCCCGACTGATGCCGGCCACTACAACAACTGGCCGGAAGACACCAACTTCTTCAAGAAAGAAGGCGGGGGATGGAACTCCCCGTACGGCGAGTTTTTCCTCTCGTGGTACTCCCAGATGCTCCTCGACCACGGCGAGAGGATCCTCCAATCCGCCAAGACCATATTCCACGACACCGGCGTTAAAATCTCAGTCAAAATTGCCGGCATCCACTGGCACTACGGGACACGGTCCCACGCCCCCGAGCTCACCGCCGGCTACTACAACACCCGCTACCGCAACGGCTACCTCCCGATCGCCCAAATGTTGGCCCGCCACGGCGCCGTATTCAACTTCACCTGCATCGAGATGAGGGACCACGAGCAGCCGCAGGATGCACAGTGTATGCCGGAGAAGCTCGTGAGGCAGGTGGTTTCGGCCACGCAGGAGGCCAAAGTCCCCCTGGCCGGGGAGAATGCGCTGCCGAGATACGACGACTACGCCCACGAGCAGATCTTGAGGACTGCTGCACTGGATGCCGGAGAGGGGGAGATGTGCGCTTTCACGTACCTGAGGATGAACCCGGATCTGTTCCAGCCGGAGAACTGGCGGCGGTTTGTGGCGTTCGTGAAGAAGATGAGGGAAGGGAAGGATGCGCACAAGTGCTGGGAGGAGGTGGAGAGGGAGGCCGAGCATTTTGTGCACGTGACGCAGCCGTTGGTGCAGGAAGCTGCGGTTGCTCTTATGCATTAGGTGCTGAGGATGGAAATAAGACACGCCTAAAAAGCTTGTGGTAACTACTAATGAGTACGATGAACAAGTGTCTGTGTGTGTAGTTGTATTTTGTGGTGTTGTGTGGATCTTTAATTGTAATGTAATGTAATGTGATGTTGTAGTGTGTGGTAGAATTATAGGTATCTGTCTGTTTGTATTGTTTCGTTTTGATTACCGACTGCTACCATCGAGGCGTGTTTTTGGCCTTGATGACGAACGAACTGGGGACAAATGTTATCCTTGTATTTGTATTATTGTTTGTATAAATTTAGAATTCTGAAAGTACCGTGTTACAGGTATAGTGTGAGGCTGAAATTTAATGCTGAATTTTAAATTATAATAAAAATTAAAATACATTATTACGACTAACATCCTTTTAATACCATAACAATTACATATATAAAATAGAATATGGGAAATTCTTATTTATAGGATGTTATGTGACATGCTAACTCAACACATTCCTTCTTAATATACGTTTTCTTGAATTTAAGTTTTTTCTTAAAAAATGCGAACTTGTCCTTTGGAAGTGTTTTTGTAAAAATGTCCGCAATTTGATTTTTGCTACTACAGTGCTCTATCACAACTTCATGGTCTTGAACAGCGTCCCTAATGAAATGATGTTGAATGGCGATGTGTTGTGTTTGACTGTGAGGAGCAGAATTTTTTATCATTTCAATTGCAGACGTATTATCACAAGCTATCGGTGTTGGTCATTTCTGCATGTCACCAACATTCTCCAATATCCTTTGAAGCCAAATCCCTTGTGACGTTGCCAAGCTTGCTGCAACAAATTCAGCTTCCGCAGATGACTTTGCCACAATTTGTTGTTTCTTTGACACCCAAGAAACGAAACCTGTCCCAAGGGAGAAGCAATGGCCGGATGTGCTTTTCAAATCATCAAGACGTCTACCTGAATCGCTATCGCAGTAGCCGACCAAATGGACGAAATTGATGCCATAATTTACTGTCCATTTGATGTACTGTAGAACTCGTTTTGCGGCACCAAGATGTGTTTGGCTTGGATTCTGCATAAATCTGGACAACAGGCTTGATGCAAACATGATATCCGGTCTCGTAGCCATAAGATAAAGAAGATTTCCCACAATGCTTCTATATAAAATGTAATCACACCTTTTTTCTCCATCACCCTTAGTAAGTTTTCCACTCACAACAAGAGGCGTCGACACGGGATTACAATCAAACATACTGAATTTTCTAAAAGTAAGAGTCAATTTCACTATACCATGTCTGCAGTGCTTGCTTTAACCCATACAGTGCTTTGTTTAACTTATAAACTTTATTTTCCTCGCCTTCTTTAATAAAGCCTTGAGGTTACTCTACATATACGTCTTCCTTCAATGTGCCATTTAGAAATGCAGATTTGACGTCAAGTTGGTATAATTTCCGACCATTCTAAGCTGAGAAAGAAATAATTGCCTGAATTGTGTCAAAACGAGCAACAAGTGGGTTGTTGTGAATACCCTTTGCCACAAGTCTTGCCTTTCTTTTGTGAATTGATCTATCTAGATTTAACTTGGTCTTGTACACCCTCTTGATGCCAACAATTTGCTTATCTTGTGGTTTTTCTACCAATTTCCACGTATAATTCTTCTTAATTGCAGAAATTTCAACCTCCATTGCCTTTCTCCACTCCGTATCTCCAAATGCCTCGTCAAAATTTTTCTGGTTCAAGAACACAACATATTTACAAGTAGCATAAACATCACCTAACCGTCGAAAGTTCTGCGAGGACAAATCTGGAGTGCTGGAAGCTGAAGTACTCGATGATAGAGTGCTTAAAACTAGATTGCTTGGAGCTGAATCTGCTTGTGATGATCCATCACTCCTATGACCATCATTTTCCACTCCATTTGTTGCAATTTCCAGTTTGTCATCTCTCCATGAAACTTGTCTCACAACTTTGTTTTTAACCTAACTCCATATGGCTTCTTCATCGAATACAACATCTCGACTAATGATGATTTTGTTAGTTTTCAGATTAAACAATCTATATCCCTTAGTTTTGTGAACAATAATCAACAAAGAGACATCGATCACTTACTTTATCAAGCTTATACCCCTTCTACTTGGGAATTCGAGCATAACACACACTCCAAAGAATTCGTGAGTGCTTCACTGAGGGCTTCTTTCCACTCCATGCTTCAATTGGAGTTCAATTCCAAACAACCTTTGTTGGGCATTGATTAAGCAAGTAAATTGATGTATGTATAGCTTTAGCCCAAAATTCTGTTGGTAAACCTTTGTCATGAATCATCGTTTTCTCCATCTCCAACACTGTTTGATTTTTCCTTTCGGAAACTCCATTTTGTTGTGTTGTGTAACTCACTGTTAATTGCCTTTTGATCCCCTCTTCTTCAAACAACTGCTGAAATTCATTCGATGTGTATTCTTTCCCAGGATCACTCCTCAATATTTTAATGAGTCGGCCACTTTGCTGTTCCACCATACTCTTGAACTTCTTAAAGATAGAAAATACTACAGATTTTCATTCATGAAGTATACCCAAGTCATTCTAGAATGATCGTCAATTAAAAGAATGGAGTA
Source organism: Andrographis paniculata (assembly GCF_009805555.1). Taxonomy (NCBI): domain Eukaryota; kingdom Viridiplantae; phylum Streptophyta; class Magnoliopsida; order Lamiales; family Acanthaceae; genus Andrographis; species Andrographis paniculata. Next base: position 2,214,973 of record NW_026137583.1, on the reverse strand, counting down.
TTTGTAAACCTCCATGAGATGTTGTTTTCATGGAACCACATACATCCATATGTACAGGCTCCAAAATAGTTTTGTTCTCTCCATACAGCTTCCTTCGGAAAAGGTAGACGATGCCCCTTTTTGAGCGCACAACCCTCACACACCATTTTTTTCCTCAATTTGGGTAACCCATATACCATATCCTTTTGTTGAATCACTTTGAGACCATGAAAATTTAGATGCTCTAATCTCCTATTCCATATCCAAGAGTCACCTTATGTTGGACTTTCAGTGCTTGATTTTCTCCATCAACAAACTTTATTGGGAAGCTTCTATTCGGTTGCATTTTAATTGTGCCCAATAGTTGTTCCTTTGTCATAGATATGACATTCATTATTGTCAAAGTTGACCGTGTAATGGTGCTCCAGCAGCTGTCCAAGGCTTAAGAAATTTTGGCCCAAGTCAGGTACGAATAAAGCATCACGTATATATTTTCTACTTTGCTTTGTTCGAACATCAATTGTCCAATCCACGTGGTGCTGTTGTAACTCTATTTCCCATTTTCACTTTTGTTTGTACAGATTCATCCAATGGTACAAAGCTTGACTTGTCTTTGGCGATGTGATTGCTACATCCGCTATCAAGGTACTAAACATTAAGGTACCAAACATCGTCTTTTACGTTGGTAGCCATATGATATGTATAAAATAAGGTACCTTCCTCCTTTTCATCCAAATATTGTGCATGCTGATTTGTTTTGAATTTGTCATTTCTCTCAATATGGTCATATTTTCTGCAATATTTACACTGAGGCCTATCTTTTTGCTAACAGTCTCGATCAACATGATTGATTAATTTAGAAAAACCACAAGGTTGTGAATTTCCAACATGAGAAAAATCTTCGAGGTGTTGTTCTTCCTCGTCCTCTTGAATTTCAACCTCTGCCTCGGTCTTGTGTGTAACGTCCACCTCGTTGTGTGTCTCCTCCTTTCTGATAGAATATGAGAGGTATTCGCTCCATATGATTTGGAATTTATTGATGCCTTTGATTGAAATGTTCTTTTAGTTGTCTCCTTACTATGCCGAGCTATTATTTTTTTTTTTATGAGCCTTTAACAATCCCATCAAGTCCTGAACTTTTAAAATATTTTCAGGACTATATCTGAATAAAATATATGTAATATGAATATCATTTGGTAGATAATAAAATTTTATATAATACAAATAAATAAAAAAATTATATTTATTTATTTATAATTAATTTAAAACTAATTCTATAAAAAATGAAAAGTTTTAAATATAGATAAAATATTTATTTATTGAAGAGAGATAGAAATAAAGAATTTTTGAGTGGGCCTTACATGTAAAAAGTTATAAATTTAATTAAATTGATTTATATTTGTTAAGTATCACTACAAAAAAATATCAATTTTGTAACCAGATTTTTTCGTTGTTAAATCCACTTTTTCTGTTACTAATGATATTAGAGACGGAATTTGAGATGGAATTACGTTAGCTACGTGAACTTTAGTAACGGAATTTCGTTACGAATAAACTATTTTTTTGTAGTGTATAGTTAAAATGAATAAATTTACTAAAAATAAAAGAATAAAAAAGAAAAAAGTGTTATTATTTTTTACAATAAATGTTATTATTATTATTATATTTTTATTTTTATTTTCTTTAATTTTAGTTAAATTTGTAAAAATACATTAAATTATCTTTTTTTTTTTATTACTTTTTAAATAAGATATTCATTTTATTTAATTTATGTGCCGTATTCAAATATTTTAAATTTACTGCACAAAAGTGTACATTAAAATTGAAAAATAATCACTCTCAGAGTGTGTTTGTTTGAGGGTTTTGATTTTAATTTGAGATTTTAATAGTATATATTTTGAATTTGAGTAATTGAATAGTATGATATAAATAGGTATTGACCAAGGTTGTTACGGCGAGTATTTATGCATGGCGCTATTAGACTACCACATCGCCTAGGCGTGGCGCCCAAAATGACGACAATATGGCGATACGGCGACATGCTTATTATAAGTTTCTAAAATTCAATTATACAATATAAAATTATAATATCAAATCACTAAATTTTAAATCAAACATCAAAATACCAAACATAACAATCAAAATACTAAAATACCAATATGTCAATATATGAAAGTTCCAAAACACAAAAAAAGGCCCTCAATTTCTCAAATTCACATTAGTCTTTAGTGTTCATATCATCACCATCTTCATCATTTTCTTCATCCTCATTTGCCAAACGTCTGTTAGAAGGGCCATGACGACGATCATACACGATGGGCGGACCTGAAGATTCACCAACACCTCTACTACGAAGGTTGGAACTATTGAGATTACTTGAAGTACCTATGGCTTCATCAACAAGATGTCACTCAAGATCTCCATCTTCATGAACCAAATCTTTAGAATCATCAACCCATTCATTGTCCCATTAAAATTCTTCAAGAATTAAGGGATTAAAATTGCTTCTTTCTTCCCGCTGCATTTGACAGGGATGTGCAATCTTCCGATTATATTGAACATACACCAAATCATTTAGCCTTTGGTGCTCTGGTATATTTCTTTTCTTGGTATGAATCTAGAAATAAAATTTTATATCCAAATTTGAAGATTAATAGAAAAATATTAATATAAGTAAATTTTGAATAAATTTACTTACAAATTCAAATGTGCTCCAATTACGCTCACAATCGGCAGAAGAGCAACATAGACTAATAGTCCATACGGAAAGTGATCGAAGTTCTTCTATTACGTATGAAATTTATAAATTAGGTTAAAAAGCCCAACTTAGAAGAAGATGTGGGCTTGTAATTGGGTATGTTAGACTTTTAAGGGGTATTTCAAGATAATCGGGTGAAGTGGACGTTTTTCTGAGGAAATTGGCGAGTCCGCAAGTCGGACGGTCTGCGGGTCGGATGGTCCGCAAGTTGGACAGTCCGCAGGTCGGATGGTTCATAGGTCGGACGGTCCACAGGTCGGATGGTCCGCAGGTCGGACGGTCCGTAGGTCGGACGGTTCACAAGTCGGAAGGTCTGCGGTCGGACCAACAAGTCGGATGGTCTGCAAGTCGGAAGGTTTGCGGTCGGGCCAACAAGTCGGAAGGTCTGCGATCGGACCAACAAGTCGGATGGTCTGCAAGTCGGAAGATTTGCGGTCAGACCAACAAGTCGGAAAGTCTGCGGTCGGACCAACAAGTAGGATGGTTTGTAGTCGGATGGACAAGTCGGTTGGTTCACGATCGGACAGGCAGGTCGGTTGATCCGCAGTGGAATGAGCAAGTCGGTTGTTGTGGAGGTCGGACGCTGCGGAGAGTGAGTGAAAGGAGTAGCTTGGTCGGTTGGGCTGCGCGGGTAACAAGACGGTTGAGAATACGTGTCAGCAGAAGAGGAATTAGCAGACGGTTGAGAGAAGGCGTTGTAACCGTTCGGGCGACGGTTCCAGGTACTGTTTCAGAAGAATATTTAAGGATTGAGATCTGCAACTGACAGGGCATCTTCAATCATCTTCAAACGACAACAAAGTCAGTGATTCGGGGATCATCATTTAATTTTCAGTCTATAGCATTTATTTTTCCAGTATTTTCTTATGTACCATACAGTGTTTAGAGATTCCTAATCTCAGGCACTAATTATACCAAATTCGAAGATAATTTCCTATTTTCGGATTTTACTTTTTTATTGTTGAAAAAACACATCAACAAATTGGCGACCACAGTGGGAGAAAGGCAAGATTGCTGATCCTACATCAACAGAGAATTTTATACGACTGAGGTCCGGCCTAATCATCAGAAAAATAAGTATGGCAGGCTCACAACCTCAATCATCATCAACACAGTGGGAGAAAATATTTCACCACCAGTCATGCTGAATCCAGGGGAGATTCCCCAACCACCTACCGATTGGTTGTCTTATGTTCAACAATTGAACAATCAGCAAACTTGGGCTATGCAGAATATGTTGCGTGAGCAACAGAACATCATGTTGTGCGAGCAACAAAATCTCATGCAAAACATGTTAGATCAAGCTTTATCCTTCAACCCACTCAGACGCCGCTAGGAATATCACCATCAAGATTGCAAGCAAATTTCGCAGAGCCATCATACGTTGACAACACATTTCCAAGCGCCACAACGTTCAACCTAACAGATAGGGGAAAGACTTCTCTAACTTTCCTTAATAATGTTCCTTTGGGAACAAGAGTTGAAAATGTGCAGCCAAACACTGTCAGGGAAGAGAGGCAAGGAGATCATATACAGGATCCCATCTTTATCCCTGATCATCAACACCCTCGTGTGGATCCTGAAGAGATTGCGCAAGTTTTGAGAGTGCATTTCGGTTTGAATCCTCAGATGGCCAATCGCCCTGCTTATCAAAGACCTTTCTCCGAAAGAATCATTAACGACTATCCACTTCCAAGGAATTATCGACCACCTGATTTCCATACTTTTTCAGGGGAAGACGGATTCTCCACCATAGAGCATGTGGGTCGTTTTACAGCACAGTTGGGAGAAGTTGGAAATAATCCTTTTTATAAACAGCAATTATTTTGATTATCTCTTACCAGAACAGTTTTTTCATGGTTTGTAAATCTGCCACCTGGGCAAATACAAACTTAGGAAGGTTTGGAAATGGATTTCCATGCTAGATTCTTCAATCCTTTACCAATTGTTTCTCTTACCGATTTATTGGAATTGAAGCAATATCCAGAGGAGTCAGCCTCACAGTTTATTGAAAGGGTGCGGTTGATGATAGGATGTTGTCCTACTGTTATCAATGAAAAAGAAATGACCAATTTAGTGGTCAGAAATATGCATGGCCGCCTAAGAGACGCACTCACTGCTCATGACGTGGAAGATTTGGCAAGTCTCGCTGCCAAGGCTGGACGTTTAGAGTCTCTTTTCAGAGAAAAAGATCAGAATTTCAAGCATAATAAAGTTCAGCATATGGCGAGTATGGAAACAGAAACATACGACTTTGATTATGATCAGACAGAATAAATGGCGGCCGAAATCATTTCAGAAAAACCTTATGTGTGCTCTAAATTAAAGCCAGTGCCAGGAACTGAGGGAAGAGAGCAACCTACATTTGACAATTCAAAGGCTGATGAAATTTTTGATATTTTGCTAACTGACGGCCAGATTCGAATTCCAAAAGGGCAAAGGTTGGCTACTAAGGAAGAGATCAAAGGAAGACCGTATTGTAAGTGGCATCACTCTTTCACACACAACACAAGTCAATGCAAACTCATTTTCGAAATGAGATCCAAAAGGCCATTAAGGCAGGTCGGCTCAAATATATTACTTTGGGTGTAGAGCAACAACCTTTTCCAAAAGTAACCTTTTCCAAAAGTGGCCGACCAGAAGAAAAACTCAAGGTTTATGAAAAAACAGTGGTTGAAAAATGGGATAACCAAGATGGTTCTTTTAATGTAGAGTTAAAGGAGCAAGTTTTGGTTCAGGACCACCCGACTAGAAGGACTGGCTTGGTCGGAAGCAAATGGGCTCGAAATAAAGAACCTTTACCAATTGATGTGGATCCTCGTTTTTCAAGCATGAATCGTACTCAGATTCGGAATGCCAAGCGCAGGTATGCTGCGAGGTACAGGGATAAGGTCTCTTCATCAAAGCAGCCGAATGATAATCAAGGTGCTATTAATTCTCCGGAATGAGGTCGATCCATACAGGTCGCCTCATCAAAGCAGCCGAACGACATCCGAGGCGCTGCTAATTATACTGAAGGGGGTCGGTCCATTAGGGTCGTCTCATTTGAGCAGCCGAATGATGTGCAAGGTGCTATTGATTCTCCGGAAGGAGGTCGGTCCATAGGAGTCGCCTCATCAAAGCAGCCGACCAATATGCGAGGTGCTTCCAATTATCATGAAGGAGGTCGGTCCATAAAAAACTCCTTCACAAGGCAGCCTAAGTATGTGCAAGGCGTATTTGAGTGCAATGAGGGAGGTCGGTTCATACAAAAAAGGGGTAAAGGGGTATCATATGAAAGAATTGAAGGTTTCAGATGTCAGTATTATGAGCGGATTAACATCAATCCATCTTTGGAGGAGTTTCGTTTGGAATCTCTGATAGTTCAACTTGAAATTGATACCAGGGACGAAATTCTGGAAGATGATTCAAGGTCTATCAAGTCTCGACTAGGGCCACAAGTTCCCTTCCGAATGACAGGAATTAATTGGATTGAAGAAGAACCCTTGTGGGCAAGTCTGGTGGATGATTATATATAAGGGCCAGAATGGGCAAAGATTTCAGATACTGATTTACAGTCAGAGGTTCCTCCAATAGTCTTCCCTCCCATTCCAAAAGGCACGGCGTCTCATTTAAAGCCTCTGTATGTTAATACTCATATTTGCGGGAAACCAATCACAAAGGTTTTTATAGACAATGGAGCAGTCTTCAATGTGATGCCATTAAAGACTCTCAAGAAGTTAGGGAAGGGAATTCACGATTTATGTCCTGTGGATTTTGAGATGACTAGCTTCACAGGGCAGCCGACCAGACCAGAAGGTATGATGGTCGCCTCAATTGAAGTCGGTCCTAAAAAGATTTCTTCTATTTTCTTTGTGGTGGATGCGGATACTACATACTCAATCCTACTTGGACGAGACTGGATTCATGCATCTAAGTGTGTACCATCGACACTGCATCAACAATTAATGTTCTGGGAAGGCAATCAGGTCTTAAAAATGGAAGCAAATGACAACCTTTTTCGGAGCATCAGAAACAACTTGAAGAATCAGTTTTTTATTCCGGTCATGTACCTCAAATTCTCAGTTTTTAATGGCTAATGAATACCCAAAGAAGGGTTTTAAATTCATCAGCCAGAATTCAATGTTATTTTAAAAGAACAGTTTTACTGTATGGCTCTTGAAGAAGCCAAACCTACTTTTTATAATATATCTTTTATGGAATGTGCAAATTTACAAGATTGTAGTGTACTTATTAATCAGTTTTATTTAGACCCGCTTTTGAAAAAATTAGAAAAAATCAAAAAGATTTATGATCTTCATTTCCAAGAAGATAAACAATTTCATTGGCCTGACTTATTAGAGAAGACAGAACCAGCTTTTTCAGCATAAGATCCTTTATTGGAATTTAATTTAGGAACCGACTTGGTTCCAAAAACAATCAGGATGAGTGGTTATTTGTCTGAAGAGCAACAAATATTGATGCTCGAGGTTATAAAAAACAATATTAGCTTAGGATTATTCAGAGATGCCTGGTCTAGAACGAAGTTTGATAGAGCCTCGGTTGCCTATAAAAAAAGATTTCAAGCCCTATAAGCAACCTCCAAGGCGCATGAGTCCTGATTTGATGCCTCAAATCAAAGAGGAGATTCAAAAACTTCTTAAAGTAGGTTTCATCCGACCTTGTCGTTATGCAGATTGGTTGGCGAATATTGTACCAGTGGTTAAAAAGAATGGTAAGATCAGGATATGCATTGATTTCAGGAATCTTAATATGGCCACTCCTAAATATGAGTATGTGATGCCTATGGCTGACATGTTAATTGATTCAGCAGTAGGACATAAAATTCTCAGTTTGATGGATGGTTATGCAGGATATAACCGAATCCTTTTGGCAGAAGAAGACATTCATAAGACAGCATTCAGATGTCCAGGAGCTTTAGGTATTTACGAGTGGACGGTCATGCCTTTTGGTTTGAAGAATGCAGGAGCAACTTATCAGAGGGCTATGAATTCAATCTTTCATGATCTTATTGGTAAATCTATGGAAGTATATATAGATGACGTTATTGTCAAATCTTCTAGTTTTGAGAAACATTTGAGAGATCTTAAAGAGGCCTTCAAGCGGATGAAAAGGTACAAGTTGAAGATGAATCCAACTAAATGTGCTTTCGGTATATCAGCCGGGAGTTTCTTGGGATTTTTGGTACATGAGAGGAGAATAGAGATCGATGCTAATAAAGCCAAAGCAATTCTTTCCAGCCGACCACCCAAGACGGTTAAGGAAATACAAAGTCTTTTGGGGAAGGTAAATTATCTCAGACGGTTTATTTTCAATGCTACTGGCAAGGTCAGACCAATCACTAAATTATTGAAGGCTGGAGGAAATGCTTTTGAGTGGGGACCAAATCAACAAACAACTTTAGAAGCTATAAAGCAAGCATTGGCTCAACCACCTATGTTGATGCCTCCTAAAGAAGGTCGGCCCCTCAAACTCTATTTAGCAAATACATATGAAGTGGTCAGTTGTCTATTGGCACAAGATGGAGATGATAGAAAGGTAAGGGCAATTTATTACTTGAGTAAGACTCTTACAGGACCAGAATTAAATTATACTATGCTAGAAAAAATGTGTTATTCATTGGTGTTTGCATGCACCAAACTTGAGCATTATATGCTGCCCAGGAGAATTGAGGTTATTTCAAGGATTGATCTCATCAAATTAATTTTGCAAAGACTTACTATGCAGGGCAGACTTATTAAGTGGGCCATTAAATTGGCTCCTTTTGATTTATGTCACTCTCCTTTGAGGGCGGTGAAAGGCCAAGCAATAGCAGACTTTTTGGCACACTTTGCAGGTTATGAGCAGGAACCGACTGGATACGTGTCTTATGTAAGTACCCGCAATTGGTTAATGTTTTTTTATGGTTCTACTTCAGGAAACAGATCGGGTGCTGGTGTTTTGTTGGAAGGACCGGATGGTCAAAGGATCAAGTTGCAGTTGCAATTAGAAGCCATGACTCATAATTCGGCAGAGTATGAAGCTTTAATCTTGGGATTAGAAGCTTTGATAGCCAGGAACGTTCAGTCCGTGATCATAAGAGGGGATTCTCAATTGGTAATCAACCCAGTAAACAAACAATATATTTGCAATTATCCTCATCTACACAGATCCAAGGATATTGTAGGTCGGTTGCTATAAAAAATCTCCGAAGTAATAATTGAGTTCATCCCTAGGAAAGAAAACCAATTTGCAGATGAGTTAGCTCAAAAAGCTTGTAAAGGAATCCCAATAGATATATGTGCAGAGGGCAGCTCTGAAGCAAAGGCTGGAGCCAACTGGAGAACGGAAATTAGTATGTTTCTACAAGATCCGGGAACGAATGTACCGATAGGAATACGGCTGAAAGCTTTGCGATTCCAGTTGATAGAAGGAGTATTATACAAAAGGACATTCAAAGGATTACTTTTGAAATGCTTGGGGTTCGAACAGGCTTTGGAAGTGATGACAAAAGTACATAGCGGAATTTGTGGAGCTCATCGGGCAGGTTTGAATATGAGATGGGCTATTCATTGTATGGGTTTCTTTTGGTCAAAGATTTTCGAAGATTGTATACAATTCGCTAAAGGTTTCCAAGAGTGTCAGAAACATGGACAATTGAATCACTTTCCAATCACTAAATTGCAGGCTATGGTAAAACCATGGCCCTTTAAATCTTGGGCTATGGATATCATTGGTAAAATTCATCCTCCATCATCTAAAAATCATTGCTTCATTCTGGTTGCAACAGATTATTTTACCAAATGGCTCGAGGCGGTTGCTTTGAAAAATGTAGATCAAAAAGAAGTGATAGATTTTGTGTTGAATCAGATCATCTATAGGTATGGTATCCCTCATTCAATAACAACCGACCAAGGTCTGGTCTTTACTGGGGAGAAGTTTCTAAGCTTTCTGGCAGAGTTTGGTATTAATTTGAACCATTCTTCGCCTTATTATCCCCAAGCTAATGGGCAGGCAGAGGCAGCTAATAAGATTATTATTGGAATTATTAAGAAAATGATTGAAGGGAACCCAAGAAAATGGCACTTGTTGTTATCTCGAGCTTTATAGGCGCATAGGAATAACATAAATTCTGCCACAGGGTTTTCACCATATCAACTCACCTTTGGCCAAGATGTTGTGTTACCAGCCGAAATTCAAGTGTCATCTGGACGTACAAGTCTTACTACTGACGAGTTTACTGAGGAATATCAGCAAGTTATGTTGTAGCGATTGGAAAGTTTGGATGTCAATCGACTCCATGCGATAGATCAGATTGTGAAGCAAAGTGAGATCAGGGCTAAAACTTATGGAAGGAAGGTTTTTTATAGAACATTCCAAGAAGGAGACCTGGTCTGGAAACTATCCTTCCTACATATAAGAAGATTGATCAATTAGGGAAGTGGTCTCCGAATTGGGATGGACCATTTATAGTTCAAAAAGAGATCGGAAATGGTGCATTTATTATTATAAAACAAGAAGGTAAAAGGGTACACGATTGTATTAATGCTAAATATCTGAAAAGTTATTTTCCTGCCTTTTCAAATAATAAAAAAGCATGAAATAGTAATTTTATTCAGAACCCGATTACTAAGGGTTCGGACCTAAAAAAGGGATCACTTATTATCAGATGTTGAGTCATGCAGAGGATTCCTTTCTTCTGAGTCAGAATCTTCATTCCAGTGATTAGGGATTAGTTTTGGTTCTTCATCAATAAGGTCTTCTAAGTCGGGTCGGTACTTTTCCCATTGATCTTGCATCTTCTCTAGATCATAGTCGGTGCGAGCTTTCATGTCTGTCACGACTTAACGCTCACGATCAACAAGAGTGCGTAATCTCGAAAAGACTACACACTGGTTGGAGAATGTATGATCTCAGCCAAGGTCTGGGAGTATGGCTGTCACATGGTGTTCAATCAAATCCATATGTTGATCAATGTCAGGAAGACGATTCTGTATATCCCGAAGAGTCTCATATCCTTCCAGTATGTTTTCCATCAGGCGAATAACACGATGAATGGTTTTTCTGCCTCGTTAGGAAAATCTGAATTTGAAATCTAATTGCTTGAGTATGTATAATAAGTCCTGATTACCCACGAAGAAGGGTTGAATAACGCCTTGACAATTGTTTACAGGAACATGAGGACGATTGTGTGGCATTTTAATAAATATTTCAGGCGTACCCAAATTTCAGTTTGTGGTTAAGCGTTTGTTTGTTGATTTGCATGGGACTGCAAGTGTTTAAAAAAGAGATAAATTTGATCTGTTCCCTGGAGGGTCGGAGTTTTGGAAAGTGATCCTTAAAAATATGAGAAAAATTTATTTACTAAGTCAAGGTTTCCAAAATTTTACAGAAGAGACTCTAAAGCGGGTTTTATCTGGGACCATCTATCTTCTGTCCAGGAAAGTCACCTGGTGTTAGCAGCCGACTGATACCGTATTATGAGTTGAGATCGGGCATAATCTTTAGTTCTTGGCCCAAGTCGGCTTCGTTCTTCTTGTACCGCTCAATGAGGCGTTGCTCGTTGCTTATGTGGTCTTCCAGGACAGACTTTTCTTGATGAAATGCTCTCAATTCTGCCTCTTTCTGTTGAATTGATTCTTCTATTTGTGTTTTGGCGGTTAGAGAGACTTTCCAGTCTTCCAGTCGCTTGTTGAATTGATTCCATGGTTTTAGTCAAGGAACCCTCCAGATTTATTTGATCCAAATTGGGCAGGGGTGTTTCAGCTGTCAGAAGTTGAGCGAACAAGATGTCATTTCGGAGTTCGGACAGTCGCTCCATCAGCCGGTGAAGAATGGGGGTAGCAGCCGATTCTAGAGAAATTTGAAATAGAAGGCCATCAATGGCTTGAAGAAGACTGTCAAGCAAGTCTGATCCCAGGTCGGGAAAAGGTTGGTTAACAACCTATGCAATTATAGTTCGGACGTCCGTCGGAATTGGAACAGCCGGCAAATGGGCTAAATCAGGACATCCCTGGAAGAATGGATGTTTATTTTAGATTACATGAAGCACAAATATCAAGAATTAGTTGTGAAAGTTGTACTTACTTCTGGACAAATCGTGGTCACAGAAGGTGCCAGGATTGTTATAGGTCTGGAAGGATGGGCGACTGGTATTTCAATGGCCGACTCATCGGCTTCTTCAAATGGATGTTGTGGTACGGATCTGGGTCCCTGAATGATGGAGATATAGTGTATTTAATATCATGTAAACACTAGCTTGTAATTTGGAAAAGGGAGTTTCAAGCATCTACCAGGTTAACAAAGGTCTCTGAATCAGATGAGGGGATTTCTTGTAGCTCTTGTAAAAGACCCCTCGGTCGAGTAGCTGCGGGTTCTTCTTCCCGTCTGTCTGCTTCTGGGGGAGGATCTGCTGCCCTTGGGTCGGCAGCCCTCAGGTCTGCTGCCCCTAGGTCGGCTGCCCTTTGGGCGGATGCGTCTAGGGCGGCTGCAGCTGCTCCGTCGGGAGCAATATAGACGGCCGTATCAGAGATATCAATGTCAATTGGGGCAACCGCTGCACCAAAGGCGACTGCGGCAGAGGTGGATGCAGGCGTGGCAATTGGCTCCATGTTAGGAAGAGATGGGTCTGAAGCGACATTAGGCAACCTACCCATCTGTGAGGCAGTCGCCTCACTGTTGGATGAAATCCATGTTGTTGCCAGTTCAGCTGGTGAAGACGCTTGCATTAAGGTCCGTCGTTTGGTCGGGGGTTCAGGTTCGTGAAGTTGGTCGGTTGGTCTCTGGTGATTTTTTTGGGTTAGAAGCAGCCTGGACGGTCACTCTAGCCGGGGTCGGACCTGAATATAAGAATGATGACTAATAAAATGTTAAGGAAAAAATCAGATTAAGTTAGAATTATGGGAACATACCTGGATGAGGTCGGGTCCTTACAGGCGCCGGACCTGATGAACGGTCTCTCAAAGTCTGTGGATTGTCTGCAGAGAAGGGGATAACTTGAGTCTGGGAAGCTCTTCTTTTCCTCTGTGGGGCGCCCGATCCAGTGCCTGGGGTGACTAGTTTCCTTCGGGTGTTGGTCAATGGGGCCGCCCCTAATATCAACGCAGGCTGGGGTAGGAGAATGCCCAGCAGGCGATCCTTGTCAAGGGCAATTAAGGCCCAGGTGATTGACCACCATTCGCGGAAGGATTCAGTTGAAGCTGAAGAGGTTCGGAAAGGAATGTAGGAGTTGGAAGTTATGTAATTGGTTAATTGGGATATGTAAAGAGAAATCAATTCAGGGATAACTCTCCCGTCCGGACTTTGGATTATTAGATGTGGACAGGCGATGGGGCCAGGTAAACCTTGTTGGCATCCAAATTGACGTGCCAAAAACTGAGGCTGATAGCTGAAGGTATAAAACGTTTTGTGGCCTTTCTTGTCAATTTTCTTACTGACAAACAAATACCTGGGTTTAAGAGCAGCATCCCAGGAGAAGGAGTAAGTTGGATGTGGAAGTGGGTCTGGTTCAGTCAAAGGTGAAGATACAGGGAATGGCCAAAACAGGCCGGACGTGTAACCGACGTACTTTCGGTACATGTAAAATCGAGAGTTACTACGGTTATCGGTTAGAATAGCAATTATGATAGGGTCGGATGCTTAAAGGTTATTACGACCTAAGCAGAGTCGGTTGAGGGCTATTCCTAGAGATTTATCAGGTGTTGGAGCAACAGGGGGTTGGCCAAGTTGGAACGCTTCGGGGAAATAAAGACGGAACCACAATTCCAAGAACCAAAAAGGGCCCGACGCAGCGGTATCTAATTTTTTGCCATCCTTATCAGTAAGGCGGGTTCTAACCCTAGATAGCCCTTCAAAAAGATTGGCAAGAAAGAGAGTACCCGGAGAAAATAAACGACCTGAGGCTATATGTATGACCAAGTCAAGTGAGAGGGAATGACGCATTTCGAAGGGGAAATTATGACATACCGACATAGCCAAAAGAGTAGGAAGGCAGTATGCTCACGGTCGGTCACAGGGGTCCCGTCTGCTCCCTGCTGGTCGTTTAAAAATTTGGTCCAACCCTATTCCTTAACGCCAGCCAGAGACCAGCCCAAATGGTCTGCACTGGGCTCTTGCCCATCTAGGGCACCCATTACAGGGTCTTCTCCCACAATTGGCAGATGTGCGATCATGGCCACATCCATGAGTGTGGGGCCGATGGGGGCTGTAGGAAGGAGAAAGGCGCACATCTCAGGGTGCTAGAACGTCGACATTGCTAAAAGAACTTTCTCATGTAAATGACATGGGAGAGTAGATAGAAGTATAGCCTAGTCGATTTGTTGGCATTTCCATTGATCTTGAAAACGTTCTGCTACCCTTTTGTACCAGGTGTGGTAGGAATCTTTGGGATCCATCAGATGCGTTTTGATACTATCGTGGAGACGGATAGCGTTGTAGTTAGGATTGTTGACAGCTAGTGGATTTCCTGCCTCCAAGACCTTTCTCATTCGATTGGAGTCTTCAGGAGTGGTACAGTATGGGCGAATGGTAGGAGTGAGCATTTTCGTCACTACAAAAGCTGTTTCAGGAACTGATCCGTCGAAGGGAAGTGCAGGTATGTATTGATTTGCCATGATTTGGGTTTGCAGAAATTGAGAATAGCGAAAGCCAGTAGTTAAAATGGAGAGTTTTGTGGCACACAATGTGTTGCGGTAACTGGCCGCAGTTGCAGAGGCGGTTCCACAGAAGGGGTATTGTTATATATAGATTACGAACTTCCAAACGGCGATTGAGGATTGGCGTTTGAAAGTCCGATGGCGGCGGGCAAGTTGTTACATATGAAATTTATAAATTAGGTTAAAAAGCCCAAGTTAGAAGAAGATGTGGGCTTGTAATTGGGTCTGTTAGACTTTTAAGGGGTAATTCAAGATAATCGGGTGAACTTGACGTTTTCCTGAGGAAATTGGCGAGTCTGCAAGTCGGACAGTCCGCAGGTCGGATGGTTCATAGGTCAGACGGTCCGCAGGTCGCATGGTCCGCAAGTCGAACGGTCCACAGGTCGGACGGTTCACAAGTCGGAAGGTTTGCGGTCGGGCCAACAAGTCGGAAGGTCTGCGGTCGGACCAACAAGTCAGATGGTCTGCAAGTCGGAAGGTTTGCGGTCGGACCAGAAGGTCTGCGGTTAGACCAACAAGTCGGAAGGTTTGTAGTCGGATGGACAAGCCGGTTGGTTTGCGGTCGGACACGCAGGTCGGTTGTGTAATACCCCGATTTTGGAATGTATAAAATAATATTATTATAACAAATAAATATTTTTATAATATTTTGGGATCAAGAAAATTAATATTCTGGAATAAATTTTATTCCTATTTTATATATTGATTATGATTGAAAAAACTGTTAAACGGATAAATATCGATAAAAATAAAAATAAAATATAATATATATATATAATAATATTATAATAATAATAATAATAATAATAATAAGGATGGATGATGACGAAGATATAATAAAAATAATAATAATAACGTTAATAATAATAATATAATATAAATAATATATATAATAATAATATAATTATATATATAACAAACCTTACGCGAAGGAAGGCAGAAGACGAAACGCGAAGGAGAAGAAAAGAAGGAAGAAAAAGATTTAGCTGTTTGATTTCGATTCCGATTTCGGTATTATATTCCTTGTTATACGTAGAATTTAATTATGGATTTTAATATGAATTTCAATATTGGGAATATTAAATTAGAAATTCTTCAAAAATTTATAACTGGCTATTTGGCTATTTAATCGACGAATTTCTTTAGCTAATAGCATATTCGTAGTTCTAGCATTATATTCTGAGAATTTCGTATCAATTTGAGCCGAATCGAAAACGGCAGTGTACTGCACCTGCCTGTTTGTTCATATCTTTAAGTATTTTTATTTAATAATCAGGCGATATAAATATTATGAGGTATAAGAGTTTTATAGCTAGAATATCGTAGTCTACTAAATATAAAAGTTTGAAACCCAACGAGCTAACTATAGAAATTAGCTTTTGAATAAGCAAGTAGCTCTTATGTATAAGCATATAGCTTAGCTGATTTGAGTAAATAATGGGGCAGGTGTACGTTGGAAAAGATTTGGGTGAAATTTCGGAAGCTAGGGAGTGTCGATAAGAGGTAAGCAGTAGGGAATTAAATCTAATTTTAAGAAATTAGGTATGCATGTTGCATGCGATTCTGATGAATATGTTAACGTGATATTATGTGAATCATTTTGCTAATGCAGGTATATATTTATATATATGTGTGCGTATGCATGTGGGAGACTTCACGGTTTATGATATTTGATATACGTATTTGATCGCATTGGTCAATTTATGAAAAGGAGGATAGGTGAGTTGTCTCACCATTCCTTTTCGGTAAATTCACTTATTTGGCATGTTGCACACATGTTGCACGGTTTATCGGACATGTTTTATGGATCTATCGTTTAGTCGCCGTGTGCGGTAGTGCTAGGCGAGGGCATCATTTGGGGTTAGGATATTCGAGCCCGATGTACCGTAACACTTTGGCGATAGTGAACGATAGTAGTCGGACAACTGGGTGACTTAGTCGCACGGTCATTCAGGGATTATACCCATTATAGTTGAGACGTATTTTCTAATCATTCGTGTTCGGTGTTGTTCCACTCATTGGACTGATCACTAGTGAGGTCTACCGGTAGTTTAGGATTATATGCCAAACTCCAAACGTGATCCCGTTAGGGCGCGCGAGGAGGAGTAGAGTTTTCGGGTTTCCCTTGGGTGATTCCAGGTTGCACGGATTCTACTACATTACACGGGATAGGGCTAGTCTGGGGGTCCTATCTTCAATATCACGGACTATGGGGCGTCTTGTGGTTAATGGCGACAACGTTCGGCTATCCATGTATTGATTGTGGGAGTCGTATGGTGGGTATATGGAAGTGACCGGATGACCGTTATATTATTATGGGTTTATCAGGTCCTTCCTTGAGCCGAGGATTTTCCGGCTATTTATTGATGATGGTCTAGTGAGCTTGTTATTACGGGGCCGAGGGTATTCCGGCTGCTCACTTAGACAGATGTAGTGACCCTATGATTATGGAGCCGAGGTTATTCCGACTGCTCACTTTGGCGGATATATATATGGGTGTGCATTGTTGTCGAGTTTGATATATGTATTGCATCATTTCACTATTGGCATGACATGACACGTATATTATGATTAACGGGAATTAGACTTTATTTTAAAAAGGTGTGAAATGACATATTTCACGTTAGTTCTTAAAATGGATTTAATTATGGATTGCTTTTAAGGAAATATTTGTTTCAGGTATGCATGGCACATCCGAGACAGGGGACGTCTCGAGATATAGAAAGATGGGCTGAGTGAGTGAACTTACGTCTATTGTATTATATGTAAATTTTTAATCGTAAAAACCTCTTGTTAAGAGGTGTGTTTTGTAAATATTTATAAATCAGATTCTGTTATATAATAATGCGCTTTTATGGTAATTTTAGCCTTAACACTGTATTGTGGGGCCCGAAGTTGGAGGTGACGACCTCATGATGCAGTGTGGCGGTAGCATTTCCAGTCTGAGCCAACTAGGGGTGTTACAGGTTGATCCGCAGTGGGATAAGCAAGTCGGTTGTTGTGGAGGTCGGACGCTTCGGAGAGTGAGTGAAAGGAGTAGCTTGGTCGGTTGGGCTGCGCGGGTAACAAGACGGTTGAGAATACGTGTCAGCAGAAGAAGAATTAGCAGACGGTTGAGAGAACGCGTTGTAACCGTTCGGGCGACGGTTCCAGGTACTGTTTCAAAAGAATATTTAAGGATTGGGATCTGCAACTGGCAGGGCATCTTCAATCATCTTCAAACGACAACAAAGTCAGTGATTTGGGGATCATCATTTAATTTTCAGTCTATAGCATTTATTTTTCCAGTATTTTCTTTAAGTACCGTACAGTGTTTAGAGATTCCTAATCTCAAGCACTAATTATACCAAATTCGAAGATAATTTCCTATTTTCGGATTTTACTTTTTTATTATTGAAAAAACACATCAACATCTTCATTATAACCACTATATGAATCCCGCCAATCAACTAAAAAATATATATAAAAAGGAATATATTCAATATTTAAAATTAAATTTCAAAGAAAATAAATATATATATATATATGTTAAAGAAACTTACGAGGACTCTTTGCATTTGATGTTTTATTGCCAATTGACGGCCAAAGTTTCCTTGCATTTTATCGTAATCATATGTTTGACCACTAATCTTATCCATCAACTCTTCACCTTTAACCATCTTTTCTAGAACATCATTAAACAGCTGACATTGCTTACGAGCAAATACGAGATCACTCCTATTCAATTCAAAATATTTTGAAGGATTTAGGAATAGTGTAGCCACATATAACTTCACCTCCATTTGATCGCTCCATCAATCCTCAATTATTTCCATCAACTTGGCCAACAACCTTGTTTTGTTATTCCTTGTAAAAGATTTAGTTATTTTCTTCTTCGTGTGATTCATAGCCGAAGAAAGCTCAAGCATGGCTGGTTTTTCATCACCATCAAATAACCTCAAAACAATCATATGAGGAAGTGTTGCCCGTAAACAATTTTCTACCTGATCCCAAAATTTCGATGAAATAATGGTTTCCATCACTTTTTTGCCTTTTGGCGTTTTCGAAAGTTTATTATCGCTTCAATCATCACTCACAAATAACCGCCTCAATTCATTCTTATGTTTGTTTAAACTCTGAAAAATGAGAAATATGGTAGCAAGTCGTGTAGTCGCCGGCCTCGCTAGATCTCTACCACCGGTCTTTTCCCTCATTGCACTGAGAATTCTCCCATGTCGATAAATAAAAGTGGTGACATCCCTAGCCTTTTGAATGTAGGGTTTAAATTCATGCATTTTTTCAATGTTTTATAGCATGAGATCGATGCAATGAGCTACACAGGGTGTCCAAAAAAGACCAAGAATGCGTTGTTCTAATAATCTTCCCACCGTTTTATAATTTACTCTATTATCCGTCACAATTTGCACAACATGCTCCTTGCCAATTTCTTCAACCTTTTCTTCAAGCAGGTCAGCCAACATTCTTGCATCATGTGACTAAGCTGATGCATCAATAGACTCTAAGAAAAAAGTTTCCTCTGGACTATTGACAAGAAAGTTTATCAAGTGTCGCCCTCTTTTGTTTGTCCACCTATCTGACATAAGGGAACACCCATATTGCTTCCAAGCTTCCATGTGCCTTTTTTTCAACTTAGTTGTTACATTTACGGAATCCTTAAGAAATGGTTCCCGCACTGATGATAACTAGTAGGTCTCAAACCGGGATCATATTGTCCGATGGCCTCAACCATAATCTCGTAACTTCTTGATTTGGACGAATTGAAAGGAATGCCATTTTCATAGAAAAAGTTGGCAATACGCCTTTGCACTTCTTTTGTTTCCCCTTTTCTTTTTGTAGAAGCTTCGATGGGTTTTTGAACATAACCGCTTATATGTCTTTCTTCAACAATCTCTTCAGGAGTCTTTCGAATCATTGCAACAATTGACTTACTTTGTTTTCCAACTCTGAGATTCAGAAAACTTTAAAGTTGATTGAGCCATCTTTCTTTTGCTACTTGTTCCTGAACTTGGATGCACTAAAGACTTGGAGGATGAATCCGTAGCACCTGTAGATTGATTTTCTTCTAACTCCTCATTGTCTTCGGTATCCTCGTAATAATCAAATTCGGTAGTACCCCGCAATGCTTTATTCATCACTTTTTTGCTCATAAATTGATGTATTTCCTTACGATTTTCTTATGTGGTGTTAGGGCATTTAACCACATCGTCGTAACTCTCAACTAAATGTTGTTTTAACCTCTTGACCCCAGAATGCATTTGTCTATGACAAAGAGCGCATTCAATTAAATCTTTGTTATTTAAATCTGGCCAAAATCCATATTTCCATCCCCGATAAGATGATTTGGCCTTTCTTGCTGGATCCTTTGATAAATATTAAATATTTTCGTTATTAACCATTAAATTAGAATTAGTAAAAAAAAATATATATAAAATAAAATGCATAAATAATAAGGCGATTATTAAAATATGAATAGAATTAATACAAAAACCAACTTACTTAAAAATAAATCATTAAAATGAAATAAGTTAAATTAGAATTATAAAATCCATTCACAAAAAAATAGTTTTATATAAAACACTTATTTATATATATATATAATTGCCTACAAATTCAATACATATATATAGTTGCCTACCAGTACAATCCAACTAATATATTAATATTATATATAACACACCAACGAAACAATACATTATATATATTGTTTGGTAATTGAGTAAAAGATATAATCACGCACTTTGTTATTCTATAGCTTCAACGTAATATTCACTAGCATAGTTCATGAATAATAATAAAAAAGTTAAACTATTTTTTTAATCCCATAACTTGATCCCTTTATCATTTTAGTCTCGTAAGTGGAGTCTGTCGCAAACTAGTCCTATAAGTGAAAAATTTTCGCTGTTTTAGTCCTCCGGTGTCGGAGACCCCCACGTGGCTCGCCGGAGGTGACGTGTTCGCCAGGTCAGCGACATCTGACGGACACGTGAATTTATTTATTTTTTCATTTTTTTTATTTTTTTAATTTTGTTTTAATTAGACAAAATAAAAAAATACAAAAAAAATAAAATAAAAGAAATGGACACGTCACCTCGCCACGCAGGCATCTCCGGCGCCGGAGGCCTAAAACAGCGAAAATCTTTCACTTACGAGACTAGTTTGCGACATGCTCCACTTACAAAACTAAAGTGATAAGGGGTCCAATTACGAGACTAAAAAAGCAATTTACCCTAATAAAAAATTCTGAACTAAATATATACACTCTTCACGAGAGAAGAATAATTATTAATATAAAGTACTAACCACTAAATTCTGCATAATATATAATAAAAAATTGTATGTATATAAATATATATATATATCATATACTAACATAACACTATGCACTAGAAACTAATCTAACACACAGCACTAGAAAAAAATAATAATATAAAATATTGCACTAACTCCTCTCCACTAATTCCTCACCAGCACTAGTTCATTAATAATAATAAAAAAATTATATATATATATATCATATACTACCCTACAACAAAATTAAACCCACAACTTAAGGTTCTTATCCAACGATGGAAGCCGGACGGAAGACAGAGGCGGATGGCAGCGGCAACATAATCGGGTGGGACTAAGCTAACAGAGGTAAGATTGGATTTAAATAAAGTTGAATTTAGGGCTTGGTGAATTTAGAATATATTTAAACTCTAATATGGGTTTAAGAATTAGATTAGGTTGAATATAGTGCCTTAAGCTTGGGCTTGTCGATATATGGCGATACGGTGTCGCCAAAGGGACGCCCGGATGCTGTTCGGTGAGGCTACCTTTTATGGCCGGGATGATACACCGCCAAGACGATTAGGCATCGCCATGACAACTTGATATTTTGTATATAAAATTAATATTTAGTATAATATTAAAAATAAAAATAAAAATAAAAAATATTTAGTTTGAACGACAAAAATTGAAGGGGTTTGGATTTTGAGTTGGGATTTGAATAGTAAAAATTTTGAATTTAAACATAAATAAGTGTTGATGTTATGGTTTGAATGTAAAATTGATTTTTAGTATAATATAAAAAATAAAAATTAGGTGTCTGATTTGATGTTTTTTTAGAGAAAAAATTGAATGAATAGTGTAAATTAAATCTAATTCCCCCGTGGATTGAATTGATTTTGCCAAAAAAAAACGATGTGTTTCCTCTTGATATTTGATTTTCGATTTTACTATTTTAATTATTTTTTAAAACAAAAATATTGAATCTACTATTTATTTTTTATTTATTATATTATATTAAAATTAAATTTTATATTCAAAATATCATATCAATACATATCTATATCATATCATACAACTATTTTAATTCACATTTTACTATTCAAAATCAAAATCCAAAACCAAAATCTTATAAGTCACACATGCATGTGTTTTTGGGATAACAAGGTATTTGATAATGAATTGTTCATTGATTGAATATAACTAGCATGTCTCTTGTGCATTGCACAATTTATATAAATTATTGAAATAATATAAAATAAATAATTGATTATATTGATAAACATTTTATAGAAATATACAAATATTTTTATGATCAATCAACAATTAATACAAAATTTCCTATGTAATAATATATATGTAAATTTATAAGCACAATTTATAAAAATGTCAATAAATTTCAGTATTAATGTGTATCATATTCTGTCGTATATTTAAAGAAGATATTAGTATCATTTTTTTTGTCATGTAATTAACAATTGAGATATTAGCATGTTAAAATAATTAATAATGAAATACTTCATCCGTCTGCCTCACATTTAACTTTTACATCATTGTACTTAAACATTAAAAATATTCTTATATTTGTACAATTTTTTTGTACAAATATCTTTTTATTAGTATTACAAAAGATATTAACGGAAGTATATTTTTAATTTTTTTTTTTAATTTGTACTACGTTTAAATATAATAATTAATATTTAAATATCAACACGTAAAAAGTAAATGAGATCCTTAGAGTCGGACGGACATAATAATATATATATATATATAAATTTATACATGTAAAACATGCATGATCAGTTGTTTGTACGAAAACTTTAAATTTGTACGATTTTTTATTGTCAAATTAATATAATGTGTATTTTTTGTATTTTGGTTTGAAAAAAAAATGTAAAGTATAGAAAATTATGTAAATAATATAAAAATAATAACTATATGTAGTATATTAATTTTTTTTTGAATAATATATTAAAATTTTTTTGTAGAAAAAAAAAAAACTCCTTAATATCTATATTGAAAATTGTATTTCTATATAGATGAATGATATATTTGCAGTGCAAACATACAATCTTTGTAAATTGATTTTCACATAAATTTATGCAATTATTACATATAGAACTTAAAAGAATTTAAAAATCAATATGATCAATTCGCCGAACAATATAAATTTTTTTTTGCATTATATAAGAAATAGAAAAATTAAAATTATGAGTTGAAAATCTTAATTATAAAGTAAACATATGTTGTATGATAATCATATAACAGTTTATTTAATATAATTATTCAAAAAAATATCAGATATAATTAATTGCACACAAGAATAACCACTAAAGTAAAATAGAAAATTAGTTTTTAAAGTTTACTTTTAATATATTTTCAAATGAGTAGATAATGATTTGTTTTAATTTCATATTGAAGATTTTATGAATACGTAAAAAGTGATTTAAATATAATATTTCTTATCTTTCGATTATCGTGTTTCGTTTACTCTAAATACGAGAATATAAGAGGAGTATAATTAATAAATAATAAAAAATGTATTAGTAAAAATAATTATCGTATAATAAAGATAATTTTAGATTAAAATAATTAATTAGTCTAATTAAAACTAAAAAAATTAAAAATTTAATATGTGATTAAACTATATAATTCTTTTTTAAAAAAAGTGACAAAATAAGCGAGACAGATTAAAATTAAAAGATAGATACGGTGAATGGTACAGAGGGAGTAATTAGCATTTATAATCATAAAAATATCAACTACAAATTATTTAAATTTATTCTTTTAAATGAAATTATAAAATAAAATTATATATAAAATTATTACTCCCTCGTCCCATAACAAGGTGTCAATTTACTATTTACATCATTATATTCAACATTAAAAATATTCTTATATTTATATAATTTTTTTTAGAAATGTCATTATATTAGCATTATAAAACACTAATAGAAGTATTTTTGTCATTTTTCTTTGATTTGTAATACGTTTTGATAATAATTAATATTCAAATGTCAACTCGTAAAAATAAATGAATACAAGAGAGGGAGTATATGTTTTTTAAATTAAAAACAGACTATTTTTAAAATTTAAAAAATTGACTAAAACTGCTTAAGAGTATTCCAATATATATAATTGAATATGATATACATGATAGATAAAAGTTAATAAATTTATATTAAATATTTCATTCGTCCTCTTTTAAGGATCACATTTACCTTTTGCGTCATTGTACTTAACATTAAAAATATTTTTATATTTGTATAATTTTTTTTACAAATATCATTCTATTAGTATTACAAGACACGTATTTTTGTAATTTTTTTCTTAATTTGTATTATATTTTGATATACAAATTAATATTTAAAAATCAACATACAAAAAATAAATAAAATACTTGTAGCCCAACGGAAGTAGTATAAATCAATAAAATAATATATTTTAATATTATCGGATTGAATATCTTTCAAAACAACGATAAGATCCAAAAATTCAGGAAAAAAATCATATAAAAAAAGAAAATGAGATTTGAATAATTTAGATATTAATCATTATAAATATTAAATTTATCAATAAAAAATATTACATGTAAAATAACTTAGATCTTGCAAAATATAAAAAATATCATATTAAATTATTTATATCGCAACTTATACAAAAATATCAAAATATAAAAAAATAAAAAATAATTTCCAGTAAAAAAAAAATTACATGCAAAACAAACAAAATTCACAATATTTATAAAATAAAAAGTAAAATAAAATTATATCAAATTATTAATATACAATAAAAGATATAAAAAAAGTCTACAGATTTTCTATATTTTAATACTCATTATACTTGAATATCTTCTCCAAAATGATCGGATCAAACAAATTTGAAAAGCAAAAACATATAACAAATATAAAATAACATCAAATTCTGCGCCAAATTATTTATATGTAGTAAAAGTAGAAATTAAGACTAGATCGATTTCTTATTTATTTAATATTGTAATTGAATATCTTTTTTAAAATATTGAGATGCAATAAATTTGGAGAAAAAAATTTATATAATAGCGCAATATGAAATTTGAGTACTTCAGAATTAACATCAAATAAATACAAATCAAATTAAAAAGTAAAAAATGCTAGAGAACTAATTAAATAATTTTTTAAACTTATAAAAAAAATCAAAATAGTAAACTTACACTTACGTTCTCCTTCTTTTGCTGTGTATTTTTTTGAAATCAAAATAATATAAAATAAAAAAATAATAATTTATCGAATTTGATGATTGATGTTATCTTCAATAGCATATGCTATAATTGACTGTTTCGATGAACATATTTGGACATCCAAATTGTAATTTTCTCCGAGAACTGTCAATTAATCTTGGAAATACAAAAGTATTAAATAACATAAATAGATTGAATAAGCTCAAACACAAAACAAAAAAACAAAAAAATGAAAAAAAAAGATTTAAAGATAAATTAAATTAGCAATATAATTTTCGATAAACATCTTTCAGCAGAGCGGCAACAATATCCTCAACTAGTAACAGATTCCACCTTTAGATGTATTGCACTTGAATTAAAAATCATGTATAAATAAAGTATATTGCAAAAGAATAGTAGAAAAAATAAATACACGTTCCGTCTCGCAAGAAGGTTGTCATGGTCTTTTTGCGTGTTGATATTTGAATATTAATTATTATATTAATATGCAACAGAAATTTAGAGAAAAATGTAAAAATACGTTTATTAGTACTTATAATACAAATACAATAATATTTGTCGAGTAAATTATTTAAACATAAGGATATTTTTAATGTTAAGTATAATGACGTAAAATCAAATGACAACCTTCTTGCGAGACGGATGAAGTAAAAGATTTCAAATATTAGAGAAAAATTCAAGAAAATATGAGCAACAAGAACGATCAATTTGTGAAGAATATATAAAAACAATAAGAACATGAGTTTCCAAACGGAATAAAAAATAAATTATAAATAAAGTGTATAAATCTAAAAACTGTATATACCCACTAAAACTATTTAAAAAGAATCGTAAAAATTAGTATTAATTGCAAAATACTAAGATCCCGTTTGAATTGACTTCTGAAAAGTATCTTTTTGCTTATAAGCAATTCGATTTTGTGTTTGGATTAATCATTATAAAAACAGTTTTTGATAAAAAAAATTATTTAAATGTACTAGAGTTGAAAGTTCTTTTAAACCGGTTAAATTACTCAAAACATGCTGTTAATATAGTTGTATTTTTCAACAAAACTTTTATAATTTATTTTAAATTTTATTAATTATATTTAAATATTTTAAATTAATGTATAAAAAAATATATTTTTAAAACTAGGTTAATTATTTTAAAATTTTATAAATTATATTTAACACTTCTGGTACAATTAAAAAATTTAGATATTGTTGTTTAAATTTGGTATTTTCAATTACAAATTTAAATTTTAATTCAATTATAACATATAAATTATAAAAAATGTAATATAATTATATTTTTTATTTTTTATTAGAATATAATACATAAATTAATTATTTTTACATTATTATTATTATTATTATTATTATTAAGGATAAACCAATAATTTTAACTAAAAATGCTTAAATTTATTTAAGAAGTTATCCTCAATATGCTTATGGAAACAAAACAAAAAAAAAAAAAAAAAAAAAAAATTCAGTGTCAAAGTTATCCTCAATATGCTTATACAAACAAGTACAAAGTGTTTTTTTAAAAAATAGAAATTAAAAGAATCTGCCAAAATTCAATCCAAACGAGGTAGTACTTTTAGACAGAAATCAATGCAAATAAGAAGTGTTTTTTTAAGAAATAGAAATCAAAAGCTCATGCCAAAAGTTAATCCAAGACTTTCAGGTACAATTTTACTATTTAAATTACAAATTTAACCTTAATAATAATAATAACTAATTAAATAAATAACATAAAATAAAGATAAAAATAATTCATTTATATAAAATTTAATTAGAATTGTATTTTAACTATTCATTTATATATTTTATTTTAATTAATTGAGAAAATTTATAATTGAAGATACCAAAATTTAAAAATATAAATTTTAATTATATAGTGGATAATTTAATATTTTTAAATATAATTTATAAAGTTAAAATAATTTTTAGAGTAAATTTTTTTTTATATTTAATTATATTTTTAATTTTCATTTTTATAAAAATAAAAATAAAAATATAATTTATACATAAAATTTACTAAATATATTTTTAATTATTTTAGATAATTTAAAATTTTTAAATACTCCTATAATTTATAACATACTAAAATAAATTATAAAAGTATAATAAAATATACATACTTTACTATGTCCTATATGGTAATTTAAACCGTTTAAAAGTACGTTCAACTTTATTATGTCGAAACAGTTTTTTACAAAAAAAAAAAAGTGCTTTTATAATTATATATTCAAATATAAAATGCTTGTTTTTGGCTTTTGATTTTACTTTTCACTTATATTTATTTTTTAAGCCAATCCAAATAGCCATGAATCCCCAACTATCATATAAAAATAGTAAAACAAAAAGAATTATCAAAAAATTAAAACTTATGTGTAACTTCAAAACTATAAATACCTCACTAATATATGCAATAAAAAAATCGTAAAACAAAAAAAAAAATCGCAAAAATCAAACAATGTAGTAATTAAATATTGACGTCAAATATATATATATATATGTATAGACATATAGATTATAATTTAGGCCAATCAAAAGGATCTTGCAAGATAGCGGACGGAGACTGCTTAGACCATCCGCATCCATAAAACTCTTTATGAGCTTCTTTTATCACTCTCCTCTCTTCCACGTCATATTCTTTCTCTGCCAACTCATGTAGAAATTTTTTATATTCACATCAAAGAAATTCTTTATACAAATTTTAATTTCCTTTTTATCTATATTATTAAGTTATCAATTTTTAAAATAATTTGAATAATAATAAGTTTATCTAATATACATATTTATAAATATTTATTTAATAATTTAATTTATAAATTATAACAAATATTTATTAATATGATTATTATTATTTTACTATTATTATTATTATGTTCTTGTTTTTAATTTTTTTCTAAGATTCAATTACATATTTAGTAATTATATATATTTTTAATTATTTTTGTAATTTATTGGATAAATTATAAGGTCATTACAAAATTAAATTATTTTTAATATTATTATTAAATAAGTATATTTAATTAAAATTTATTAAATAAAAATATATTAATATTTATTTATCATAATAATTAATTAGATTTGATTAAAAATATATATATATATTCAATATTGGTATATTTTTTTAAAAAATTTAAATTTTATATAATATAAAATAATAAAATGTTAATAATATAATTTAAATAAAATACATAAAAAATAATAAAGAATATATTAATTTTCTTTTTGTCATGTGTCCCAATTAACAACAACAACATTAACCACAACAACTTGGTGTCAGAAGTGCTGGACAAAGTTCCGGTGCTTTACTTCCTTATTTTGAAATTATTATTATTATTTTTAATATAAAAGATGACGTGGGACTTTTTCTGCTACAGAGAACCCCCGATGCAGATGCCCTTAAGAACATATGCAATGATTTTTATGCTCTTTGAGTTTTCTTTCTCCGTCACATCATACTAAGAACTCATCGATAATTTACCTAATTTTTTACTTACATTATAGAATAGAACTTTCACATTCTCCAATTTTTTTTATTCCACATTTATAAATTTATTATTTCATTTAATACAAATTTATATAATATACTTTGTAATATTTTATTTAATCGAATAATTTTAATATATTATTTAGTTATATAAAATTTTATGCTTATTTTATTATTAATGCAATATTTTAATTTATTTCTAATTAATGTATATTTTATACATTATATTTTATTAAATTAAATATAATTATTTGATAATAACATATATACATTGATAAAAATAAATTTATTAAAGTTATTATTAAAAGGTATAATTTTTTATAATACAATATTTAAAATTTAATAAGTTATATTATTTATTTGTAAAATTAAAATAATAAATTACACAATTTTATATATTATTTAATATGTTATCTAAATAAAAATTAATTAAGGATTCCTTATTTTTATTTACACATATATTTTTGTATTGTTTCTAAATATTTTGGATATCTTTATGCATATACCTATTTGTATAGATAGTTACAACATTGGAGTCCATGATAACTCATATAAATTTATATGTTACATTCCTATCAAATCTATAAAATATTATATAAATTAATAAAAAAGTAAATCAAACTATTAATGAAATTTATGAATTTTTTCGTTTGTAAGATTTAGATTAAATCTTACTATTTATCCAAAAATTTCCCTCTAAAAATATCAAATCAAACACTTATTTTTCATTTTTTATATTATATTAAAAATCAATTTTACATTCAAAACATCACATCAACACCTATTTATATCACATCATACAACTATTCAAATTCAAATTTTTTACTATTCAAATCTCAACTCAAAATCTAAAGCCCCAAACAAACACACCCATCTACCGGACGTTTTAAAATAAAAGAAATCAAATAAAATTTAATTGAATACTTTAGTCCACACGTCATGTAGGCTTGATTGGTCTTCTCACGTGTTTTAATTTATTTTTTTGATTATATGAAAAAACAAATATAAGTTGGAAAAAAAATAATAATAAATTCATCCCAAAAAAAAAATTCACAAATTGATTAGGTCATCTCCAACCTATTATTTTATTTTTACAACAGCTACATGTAGTTGATTTTAAGTAATTTTACTCCAAACACAATCTTTCATTTTTATTCTAAAAAATATATTATCTCTATATTCCTCTTTTATATCATTTTATATAACTTTTTATATTTATAAATTACACCATAAATTTAATTTGTTTTTACATTATCACTAAAAAAAATATAAAATTCATATTTTATTTATAAATTATACTATTACTTTTTATAAAATAAACAAGTTTTGGGGATGAGACGGCCGCGCGCAAGGACCTCAATTCTCATTAGGAGGTCAAACCAAGGACCTATGAAAGTCGTAGGTTGTCCACCAAGAAGGTGAAGTTCCCTTGATTGAAGGTTTCATTTGTTTTATGTATTGTGATTTTCATTCGTAAAAGACAAAGTTGTACTAATTTGGAAACATTGGGCAATTTACTAGCCTTGCCAAGGCTGAGGTTGAGGGTTCAAGTCCCTCCCCTCCGTCGTCCCACATAATTTGTAATTTTAATTATATTTTATCTAAATTCTCAAATTCTCCTATCTACAGTAATATGCCTATCTCTAAGAATCTCATGTAAAAATACATGTTGTAATACTAATAGGAGAAAATTTGTAAAAAAAATTATACAAATATAAATATATTTTTAATATTAAATATAATGATGCAAAAGATAAATATTCTTTAAAGGTGGACGGGACGGAAAGAGTTTAACTTTTAAAAATAGAAAATTACACAACACACTAAAAAAAATACAGAAAATATTCAACTCCAGTGGAGCTACAGTGTTACTCCAAAAATAAAATAACAATATAGCTATCTTCCAAAATGGGGTAAAAAAATGGGGTTGGATTGGAGCCCCAATTCTTTATAACTTATTAGAATTTCAAATCGGTTCTTTTTATATCCAATAATATGATTTTAAAATTAGAATGACTTCAAATTACTTAGCAATATGATTTTTTTTTTCTCACAATATATGACATTAAATACGTAAATATTACTATTTCGAAAAAATTTAAAAACTCTTGAACTTCCAAAATTTTTATTTAAAGAACCTAAATTCCTAAAAATAAGCTCAATTTTCTATCAATAGAGAGGGAACATATATATATATTCCATTAACAGTGATATGGAATTAAAATAATGGGTTGATAAAGATTACCATTATCCTAAAAAAAAAAACATATATTCATATTACTCAGCAAATTTCAATTCCTCAAAAATTCTAGTTCATCCGAAAATTTTATTTTCTTAAAATTAAAATATCTAATATTTTCAGTAGCATACTTATGTAACTATAAACCTTATCTAAGATAATAATATATTTTGTCCAGTAATAGAAGATATTGGGGTGTAAGAGTGGATTTGTAACTGTAGCCATGAGTTAAAATCCTAAAGCATTCGCAAAGAGGACAATTCTACTATTTGGCATATTGATTTCAAATTCACACAATATATATCCCTCGCCAAAAGGGAACATTTTTTTAAATAACAGACAATTAAAAGAAAAACGAGTACATTTCTGCATGAGATAAGGAGTGTTTGATTACCAAATATCCAATCAACCAAACATAATTTAGATATTAATTTCAATTCCTCTGAGAAATTCCAATTTCTTAAAAAAACTTTATGCGAACCAAACGGGCCTATGACTTCCTTCACACCTTAAATTCTTGCAAAATGTGGAAAAATATGATGAAAGTGACATAGGAAGCACCAAACTAGTGTCATTATTTCAACTTCAACATTCAGTGTGATGACCAAGTCTATCATTGATTAATTATTTCTAATATGCATGCAGACTGTTTTTTTGTTATCAGTTTATAATCTCTTTGATTTGTAGTTTTTCAATGGCTTCCACTGTTTCTGCAGTCTAATTTTTTCGAAGAAATTTGCCAAGAAATGATGGAGATGAGGAGGCTGCCCTTCACACATGGAGTTTTTTACATTTTGTGTCTGTCTCCCGCCATGACTCAATCAATCTCTTTGTCCAAACATGGCTGCCAACAAAAATGCGGGAACGTCACCATTCCTTATCCTTTCGGAATTGGTTCGAGATGCAGTGCAAATTCATCCTTCACAATGGTGTGTAATAACTCCACCCATCCTCCAAAGCCAATCTTGAGCAGTATTGATAATCTGGAAGTGCTGCAGATCTCCCTTAACGGCACAATCATTGTAAACCAACGTGTGTCGCCGCTAAATTGTTCTTACAAAGACTCAACACAACACGCTCAATCAATATCACTTTTGGGAAGTCCTTTTTACATCTCATCGAGGTATAATGCATTGATTAATCTGGGCTGCAGAAAAACAGTCTGGCTACTGCTCACCAGACCCAACAATACCATTAGAGGATGCATTACCCGTTGTCGAAGAAATTCAGCAGATACCACTTGCAATGGTGACAACTGCTGCGACATACCAATTCCTGCGCGACTCCAGGAGCTTCAGTTTGCATACCAAAGCACTCAAACTGTCGATGGTACTTTCTGTGGGTATGCCTTCCCTGTACAAAAAAAGAGGTTCTTGCGTAATGATCCTTTATTGAATTTATTCGACACTGATATAGGCTTTGCACCTCTAGTAATTGAGTGGGAATATTATGATCCAGTTGGTGCAATCTCTGGAACTATTTGCAATGATTCTGTCGATGTTGGTGAATACCTTGTTCCTTCCTTATCTAGATATTGCTACTGCAAGAATGGGTATGAAGGTAACCCATATTTACCTTGGGGATGCACTGATATCGACGAATGTAGCAATGCAACACTAAAGGAGAGGTACTGTGGAGGGGGAACTTGTGTCAACACTAATGGGAGTTACAAATGCTACAGGGAGTGGGATCATCATAATCTTAGTCCAGCTAACTTCAGAAATCGAATCACGATCACATTCACTGTGATTGGTAGCGTTTTTGGAGCACTCTGTTTGCTCTATGGGGTGTGGAGGTGTGGCAAATTTGTGAGTGAGGCAGTAAAAGGCATCCGTAGATACATGTTCTATAAGCGCAATGGCGGGTTGTTATTGGAGCAGCACTTGGCTTCGACTGAGAATGGGCTCGAGAGAACCAAGTTGTTCACTTCAAAGGAGCTCACACGCGCCACAGATCATTACAGTGAAAATCGTATACTTGGCCGTGGTGGTCAAGGAACCGTCTACAAAGGAATGCTGACTGACGGAAAGATTGTGGCTGTGAAGAAGTCGAAAAAGGTAGATGAAGGTGATGTTGAGGTGTTCATCAATGAGGTTGTTATTCTCTCCCAAATAAACCACAGGAATGTGGTCCGGCTGCTTGGCTGCTGTCTCGAGACAGAAGTACCTCTTCTCGTCTACGAGTTCATCCCAAACGGCACACTCTTCCACCATATCCATGAGCGGAGCGACGACCTCCCATTGACATGGGAAATGCGTATGCGAATTGCATCTGAAGTGGCCGGAGCACTTGCATACTTGCACTCTGCTTCATCTGCACCTATCTATCATCGCGATATCAAGTCGACGAATATACTCCTGGATGAAAAGTACCGAGCCAAGGTTTCAGATTTCGGGGCATCGAGGTCGGTCTCTATTGATCAAACACACGTCACTACAAGAGTGTTGGGCACATTCGGTTATCTCGATCCAGAGTATTTCCAATCGAGCCAGTTCACAGAAAAGAGCGACGTATACAGTTTTGGCGTGGTTGTGGTGGAGCTCTTGACTGGGGAGAAAGCAGTGACCTCAGTTAGAGCAGAATCGGGAAAGAGTTTGGCCACACATTTCTTGCATACAATGGAGGAGAATCAATTGTTCGACATCCTTGATTCAAGAGTCCTCAAAGAGGGTAAGGTACAAGACATTGTGGCTATTGCTGAACTTGCAAATAAATGTTTGCACTTGAATGGCAAGAAAAGGCCAACTATGAAGGAAGTTTCTGCTGATCTCCAAGGAATTCGAAGAGGAATGAACGACGACACGGTTTCAGTGCAACATCTTGATCACAACAGCATACTTAACCAATCAGTTGAGGTTTCGGATGCGTCATCCGACTTCTCGTTGTCCATCTACGCGAGCTCACAAGTCGATACGATCACCAATTACACACAACAGGTTGAAAGTCGAGTGCCTGATGAGCCTTGAAGAATGATATATGTTATATATATATATATATTCTATACTATAGCATGTTTAATTTCCATTTTTAAATTTTGTCGGATGCTGAATGATTGTCTCACCTAAAAACTCAAACCGGTAGGAAAACTTACCGTTATTCATATATCCGCAAACGGGAGTCCAACAGATTTGTTCTTTTGGGCTTTAAAGTGTTAGTATAGGTTAATTATAGAATGGCTTCTGTTTCAATTTACAGTGCCTTTGTGTAGGGACGGCCCTAACCGGGCAAAAAGCGCGCTCACTCAGCACCCACCATAAATAAGGGTCATTGTACATATATTTGCAGATATATATACATATGTTGATATAAATTTTATATATATAGAATTTATTTTAAATTTATAAGAGAAATTCATGTTATAATTTATATAGCAATTAAATAATTATTATTTGTTATGTTTTAGTATAATAAACTTTATTTCTACAAGAAACAACACAATTAAATTTAAAACTTTTGTATTGAATTGAACCAAAAATAACACATAAATGTAAAAGAAAGTTTGACTCAGCCCTTGACACAACTTTAGGATGAAGATTGAGATTGTAGAAAGGAAATGCAGGCACGAGCTCGGCCTAAGAACAACTATTACTAACCAATTAACTCCTCTAATCGTTTTTTCTAATTAGACTTCCGAAAACCACCTCAATATATCACGAAACTAAATCACACTTATATCACCCTAACTACCTAACAAGCCAACTAATGGGCCAAAGGTTAGGACTTAGGGTAAATGATTTGGGTGAAGGATTTGGGTTAAGTCCGACGGGCCGGGCTAAGCATGGGCCAAACACATTATATCTTCGAAGGATCGGTTGGGTTAGACCTCCAACAGCTACAAAAATCAATATACTTCACCTATTTAGGTTGTTATTTAATCAAATCCCAAGTATATTTTTATATACACGAAGATTTATTACATGAGTTTGGGGTGTTTCCATGCATCCGAGAGAATGAGATATAGGGAAATCATTGGAAGAATTCTTGTGAGTTCCGATAACCTTCGAGTGAAATAAAGAGAGTTTTCGATGGCCTATTTTCGGTGGGTGTCGAGGTTTAGAGTGAAGCACCGGTTTCTATCTTGCGCCGTGATGACCATGTACCTTAATTAGAGGTCCCTTCTTTGGTAAAGAACAAGGAGGAAGATCGGAGAAAGAATTGGGAAAATTAAAGTCCATCGGAGGTTGTTTGAGTCCTTCCAACCTGTTGTCAAATATAATTTGCAATACCAAAATAAAAAGAATAAGGATTCCAACGCACCAATTCTCAAGGCAGTGAAGATTCAAGAACAGACTTTTACTATTCTCAATGTGTTAATAAATTTTACCTACTACAAATAATTTTCCTATAAATACCCATGTAGTATGCGCATTTGAAAAACAAGAAAGCATCAACGTTTCTTTCAAATAAAATTTCCCTCTACTATAATTCTCTTCAACAACTCCTTATTTCCAACAAATTTGGTATCAGAGCATTAGGTTTTATTATTAAAAAAAAGAGAAGATGGCTTCATCATCAAATTTAATTTTCAATTATACCGGTGCCCAAATTCCCATTTTCAATGGAGAACATTTCGATTACTGGAGTTCGCAGATGGAGACCATTTTCATCTCACAAGATTTGTGGGATGTTGTGGAAGATGGTTATGAAGAACCACCAGATGCAACAACCGAAGATTGGACAGAAGAAATGCAGAGAAATTATAAGGAAAATGTGAAGAGAAATGCGACAGCGTTGCGGTTTATCCAGCAAGCTGTTGGTAAACCTATCTACCCCAGAATTTTTGGCATTAAGAAAGCGAAAGAAGCTTGGGAGATTCTAAAAACAGAGTTTCAAGGATCAGAAAAGGTGATTACCATAAAGCTGCAATCTTTGTGGAGACAATTTGAAACATTGTCTATGAAGGAAAATGAAATGGTACGCGATTTCTTCTCAAGAGTCGGTGAAATAATCAATCAAATTAAAAGTTGCGGAGAGGAAGTTCCAGAAAAAAAAGTAGTGCAGAAGATTCTGAGAAGTTTGCCGCAGAAATTTGAGCACATCATTGCTGTCATCATTGAGACGAAAAATCTCAGGACACTCACTCAATTCGAACTTATGGGAACCTTGGAAGCCTATGAGCAAAGAATGAGCAACTACAACAACCAACCATTAGAACAGACTTTTCAAGTAAAGACACACATTTCCAAGAATTCATTGCAACAAGGAAGAGGGGGAATCTTCCTTCGGTCAAGCACCCGGGAGAGGGCGAGGCCAAAAATTTCAGAACAGGGGTAGAGGGAAAGGTGAATTTGAAAAATCAGATGTAGAGTGTGTTACGTGTGCAATAGAAAAGGCCACGAATCAAGAAATTGTTGGTGGAGATGCAAGATATGCAAGGTGCCAAACCATGCCGACAAAGATTGTTGGCATAAACAAAAGAACAAACAAGGAGAAGAACAGAAAGAGACACACTTCTCAGCAGGGGATGAATCATGTAAGCTATTTATCTCCCGATCAGATAGTACAAAATCAGCCACGATGTGGTACTTGGACTGTGGCTGCAGCAACCATCTATCTGGAAATCAAGAAGATTTCCATGAAATTGATAGAAGCTACTCCTCACATGTTGAGCTCGGTGATGGAAAGAAGGTGATGATTGAAGGAAAATGAATTGTTGCCGTTCAAACCAAAAAAAGTGACAAATTCATCCATGATGTAAATTTCTCGCCTAATATATCACAAAATTTTTTGAGTGTTGGGCAAATGATGAGAAATGGATACAAGCTGATTTTTGACAATGGAAGGTGTGAAATTTTTGACAAAAATTATGGAGACTGTGTAGTACAGGTGGAGATGACGGCTAACAATCTTTTTCCTCTCAAAATGGAGTCGCATGTCGCATTGAAGACTGCTGCCGAGGATGACACTTACCTTTGGCATTTAAGATATGGACATCTCAATTTCAAAGGCTTGTAGCTTCTACAGCAGAAGGACATGGGTGTCGGTCTTCCAAAAATCAGAAATTATGAAAAATTTTGTGAAGGATGTATATATGGAAAAATGCATCGGCTCCCATTTCCGAAAGTTGCAGGGAGAGCATGTACACCTCTTGAAATTGTGCACGCAGATATTTGTGGTCTAACAAGAACACCGTCATTGGGAAATAAAAAATACTTTCTTTTATTTGTTGATGACTTTACGAGAATGATGTGGGTGTACATCCTAGAGCATAAGTCGGAAGCATTTCAAAGGTTTATGCACTTTAAAGCACTTTCTGAAAAACAAAGTGCCTTTGCAATAAAGTGCTTAAGAACTGATAGAGGAGGAGAATTCATCTTCAAGCCATTCATGAAGTTTTGTAGAAAAGAAGGGATAAAAAGGCAGCTCACAGTCCGACACACACCACAACAAAATGGTGTAGCAGAAAGGAAAAACCGGACGATTGAAGAAATGGCGCGAAGCATGCTTATTGGAAAAAATCTCCCGAATGAATTCTGGGCAGAAGCTGTTCACACCGCTGTGCATATTCTGAATTTATCTCCAATGAAAGCTGTGCGAGACAAGACACCGTACGAATCATGGCACAAGAAGAAACCCATTGTAAATCAATTGAAAGTTTTTGGCTGCATTGGCTATGCTTTAATTCCATCCAAGAATAGGGAGAAGTTCGATGGAAAAGGAGAAAAACTTATCTTCATCGGATATAGCGATGAATCAAAGGGATATCGCTTATTCAATCCATCAACGAAGGAATTGGTACTATCAAAAGATGTTGCCTTTGATGAAACCGCAACATGGAAATGGGATAAAGAAGAAACAAAAGAAACCTTCATTGAGCTCGACCCACTTCTTCCACAACAATCATCCCAAAGAATTATTGATTCATCAAGCAGTAACTCTCAGCAAGAAGAATCGGATTCGGATGAAGAGCCACACATGTATCGTTCTTTAGATGAAATTTATAACTCATCTAATGTTGCATTATTTGCATGCGAGCCACAATCTTTTGAAGAAGCTATGAAAGACGAAGCGTGGAAAAATGCGATGGACGATGAAATGAAAAGTATCGAAAAGAATCAAACATGGAAGTTGGTGGATATTCCCGAAGGAAAAGAAACGATTGGATTAAAATGGGTCTTCAGGACCAAGTTCAATGAAGATGGAACTATACAAAAGTACAAAGAACGACTTGTGGCAAAGGGATACACACAACAGCCTGGAGTGGATTTTACGGAGACATTTGCACCTGTAGCTAGAATGGAAACAATAAGAGCTATTCTTGCAATTGCAGCACAATTGGAGTTGAAAGTGTTCCAACTTGACGTAAATTGCATTTCTGAATGGTGAACTAGAATAGGAGGTGTACGTCAAACAACCACAAGGATTTGAAGCGAAAGGCAAAGAAGAAAAAGTGTACATGCTGCACAAAGCATTGTACAGGCTGAAGCAAGCGCCAAGATGCTGGAACAACACGATTGATGCATATTTCCGGCAAAATGGATTTCTGAAAAGTCCTTCCGAACCATCTCTCTATGTGTAGAAAAGTGAGAATGATTTTTTGATGGTTTGCCTATATGTCGATGATCTAATTTATGCAGGAATAAATGATGCAATGTGAAATTGTTCAAAGAAGCGATGATGAGAAAGTTTGAAATGACCGATCTCGGAGTGATGAAGTATTTTCTCGGCATTCAAGTAAAGCAAGAAAATGGAAATATCTTCATTTTCCATGAAAAGTATGCAGCAGACATGCTAAAGAAGTTTAGAATGGAGAATTGCAAGCTTGCTGCAACACCCATGGCCCTGAACGAAAGATTAAAGTTTGATGATGTGGTGCAGAAAAATTCGACCCAAGCATTTATCGGAGCCTTGTCGGATGGCTCATCTACCTAACACACACAAGACCGGATATCTTACATGCTGTAAGTTTGATTTCCAGGTTTATGAGCAATCCAAGCAAGTCACATTTTGCGGCTGCAAAAAGGATTCTCCGTTACATTCAAGGGACAAAATGTCTTGGCATCAAATATTTGAGGGACGAGAACAATGAGTTGATTGGATTCACAGACAATGATTGGGCTGGAAGCCAAGATGACAGGAAGAGCACATCGGGATACATTTTTTGCTTGGGATCAAAAGCAATTTCGTGGAGTTCGAAGAAGCAAAATTCAGTTGCTATGTCATCCGCGGAGGCAGAGTACATTGCTGCGAATGAAGCAGTTCGATAAGGAGTTTGGCTTAGAAGAATTTTGAAGGATTTGTTACAGAGAGTTGATGGACCCACTCCAATTTTCTGTGATAATATGGCAGCAATTTCCATGACAAAGAATCCAGTGTTTCACGGAAGAACAAAACACATCGAGCTCAGACATCACATTATCCGTACAAAGGTGCAAGAAAAAGAAATCTTTTTGGAGCATGTTAGGACCACAACACAGCTTGCCGATGCACTCACGAAGGCAGTCACCGAAGAGAAGTTTCAACAATTCAAGAAAGATATTGGAATTACAAATTAAGAGGGGGTGTTAAATATAATTTGCAATCCCAAAATAAAAAGAACGAGGATTCCAACGCACCAATTCTCAAGGCAGTGAAGATTCAAAAACAGACTTTACTATTCTCAATGTATTAATAAATTTTACCTACTACAAATAATTTT
This sequence comes from Andrographis paniculata, assembly GCF_009805555.1. Taxonomy (NCBI): domain Eukaryota; kingdom Viridiplantae; phylum Streptophyta; class Magnoliopsida; order Lamiales; family Acanthaceae; genus Andrographis; species Andrographis paniculata. The sequence continues at coordinate 2,175,757 of NW_026137583.1, read as the reverse complement.
CCTATAAAAACCCATGTAGTATGCGCATTTAAAAAACAAGAAAGCATCAACGTTTCTTTCAAATAAAATTTCTCTCTACTATAATTCTCTTCCACAACTCCTTATTTCCAACACCTGTTTAGGGAAGAAGTTGCTGCCTGAAGCTGCTTGAAATCGATGTCAATTATGCGATGCGTTGCTGGTCCATCGAAGAAACGCAATTGTTGCTGGAGGAGATAGATTTGGAGTTAAGTTGTGTTGCTACTTGAATCGGGAGTTGATTTTGTTTGTTGTCATTGTTTATGCTTTGAAGTTGGATATTTGGTGTATTATTTTGATGCTTTGGATTTTGTGTTTAGGATTTAAATAGTAAAAATTTTGAATTGAAATAGTTATATTATGTGATATAAATAAGTGTGATGTGATGTTTTGAATGTAAAATTGATTTTTAATATAATATAGAAAAAAAAAGTTTCAAATTTAATATTTTTGGGAGAAAAAATTTGCTATGTTGTTAATTTTAATAACTGTTTGTTTTGATTCCATATTTTAATTTACAGAATATGTGTTTGAACTTTATTTTCAATCCGAATAATTTCAATTTCGATTCAATTTATTGTATTAAATTGAGTTTATTTGATTATTACTTTCGCTAATTAAATCATATTTTGTTTACAAAAATTTGTTCCATAAATTCAACCATCCGCAATATAAACTACGATATTATTTATGAGCAAAATTTTTAGTATTAACAATTAAATTATCTTTGCTCAAGACTATTATGACAAAAGGAAGAGTAAATGATAGACCAATTTTCTATTTAACTTATTATTTAATTTTTTCAATACTATTTTACCGTTGTGAACAGGGGTGGCAAAAATAGGCTCGGCACGTAAAAAATCGTACTTTGGCCTTAAAAAATAGTCTCGAATTTTTTCGGGCTATGCCTGGCCCGGCCCAATTTATCAAAATTAATACTACGTCCGGCTCTAAGAGTCTCATTTACTTTTTGCGTCTTAATTTTTGAATATTAATTAGTATATCAAAATATAGTACAAATAAAGAAAAAATTGCAAAACTACTTCCATTAGTGTCTTATAATACTAATAGAATGACATTTGTACAAAAATATTATACAAATATAAGAATATTTTTAACATTAAGTAGAATGATGCAAGAATTAAATGTGACCCTTAGAAGCAGACTGAAAGAGTATATAATATTTAAAATATTTATATATATATTAACTAATGAAATAATTACAAAAATTAAGACATAACTTGATAGTAAAATTCTTAACATGTTATATATGTGGTAATGAGTTCAAATTATTTTTTCGGAACAAGAAGGCAAAAATAATATTTGAAATACATATAATGTCCTAAATTGCAAAAGTAAAAAAAAAAATAAAAAATTCCACATCAGCAGTCCGACGACCACGCAAACAACAACATAGCAACAATGACGTCCACGTATGCGCCGGCCATGCCACGAAGGCAGACGTGAAGGTCACGTGCATTTTTCTTGCAACGGAGGACAAAAATAATGGCCGGAGTACACATAATGTCCTACATTGTGAAAGTAGAAAACAAATGTTCGAAAATGATTATTGGACCTACATACAAGACATTTTTTTGCAATTTTCCCTAAAATTTTTACTAAATTAATTGGGTAAATTATATATTACCTACCTGTGTTTTATTAAATTAGCGTAATATCCCCTCTATTAATAAAATCATCTTAAAACACACTGTATTTAATTTTGGTTGCATACGCTCTACAATTAGATTAACTCTTAACACCGTTAATAATTTACACGTTTGGACCGTTATATCCCTAATCCACCAGATTCCACTTCGACTTCAACATTCTCACAATATTCCACTCTAACTTTAACTTAGGGCAGGATTTTATCGATTTTTTGTCGTTCACTGCCAAGTTCACCGTTTCGTCACTCAGATTTCTGATGTTCCCCTTACTCCTTGACGGAGGATTCAAAGGTTCTAACCAGCAAAAGAAATCGCACTGGCCAATCTTACAATTGCAAAATAATTTACCTTCGGTTTCTTTTGTAGATCCGACGACTTTTATAGCAGCATATCTTCCACACTTACATAAAGGATTCTTGTATCTTAAGTCACCCTTCTTGATATTCCATCCATGTTTCGGCTTTGAAGAATTGGTAGACATAGCTGATTTTATCGATGGTACACTGCAATCTGCACCCTATAACATCAAAATACACTGCAACCAAATAGTATAACACGCAAATTACGATCCAAATTTGTTTATACATTCTGAATAGAACGAAAATTTCACACTATATACACAATCATAATAATATCAAAGTTGAGGGAATATAACTGAGATTGTATACACCTATAAATAACAACTAAAATTTTCTAAAATACCCAATATTATATAAGTGACACAGGAAGCACCAAAATAACTCACCCTAGTTTTCTTATACACTTGTATTGTCGAATTGTAAATGGCAATACATATACACTCAATGATTAGTATATAAAAATCAAAATATCTCTTCAAACATATTTTTGTATCATTCATAAAAAATTAGTTCTCTGAAAATATTTTATTATTTATTATTTATTTTAAAATATTACACAAAATATATATTTTATGTTTTAAATATCATATTAATTCAAATCTTATTTATAACACATCTATTACGAAAAAAGAATGGACCACATGTTTTTTTAACTAACTATTTGCAAAAGATTGAAATCCCTCACTAATTTCCTAGCAAATTTCGTTTACAAGGAAAGACTTGTTTGCGAGAGAATTTTCCCCAGCAAATTAATAGTTTACTTGTAATCTCTTAGAAATTTTGGGGGAAAATAATGAGATTGTCTTATTGATCAATAAAATAAGGAGCCTATATATAGGCAATACAAAACAGACTCGATAGACTCAAATCTAAGTAATCTAATCTATGAATATGATCAAATCTAGATATAAATCTACTAAATCTAAATTTGAATATCTAAAATATCTCAACATCCCTCATCAAACTCAAGTGGTATAACATAAACCAACTTGAGTTTGATGAGAAATTTGAATATAAACGCAAAAAGAAAGCATAAATAAAATTAGCAGTTGACTCTCCATCCACCGGAGCAAAAAACGAGATGACTTTCCACCGGAGTTGAAAACGAGATGACTATCCACCGGAGCAAAAAACGACATGACTCAACCAAAGCCAAAAACGATATGACTCCACTGAAGCCGAAAACGACATCCGGAGCCTAAAACGATATGATTCCACCGGAGCCGAAAATGATATGACTCCACTGGAGCCGAAAACCACATAACTTCACCGGAGGCGAAAATGAGATGGCAAAATATGACATGACTCCACTGGAGCAAAAAACGAGATGACTCCACCGGAGCCTAAAATGAGATGACTCTCCACCAGAGGCGAAAACGACATTACTCCACTAGAGCAAAAAACGAGATGACTCTCAACTTGAGCCTAAAATAAGATGACTCTCCACCGTAGTCGAAAACGACATGACTCCACCGGAGCCGCCGAAAACTAGATGACTCTCCACCGGAGCCGAAAACGAGATGACTCCACCGGAGCAAAAAACGACATGACTCCACCGGAGCCGTCGAAAACGAGATGACTCCACCGGAGCCGAAAACGAGATGGAAAACGAGATGACTCCACTTGAGCCAAAAACCACATGACTCCACCGGAGCTAAAAACCACAGGACTCCACCGGAGGCGAAAATGAGATGACTTCACCGGAGCCGAAAACGAGATAAATCACAAACATCGGACAAATCAGATGGCACGCAGGCAACAGACAAACAACGGACAGATGACAGATAATAGACAGATTACCGGCAACAAATAAGCAACGAAAGATGGCAGATCGCACGCAGGTAACAAACAAGCAACGACAGATGGCAGATCGCATGCAACAACAGACAGACAACAGACATATGACAAATCGTTTCAGATCGGTCGCAGGCAACAGACAAGCAGCGAAGATTTCAGATTGCACACAGGCAACAGACAAGCAGCGGACAGATGGCAGATCGAAGACGAGACGAGACAGATTTGCAAAAAGACAACTTGCAAATGCATGATCTTAAAATCACAAGACCTCCGGGCACAATCTAGGTTGAATGTACCCGGAAAAACGCAGATTGATAGACTATATCTACGGCATGAGAAAAATAGGCTCTGATACCATGTTAGAAATTTCGGGGGAAAATAATGAGATTGTCTTATTAATCAACAAAATAAGGAGTCTATATATAGGCAATACAAAACAGACTCGATAGACTCAAATCTAAGTAATCTAATCTATGAATATGATCAAATCTAGATATAAATCTACTAAATCTAAATCTGAATATCTAAAATATCTCAACCAAACGCCTATTTTCGATTTAATCTTTCAATGTTTTCAAGCCAAACCAAAACTTCAAAACATATCTAAGGTATTTATAATTAAAAAATCTCTCGAATGAAGTAATTTTTATTTGTCCATAAATTTTCAGCCATAAGGATATTTATTCCTCAAATATCTTATACCCCACAACTTAAATGTAGTATATGGAATATTAATGCAAAACACATAGTAGTCTTGTAGTTAGCCCAAACTCCACTCCATCTTATAACTTATAGTCTTGAATTTTCATTCAAAGATTACTTAGTGTTGGAAAGTGTTCAGAGAAGTCACAAGCAATGGAGGAGGATGTGATGAAAAAATTATATTGAAGACTAGTTGCAGCAAACTTGCATCTTCATAGAGACATATGTTTGAACTTATCAGGAATTAAACCTTAAACCTAGGATCTATCGTGTTAATATAATTGAGATAAGAAAATAAAGCAAATAAACTGACCTTATTCCATTAGCGCAAACATATTCGAATTTACGAATTAATTGAGAGTTTTGTGTTCTTCAAGCTTATGACGCACCCCCTCCTGACAAAACCACTACGGTTTCTACCATTACTTTCACGAAAGGTAAGGATGTTGTGCCTAGACCTGAGATCACAAACCTAATTTATATCCCTAATTATTAATTGGTCTCATCACTCAATTAATAAGTTACTGGTTTCTGTACATAGGAGGCCCGCATTTACTAAATACATTTAAGCCCAATAAACTTATAGATCACTTAATATAGGTTTAATCTGACTGATAGTCCAAATCGTTATATTTAACCAACAATTGGATTTTTAATCCAACAATATCCCACTTCGGTATGTATACTAAATAAACTTATGAGCACATGAAAACTTTGCTATAAGATTCTTTAATGTATTTTACCAATCCTATCTATGAATCACATCAATGCGGATCAAAGGGGTTATCACTACATTTATCGCAGTGGAACCGATAAGTGGTCACAACACTAATATAACCTAAGATTCGATCAAGTGCGGATGTACAACATGAAAATTTCATCTAATGTGATTTTAACATGCCTATTTTCAATTGATCCACTTTAACTTTAATTCAGAACAACTAAATATTGAATTAAAGCTAAATATTGAACAGTGCATACTGAATATTGAAGTATAAAATAAAGTAACTTTAACTGTATTTGAATATTACTAATTAGCTCACACTAAATCAAAATATCATGATATGGTTCCACTTTCAAACGAGCAACATGTTCACTATAAAACTTATGTGAAAACCCTTTAGTAATTAAGAGGATCCGCAATCGTGGAAGCTATATGAATATGTTCAAGGGTTAATTCATGATGTGAAACCGTACAATTAAAAAAATAACGATTATTATCATCAAATAAGGTACCGGTTCAACTCGATTTTAAATTCATGAAGAGACTAAAAATTTATTTCTGATTGAAAAATAACATCCGAATATGTTCAAAACAGATATTAAAATTAAATTTCGAGTAAATATGGTACCCAAAAATTTCTCATTCAAATTCAAATAATAACCAATAATAACAATTTCAAATGGTCAATTGCTTCAACTTTAACTTTCTTGTCATCACCCATATAGATGTATCTTTCAACATCAATTAATTTTCGGCAATGAAGATAATCTTGCATAGAGACACTGATGTAAGTTATTATACTAAAATCCACCCCCAAGTGTGTCTATGAACTGAAACTAAACCAATGTCCAGCCTTCTTACAAAAGAAGCAAGTCTTCTCCTAAGGACGAGCTTGATGAGCTAGAGATGAAAGTGAAAGCAAGATCAATAGAACCAATATGTCCTTCGTAATGTCTAATTTAAGTGCCCTCAATTTGACAACAATATTGAACATGTTTAGGATATATTCCCTTATGTTTCATGCCATTGTACCTCATGGTAATTAGACTCTTGAGAAGAGTACTCATTTCCGCCTTATGGTAAAGTGTTTCTCAGTTTCGACAAAGAACCCCTTGGTAGTAGTGATATCATCATATTTCATATTCCGAAAAATTTATGAAGTGTTTTTCTTAATGATCATCAGACTTAGGTGTTGGACCTATCCCACTTCTCAAACAACTTTTTTTCATATGCAGTGTTTTTAGCCGTATGAGTGGGTTGGTCTACTCTTAATACCAAGTCAAGATTCATATACAGCCTAAATGAATCAATATTGATTCTTTCTAGTGCTTACATTTTTTCCCACACTATGTTGGGACCAAAAATATATATAAATATTTATGAAACATAATGAAACTCAAGAATAATGCATTCTCATCCCAAGATACTAAGTGTAACATCAATGATCAATATTTGAATCAATAACATTGATTGCTAGCAATCATCATGTTGCAATAATCATATACAGATAATAAGTAATATCAAATAATAAACCACTCTTTGGAGTGGTTCACTATTCACATAAGTTAAAACCATATAATCATCTCATACAGATTATTGCAGATGTATATTTCATTTTGTAAATTACCAACGGTCTTCGGGCCGAAGAATAATTACATGAATTAAATACACATATAAACACAACAAACATTATTAATGAATTTTAAATTTTCTTAAACCAAATTAGAATCAGAATTACATTCAATGTATAAGAATCTGATTCTATAAAAATAGAGAATGTGTATAAGCAAACTGAATGCTCTGTATGTGAATTTATAAAATAAATTAGCAATTTTATCATAAGTTATCGAGCAACATCAACAATTGTCTTCGGACAAATTTATGACTCGCCGGTGATAAACTTGTTTTGACAATTCAATAAAGTAGTGCGTCAAACAATATTCTGTCTTTGGACAAATCTATTATTCACACACAAATAACCAAATTACTATCACTATATTCAATGTCACTAAACATGCATGTAAATACTTAATCGTTGACTTGCCTTTGGATCAATTAGCACTCTTATAAATCACACACAACCTTCCAATATATAAAATAAACTAATCTACACAGCGGAGGCTGTCTTGGAAATATAACTATTTCAACCAATTCATAAAATTAATTATATTATTCATTGTTAATTAAATTCATCTTAAAATAAACTATGTATGTCCAATACATATGAAAACTATAGCAACAATAATTAATTTTAGGACTTGTAAAATAATTAAGTAGTTAAATGAAACACTAGATGCAGGGGAATTATACAGATAATAGATATGCCAGCCAAAGAAAAAAATAAATTAAATACAGAATTATAGTGGAATTTGATCAAACGCATAATATCGAAAACACATGCTATATCCCAAATTTAATTGGATCATCAAATAAATCATATATTCAAAATTCGGCAATAATAAATAAGCAAATATTGTTGGCATAATTGCAACTTCAATTATATATTAATTAATAATACCAAATACTTTATTAAGTTGCCAATTAGTTTCGAGTATGATCAATCCAAATTTCTGATTCCAATCACAAGGCACAAACATGATTGCAGAATCATCTAAATTTATAAACGACACTTTTAACTCATAATGAAAATTGAAGCAAACAAACCAATTACGAATTGCCAAAATTTGCCTACAACTGAGTCCAACAGGCAAATCTAGTATCAATTGCAAACTTCACCAAAATTATCAAATGATAATAACATTAACGTTTGATTAAACAATTAGATGGCTTAATTAAGATACCCAAAATTTAGTCGTTTAAATTTAATATATATAGATACATATGCTAAATTCAATGAAAAAAATCCAAATTTTTGCCGTTACTCTCACAATGAGATATGAAAGGTAAAGATGTTGTTCCTAAACTTAGGATCACAACCCTAATTTATATCCCTAATTATTAACTGGTCTCATTACTCACTTAATAAGTTACGAAGTTTCTGTACATAGGAGGTCCGCACTTACTAAATACATTTAAATCCAATAAATTTATAGATCACTTAATATAGGCTTAATTTGAACCAAAAAGGTATAAGGGTAAGGTTAATTCTAACTTTCTTTCACCCCTCACTTCGTGCCATCATCATGCTTTTAATTGTGATCCAAATCATTCTCATATTGGTAAGATATTTTGACAAATTAAAAATCTAAAACTAGACGTCCCTGAGTTGTATTTGTGTTTGCTTGCCACTGATTCTGCAGACTATTTATTACTTATAAAGTAATAAGAAGATAAAGTTGTCATTGCCCTTCTTAGTCAAAATCATTTCCTCTGTGTCTCTGGGTGCACTATGGTTCTGTCAATCTCTTTATCCATGATTTGCTGCCCGGAAATTTGTAGGAATGTCACAATTCCCTATCCTTTCGGAAATGGTTCTAAATGCAGTGCAAATTCCTCATTTACAATTTTCTGTAAGAACTCCACCAATCCTCCAACGCCAATCTTGAGCAGTGCTGGTAATCTGGAAGTGCTGAAAATCGGTGCAATCATTGTAAACCAGCGTGTGTCCCTGCTAAATTGCTCTTACAAATACTCTAAACAACACGATACTCTACCACTATCATTAATTTGGGGTGCGATATAACTTTCTGGATGCACACCAATATCACAAATTTAATTAGGGTATGCATGGCCCATTGTCAAAGAAATTTAACAGGCACCACCTGCAATGGTGACAACTGCTGCAACATTACAATTCCTGAGAGACTTCAGGAGCTTCAATTGGAATACCAAAGCACTCAAACGAGCACCAATACTTTCTGTGGGTATGCTTTCCTTGTAGAAGAGAAATGGCTCGTCCAAAATCATCTTTTATCGAATCCATTCGACACAGATTTTCACTTTGCACCTCTAGTACTTGAGTGGAAATATTATGATGGTCTAGTTGATGCATCCCCTTAGCGTTTTGCAGAGATTTTCAAGATATTTACAATGAAATCACCTATGTACCTACGTCTAGATATTGCGAGTGTGACAGTGGGTATGAAGGTAACCCATATTAACCTTTGGGATGCACTGATATAGACGAGTGTAGCAATGCAACAGTAAAGGAGAGTTACTGTAGAGGGGGAACTTGTCGCAACGCTAATGAGAGTTTCTATTGCAACACTCGTGGGTATGAAGGTAGCCCATATATACCCTGGGATGATCAATGGGTTCATCAAATTTCAGGACGCTTAACCCGAATAAAGAAAACATTCATTGTTATAGGAAGTGTAATTGGGATACTCATTTTGGTTGGTTTTGGGGTGTGGAGGTTTGGAAAATTTGTTAGAGAGGCAGTAATGGCGATCCGTAGATACATGTATTATAAGCGCATGGTGGGTTGTTATTGGAGCAACACTTGACATCAACTAATAATGGGCTCGAGAGAACTAAGTTGTTCACTTCAAAGGAGCTCACACTCACTACAGATCATTATAATAAAGATCGCATGCTTGGTCGTGGTGGCCAAGAAACCATCTACAAAGGAATGCTGACAGATGGAAAGATTGTGGTTGTGAAGAAGTCCAAAAAGGTTGATGAACGTGATATTGAAGTGTTCATCAATGAGGTCGTTATTCTGTCCCAAATAAACCACAAGAATGTGGTCTGGTTGCTTGGATGTTGTCTCGAGACTCAAGTCCCTCTTCTCGTATATGAGTTTATTGCCTATTAACATGGGAAATGCATATGTGAATTGCATCAAAAGTGGCATGAGCACTCGCATATTTGCTTTCCGCTTCATCTGCACCTATTTATCATCGTGATATCAAGTCAACAAATATACTTCTGGATGAAAAGTACTGAGCCAAGATTTCAGATTTCGGGGCATCAAGGTCTGTTGCTATTGCTAAACTTGTAAGGAAATGTTTGCGCTTAATGGCAAAAAAAGGCCAACAATGAGCAAAGTTGCTGCTACTCTGGAAGGGATTCGTAGAGGATTGAACGACGACATGGTTTATGTGCAACATCTTGATCACAATTCAGTTGAGGTTTCTGATGAGTCTTCTGATTTCTCATCCATTTCCACGATCACCGAAGTCAACACAATCACCAGTTACTCACAACATGTTAAAACTACAATTTCTAAGTGAGTCTTGAAGAATTATGTTTCTATCATTTTTTTCTTCCATCAAAGATTCTATATTTCCATTTCCTGATGTGTCCACAAAATAAACCAATAGTTGAGTGTTCTATATGATCTATGTTGGAATATTATTTAGTTTGTTTATTTTATTGTTTGTTTGATCCGTTTTGTACTATTCCTATAATAGACCTTAACTTTATGATTCATGAATAATACAATTTTCACAATTTTCTCAAATTCTAACATAATATCAGAGTCCGTTTCTAAAAATGTAAAACCCTAGCCGGCGTTGTCACCTTTTCGGCGTCAACTGCCGATCACCTGTAGACGCCGTTGCCACCGTTCTACCATAATTTTCTCAAATTCTAACATAATATCAGAGTCCGTTGCCACAGTTCTACCATATGGAATGTTTTTAATAGATATTATATTTTTATAGTATTTGATAGTAATTTATATATATATATATAAATAAATTATTAGGAAAAATTGCAAAAATTGTCCTTTATGTGAATTAAATTATGGTTTTTAATCACTTTTTTTTTTTTTCGCAAGTACGAGAATATGTCTTTCGTCGGCCTTATTTTTGTCTTATGGTGCTAAAAAAAGTCATGTGCCGATCACGTGCTCATACTTAAACTTGCAGGTGCTGACATGTACTCAAATGACGTAGACATTATTATAATTATTTTTTTTTAAAAAAAAAATCAAATTATTTTATTTTTAAATTTCAATTTGACCCAATTGGACCAAATTAAAATAATCACATTGATTAATCACCCAACCCCACCCCACCCCACCCCACCCAATCGATCTATCCATCTCTCTCAACTACAAAATCATCCATCTTCCCAAGAATCCTAAAATTCTTCAATTCGATCCCTCAATTCGTTCACTGCCGCCACCTTGTCCGATGGACAGCAATAAAACCCTAAAATTAAATAATTATTTATGTTATCGATCAGATAATAATGGGGAATTCACTAATTGATAGAGGTGGGAATAAATACTCATATATATGTATATATAACTCAAGTTGAAAGAAACAGCAACTATATGGAAAAGATGAAGAGAATGGGGATATAACGACAGACAACAAACTCATGGAAGCTGAGGACGTGTTCGCCATTGAGATCGAAGGAAACTATCATTCATCTGCAACCTTGGATAGTGATGGTGGCCTTCTCTCCCACCCCCAGCTTGCTCAGCATTCTCCGTAGGGACGATTTAGGCGTGAAGCACCCATCGCTGCCGCCAATCTCCTCGTACATCCAGATGCCGCTTTCAAATCTCCGATCTTCTTCTCTGCCTTGGTCCCCTTCACTATCCCCAGAAAATCTTCCAGACACAGCAAGCTATTCCCGTCAGAGTCCATGGTTGCCACGGCCACGGTCGCTGCTGCCTCTTACTCTAATGGAGCCCAAACACTAAAGCAGCTCCGACGACCATATCTTGCCGTTCTTGTTCACGTCGTAGTGGCTGAATACTCACTCGTACAATTGATCCTCCATTAATTGATTTATGTATGTAACTGTTGGAAATTAACTAAATTAATGGATAATTAGATGGATGGGGAAGATGAAGTTGACTGATTGTATTGTAAATTGAGGTGTGTTGTTGAAGAAGGGAAAGATGTCTTGTGAGGGTTATCTATATATAGTCAGTTTAGTCCCGTCGGAGAAGACGACGGTGGTGAGCGGCGCCGGTGGACAAAATCGAGGATCGATTGGGGATTATATGTATTAGGACTCTTGGGGAGATGATGGTATTGTGGTTGAGAGAGAGATGATTGGGTGAGATGTGGTGATTATCAATGTGTTTATTTCAATTTAGTCCAATTGGACCAAATTACAAATAAGTTATTTTGGTTCAATTGAGTCAAATTAAAATTTTTAAAAAAATAATAATAAAGGATTTTTTTTTTTTTTAAAAAATAGTTATAATAATGTCAACATCACTTGCTGCCGACGGGCCACTTTATAGTATATGTCAGCATCGGCAAATCCACGTCCATAATGACATGTCCACGTACAACCACATGACCGGGCACATGACTTTTTCTAATGCCAGAGAATAAAAATAAGACTACGAAAAAACATTGTCTTACTTTGCAAAAATAAGTTGTGATGCTATATTTTGAATATAAAAATAAATTTTAATATAATGTAATATAATATATAAAAGAAAAACATATATATCTTCTGTCCACAAACTAATGTCCTATTTTTCTATTTGGGTCGTCCAACAACTATTGTCCTATTTTTTTTTTAAACACAAATTTTATATTTTTACCTTTCATTCATTTATTACTTTTAATCTCTGTCCTACGGTTAAGGCAAATTTGTCCATTCGTAACAAAAAGACAATCACCTAAAAAATCGTCTAAATATATTAGAACAATAGAAATTGGACGGAAGAAGTATTTTTTTTATCGGATGTGTTTTAAAAAAATGATTAATAATAAAATATTGATAAAATTCTTCAAGGAACACACCCGCACGTGGATAGTATGTCTGGCACGCTAGAATTGCAATTGAAATAAATGATTTCATTCAATCATATATGCAAATTGAGTTGTACTCATAAATTTTGAGATATTTTTTTAATTAATTTTATTCGACGATAAATTTTACTTAATTCGTTCAAACTTAAAATATTATTTTTATTATTTTTGTTCGTCTTACTATAAAGTATCAATTTTTTATTTTAATAAAAATAATCATACACTAATATCAAAATACCTTTAATTTTTATTTAAATTACAAATATATCATTACAAATACGTAAAGTCCGAGAGACATACATTCCCACTCACCAATAAAATACTACTGCTTATTTTTTAATCTCCTGCAAAACCCCCCAACTGACCATACGGATGGAGTAAGTAAAATTTTACAAATCACAATTAAGTCTCATGTAATTTTATTTAAAAATAAAGCAACCTATATAATTTTTTTCACCAGTTTCAGTTTCCACATATTCGTCATTGTATAAATCCTAAGTGTATTTCTCGATTTTGACTATAGGTTTTTGTTTGAATTATTTTACTGGATTTTGATTTTAAGCTTTTGTTTGAAGCGATAGTCTGCTGCCAGAAAAGCTAAGGCAGACGCCACAAGTGACAGCCACCTTCGCTCGCAAGCGCTCAGAATACATCCTGAAAATACTAAGGCTGAGAGGCAAGCGGTAGCCTTTACCGCCCGCAAGCGACAGCCTCTCCCTCTTGCAAGCGACAACCTAGACACCAACCGCTGCAGACTATCACCAGATTCCAACTAAGTGTTCCAACTGCAGCGGTACAACCATTCTATTTCCAGCCAGCACAAGCGAGCCTAGCTCCGCTGATGCCCTCCAGCCCTTCGGCAAGCGAGGAAGATCTGCGTCCCTACAGTTCAAGGCAATCAAAGCAAGCGCCCTGGGAGTTATGGCCAGCAACTATCTCAACAGAATAACTACCAGCAACCGCCTAACTGCCCAGCGGTTGGAACTACCCAACAACTGATTGTAACTGTCCCGTTTCACCTGCTATAAATAGGGCCAGATATCTTTATGTAAAAAGAATCGATACTTCGATTTTAAACACTCTTAGCAAGTATTATGCAACAAGTCGTCTTCCTGTTTTCGAGAGCTCTAACCCTGTAAGGTAGTTCTCCACATGAATGGCCAAGGGAGTAGGAGTTTTTCTTCTCCCTTGGCCAAGTCTTTACAGCTTTCTTAGATTAGATTACTGTTTTCGTTTTACAGCTTTGTAGCGTTAATCTTTTCATGCTTTCACAGTAGATATCGAAATATCATTCAGTTCTTCATCATAAATTCTTCCACCATTTTTTACACACTTATATATAGTTTGAATTTAAAGAATTCCATTTCACTGGTTTAGAGCTAAAGAAGAATTGATTATTTAAGCCTTGTTATGCTCCAAAAGCAGTCTCAAGGTAGTTCAATGTAGTTAAGTACGCGGGAGCCTTGTCGACCTGCTTAACTGCTGTTCTTAATTCAATTTTGATTAAAAAGAGGTAACAGAAGGGTAAAGCCACTAATGAGGCAGATTTTGGGAAAATTAATTGGACATAGGCGGTGGTCTATTAGGTCACAGAGATTCCTAGTGACAGTAGGGTTTCTTTCTTATAATATCTTGAATCTGGGTGTCATTGAAGTCTTGTTGTAAATCCCTTAAGGTCAAAAATTCCAGTGTTATGAATTCTTTATATTCAGTTTATATAATTACACTATTTCCTTCTTGCCGCTTCCGTAAATACATATAATTCCAATAACACAAATTCATCGCTCGCTCATTGCCTCTAGGGACATCTAGCCATTTAGTAACGCACAGTTCAGACACAACATCTCTCCTTCACTCTCGGTCGCTCATCTATATATATATATGTATACATATAATGTGCCGCTCGCTCATGTCCCGTTCACTCGGTAACCACCACTCAACCATGTCCCATTCATCTGGTCCCCGCTTCCGCTCATGTCCCGATCATCTGGTTACCGCTGGCACTTCATCTTCCGCCTTCGCTTCGCTCACTTCCGCTCATTCCATCTCTATCGCTTTCCTTACCGCTTTTTTTAGTCTAGTTATTGGATTCGCTGTAAGCGGATCCCTTTCCTGCATTCTTATCGCTTTTCCAAGATCTTCACCGTTGAAATTAATGACTTAAAATCCTTGTGTTCGACCTGAAAACTCACCAGTAAAAAGAGTATAAATAATTGTGATGACTACTCAGGGTCTACAACCACAAAAATTGCTATATCTGATCGTTTTTTATAAATTCCCACTCACTGATTTTTCAATTATAAATTTCCTGTGAATTGTGTAAAAACAAAAACACATTTTTAGCATCATCAATTACTCTATCCCCACACCTAAAGCAAACATTGTCCTCAATGTAAAAAAAAGTAAAATAAGAGAAGAACTTCCTTGGAGTCCGTAGGATGGTGCGACTACATGTTTTTGCTTTAGATTCCAAACTTCTTCAAATTGATTGCGCGTCTTTTTTAGCCAACACCAAAATTGATAGCTCAGGGAAGAAAAAGAAGAAAAAAAAAAGTATTCTTGGTTCAGTTCTCCACCTTAATGATAGAAAAAAGGATTGATCAAATTCTAGATTTCAAGAATTCCTTCATTTCCTCAATGCTTGAAAGCAAAATCAATCCTCGAATATTTTAGGCCAAAAGTATCCTGGGTATTTTGGTTTGATACTGCATCTCAAGAAGGTTGTGCGTGCACAGGTATTCAAACACACGGTTTGCCAACTTTGTTTTGGATGCCCTAATTCATAGAAAGAGAAGGGGAAAAAGCGGGGTAGAGGAAGCAAACTCTTAGTATCAGATTGAGAGCTGTGAAAACAGCGGTTTGGTGGATCGCCATTTAGAAATTAGGTTTTTTTTTCAAAATTCTCCAAGTTTCCTACAAAAAAATAAATAATCCAACTAAAATAGGCGATCTTTAAAAATTAAAACAATAAAACAAAAACTAAAGAAAATAAAAGAAACAAAACTAGAAAACTTGGGTTGCCTCCCAAGAAACGCCTTTCTTTAACGTCTTTGACTAGACGCAGTTACCATGTTAGCTATTAGGTGACACTACCTCGGATCGTCTTACCCACTTCAGTTTTTGTCTTTTACCTCCATGTTTAAAACGATGATTACTCACAAAAAATTTCTCTGCAAGATTCACATCATCATTATTTAAGTGAGCAGGCTCCAACTCCAGCTGATTCGAAGGGGGCTTCGATTTTGTATCCAAAATAGATTTATCATGCAATCCCAAGACCTTCTGCATACCTTTGTCAATAACATTCACACTGCAGAACGCATTAGATTTTTCAAGGTATTTCATAGTATCGGAAATATTAAATTGCACTTTCTCACATCGAATTCCATATAAAGTATACCTTGTTTCACATCAATTTTAATTTGTGTGGTGCACATAAATGGTCTACCTAGTAAAATCGGTGCAGGATTTGGAGAATTATCATCATGCATATCAAGCACATAAAAATCAACCTGAAAAATTAATTTGTTAACTTGAACTAAGACATCTTCAATCATTCCTTCAGGGTAAGCATTTGTTATATCAGCTAGTTGAATAATAATTCTAGTTTCCTTCAAAGGTCCAATATTCAAAGACTTATAAATAGATTTAGGCATCACATTAATTGCAACTCCTAAATCTAACATTGCTCGTTTAATCTCCAACTTACCTATTTTATAAGGAACCGAGAACATACCTAGATCTCCACATTTAGGAGGAAGCTTACGTTATAAAATGGCAGATATGCTCTCGCCAGCAATAATGCATTTGTCTCCACGTAGTCTCTTTTTTTTGACACAAAGATTCTTCAGAAATTTTGCATACTTCGGCACTTCCTTGATCGCATCTAGTAGGGGCATGTTCAATTCCACCTTTCGAAACATCTCCACCATCTCCTTATTTTTGTCATCCTTCTTTGATTTCGCCAACCTGCAAGGAAACGGTGCAACGTTAGTTTTAGTATTAGTAGGTGTATCGAAAGTTACCTTGTTTGATACTTTATTGGCAGCTTTCTCTATTTCTTTCTCAATGGCATCCTCATTCTTGTCCTTTAGAACTTCAGCTTTTGATACTTCCAAATCTTTGCCATTTTGTATAAAAATCGAGCTTACATTCATCAGATTGGCGTCGGGTTGTGAAAACAATCTGCATTTTTCTCGACTTTATCTCACACATCTCGTTCGCTATTTGACTTACTTGTTCTTCCAAGTTTCTTATGTTATTCTGAGTCTCCTGTTGAAATTGCAACATGTTAGACACCATAGTTTTCATCATATCCTCTAAGGAATTACTCGGAACCGTTTGAGGGGGTTATAGAGGGCGGTTAGGTGCTGGGAATCCTCTCGAATGATCTTCAAAGTTTGCTTGTTGGTTCCCGTACTTTAAGTTCGGCTGATTTTTCCATCCTGGATTGTAGGCATTCGAGTAGTGGTTGTATGCTCTTGGGATGAATCCTGCAGCACTGACATCTACTTCTTGACTCAAGGTAGGACAAATATCCGTAGGATGTTCTGAACTTGTGCAGATTCCGCAAGCCTTAACTTGTGTCTTTCCGACAACAAATTTTCGAACAAATAAAGTCAGTTCAGTCATTTGTTGTTGAATAGAACTCACCTCGCTTGCTTCTTTAACTGCTACTGCTTCTCTTGGTCCGAACTGTTGTGAGTTCATCGTCATATTATTCAGTAAGTCCCACGTCTCTCTAAGAGTTTTGTTCATCAAGATCCCTTCACTTGTTGCGTCTATGATTCTCCTGTCGATGGAAGTTAAACCTTCATAGAAATATCGAATCAGTAATTGCATGGGGATTTGATGATGGGGACATCAAATAAGTAAAACATTAAAGCGGTCCCAATATTCAAATAAAGACTCCCATGTATGTTGTGTCATTCCGCATATCTCTTTCCTCATGATTGCAACTTGTGAAGCGGGAAAGTACTTTTCGAGAAAATTCCTCTTCATATCAGTCCATGTAGTAACGCTTCCGGCAAGTAGATTGAATAGCCAATCTTTTGCAGCATCTTTCAGTGAGAAGGGAAAAGCACGAAGCTTGATTTGATCTTCTGTTACTTCTTGTGGCTTCATACTTGTGCAGACGACATCAAATTCTTAAAGATGTTTATGTGGCTCTTCTCCTAACAAACTATGGAAAGAAGGTAACAAGTGTATTAGTCCTGATTTTAATTCAAAAGCATTGTTACCGTCTACCGTCAGGTATATGATGCAGAGATGTTGCTGGGTCAAGTTAGGAGTTGTCAGCTCCCTTAGTATCCTTTGATCCATCTCTTATTCTAGCTCTATCTCGTCAGAACTAAAATCGCTAGATGATTCTGAAGCTAAATCTTTTTGGCGACGCTCCTTAGTTTCTTTTCTCAATCGACGCACAGTCTTCTCAATTTTAGGGTTGAAAATCAAGTTTCCTGTGCGATCAGATCTCGACATAAACCAGAAAAAGTCAGATTTTTAAAAATAATATAAAACAACCAAAGATATATCGAACCAATTAGAATTCTCCGGCAATGGCGCCAAAATTTGATAGGTGTTTGTCACACGCTGCAAAATTTAAATAAAATAAACCTACTTCTGCAATAAAAATAACGTAGTATAGATGAAGTAGGGTCGTCTCCTTAAGGAATTAAAAAAGTTTTATTTTTGATTGTTTGATTTTTAAATATAATAAAATGGGGGGTTTTAGAAGTAGAAAATAAAAATAAAGTAACAAACTAAAAACTCTACGACTAAAAGATAAATTCAATAAAAATAAGTTTCTAGTTTATGAATGAAATTGACAACTTGGATAGTGGATTTGATCATCAATAAATATTTAATTTTATTGGTTTCTAAATAAATTAGTTATAGTTACCGACACGTTCCTAATAACAAACTCTTCCTTAATTTCTTGACAGTTTAGGTACGTCTGTCAACTGCTTCCCTAGTTAGACTAGAACCTGGTGACGCCACAAACAATTTGCTAGCCTAACCACCTTGCGAACTATAAGAGCCTAATTCAATTTAACAATTAACTATGCGAAATTGTTTAAAATTGATTCCGTGATTTTCTAATGGTGTTTGCCACTAGTTGCTACTTGAACCAAATTAAAACGTAATTACGGACGCCTAATTTAGTTTAGCAATTAATCCTTAATCCAATTGAAATACCTGGCCACAATACCCAACCAAATAAAAGATTATAACTCAAAGAAATCATAAACCACATAAATACTTAGGAACCAAAGAAATATCATAAATCAAAGCTCCTAGACTAGAAAAGAGTAAACTACTCACTAATCATAGGAGGAAGAACAAAGGAGACAAAGATAAACATCACCTGAGAATGATGTTGGTAGGGGTTGAACTCGAAATCTTCTTGGAGGAATCTTTCTCCTTCTTGTCCTTGCACGGTTTCTCACTGGGACTGTTCTGCACGGTGTTCTCCTCGGCAAGTGGCATAAAGTGGCGCCTCCCTCTTCTTTCTTTCCTTTATATTTGCCCTATTTTGTAACAATTGGGCCTTGGACCTTTTTGTTCTCTTTTCCCACTAATTATATCAATTTTATTGTTTTTATCCTGCAAATTATAAATAAATAATATATGCCCAAATCAGGTAGAATCTAATCAAAATCAACCAAATATCGCAAATAATATAAATATTTAACGCATGCGATTTATGGCTATCAATCCACGTTATCAAAGGACCCCCACCTCTATATCCGATCTGCTATGATGATACTTTTTCGGTTAGGGATAGTACTGGAGATAATTACTCGATCCTAAAACGAAACATATTTCACATAAATTTTTCTTTACTCGTGATCTTCACAAAAATAGTGAAATAGATATACTACAGGTTCAATCTAATGATAATTTAGCAGATTTATTGACCAAGATTTTACCGACTGCAACATTCAAAAAATTGATAAGAACATCGGGATACGCCAGCTGTGAGATTTCAAGTAATGTCTACATCAGCGGAAGTATTTTTAATGCATGAATTACGTACTACTTTTTGTTCACTAGGATTTTTGTCCTATTGATTTTTTTCTTGATAAAATTTTAATGGAACATATTCGTTGCAATTAATAATACATAAAGAAAAGTGTTATGATTCATCACATTATAAATAGTAGGTGTCATTATAATAGTATATATGTCAATAATATTATGATGACATGATATCAGGGGTAATGACTAAAGGACTTTTGCATCTGACTAAAATTTTGTATTTTTACCTATAAATAGGCTATTGTATAGAATGAATGTAGGGACCTGTGCATCTGATAAAGTTTTTATTTTTCATTATTTGTCTATCTATACTTTGTCTATTTAGAATATATTATATACACACAATGTTTACATACAAAGCATATACATGCATATACTTAACATATCATATATATATATATATATATATTGCACATCCATGTATTTATTTGGTTATATATATATATTGCACATCCATATATTTATTACTACATATTATATTATATTTGGTTATATATTTTATAGGTTAAATTATATTACACCCTCTTATTTTTTACCGAAATATAATTATGTGTTTTTAGTTAATTTGCCTTCCCATCCCAATTTTTAATTATATAACATAGAAAATCATAAATTTTTTATAATTTTGTTGATTTACACTTCTAGCTTTTATTTATTTTTTTGTTTTAGTAAAAAATATTAAATTTTATGTAATTTTTTGAAATTTCCTTTTTATATTTAGTCCGATACTTCTTTTTCATTCTTCTTCATATAGTTGTGCCGAGGAAATCGAAAAAGGCAATATTGAATCGGATTTCTGAATCAAATAAGATTTTTGTATTCTTCAAGCCTATAATACAATCCCCTGGGTTTCTATTTTACTTCCAAGATGAAATATGAAAAATAATTGACGTAGCGTATAAACTTCGGATCACAACATTAATATATTATTCGTTACTATTAATTGGTCTCATAACCCAATTAATAATTTATCGGGTTCTTGCACATAGGAGACAGACATTTACTAAATATATTTTAAGTCCAATAAATTTAATAGATGACTTAATATATGTTTAATATGACTGATAGCCAAATAGTTTACATTTAACCCACTTTTTAATCCAACAATCTCCTATTTTGGTAATTATATACGGCATAATCTTATAAGCTTATAAAAATTTTGCTATCAGATCTTTTAATGTATTTTACCAATCTTATTTTTAAATCAAAGTGGTCATTACTATATTTATCACAATTAGATCGATCAGTGGTCACAACACTAATATAACTTAAAATTCGATCAAGTGTAACATTGAAATTTTATGTAAAAATGATTTTAACATTTTTATTTCCAACTGATCCACTTTACTTTAACTTTATTTTAAAATAACTTAATATTAAATATTGAATACTGATAAGTGCAGTGTAAATCAAAGTAACTTCACATCAAGTTGACGGAATATAAACACATGGGTCACTAATGTCTAGAGGGGACATATAAAAGCTTTGAGATTGCATTTAACTGAGATGGAGGAGAAATCAAGACTCATCAGAAACGTCAATTGAATGGTGATCGAGATATTGCAAGGAAACCAGGTTGTTGTTCAACCCTCTACTAATCCCTTCTAGTGTACCGGCAACTTGGATCATAGTTGGCCTTTTCTTGCCATTCAAGTGCAAACATTTATTTGCAAGTTCAGCAATAGCCACAATGTCTTCTACCTTACCCTCTTTAAGGACTCTTGAATCAAGGATGTCGAATAGTTTATTCTCCTCCATTGTATGCAAGAAATGGATCGCTAAACTCTTTCCGGATTCCGCTCTCACAGAGGTCACTGCTTTCTCCCCAGTCAAGAGCTCAACCACAACCACACCAAAACTGTATACATCGCTCTTTTCTGTGAACTGGCCTGATTGGAAATACTCTGGATCAAAGTAACCGAATGTGCCCAACACTCGTGTAGTGATGTGTGTTTGATCAATAGCTACAGACCTTGATGTCCCGAAATCTGAAACCTTGGCTCGGTACTTTTCATCCAGGAGTATATTCGTTGACTTAATATCCCGATGATAAATAGGTGCAGATGAAGCAGAGTGCAAATATGCAAGTGCTCCTGCCACATCTGATGCAATTCGCATTCGCATTTCCCATGTTAATGGGAGGTCATCGTTCGGCTCATGGATATGGTGAAAGAGTGTGCCACTAGGGATGAACTCGTAGACGAGAAGAGGTACTTCAGTCTCCAGGCAACAGCCAAGCAGCCGGACCACATTCCTATGGTTTATTTGGGACAGAATAACCACCTCATTGATGAACACTCCAAGATCACATTCATCAACCTTCTTGGACTTCTTCACAGCTACAATCTTTCCATCAGTCAGCATTCCTTTGTAGACCGTTCCTTGGCCACCACGCCCAAGTATCCGATTTTCATTATAATGATCTGTAGCGCGTGTGAGCTCCTTTGAAGTGAACAGCTTGGTTTTCTCGAGCCCATTCTCAATTGAAGCCAAGTGCTGCTCCAATAATAACCCACCATTGCGCTTATAGAACATGTATCTATGGATGCCCTTTACTGTCTCACTAACAAATTTCGCACACCTCCACACGCCATAGAGCAAACTGAATGCTCCAAACACACTACCAATCACAGTGAATGCGATTGTGATTCGAATTCTGATGTTAGCTAGACTACGATTATCATCCCGATGATTATCCCCGTAGCATCTGTAACTCCCATTAGTGTTGACACAAGTTCCCATTCCACAATGGTCTATGAGTGGATCACTACACTCGTCGATATCAGTGCATCCCAAAGGTAAATATGGGTTACCTTCATATCCACTGTAACACTCGCAATATCCCTCAGAGTAAGATCCTTGAGAATCTCTGCAAATTGCTCCAGAGATTTCACCAACTGTATGATCATAATATCCCCACTCCATTACTAGAGGTACAAAGCCGAACTCTGTGAGAAATGGATTCGATAAAACATCATCCCGAGAGAACCATGTCTTCTCAACAGGGAAGGCATACCCACAGAAAGTACCATTGCTGGTTTGAGTTATTTGGTATTCTAATTGAAGCTCCTGAAGTCGGACAGGAATTTCAATGCTGCAGCAGTTGACAGTATTGCAAGTGGCCGTGTCTTCTGAATTTCTTTGACAACGGGTAATGCATCCGCTAATGATATCGGTGGTATTGGTGAGCAGCCAGACTGTTTTTCCGCAGCCCAGATTAAACAACTCATTATGCGTCGATGAGATGTAAAAAGGACTTCCCGAAAGTGATATTGGTTGAGTGTGCTGTGTTGAATCTTTGTAAGAGCAATTCAGCAGCGACACACGCTGGTTTACAGTGATTGTACCTTCTAGGGAGATCTGCAGCACTTCCAGATTATCAATACTGCTCAAGATTGGCTTTGGAGGATTGGTGGAGTTATTACAGACGATTGTGAAGAATGAATTTGCACTGCAGCTCGAACCAATTCCGAAAGGATAAGGAATGGTGACGTTCCCACATTTTTGTTGGCAGCCACGTTTGGACAAAGAGATTGATTGAGTCATGGCTGGAGACAGACACAAAATGTAAAAAACTCCATGTACGAAGGGCAGCCTCCTCATCTCCATAATTTGTTGGCAAAATTCTTCGAAATATTAGAGTGCAAAATCAGTGAATTAAGCCATTGAAAAGGTACAAATCAAAGAGATCATAAGCTGTAATAAAAAAAAAAACAGTATTGAATCAAAAATCTGAATAATTAATTATCAATGGTTGACTCAGTCATCACTTTGAATGTTGAAGTTGAAATAATGATGCTCATTTGGTGTTTCCTATATCACTTTCATCGTCCTTTTCCACATTTTGCAAGAATTTAAGGTGTGAAGAAAGTCATGGGCCCGTTTGGTTCGCACAATGTTTTTTAAGAAATTGGAATATGTTGAGGTATTGGAAATGTAGGCTGAAGTCTTTTTTATGGTTGTTGTTAACTTTCAAACGTTGTGTTCACGATACACTCAATATGAACAGACAAGATATAAATCATAAGTTCGCAGCATATAATTTATATTAATATGAATATGACAAATGAATACAATACATACTATAATTAATCTCAGCACAAGTCATATTTCAAGTATATGTATAAAGTATACCAATTTAACATTGTCTTTTTCAATTCTCTTAACACTATAGGCTATAGCAAAGGGTGAAAGAAAAATAATTAAAATAAAGGGATACGAAAGTGGTAAACTTTAATATTTTAAAGAATAAATTAGCATGATTATATGTTAAAAAAATTATTTTTACACTAAAAAATAAATTTTGGGCCCAAGTCTCTCCTTTGATCCACCGCTGACCGTCAGCACATACTTTCAACTAATATATGCGTTGTTGCTTAAATCCTTTTTGATGGCTCAACGGATCGAGCCTGTCGAAATTGATGGCTTCTCGTCTACCTCAAAAAAGGATCCCAAAGAGAAATAAATCAAATCAGGTGAAGCGTTGAAAAATTGGATCAACAGCAGTGTGAATGAAATTACATAATGTAATGCACAATTGGGAGGAGAAGAAAGAAAACGTAGAGTAACAAAATAAATTAATAAAGTTTTATTACTATAATTTTTCCAAGTATATTTTTAAGTAAATATTTTTTGCTTGTTTTAAATGAAATATGATTGAATGATAAATAATTAGAGGGAAAAGAATATACAGAACAAACTTATGTCTCAAAATTTTTGCCACTTTTAATTATCTGCATACAGTTTTCCTGTGTTTACTATTTAAATATACTTCGTAAATTTATTGCAAAAAAAAATAATAAATTAATATAAAAACTATCAAAATTATACTATGTAAAGCACAAATGCATTTTATGATCACAAAAAATCAAAGCAACTCGGTCATAAATTTATTTATATCCATATGTTATTATTTTCAAATTGAAAAACACTATTCACTTCATGTAGTTTTCATTAAAAACATATTTTTTCTTCTCACAAAATATTACATCAAAATACTATTTAAACAAAAAAATTCAAACCAACATCTTATTTCAAATAAATTTTGAACCACAATCAAACAAACCCCGCAGCCTCCAAATTGATTTCTTTAATCCATTAAGAAAAAGTTTTTAGAGTTTTGAATTTATAAAAATTAATAATTAAAAATTTAACAATTTGATTGTTTTTTTTTTTTTTTTTTTTTGTTAAAGTAGGTAGATATTTAATGTAATGTGTTTTTGAAAATTATTATTATTACTAAAAAATATACAAGTAAACAAAACTTAAAGGTAATAAAAAACTACAAAATAATTGTCTTTTGAATCAATGCATACAGAACATCTATCGACCCAAAGAAAACTCTTCTCGAACACTGTAATGAAATAAACGCGGAATAAATTTGATTTTATTAAAGAAAAATCAACGAAAATACAAAAACAAAGTTTGAACTATGATTTAGTTTTAGGCTCAACCCCCAAATCACCCACCAAAACACAAAATCGACACAAACACACATACAACGCGACATACACAACCAAACCGGCCCAAGATCCTTAACCTAAACCGAAAAGCCACCCCACAAACAACAGAAGAAAAGGCTTACGAAAAACAGTAGCAAAAAGATAACACCACAGTAGAAATTGTCAAGCAAACACGAAGCGAAACCCTAGAAGTTTGCTTCGACGCACAGGGGGGTTTGGATCGCCACGAAAAGCTCCATAGAAAATAAGAGAAAAAACCGTAGGAAGGTCGCCGGAAGATCGCCGGAATATCGCCAAGAGAGAAAAGTATGTAGAGAGAGGCGAGAGAGATTAGAAAGAGAGAGAGTGAGGGTGAAGGTGTTTACGGCTCTCTCTCTACTTGTATATATATGTAGGTTTAAAGAAAATTCAATGGATATGAATAAATCCCTAAATCCAACGGCTCATGATCAATCTGGCAAGGGAAGCGGGTCATGGGTTAGGGGTGCGGGTCGCGGGTCCGATTTAGGGCCAAATTTAATTGGGTCACAGAATATATATGTGTTTGTATTTGTGTATGTATTCAATAATTATCTCAAAATATTATCAGCAACCAAAATTTTATAACAATCCTCTACCTAATTTTGGTTATGGGTGACTTGGGTCATCATTGCCCAATAGTTTGGATTACTTATCTGAACAAAGAGAAAAGATAAAAACAAGTTAGTCTAAGATACCTTAATTTAGCCTACCATCTACACATATGTAGAACACAAGTAATCAAATGTATCAAAACATATTATTTTCAAACAAGATACAAATTTATTAACTTTCCAGAATATTGTATCTACAACAGCAGAAATACATTCAAATCTAAACATTGACAGAACTACATTACATTGTAAATGTGTTATACAACCAAAACATGTAGCACACAATATACAAACAAAAACAGTAGCTGCAAGTTTCATATCATTCACAACTAATGATAACATAAGACAGAGAAACTAATAGCAAACCTTAGGAACTGTTTTCAAACAATTATTATTGACTAATGAATTATTATCTTCATTTAATACCAAACAATGAGACTTATATTCAGGATTTAGTATTTTCTTAACAGCCATAAGATTATCCACATAAAAGCTCTCAAACATATAACATGGCAAAGAAGATGAATCAAAATTACCAAACATAGATAATACTTTAGGACTATTAATAACCTCATCTCTAACCAATAGGTAATTTTCAATCTCGGTAATTTTCAATCTCATTACTATTATTTGAAACAATTCCAACATTGCTTTTAATTTCAGAAACTGTATTTTCTGATTTACTCACAACAGGCTGACCAACAACAGATAAAATTCGAAAATCACCAACGAAAATATCAGTTTCACTATATAAAGCAAACTCCACCTCATTTTGAACACTATAAAAAATAATATTAATTTCTCTATTAAATTTTATATTATCAGTTTCAACATCAATTTTGCACAATTTCAGCAGATTGAACAATATTTTCATCAGAAACAGAATTAATATCATCACAATTAAACTCACAATCTCTCATTCTCTCAACATCTAAATTTTTGTTTCTTCGAATACACACACTTTCAGCAACATTACAATTAATTACAGAATCAGTCTCTGCAATTTCAGTGTCAAAAACTTGCACATTTTCGGATTCACAAACAACATGTTGAATATCAGTACATTCAAAACGAAAATAAAATTTTATAGGTTTAATTTCTCTGTTTTCTATATGAATCAAATTATGCTCCACCTTTCAGCAACCCCACTAAATTGGAATGCCTTGGGGCCAAATTCAAAATTGATACAATTTTGCACACAAAAATTACTAAACCAGGTGCTACAAAAATTTTAACCATTATCAGTATATTTAATTTTTTCTGCCAGTTTCAATTTCAATTTGTATTTTTCAATTCTTAAAAACCTTAAACAAATCATGTTTATTTTTCAATAAGAAAATCCAAATTTTTCTACAAAAATCGTCAACTACAGTTAAGATATATCTACTCCCACCATGAGTGGATTCATTAAAAGGTTCACATATATCTATATGTATACATTCCAAAAAAATTTTTGAAAAAAATATAATTTTTAGGTGTTTCAATTTTCCAAGTTTGCATATATTACAAAAGGGAACAATAGAAAATTTCCCGTTTTCCAAATAACCAGATTCATGCAGAATTTTCGGGCCATTATTGCTAATATGATCCAACCTCTTATGTCATAATTCATAATTATCAATTTCAGAATTATCTATATCAGAACATACATTCACATGTATAGTAAAGGTTACATATAAGTCATTTTTCAATTCTGCCCTAAAAATCACTAAAGACTCTTTTGTTATTTTCATGCAATTTAAACCCTACTTTCTTTCTAAACCTAAAGTAGATTATCTAACACATGACAACATATTATTATACAATTCAGACACATATCTCACTTCATGCAATTTCAGCACATTTCCAGATTTAAAATTCAGATTAACAACACAAATTCCCTCAACTTTACACACACCTTTATCAGCTATAGTCACACAACAATGTGTTAAAGTTTTAAATTCAGAAAAATATTTTTCAGATGTGTCATATGGTATGTGCAAGCAGAATCAACTATCCATTCATTGCACTCAAAAAATTCGAATTCAAATTTGGACAAACAACAAACACGTTCCCTAAATCATTATCAATAGCAGTCATATTGGCTAACTCACTTGTTGGATTACTATTATTCTTATTACCGTTATTATTATTATGTTTCTTAGGGCAATATCTAACAAAATGTGAAGGATCACCACAATTATAACATCTCTTTCCTTCTTTATTAGGTGTTTTAGATCTATTTCAATTTCTGTTATTATTATTCTGATTTTTTATTTTATTATCAGAATCTCCAAAATTATTATTCTTATTAGATCTAAACCGACCTATAATAAACATAACATCACCAGATTCATTAGATTTATTTACATTTAAATCTAATTCTTTACTTTTTAAACAATTAATAACCACATCTAAAGTCACAAAATCACGCTCATATTTAATTGTTGATTTTACATTAGAAAAAGCACTTAGAATAGCATTCAAAAGAATTATAGCACTATAATCATCTATATTCTTATCACCAGTAAGCTTAATATCTTGAATTAATTTTTTAAAAATATCAAGATTTTCATCAATAGTTTTAGATTGATCAAGTTTAAAACTAAAGAACTTTTCTAACAAATAAAGACTACTACGTAAAGAAGTTTGAGTATATAATTCATCCAATTTAGTCCACAATGCCACAACAGATTCTTGTCTACCAATCTTACGAATTACATTATCAGCTAAATTAAGAATTATACAAGATGAAATCATTTCATCCAACTCAGCCCTCTTTTCGAGAGGGAGAGTAGTTGCTTGATCCGGCTCCACAAAGTTAATTAATCTTTGAGTAACAAGTATACTTCTCATTTTTTGTTTCCAAATAGCAAAATCAATTTTTTCCATCAAAAGGTTGGATATTAAAAAATGTTTGCCCAGCCATGATTATCAATTTTCGAAAACAGTTTTAAAAAAAAATATTTCGAAAAACACAACTTGTTTGGCAAAAACTGTTTGTTTTTTTTAAAAAAAAAAACTTTATTGTAAAAAGAGTTTATAGAAATACAGATTATTTTAAAACAAATTGAGAACCAAACAAACACCCAGATCACAGCAATTCACAGAAGACAAACACAACAACAAATATATCACAGAATATTGCAATCACTGGCAATTAATAACAAAAAAAAACCTATCTATTACAACATTCACTCATGACTATTCCACTGAAGATACTCGAGAATCACTCACAAGAGTGAGGATCGGAGTTTTGCAACCTTGGTATCACAATAGCCTTTACAATCGATTGGACGTAATTTAAATGCGGATATTAAACTAAGGAAAAATAAGAAAAATAAAATAGTTAGGGTTATAGAATTTACCCTCAAAATACAGCAACAATATATTCCCTACAAAAGTACAAGGATATATACAAATGACCTATTCTTTTTCAAGAATAGCGGTTAGCCAACTAATAACAACAAACCAGAAACAATGTTTCTCCTCTAACCAATGTTAGAGTCACCGAAACTCACGAACAGAAACACTAGGCCACAAAAAGATCCTTGAAAAACAACTTTAGTTTTAAAGATTTTAACCCAAAAATAGTTACGATTTTCAAGATCTTAAACAGTTTTAACAAAAAACTTTAAAGATTTTGGACAAAATTTTAGATTTTAACCCAACAAGCATATATCTAAACGTAAATAAGGCGAAGCAACAAGTTTTATGGTTTATTTTCTTAAAATAACAACGGACAAAATCAGTTTTCACCAAATCGTAACGATTTTCAACCGTTCTAACCGAAATGCACTCGAACTTAACCGATCTACACAAAACAGTAGCGATTAAGTCCAAACCCAACATTAATAGTTAGACCGCATCTATATTAGCCAGATCGAAACTAAACGGACCGATTTAGACACAAAATAAAAAGAAAAGAACCAAACACAATAAAATTAGTTTGATTCAACCAGATTCTTTTGATTTCTAACAGATCGCTTTGGTTTTGAGCAGATCCTTACAAAATCAAAGAGTAAATACGATTTCGTAAATGAAAAACTCAATCAAGGCCTAAAAACAAGGAACAAAATACAATGAGCCGATTTTGATGATGATCTAAAAAAAAAAAAGAATCGAACTCTTCAAAAATAGGCTGATTCAACCGGATCCTTTTAGATCTTAAAGATTTAAACCAAAATCTTTACAGAATAAAAAATAAACATAATTTTGTAAAGAAAATCTTCACCAAAAGCTCTGATACCACTTGTGATGAAATAAACACGGAATAAACTTGATTTTATTAAAGAAAAATCAACGAAAATACAAAAACAAAGTTTGAACTATGATTTGGTTTTAGGCTCAGCCCCCAAATCACCCACCAAAACAAAAAATCGACACAAACACACATACAATGCGGTATACACAACCAAACCGGCCCAAGACCCTTAAACTAAACCAAAAAACCACCTCGCAAACAATAGAAGAAAAGGCTTACGAAAAGCAGTGGCAAAAAGATAACACCATAGTAGAAATCGTCAAGCAAACACGAAGCAAAATCCTACCAGTTTACTTTGACACGCAGGAGGGTTTGGATCGCCACGAAAAGCTCCACAAAAAACAGGAGAAGACACCGTCGAAAGGTCGCCGGAATATCGCCAAGAGAGAAAAGTGTGTAGAGAGAGTTTAGAGAGAGTGAGTGAGGGTGATAGTGTTTACAGCTCTCTCTTTACTTGTATATATATGTAGGTTTAAAGACAATCCAATGGATAGGAATAAATCCCTAAATCCAACGGCTCATGATCAATCTCGAAAAGGAAGCGGGTCAGGGGTTAGGGTTGCAGGTCGCGGGTCCGGGCTAGAGCCAAATTTAATTGGGCCACAGAATATATGTGTTTGTATTTGTGTATGGATTCAATAATGGTCTCAAAAAAATTATTATCAACCAAAATTTTATAACAAACACAAACATGTATTTGTGTTCTTATTTTGTCTATATATGTATTCTTTGACTTCTTATTCAAAATATTATTCTATGCGTAGAGATAAATATTCATATTTCAAATTATTTGAGTAGAAATGCAATATGGTAACCCTAAAGAGTTGGATGTGTTTCTTTTGAAAAGGTTTGGCCGAATGATTGTAAATTTACTATACAAACCAATTTGAATCTTCTCCTGCATTGACCATTCTTCCACCCTACGAGGTAGCCCTGCAAAAAGACTATTGAATTTACTTATTTATTTTTATTTGTCATATTTTACCTAAAAAGCAAGGGTTATTACCCACCCTTCACACCCACCATTTGTTTTGAATGTCTGCACGGTTGACGGTGTCGCAGCAAGATATGGCGATGCGGCACCATGGTGAGAGAGAGGACGGCCGAACACCGAAGTTTTGAGTAGCAGTTGCAATGACGAGAAGGTGGAAATATATTTTTGTACCGAATCAAACAATTTTCTCATTCTACGTATGTTTGGTTTGGGGGATTGGATTTTGATTATTCATCCCATTTTTTTCATTCAAAAACTTCAGATCAAATATCTATTTTTTATTTTTATTTTTTATGTAATACTAAAAAATCAATTTTACATTCAAAATATCACATCAATATTTATTTATAACCCATCATATAACTATTCAAATTCAAAATTTTTACTATTCAAATCCCAACTTAAAATCCAAATCCCCAAACAAACACATCCCGGGCGGAGGCAGGATTGTAGGTCTCTGAAAAATATCACTACAAAATTCAATCAATTTATTTTAAAAATAATTTATTTTAAACTTCAAAAATAAAATATATAAAATATAACTCATTTTCTATTTGTTAGCACTTTTTAAATTTTCCAAAATAAAATAAATAAACTACTATATTTATATTTTTACATTAATACAATCACTACTTATCAAATCACTACAAATTAAAACTCTTAAGCCTAAACCAAACATAAAGAAACATAAAAATTTAAACACATTAAAATTCAAATTCAATCCAAACCTAAACTCAATTTCCCAAACCCTTCAAAACACACCTTTAAAAACAATGGTGGAAGCAGGATTGTAAATTGGCGGGGCTGTTCATTTTTCAATATATAATATAATAATAATTTAAAAACTAAGTAATATGATTAAACTTGAAAAAAAATTACAAGCAGCAAAAAGTACAATTTTGTGGCTTGATAACTAATAATATAAAACTTCAAAGCCAAACTACATTATGAATTTCCCTGCAAAAAACAAAATATTTATAAAGATAATTTAAAATAAATTTAAATTAAAAAATTACCTTTGACATTTGTAATCGTACTCGTCTTTCTTTTATATATATAAAAAAAAAAAACGATCAGTAATCTTTTCCATTGAAAAACCGTCAGCAATATCTCTTTTAATATAGAGAATCAAACAATTTTTCAAAAATTATCATCCATACTATTTCGAAGCCTTGTTTTCACAATCTTCATAGCAGAAAAAGCTCACTCCGTTGTTGCAGTAGAAACAAAAAGAGTCAATACAAGGCGAGACAATCCATCAATTAAATGATATATTTCATAATTTTTTGTCTCTCTTAGTCCTCTACATAATTCAGCAATTGTAGAAAGATCTTTCAATTTCGAATGTTGAGGCACATCAAGCTCATAATGTTGCAACTGAAATTTCAAGTAAGTTTTTTTTTGTTCAGTAAAATTACAAGGATAAACCTTTCCACTAGCTCACATATGGCTCCAATATCAAAAGACTTATAAAATTCCTTAGGATGCAAAGAAATACTAAGAGATAAAAGCCGTCACCTGGATATTAAATCGGGATTTCAACTTTTGCAATTGGTGATAGTAATAGCAACAAGCACATTGTTAAAACGTGACTTGGATTTAGCGGTCTACCCGATCCAAAACCAAAGCGAAAAAGTTGTTTCAATTAGCAGGATTCTTTTTGGGCTTATCCTAATTAATAAAAAATAGGCTTAGGTTTTAGGGTGTTTTGGGGTGCTTAAATAGATAGCTATGGTTCCTAGTCGTATGACATAATTGTAACTCTTTTAACTAGTATAATAAAATCTCTCCGATTCCTACCCGTGGACGTAGGTTGACACACCGTCACCGAACCACGTAAAACCTCTATGTTTTTTATTTGCTTTCTTTTTCGTTTTCTCAGAACAAGTGGTATCAGAGCCATATCTGATTGATTGAAGATGTCCTCATATAAGTTTGATCTAGAGAAGTTTAATGGGTCAAATGACTTTACGCTCTGGAAGGTCAAGATGAGGACACTTCTGGTTCAACAAGGATGTGCGGCTGCGTTGGAGGGGGAAGACAAGTTTTGGAAGAGATGAATAATGAGATTTTGGCAATGGCTCATTCCGAGATCTTGTTGTCAGTTACTGATGAGGTGTTTCAGCAGGTTGTAGATCAGACGACAGCTTTGGGGCTATGGAATAAACTGTGTGAGAAGTATCAAAACAACTCTCTCACGAACAGGCTATATCGGAAGCAACGTCTTTACACCCTCTGGATTATTGAAAGTACTTGGGTAAAGGATCATCTTGATACATTTAACCGTATTATTCTTGATCTTCAAGGGGTTGAGGTTAAAATAGATGATGAAAATTAAGCCTTAATTTACTGTGTTCACTACCTGGTTCATATGAAAATTTTTTAAATACTATGCTATATGGTAAAATTACAATTTTTGTTAATGATGTGAAAGATGTCCTTATGTCCAAAGAATTGAAAATAGAGGTTTCTTTGGAAGAGGGTTCTGGTTCTGGTTTGTTTGCAGGTAGGAGAAGACCACAAGAGAAGGGTAATGGGAATGAGAGGTCGCATTCAAAATCAAAATCCTCTAACAAAGTTAAGTGTTATCTTTGCAAGGAGAAGGGACACATTAAAAAGGATTCTCCACAGAAGAAGGGAAATACAAAATTTTATTCTAGTAACAGTGACAGCAGTGCTGCTGTAATACAAGACAGTTCTGATGATGGGGACCTTTGTGAAGTTCTGACAGCATGTAGTGCTAATACTGTTGATTCCTGGATTATGGATACCGGTGCTTCTCACCATATGACGTTCTCTCATGAACTATTCACTTCTTTTAAGGAGTGGAATGAAACAGTGAAGTTAGGTGATGATAGAGTTCTAGTCATAAAGGGGAGCGGGATAGTGCATATAAAATTGCATGATGGTACTGTCAGGAAATTTGACTGTTGGTATATTCCTGAACTAAAAAAGAATTCTAAAAGGTTTCTTGCATTAAGGGAACTAATCAAAATCCAATACAAATCCATCATCGATTTAGCCACAAAAACTTTATTATAACTTGCATGAACTAAAATTTAGAAGTTAGTGATGAAGGAAGCGAAATTTGTTCCTTCACATTTCATGCACTACAATTTATATCAAAGCAATGTTGTGCTATTCCAAGACTTAAATGAAAAATATATATGTATATATAGCTCTACAATTTATATTATAGGAGGATGGTTGCTTCTTCATTTTAGTTATAAACCATTAAATGCAATCTCTATCAATTTTGCACCATTGATTCCAACACTCTAACCACCAAATTACAGGCAAAGACAATATAAGGTGTTCATGCTTCACCTCTTTTGATTGAGAAGTATTGGTAGGTGCTAGCTACCCTAAGCATTTATAGGATTTTGTTGATAAGTGAATAAATATACCTCTTATGCATGTTGTATATAAATGAATGATAGAGTCTTCTCAAATAGCATACTTTTCAATTCAAAATCTTTATCGGTTTTTCTTAATTTTGCTGGGAAAAATATTTGCATTTGTTGAACAAATCTTCCCAAGGCTCAACCCTCGACCATCTCAATAAGCACAATGTACACCACTTAATAATAACACAATTTCTTGTTTTTTCGGCACAAGAGAAACAGCAAATGCACCAATGAGACACCTACCCCTACCCTAACCGAAAGTATATCACTGTAATAAAAAATCTCAAAGTAACAATATGGTGCCAGAGGATGAAACACCAGGAGGTGTCAAGATTCTTGAATACATCATTTTGTTTCAGAGCACAAATAGAGACTGGTATACAAGTGTACAAGTATTTTTTAATATACTCCACCACCTTAATCACATCAAAACCTAAGCAACTACGTTTGCTAGAGAAAACAAGATATTTTCAAATAAACCTTTCATTGAACAAGTTTAAAAACCTCCTCAGAAATGCAACATTAATACAAAATAAATAAATAAAGGAGCAAAAGGGCAGCATATATGGCAGAAGCAGCAAAACTCAAATAACACGACAATAGAGAGGGCACCCAAGACATTATCGAAAGAAAGAAGAAATAAAAAAGTAAAAATCACTCTAACCCCACTATGGAAAATTACATCAATGTTTAGAACAATTCAAACCCATAAAACAACAAAAAAAAAAAAAAAAAAAACAGAAGTGAACAAAGACTGGAACCAATCAAAAAATAAAAAAAGAAGCAAATTCGGTGACTTGTATATGACGGCCAAAGCAAAGCCAATGATAAGCAAGACCGTCGGGCTGGTGCCGTTGTTGCTGGCAAGACTGTTGTTGCTGGCAAGACTGACGCGAAATCGTAATAGTAAAATCAGTAGTCTTATTTACTATTTTTGTCTGTCCCAAAACAATAGTCTTATTTTCATAAATAATCATAACAATATAAAACTATCCATACTTTTTCATTTTTATTACACAATTGTCACTATTTTACTCACAAGGACAAAAAAAATTTTTATCCATATTTTTTACCAACTATCAATATAATATCAATATTCCTTAAATCTCGTGTCCAACCCAATTAAGACTATATTTATGAGATGGAGGGAGTATTTTTTTCGACCTAAAAAAAATAATACTCCATCCGTCTCACATACCATGTCCACGTTGCCGTTTCTGTCCGTCCCACATAACATGTCACTTTCCTTTTTTGGAAAATGATTACACATTTTAATCTCATTTTAAACTTTTTAATTTTATTTTTTAAAAATTTTAATTAAACTAATTAGTTATCTTAATCTTAATTTATAATTATTTATATTATCGGACAATTATTTTCACTAATACATTCTTAATTATCTACTAATTACACCCCTCCTAAAATACCGTGTCTGCAGTGTAGCAGACACGGGTACGTGGGACGGATGGAGTACTTTTCTTAACTTAAGATTAAGAAATTCTAATATTAAGAAATAGTACTTAAGAGTATTTTGGTATTAGTATATGATTAAGAAATTCTGATATTTTTGTCATTTGACTTTTTATGTATAAATAATTGTATATATAATCATATCTTTTGTAATTTAGATAAAAATTAATGATATTTTGGCATTAGTGTATGATTAATATAAAGTTAAGAAAAGTACTTCCTCCGTCCCACATACCATGTCTGCTAATAGACATGGTATTTTAGGAGATGTGTAATTAGTAGATAATTAAGAATTTACTAGTGAAAATAATTATCTTATAATATAAATAATTATAAATTAAGATTAAGATAAATAATTAGTTTAATTAAAATTAAAAAAAATAAATTAAAAAGTTTAAAATGAGATTAAAGTGTATAATCATTTTTCAAGAAAAAAAAGTGACATGGAATGTGAAACGGACAAAAACGATAAAATGGACATGGTATGTGGGACGAAGGGAGTAATGCTTTTGATGGGATAGATAAAAATAATAAAAGAATAAATAATTTAAGTTTGAAAAGATGAAGTATAATAAAAATATATATAATATATATAATTAAGAAGATATTTAAAGAAAAAACAAAAAAAAAAAGAAAATTGTTGAATTGCTTTCCACAACAATCCAACAATAATTTTATTTATTTATTTATTTTTATTTTTTTTTATGTTGGATGGTAAGGTTCTCTTAAACTTGAGAATTTTAAAAAAATTGGCCTAAGTTTAGGATTTAAAAGTCTACCCTTCAAATGAGATTTTAAAATTATTATATATAAATTATAGGAGTTTTCAAAATTAATATATACAAAATAATAGAAGTTTTGAACACATCCGAAATATTAAATATAGAGATTTTCAAAAATTTTATTTTCCTTCCCACTACCCCGTATCGTCATTGAATGTTATCAATGTAGGAGAATTATAAAAGTTATCAAAACTCCTGTAATTGCTAATTTAAGAGTTTTGAAAACTTTTTCATATAAAGTATTTATGAGAATCCTTATATATCTTTAGGTCTTGGATCATATGCTGATTTGTAAATATGCTTAAATATATCACAACCTTTAGTTTTAAATTGATGATCTTTAAATTAAATTTTGAAATTAAAATTAAGGGCTGAGATTAAGGGTGCGTTTGACAATTAGCTGATAGCTTTTAGCCTTTAGCTGTTAGTTGATTCAATTAGCTGGTTTGACTAGCTGATTCAATTAGCGGTTTGTATTAAAGTATTTGGTAAAACAACTGTTTGACATTAGTTGTTTATACATAAAATGATTATTAAGGACATTGATACGTTATTTTTCAAAATATTTAATTTTGTTCATTTTGATTTGAAATGTATGAGAATTTTTATTATTAATTATTGAAAATTATAAAAATATTATAAAATATTTATTTTTATTTTTATTATTTAGATTTGAAAAAATTATTTTTACTAAAAAATAATGATTTTTTATTAAAATTATGTAAAATATAGAATAATAAATCTTTTGTATATATATTTTTATTATTTTAATATATATAAATAAACTAATAACATTTGTTTTTTCTATTTGATTTAGTTTTAAAAATTTATATATTTTACAAATAAAATAATTTATATGTAATAATTAATAATAGTAACTATTTTAAATTTACAAAAATAAAAATATAATTTAATAAATTAAATATATTAAAAATAATTAATAAATACTATTATAAAAATATATTTATAAGGGTAAATAAGGAATGACCAAAATTAAAATGAAAAAACTCTTTCAAAACGTCGGGTAGATGAGCTTTACAGAAATTAGCTTTTTGGGTCCAAAAAGTTCTTTCAAAACGCTAATTTACCAAACACCTAAATTAGCTTTTTAACTGGTCAAACAACTAAAAGTTGTTCAATAAACTAAAAGTTCTTTAATACGTTGTTTCCCAATCACCCTCTAAATTCAATTTTGCTGAATTAATCATTTCAGTATATGATCCACTTTGATATTTTTATTATACGAGTTTTGATAACATCTATATTTTTAAATTTTAACTCTTAAACTACCGTATTCCAAATTTTGTGTATAATATGTTCGTTTCTGAAGCAAATTTTCTCTTCAAATATCCAATTTTCAGGTATTATTATTATTTTTTTATACTAAATTATTTTATAGTTTTTATACGATAATTTGTTTTATATTGTTTGTAGGCAATATTTTGTTTTATATTTTATATAAAATAAACAATTAATACAAAACATAAGCAATATATAAAAGTAATATATTATAAAAAAATCCACATAAATGCATTATACATTTAAGTAATACAATAAATATAAATTTAGAAATTATACCAAAATAAACAATAAGATATTACAAAATACAATGCACAAAATCTAAACAACTAACTTATTAAAACTAATGCCAAAATAAATATCATATAAAAGTAATATTGTAATCAAACAAAAAATATACATTATATAAGATAAATAGCTTACTAACAATATAAACCAAAATATTGTATAAAGATTATAAAATAATTTAATCCAAAAAATAATACCTGATGTAGGATTTTTTGAAAAGAAATTACACTTAAGAAATGAAAGATATGTCACGTACAAATATTTGAAATACAACAAAATTATTTTAAGAAAGTTTAAAAAGTAAATTATACTACATAAAACTCCATTATATTTTAGTTAAAATTCAAAAAACACCCCGGGATGTTTTATTTATTGCGTAAAACTTCTTTGTATTAATGTAAAATTTGCACAAAATAATATTTTCGTCAAAAACTGATATTTGATTGTAAAATATGAACTCAATAATGCAAGTTTTATACAAATAAAAAAGATAAAATATCTTAAATATTTTTTTGAATAAAATAAATATATAAATAATTCATTAATATTTCATTTTATAGTTTTTTGGAAACAAATTGCTATGTGATTTTTACAAAATTATAAAAATAAATAATTGATCAATTATTTATTTATTTATTTTATTAAAAAAAGTTATTTAAGATATTTTAGGTATTTTATTTGTATGAAACTTGCATAATTTAGATCTATATTTAAAACAAAACATCAACTTTGGGTAAGGAGCGTGTTTTGTATAAATTTTAAATTAACACAAGGGGATTATCACGCAATAAATAAAATAAGTAGTATTGTGTATATTTTTACTAAAAATATAAGAGAGTGTGTTATATAATTTACCAAAAGTTAAATCAAGACTAAAAGTGTATGGGTTCTCAAAACTCCTATAATTAAAAATACAAGAGTTTTTAAAACTACTTTAAATAAAAAAAAAAAAAAAAAAAAAAAAAAAAAAATTCTATTATGGTATGATATCATATAGTTGGAAGAGAATAAAAGTTGAAAACTCTTACATTTTATAGATATAAAAACCTCCTTTCAAGACTAGATCTTTAAAACAATGTTTGACTTTGGTCATGTTTTTAAAAAATTCCTTAAACTTTCAATGTGGCTACTATAAAGTACTCCATCCGTCCCAAACACCGTACAACATTTATATTTGCCACGAGAATTTAGGTGGGGAGTATTAAGTATGGTAATTTCAAATAATTTGGATATTAATTAAGTGATGTGATTGGAGAGAGAAATAATTATTTAGTTTTTTATTTAATTGAT
Organism: Andrographis paniculata; assembly: GCF_009805555.1. Lineage (NCBI taxonomy): Eukaryota > Viridiplantae > Streptophyta > Magnoliopsida > Lamiales > Acanthaceae > Andrographis > Andrographis paniculata. The sequence continues at coordinate 2,135,948 of NW_026137583.1, read as the reverse complement.
ATGATGGGATAAAGTGAAGTATATATTAATATATGTATATAAATATTATTAATTATTTCTAAATTTGAAAATATTGTAGTGAGTTTAGGACGGAGGGAGTATTAAACACTCGTATGTGAAGGTGACACTGGCTGAATCAGTATTATATGAGAACTTGTTGGCTGTAAAGTTTGTTCTAGCTTCAAAAACTTTGCCGATGTTTTTATGAATATCATACAAGATTTGTCTAACTTAGCTTATCCAACGAATTATTATCTATTGTTATTAAACTGGTTCTAACAGTTCAGGAAATATCACTACAAAAAAATAGTATATTTGTAACGGAATTCCGTTTCTAAAGTTTACGTAGCTAACGTAATTTTATCTCTAATTCCGTCTCTAATATCATTAATAACGGAAAAAGTGAATTTAGGAACGAAAAAACCTCGTTACAAAATTGATAATTTCTTGTAGTGTAGTATATGGACTCAAACAATAGTCACTGATTATTACTTACAATAAAAACAGACACGATCTTTTGAAATTAGTCATCTCATCATTCTAATCATAGCCTGTTACCTATTCCCAAATAATATATACCCATATTTCCATATATATATATATACCCATATTTCCATATATATATATACCCATACGTGAATATGCATGTGCAAGCTTGCATGCATGGTGACCATTATTATCTTGTACTCCCTCCGTCTCAAACATCGTGCAACATTTGTGTTTGACATAGGAATTTAGATGGAGAGTATTAAGTATGATAATTTGAGATAATTTGGATATTAAGTGATGTGATTGGAGAGAGAAATGATTATTTGTATTCTTTATTTGAATGATGTGATGGGATAAAGTGAAATGTATATTAATATATGTATATAAATATTAGTAATTATTTCTAAATTTTGAAATATTGCAGTGAGTTTTGGACAAACAAAAAATGAAATGTTGCAAGGTATTTGCGACGGAGGGAGTACAACTTAAAGATTATTTTAATTTGTTAAAATTTTAATTATGTAATTGTTACCAATTATTTTAATTTTTTTCTCTTTTTAGTATAAATAATATATAAATTCTTGTAATAAAATCAATCCTTCAATTTAATTTAATTTAAGTTTTTATGTAGATGCTATAAAAATTGAAAAAAAAAACAAAAATACCATGTAATTGCTTCAACAAGTTTTATAAATTATTTCACTACATATTTCTCTATTGCATATCTACATTATATATATATATATATCATTTAATATTTACATAAATCATAGTCTTTTCATTCCATAAATATAGTCTTAATTGTATTAGGCACGAGATTTAAGTATCAGATAGGAATAGACCAGACCGTTTGTCAGAGACCTACAGCTGGTCTACATAAGGCCTAGCGTGACCTAATCTATTTACTAAAAAGTAAGGTTAAAATTTTTTTTAAAGTCTTTTTATTTAAATAGAACAGGCTTAACTTTAAGAAAAGTCTTTTTTAATTAACAGGTCGGCCTATTTATTATTATTTTTATTTTGTAAAAATATTTTTTTATTATTATATATTTAAAATAATTTCTATCTAATAATATTATTTATTAAATAATTTTTAATTATAAATTTATTAAAAAAAAAAATTGGATTTTTTAACTTATATGTATATATTAAATAATTGTATGTATTTTATTTTTTTATTTTTAATTAAATTTACAAATAAATAAATAAATAAATAAAATATTATGGAGTCTTTTAAATAGGCTTGTAAGCCAAGTCAGACTTTTAAAAAGGCTAGGCTCAGGCTTTTAAAAAAAAAAAAATTTCAGGCTACCAAGCCAGGCTGAGACCAGATATATTTAAAACATGTCAGACCTATTTAGCCAAAGTTTGGCCTGGCTTATTTTCACCCCTAAATTTAAGGAATATTGATATTATATTGGTAGTTGGTAAAAAGTATTGATAAAAAAAATTTTTGCCCTTATGAGTATATTAGTGTAAAAAGTAGTGGCACGCAATTGTGTAATAAAAATAAAAAGTAGGGGTAGTTTTACGGTGATATGATTATTTATGAAAATAAGACTATTGTTTTTAAACAGACAAAAATGATAATTAAAACTATTGTATTGGAATAGATGAAGTATATCATATTAGTAGATAATGGCAAAAATAATTGATATTTTTATTTCAATTTTATATCACATTTTTTTACCAACATAAAAAGGTAAGCAATAAATATATATATATATATATATATTACAAAATTATCATAATTGTTTAATACTAATAGATATATACATATGAGATTGTTAAAATATTATATTTTATGATAGGTTTTAAAAATATTTTATATTAAGTTAAATCAAATCATTTATATATTAAAAACTTTCATATTATGTTAAACTAATTAATCAATATATATCTACGATACTACTGTCTTTTGTAACTGTTTTGACAATGTCGTTATTTTTTTTAAAAAGAATTTTTTTTTATTCATTTTTCATTGTCTATTAATTTTTTTCTTCTAAAATTTATTGAAAAATCTATAAGAATATACCTATTTATTTTTTAAATATTTTTTATTAACAATTTTTTAAAAAAAAAACGATTAATGATATTTAAAATTTTGAGTCAATTTATATTAAATATTTATTTTTAAATATTTAATATTTAACCTCTAAAATATAACTATTTTTATATTAAATATATAAAAAATATTTTTAATATTTTTTAAAAGCCCGTGGATTGACTTGCTTGGCTTACCTCCTACTGGTGGGTTGGGTTGGGCTGCCTAAATTTTAGCCCGCCCCGTTGCAGTTTGACCCGCAAATAATCTATTTATTTGTAGCTTATGTTAAGCTGTGGACTAATTCGCCCCGTCAATCCATAGCCAATGAATGTGGAAATGCTCGTCGAGTCCATTCGTCACGGAAAAACAATTATTAAAGGCAATAATATTTTTAGCCAAAATAAAACAAATACAATGATATTTCTCCGCCGTCGTAGCGGTGAAGTGTTAAAAAATGAATATATTATAAAATTAAGAACCCTATTGAGTTGTGGAATAACTTGAAAAATAAAATATGATCATCTAAAACTGATTGTATTGGCCAAACAGAGAAGTGAATGTCAAAATTTAAGGAAAGACTTTAAAACGGCTACAAGATGTTATTACACTATGTTTATAAATACTTCTCATTTGAACGTATATGGTCAGAATATTCTTGACATTCATATGACGGGAGATATATTTTTTACATTTCATAGCTCAAATATAGTACTCCCTCCGTCCCAAACACTCTGCAACATTTTTTTTTTGGTATGTCCCAAACACCCTGCAACATTTCCAAAATATGAAATAATTAATTATATTTAATCTCTATCCCATACTTTATCTCCTCACATCATCTAAATAAAAAAATAAAAATATATATTTCTCTCTCCATCACATCACCTAATTTCTAAATTATCCTACTTAATACTACCCACCTAAAAACCCGTGTCAAAAGCAAATGTTGTACCTTATTTGGGAGGGAGTACTACAGAAGCGTATCATAAAAAGCCTTTAAAAAATATTTAGAGATTATTGTATGTCTTCTATTGGCATAACAAGCTAATGAGTCGTTGCTAAAGAAAAATTGCAAATCTAAACATACTAGTTCAAGATTATTTCTTGAAATTTGACTTAATCTTCCAAACTGAGCAATGATCATTAATGTATTTTTTTTTAAATAAAAAATATTTTGATTCATTATTTTTTTATTTCATTACATTCTATTTTTTCAGCTCATATTTAGTCTTGTTGTCTCATTTATCCTTCAATGCTCAAGCCCTCCTTTCCCCTCTCTCACGTTACTTTCCCCGTCACATACTCTACCCCTTCACATCTAAATTTCTAGTTTTGCCACTGCAATATAGTATATGACGATGGAAGTGCTGAAAAATCTGATTTTTTATAATGAAATAAACTAGAATTGAAGAATAAAATACTTATCCATTTAATAAAAACTTTAAATCAAGTTTTCATCAATTACAAAATGTAAGAATACATGTGATAAATATCTTGAAATACAATTAGACAAGAAGAAATTAAAGTTGAGTCAAGGAAGACCTCTTCCCGTTAAATGAAATTCGACCGGTAGTATTCCGGTGTATCCGTATCGTCTTCAAAGATAAAACGGTTACATCTTCTGGAAGTAGCACTACTGTCGAAAAGCCTATTGAATAGGAAGTTTCCTTAGTTAGAATTTTAACAGAAATAAAATAATTATTATCAAAGAATACACCATAATTACGAATTATGAAATGTGAATATGAAAACAATTGTAATCATAATAATAACCATAATTAGAATTATATATATAGAAATTCTTAATTAAGATAATAATAAATATGAAAATCATACATATGGTAAATTATATCTATTCAATGTAGATAGAGTTTTTTTAGATTTCTCTATCCGACACGTGAGCACACTGAGTTGGTCCAACATCTGTCTGAAAGCCCGCGGCTTGTTTCGGTGAATCATTAAATAATGTGTACATATAATTATATTTTACTATTAATTTATTTATTTTTCACTTATCAGAATTCGATTTGAAGTAGAGATCATTTAATTTTTAATTAAATATTAATTTCATAATTGATTTTCCAAATACTTTTAAAATGAGAATTTAAAAAATCTTCTATGTAAGTGAAAATAGCCAAGGCATGATCCTCCTAAAAAAGATGTTATTGTATATGAAAATATAGCTTTTGCTTGAACCTTCTCATTCATGTGATTTACAGGAAGACTAGTAAATTTTTATCTTCAACTAGCGTATACTGAGACAAATCTAACAAATAAATATCATATCTCTCGTATGTTCTTACGTTTGTTTTTATTTTAGTTTGGACCCTAAAAAACAAATTTATTTTAACAAGTATTTCATTTGAAGCGGCCACCACTTTGCACTTGTATAAGTGACCTCTTATGAATATCCTATCATACTATATTGTCGAATAGTAAAGAATTATTAAAATCTCAATGTTTAGCCTACAATACAAAAGAAATATCAATACTTGTTTCTTGTTTCTTTCCTACTTTATGAATGATCGAAGACATGTCTTCTAAGTGTGGCAATGCGAACTCATGTATGTTGGTTTTCCCATTAAGAAAAGTTTGTGAGATCTCCATCATTAGGATTGGATATCCACTAAACCTTCTTAAATGTACTTCTTCAAACTCATTCCTCCAAACAACTTTTTAAATTTATCTCGCTTTAATCATTTGGTTACCGAATCTACTAGGTTATTTTTAGACTTTACATAGTCTAACAAGATTAGCCATCTTGATATCAATTCTCGTACGGTATTATATTAACGAAAAAATATCATAATTTAACGTTGTACATCATATTTCATGCCCTTTCAATTGACGCTAGGCCCTCACAATGTATCATTGTTGTGGACACATATTTCTTCCACCATGGAATCTTTTGTTACGAGTTGTCGAACCCGCTCGGCTTACTTGCCCACTTTATCCAAAATTATAAATTCTAATTTCATGGACAGTTACATATTTTATTCATCGATTTCTATGAAAACACATCCTCCAATTGTGAATACATATCCATCCATGGAACACGAATAATTACGAATCCAATATCTAATTGGCATCAGGGTATCCTTCAAGCCATGAAGGATTTTTTTATAAATCATAGTCCTAAATTTTGAGCATATTTTAAATATCTCGAAACCCTAACAGTAGCATTCCAGTGATCTTAACTTGGATTACTAGAGCATTTACTCATTTTATTCACTGAGTATGCAAGATCAATTAAGTAAGATCCATTTAGAATGCATAACTCTCTGAGATCTTTATGTATTCCTATTGAGCTACAGGGTTACCCAATTTTTGTTTAGTCTGACGCTTGGGTGACTTGGGGTTTTCACCGAAGAGCTAGCATATGCTTTAAATTTTCTCAACACATGGTGAGATTGAATTAGTATAATTGTCTTTGGGTGTATAGTTACTTTGGTCCCAAGCATCACATCGGCTAACCCTAAATCCTTAATGTCGAAATTTATTTTGAACATTTTTTTTGTCCATACAATGAATCGTTGATCAGTTTCCATGACCAAAATATAAACTACATACAGGCACAAGGTTTTTAAAATCTCCTTTGTAGTAAAAATATTTATCACACTCATTATATTTGAAACTATTTGTCAATATCGGTTCGTCAAATTTTAAGTTCCACTGATTAGACACTTGTCTGAGACCATACAATGACTTAGTATTTTTGCACACCTTGCCTTATTGGATAGTAACTACAAAGCTTTATGATTGTTCCAAGTATATCTCATTCTCGAAGTCATTTTTCAAAAGTGCAGTTTTGAACCTCCTCAGCTTCAATATCATTGAACATATAGGAAAACTAGTGAATTTTTTGTCTTGAACTATTTATACATAGCATATACCAAGACAATATTATCAAAATAACAACCTATATCTCGTTTAAAGTGGCCCCCACTTCGTACTCGCATCGTGACCTCCTATAAGTATTATGTTATACTATATAATTCATATGTTTATTGTTCTTATATTATGTGTTGTGTGAGACTATATCATGTGTTACTAGTTATATGTTATATTTGTACTATATTTATATAATTTATATATTGTCGGTCTTTATATTGTGTGTTGTCTGTCTTTATATGTTGTGTTATTTATCCTTATATTATGTGTTGTCAGACTTTTTATTGTGTGTTATCTATCCTTATATCATGTCTTGTCATTTCATCTGTTGTTTTTATATTATGTTAATAGAACTCTTGTGTTGTTTATTTTTTCTATCGTGTGTTATCGTGTTTATATTATATGTTGTCAGTTGGGTCGAATTTTGTATCTCAATATAGTAATCACAATTTATAACACATTATGTTTTTGTTGGAAAATATAGGGCAATATTAAGGCAACGGGAATGAAGCCGAGTCGAAGAAGACCTCTTTCTGCATAGCAAAATATCGTCAGTAGTGCTTTGGTATATTCATATTACTCCTAATGTAAAACGGTTTATATCCTCTCGAAGTACCACCAGTAGCAAGTGGCCTAAAAAAATACGGAGAGAGTATGATAGTTGAAAGAGGGAAGAGGTGAGAGTATCTCAGAACGAGAGTGTGTAGACTAATAACAACAATTTTTTTATTTAAAGACATGGAATTAATAATGAAAATAGAGTGAAGTGTGCAATATTGTGTATGGCCAGATTTGGATGAAGAAATAAAGTTGTAGACTCTGAATCGCTTATCACAATTATTTACACTACTCCCTCCGTCTCATATCTATATATCCATTTGTTTTTCGTACGGAGTTTTAGAAATATTAGTATTATATTAGAATAAGTAGAAATTAAGGTAAAAAGACTAAATTAACCCTATTAGTATTGTATGATATAAAAGTAATGGCATTTGTGTAATATATTGTAAATTGGAAGGGTATTTGTAAAGTTAGGTAGATGGTACAATTACTAAAAAAAGAAAAAGATACTTTGTTATGGGACGTACCAAATGGAAAAATGGATAGATTGTTAAGGGATGGATGGAGTATTTTACTGGTGAGTTTTCAGGTCGAACACAGGGATTTTAAATCGAGAAATTTAATCAAGAAGATGAACTAGTGATATGTATCGGAAAAGCGGTAAAGAGGCTCGCCTGCGCGTGAGCTGAAGAAAAAAATTGCTCTAAGACCGAATTAAAGAAAGCGAGTAAATGTGAGCAGCTGGGTGAGCGAAAGCAGGGGCGGTGAATAATGGAGGCAGCGAGAGCGGTAGATGAGCGAAAGCGAGCTGGTGAAATAAAAGCGGTATATGTATACTAAGTGAGCGGTAGGGGGCGACCAGATAGTGTTTTGTGTAATCTCTACGTTCCTTAATGGGTAGAATTTCATGGATGAAATGAGCGAATGATGTTAAGGAATAAGCAAAATTTATACATATACACACGTAAACGACATAATATGTGAATGTAATCATACAAACAGATTTACATAGAACTTGGATCGATGATACTTGACCTTAAGAGATTTACAACAAGACTTCAATGGAACTCATAATGAAAACATTGTAAGCAAGAAATGCTACTGTCACTAGACATTTATGTGACCCGATAGACAAACGTCTATGCCCCTTTAATTATTATAATTTATGTCCCATTAGTGACTTTACCCTTTTGTTACCTTTCTTTAATCGAAAATCGAATTCAGGACAGTAGCTAAGCAAGTCGACAAGGCTCCCACATACTTAATTATATTGAACTACCTAGGATCTGTTAATGAATACAATACGAAACTAGGCTGGGATAATCAATTATTCTCTGTTCTTTCTCAGCGACACAGAATTCCAAATTAATTATGCCAATACAAATATGAAAAGAGGAAATGGGCGAATATGAAGAAATCTTGATATTGCAGTACTTACTAAAGAAAACAGTAAATATTTACATAAAGAAAACTGTACAAAAGCAGTAAACAAAGCTGTAGACTTAAACTACAAAGCAATAAAGTGAACGGCCAGAGAGGGAGAACATCTCAACCCCTCTAGCCATTTCTACTAGGGAACTCTCTTATAGGGTTGGAACTCTTGGAAAGGAAGAAGGCAACAAAAAGTAAGAACTCTTGTAGTATTTGCGGTGTATATTCTGATATGAGTATATTTTTACAGAAGAAATATGACCCTATTTATAGCTTAGAGAAGACAGCAGTTGCGGGCAGTTGAGAAGTGGCAAAAATCGCTGAGCAGTTAGGCAGTTGGTGACAGTTATTCTATTAGAACAGTTGCACTGGCCATAACTTCCAGAGCGTTCGCTTTGCTTGCTTAGTAAGGGCGCAGACCTTCCTTGTTTGCGTAGATGCTGGAGGGCATCAGCGTAACTAAAGCGATATTTTCGTCACTAGCTAGTATTGGAATGACTAGACCGCTGAGAGATGAACACTTAGTGGATTTATGGAATAGTTCACTCTCGCTTCGCTGCGGTGGATGTCTTGTCACTTATATAAATGTCATTGTATTTATATTATAAGATACTAATATAAGTATTTTTATTTTTCTCTCTTAATTTATACTGATATAATAAATAATATTAAAAAATTAATATGCAAAACGTAAATATAATTTTTATTACTGAACGGAGGTAGTATATATTTTTTAAATCTCGTTACTCTAAAATACATAAACAACAAGCTTGTACTTTAGAGTGGTCACTAAATTTTATAAGTTAATTTCCAATGGCCACTAAAACCTCATTAATCATTTAATAATAATAATAATAATAATAATAATAATAATAATAATAATAAAGAATTAAACGATCGTTTAGTAGTTTTATGAAGCATAAATTGAAATTTTGAAATTTTTGTTTTGATTGCGATTTTGTTTTGTTCCAGTATACGTTGATAAATAAAATAAATAAAAAGATCTAATAATTTTAATGGTTGGCCGAAATTATTGTACAAATAAATCTAAAAGGTGCCACATATATCTTTAGGAAGTAAAAGTAAAAATAAAAAATGAGTGGATTAGAATCATGGTTCGCCATGATTGGAGAAGAAGAAGTGGGAGGGAGAAATACAAAAATTAAGAATAATTCAAATTATAATTGAATTCAATTATTTAAATTTTAATTTTTTAAAATTGATTATATTTAATTATTTTAATTATTTGTTATCAGTTATAATTTAAAAATATAATCGATATTTGACCGATACATTAAAACGATACCATGCGATGTATCTGGAACGATAAAGACCGATCAGCCATGATTAAAATAGAAATTGATTTGAATGGGTAGCGGAGGCATGTAATTCGTTGCATTGCATGGATTAACACAAATTGCGCGTGCAACACACTAGCTTGGTACTTACAATATTCACCACCACAAATACCAATATTCATATGCTATGTTACTATTATTAGTCTTCCTCCCGACATTATAAATACCCTTCAATACTCCAAACTCAATTCATTCACCAATCACTCCATCACCTATTCTATTCATTCACATTCACTTCTCTCAATATCTTCTATACTCTTCTCAACACATTCACTTATTCACCAAAAATGTCGAGCGGTCAGTTCAATGCCGGACAATCCCAGGCCCAATCACAGGTAATTATATATATATATATATATAGGCGGCAGTGGCGGCTACAGTATTGAATATAAGTGTGTTGAACACCATAGGGTATAACCACAGGCAGCAAACACACAATATGCGTTAATATAATACAAATACAACACAGAAAATAACAACACATGATACATTCTCATACAACAGTTGATTTTTGCACATAACATACGAACAAACAACGCATGTCTTTATTACAAACGAACATGTGTTATATTTACGTATTTGTAAACTGTATACGATGATATATATATATATGTATATGTATATGTATATGTATACATATATAGGCCAAGACTGAGCAGTGGGTGGATTCTGCGAAGAGCACCGCAGAACAGGCTCACGACAAAGCCCACCACGCCGTTGGCCATTCAGATCAACACACCCAGCAGACCAAGGAGGAGAATGCTGGAATCCTTCAACAGGTAATTATTTAATTCATTATTTAATTAATTTACCCAATTTCCATTTTAATAATATTAATTAATTTATTGTTATTCTGCAGACCGGCGAGCAGGTGGCTCATATGGCTCAAGGTGCAATTGATGGCGTCAAGAATACCCTGGGCATGGGTGAAAAGAAAAATTAAATATATTTATTTATTTACAGCTAGCTAGGTCGTAGCTAGCAGGCCAGCCTAATAATGCATTTTGATGTAATTTCTTATACATTGGGACACTTAATTAATATTCTTCTATTAGTTTGTTCCAATGTATATATTTTTTATTTATTTATTTATTTTTAATTGTAGTCTGTAATAATGTAGTAGGATTTCCTACCCGTTGAGGATTCATGTATGTAATTCTCTTCAAGTGTAATAAAATGGATAATATTATTATAATTAGAGAGTATGCATGCGGATTGCAATTTAAATAATCCATCATTTTCATTTTAATCTGTGAGTCATTATTTTCTATTTTTGGAATTTTAATTATATTTTAATTTTATACTCCTTTCGTCCAGAAAATTTAATCTCACTTCTTTGCAAAAATACAAAGAAAATAGGCTAAATTTTCTAGATTGGAGGGAGTAATTTATAATTTATTTGTCTTTTTATTAAACTAATTATTTATTTTAACTTTAATATAAAATTATTAATATTATATTATACTCTCTCCGTCCCAAAATAATAATATTATTTTGTCATTTTTATCTGTTCCGTAATAATAGCCTCATTTCTATATTTTTGGTAACTAACTCTCTACCTTTTTACAAAAATATTTTCTTTTTTACAATAATTATATAAAGTAAAGGTATTTTGAATTTTTAAAAATACTTTTACGCCCACTATCAATATAATATTATTATTTCTTAATTTTTATGTCAATCTCAAATGTCCCTATTGTTTTAAGATGGAGGGAGTAATTAATATTACTAATACATTTTACTAAATTGGCAGATTGTGCCCAAAGGTTACAGTTTTACTTTTCATGCTGATAAATTTTACTTTTCATTTAAAATATAAAAAATATTTTGTAACAATTATATTTTTCTTGAATAATCGTATTTTACACTTTTTAATAGCAATTAACAATAAATTATGTAATTTTATTTGTTCTATTTAAACTAAGGGCCCGTTTGGATTGACTTAAAAAATAAGCAGAAGCAGAAGCCAAAAGTTCGTTTTGGATAAATCATTATAAAAGCAGCTTTTCGTAAAAAACTGTTTGGACGTTATACATTTGAAAGTATTTTTTTTAAACTGTTAAAATTACTTAAAAGGACATGCGGTTAATATAATACTAGTTTTTCTATAACATTTTTATAATTTAATTTAAATTTTACAAATTATATTTAAAGAAATTAAAGTATAAAAAATGTACTTTTAAATTTTGATTATTTATATTTTAAAATTTTAATGTAAGGATAATGTATCAATTAAACATAAATTTACAATATAATATTATATAATTTGTATTTTATAATTAATTTTAAAATTTTATAAATTATATTTAGTAATTTAAGTATAATTAAAAAATTTATATACTCCTATTTACATTCGGTATTTAAATTTTAAATTTTAATCCAAATATAGTACATAAATTAAAAATAATAAATTAATCATATTTTTTAATTTGTATTAGAATATAATATATATAAGTTATTTATTTTTATATTATATTATAGTATTTATTATTATTATTATTATTAAGGATAAAACAGTAATTTTAACTGAAAAGTATTTTTTTTATTTCAAAAGCTATTTTTCAACTTCAAAAGCTGCTTTTGCTTTTAGACAGAAGTTAATGCAAATAGATTTCAAACTGTTTTTTTTAGAAGTAGAAGCCAAAAGCTCCTGCAAGAAGCCAATCCAAACGGGCCTAACACTCCCTTCTTCATTTTTAAAATGTCAATATGTATATCAATATAGAAAATGTTATATACCATTTATTTGGTAGTTATTTATATATATAAAAAAATGATCAATACGAAAATATTCAAATGCAAACTCTTGTTGATCTAAATTCCGAACTTGATATTGAGTTTGTTAGTAAATTTATTGATATTTTTTTTCAAGATAAATAAATTTTTTTGAATATTTTTTTCTCACACATACACGTTTTTCTTCTTATTTATTTATTTTTTTTTATGTCATACTTCTCTTTAAATTTTTGCTGAATTTATATATGTTTATTTGAATTTATTATTTATAGTATAGTTGTCTATATATTATCTAATGAATTTATAACATCTGACAATATTATTTATTAAAAATAAAGAGATTGTTTATTAGATAAATGTGAAAATTAATTATTTAATGTTACTAATATTTATATTATTAGATATTAGAAAAAAAAATATAGTTAGAAATATTTTTGGAGGATTGTTAGTGAAAAGACGGTAAAAATATATATATTTATGAATAAGATTAGAGATATGTAAAAATATTATTAATAGTTAGATATTTTTTCTTCTTATTTTATTTTTTCAAATACATATATAAATATTATATTAAAATAAATAAGAATATAAAATAAAAAATATCGAAAAAATTATCTCAAAAAATAACTAAACACACGTTTTACTTTCAGTTGAGATAAAAAATTAAAATTAAAATTTTCAGTAAAAATAAATAAATAAATGTATAATAGTTTTAAAAATATATTACCCCCCCCCCCTCCCCCAAAAAAATAACAAGACTTACAAAAATAAACTAATTATGAAACCATTAGATTTCACATCTTTTGGAATATTTAACAACAAGACCAATAAAGGTAAAATTTTTAAATAGTCCCTTCATTTAAACAATTTTGATCATTTTATTTTTAATATGTATAGAATATTAATTGATTCTATATTGATCAATAGTCTTCGTAAATAACATATTTTATTTTTTAATAGCAATTTTTAATTAATTTTTTAAATTTTATTAGTTCTAATAATGCATTTTAGTCAATATTAACGTCACTTACCATAAAAATTATATTATTATTATTATTATTATTATTATTATTATTCTTAAATAGTCTTAATTTTATTTTGATACTGCTTAAAATTAATAGTAATAATGTATTAAAAACTTGTTAATATTGATGTAAATTTAGAAGAAAATCAAATTGAGCATATTGATGGATCATGTACAAGAATGATATATGATAGTTATGAAAGTTTCAATACTGTAAAGAGTACGCGAGAAAGTCTGAATTTAGCATTTTAAAGAGAGCATTAACAAAAGAAAAATATGCATATATAGCATATGATAAATCACAAGTACCATCTACAAAAGATTTCCAAAAGAGTAGGATGTCCAACTCACTCAGTGCCATAAAGAAAGAAGATGAATTATGGATTATTCTGAAAACAATTACAACATACAATCATGATCTTAATCCAAATATGTCGATTTTAATGCCGACTCATAGAAAAATTGGTGTGCACATAAAGAGACAATTGGAGGCTAACAATATTGCGGGTATAAGGCCAAGTAAGAACATTCGATTGTGTGAAGTTCAAGCTTGTGGTCCTGAAAACATTGGATGTCGTCCAAAAGATTGTAGGAACTTTATAGAAAGCATGAGAAGATTGAGATTGGGTAATGGAGATGCAGAAGTTATTCGAAAGCTTTTTGCGAGATTGCAACATCAAGATAGAAATTTTTTTATGTGATAGACATTGATGATGAGGGAATGTTAAGAAATGTATTGTGGATTCATCTGAGAAGTCGAGTTGCATATGGAGACTTCAATGACCTAGTGAGCTTTGATATGACATATCTTGTCAATAAGTATGAAATGTCGTTTGAAGCTTTTGTTGGGATAATCATCATGGTCAATTTATATTACTAGGGTGTGCTCTGGTGACACGTGAAGACTCAACTTCATTTAAATGGCTTTTCGAAAATTGGGTTCAAGCAATGGATGGGGTGCAACCTAAAGCTATATTGATCGATCAATGTGAAACATTAAAATAGCAATAAATGAGGTGTTTTCGGACACTATACATCGATATTGTTTGTGGCATATAATGTCGAAATTGTCTTTAAAGTTTAAGGGTATTCAGGAGTATAAATAGGTGATTGTCGAATTCAAAGAAATAGTATATGACAGTATTACGATTCCTAATTTTGAAAGAAATTTGGCTGATTTTTTAGTCAAATATGGATTGGAATACAAAGTCTGGTTTCAAGATTTCTATGCTAAAAAGGAAAAGTGAGTTTCAGTTTATTTGAATCACATGTTTTGGGTTGGTATGATTTCAACGCAAAGAAATGAATGGATGCGCGCATAATTTTATGATTATATCCATTCAAGATGCACACTGAAAGAATTCATGGAACAATATGAAGTGGCAATTGCCAAGAAAATTCAAAAAAAAAAAATATGGTAGACTTTGATTCAAAGACAAAAATTAAGACATGTAAAAGTTCAAGAAGAAATTGACCGAATGCTACCGGAAGATGATGTTGTTGAAGTTGGTATTGAGAAATTTTTTGTGATGGAAATGAGACTTCGAAATGATTTCTTTATGAATGAATTCACTTATAAAGTTGAATATCGTCCGGATGGAGAATATTTTGACTGTGAATACAAGAGTTTTGAGTTTAAGGGAATAGTTTATTCTCATATATTTAAAGTAATAACAGTGAAGGACATACACTTTATTAATGGAAGATACATTTTAAATAGATGGAGAAAAGATGTGTAAAAAAGACATACTTCGATATTTTTTAAAGGAGAATACTTACATATGACGGAAGAGTTCAAGAAATTTCAACAAGTTGAAAAATATTTTCAAGAATGTTCTGATATGGCTATGGACAATCCTCAGAAGATAAATTTTCTTGAGGAAAAATAAATTGAATTGAAAGAAGAACTTGTGAATTGGGAGCCTACAATATATGAAAATAATTTTTCGGCACCAACAATCGAAAGTCTTGACGTTAAATGTGCTTATTTATATGATCCTCATGTTACTCTATTGCGGGAAATGCCGAGGCATAATCGTAGAATGCCGGCTTATGAAGTTGCTTAGAGAACTAGAGTCAGAAGACAACACGAGGAACGGAAACTACCGGTATGAGAGAAAATGGAAACAGAGGAAGAAATAAAGGTCGGGTTTAAAATAATAGAGAAAAGACAATCAATAATCAAAATATCAATAATTTTGATTTAAATGATCGTCCAATATTTAGTGACGTTTTGGAGACAACATTTGGAACATGACTAAGATCTAATTAGAAGAAATTATTTTATTCACGATTTGGTAAGTATTTTTTATATTTATTTTCAAAGAATATATATCATATTTCAGTTTTATATAATAATATTGTTTTTAATGCAGAACAAGAAATATCTTATAGTGTTGATCGTCAGAAAACTTAATGTTCAAATTTTACAATATTTGTGTAAGTATTTTTTTATTATGTTTTTTTTTTCATATTATTTATTATACATACATCTAACATTTTGTTCATTTTTATTCTATCCAGTTTGAAATTTTACATTCATCCATGTAGCTGTACTTATAGCTGCTTTTGTTGTTTTGGCTTTATTCTTTTTCAAAAAATTAAAACAATTTGTTAAATCAAAATAGATTATCACAAAATTTACCATATATACATATATATTTATTTTAGTATTAAATATTTTAATAAAATCAATTAAATGATCTATATAATAAAGGTCTGTACTATCTAAAATATTTTAAAATTGTATTTTAAATCAAAATTTATCTATTGATTGAAAAAATAATATCAAAAATTATAAATTAAATAGAATTGTTTAATTCTCCTATATTATCTAACGGTTTTATAAATTTTTGTAGATATGTTCATAATAAATTTTTAAAAATATATATTTCCTAGTAACTCAATCCAATTATAATTAATTAATTATAATGTAGATATTTATAAAATTATTCATAGTATATTAAATGCAGCCGTAATATATCTAAAAATTTGTATACTCATTAAAAATCAGCTTAATTTTAATTTTATTGAAATTACGCATAAATATGAAAGGTTATGTATTTGTTTTAATTTAAATATTTTAACATATTTTTAATATTTCATATATATACATATATATTTAATATTAAACATTTTAACACATTCAATTATATTTTTTATATAATAGCATTTGTCCTATCTAAAATATATAGAATATTTTGTTAAATCAAAATTTATCCATTGATTGAAAAGATAATATCAAGATTAGAAATTAAATACAATGGTGCAACTTTCCCGTAATATACGACGTTTTATAAAATTATACATAATATATTAAATGCAGTCGTTGTATAGGAATTTGTACATACACTAATTTATTAAGAGATATTAAATAGTTGACATTTAAATTGGACGTGAATATTATATTTTTTTAAATCCAAAGCTAAATATTGAAATGTATATAAATTCATTCTTTTGTTAACAACAATAATATATCTTATTTTCTAAAACTATGGCCGGGACTCCAAGCAAACAATCAATCCTTCAAAAATAATGGACAGTGTATTTATCTCCAAAAAAGTTGAAACCATGTATGAGTGTTCGAGGATTCAACATTTTGATTTGAAAAAAGATATTTTAGAGTTATTGAACTGGTTCATTTCATATTGTGGGAAGCAGTTTGTGAGCCAAATTCTTCCGGAAGAAGAGCCACTCATGAACGCTTATGATTTATATCTCGAGGTTGTCGAAGAGAGAGAAAAAAAAAAAAAAAGAAAAAAAAGACATTCTTGTTATTGTTCTATCTTATTCTACCAGTTTTACTCCTAAAGTTTCTACCAATCGCGATGATATTCCATGAAGAGTTGTTGGAAGAGTTTCTTAGTTTATTTTATATTGTTCTTGTTTTCTAATGTATCGGAATATTTGTTAGAAGGGTTTCTTAGTTTATTTTCTATTGTTTTTGTTTTCTGATGTATAGTTTTCCTATGATTATGAATAAAATTTGTTGTTGTTAATGTTGTTGTTATTTTTTTTCAATTTTTTTTTATAGAATAATATGGGTAAGAACAAATAAAATTATACATTTCGAAAAAGAGTTTGGAATACACGATGAATGCAATTAATTATGAATAAAACTATGAAGGAATCCACTTCACTTTTATCAATATTGAAATTGAAACATCTTCACTCCTATCAAAACTGAGTTTGATTCGTGAATAGAAGCTAAGTCTTAGTCTTTAGAACTAGAACTTTGTAAAACTTTGAGAGCATACAAAATAATATTATTTTCACTAAAATCGGAAACGGAGAATATTCCTTTCTTGGCGGTTTCAGTTCCAACCGGAACTATCATCTAGGTTAAATCGATCTTTTTTCTCTGACCGTAAACCGCCAGTTCAAAGCGGCGGTTTCAGTTTGAACACATGCATATTGTATTTTTATTTTTTATTTTTGAAAAGAAATATATATTAACTTGGTGTGTCGATGGGACGGTGGGTGAAGATGAGGGGGAAAAAGGAAGAAAGGGAGATAGAAAATTAGACAAGATTAGGGAAAAAAGAGGACATAGAGGAAGAACCTGGGTGTGAGTTGCTGCGGCTTGGATGTGTAATGAATTACGATAAAAACATTCATTATAATATTAATTTTTTATAAAATTATAATAATATTAATATTAGTAAAAATAATTAGTTATAGTGATGCATATTATAAATTTTATTATATAATTATATTTAATTTAACTTATTTAGAACGCGGGTTTGTGGATTTTTATCTAGGTTTGATTTTAATTTTTTATTTTTGTTTATATTTATGTAACTGACTCAAAGATGTAAATAAAAATCCTAATCATATTATTTTGAAATTGTATTTCTACAATATGATAACTTTGGAGTATATAAATAGATAATGTAAGTTTATACTCTCTCCATCCCAATTCAAAGTATTATTTTTGTTTATCCTACTTTATAGTACTTCTTCCATCCGTCTCTGAGGGTTATTTGCGTTTTGCATTATTATACTTAATATTAAAAATATATTTATATTTATATAATTTTTTTTTTGTACAAATGTCCTTTTATTAGTATTATAAGACACTAATGGAATTATTTTTGCAATTTTTTTAATTTATACTACGTTTTGATATAATAATTAATATTCAAATATCAACACACAAAAAGTAAATTAGACCCTTTAGAGCTGGACGAAGGTAGTATCTATTTTCTATTTTATACAAAATTATTATATACTAATACCAAAATACTCTTATGGTGTGTTTGTTTGAGGGATTGGATTTTTTTTCCACTATTCATCCAATTTTTTCCCCCAAAAACATCAAATCAAACACCTATTTTTCATTTTTTATATTATACTAAAAATCAATTTTACATTCAAAACATCACATCAACACCTATTTATATCACATCATACAACTATTCAAATTCAAAATTTTTACTATTCAAATCCCAACTCAAAATCCAAACCTACAATTTGACAATCAGTTGATAGCTTTTATTTGTTAACTGATTCAATTAGAGGCTAACATTTAGCTGATTCAATTAGAGGTTAGCGTTTAACTGATTCAATTAGCTAGTTTGACTAGCTGATTCAATTAGTTGTTTGTATTAAAGTGTTTGGTAAAATAACTGTTTGATAATAGTTGTTTATATGTAAAATAACAATTTAGGACATTTATATTTTAACTTTTAAAATTTTTTAATTGTGTTTTTTTAGTTTTAAAATTTTTTAAATTTTCGTTATTAGTTATTTGAAATTATGAATGTGTTATAAAATATTATTTTATTAATTTTAGATGTGAGAAAAATAATATATATTTTTATTAAGAAATATGAATATTTTTTTATTAAAAATTAATGTAAAATATAAAATAATAAAATTTTTGTAAATATATTTATTTTATTAATTATTGATTAATTTATTATATTTATAATTTTTAATAAATTTATTCTATTTTATTTAATTTTAATATAAAAATAAATTAATAATATTTATGTTTTTATTTTTATTTTATTTTAATAAATATATATAATTTACAAATAAAATTAATTATATATAAAATTAATTAATTTGATTTTATAGAAATAAAATTATAATTGAATAAATAATATATTAAAAATTTATAATTACCACAGTAGAAACTATATTTATATGTATGTGAAATAAATAATAACATTTTAAGGGCAAATAAGGAAGTTATATATTTACCAAACACCTACATTAACTTTTTATTGGTCAAACAACTAAAAGGTGTTAAATAAACTAAAAGCTTTTCAAAAAGTTGTTTGCCATACACCTCATAATTATTTGTAAAATTATAAATATATCGTTACATATACAATTACTTTATACGTATAAAAATATCAAAAACTCGTCTCTATTTTTACTAACCAATAAAATACTATTATTTTTTAATTTATTATAAAATTTCAAAAAATCTCGTTCAATGGCGGAGAGAGTATAACATTACTGGAAGTTCATAAATTAATCATTGATATTATAGAGGAATTTCAAAGGTAAAATAAATAGTAAAGAGTAGAATATAAATAAAAATGAAAAATAAAAATTGCAGTGTTATCTTAGTAGTGGAGGAAATGAAAAACAAAAATTGCAGTGTTATCTTAGTAGTGGGGGATTGAACTTAAATTTCATTTACCTAATCCAAGTTATCGTTAATTAAATGAAACTTGTACAAATTTTCTTAGGCTAATCAACGACGAAAATGATAGTCCATTGCCGAGTATTGTCTCATCACTTAGCTTTGAAATTCTGATACTATCCTGTGCTGTCTGGTGTGGGTCGTAGTGTTTGAAGGTGTTTGACAAAAAAATTTTTGAAAAGTTTTTAATTTATTGAATAATTTTTATTTATTTGGTAAATTAGTTTTTTAAAATAGTTTTTTTTGACCTAAAAAATTAATTTATGAAAAATTAATTTACCTAGCATTTTGAAATAGTTTTTTTCAGTATATGCTCAATTGTCATGTATAAACAACTAATATCATAAATTTATTTTATCAAATATTTTAATACAAATAATTAATTAAATCAGCTAACAACTATTATCAGTATATTGAATTAGAGGACGCCGTCTAATTGTCAAACACGGCTTTATTCTCTCAGTTTCGCGCACATTCTTTCCACGTCTATTTTATTCGTAGTCATTCTACTGTACGTGCAGCTGTAGAACTGCCACCAACTCCAACACAAACGTCGCATTCCTCCTCTTCCAATCCTTCCTTTACCTTTGCTTTCTTGGTTATTTTCTCCTCGCCTACGGTCATGGCCGCTCTGCAAGCCCACGTCCTTTTTCTACCCTCTACCGCTCCAAGTCTCGTCCATTTCAAGAAACCTCACCATCCATCCTCCTTCTCTAAGATAGTGTTCCTCGGAAGGAAGTTTAATGTGGAAGTGGGTTCCAGAGTCGGCGGCTGTTGTAGAGCGATTGCTAGTAGCAGCGGTGAAGCTGAGATTGAGAAGTCAGTTGCAGTGGACGGTGTAGATGTGAGGCCTCCGTTCGACATCAATTTGGCGGTCATCCTTGCTGGCTTTGCGTTTGAAGCTTACACCACTCCTTCTGTAATGTTCTCTTGTTCTTCAACTGCACACAAGTTTATTTTATTCTATTTTTCAATAATTCTGCTTTCTTCTAGTTGTTTGTTGTGAGGAGGCGACGGGAAAATGGCATTGGGAAATATTGTGTTCTTGACTGATGGGTTTTTTAAGTTTTGAAGTGAAATTGTATCTGGTTTCTAGATTTCATTAGTTCTTTTTTCGCCTGTGGTACTTTTTCTTAGTTTGGAGTGATAGGTCTGAAAATATGCTCTGAATCCCGCAAGCAATCACTCAAAATGATAAACTTAAATTCTACTAATATGCTCTAAATCCCACAAGAAATCACTCAAAACTATAGAACTTAAATTCTACTGAAGTACATGAAGTTCAAAACTTGCAAATCCTGTGTGACGTGATACTAATATGATGGATATGCTTACATTTCGTTGTTAAATGAGTTTCATTAATCTACAAGAGAAGATTGGTTCCATTATCCAAATACAGTGTCCTCCCTTATTCATCTGATATTTGTTTGTGGAACATCTACTTGTGTTAAATTGGGATCTCCATTGATAGATAGCTGTACCACCTGCAGTTCCATAACAACTGCTAGAATGGGACTGTGGAAAACAAATTTCACAAATCAAGAAAACTAACAACTATTCTGTCACCCATTTTGATCACTCAACAGGATCTAATCTAGGAACTCAAGTCCAAAATTGTTACTATCAATTATGTATCTTGTATGTACAAGAATTGATCTCATACTTGAGTAGATGTTTATGCCTTTCCAGCCTTCCATAATGCAACATCTTTTGTCCTAATGCATTACTTTCTTGGATGCAAAACAGCTACCAATCGTGTATGTGTGATATTTACAGTTTTTCCAACACATTAAGTATATAAATCTATCAAAATCATCCAGAAATTTACGAGATTAAGGCTAGAATTTTGACATTAATCTAGCAAAGAATGTCTCCAAAATTTTGAACGAAGGAACCCGTCACCTTCTTTGATCTTCATGGCATCGATCAGCTTACTTCTTCATGGGTGCCTTTTGTTTGTTTTCTCTATATAGCGATGTCTTTTAGGGTGTATGAAAGATATGACATTCTCAAGCTAGACCCTTTGCAACCTCCCTTGTTGCTTATTTTAAGTTGTTTGAAGCTTGTATCCCGAATTTCGAGGAGTAACAAGATTAAGGGGCTAAGGTTTCTTATTGAAGTGTTTTCGGTAGCTTGAAGTTTTTAATGGTCTATATTAGGCTAGATTTGGTATACTCTGTGTAGATTCAAATAACAAAATTCTCCTTGTATAGCTATTAAATAGAAATTAAAACTAATTAAAACAGAATTTAATTAGCAATAAAACAAGGATTAAACCTAAATTTATACTAAATAACTGACCCTAACTTACAACAATATTATTTTGACCATATAAATATATTTTTTCTACACTCCCCCTCAAGTTGGTGCATAAATTTCAAACATGCCCAACTTGTTTACAAGCAAGTCAAATGATGATTTAGTCTATCCCTTAGTTAGGATATATGTTGCTTGGTCTTCAGATGAAACAAAGGGAATGCAAGTATTCCCGCTTCCAAGTTTTCTTTATACAGAAATTAATTAGTTAAATTACAGAAATTAATTAGCTAAATTACCAAAAATTAACTAGTTATTGAATAGAAATTAAAACATAATTTAATTGGCAATAAAACAAGAATTAAACCTAAATTTTATGCTAAATAACTGACCCTACCTTACAGCAATATTATTTTGACCATATAAATACTTCCTCCGTCCCAAACACCCTATAACATTTCTTTTTTGGTATGTCCTAAACAACTTCTAACATTTCATAAATAGAAAATAATTAATTATATTTAATCTCTACAGCACACTTTATCCCATTACATCACCCAAATAAAAAAATAATATAATATATACTTCTCTACCCACCTAAAAACCCACCTAAAAACCCACTTTATCCTACTTAATACTACCCACCTAAAAATCCCTGCCCAAAGCAAATGTTACACCTTATTTGGGACAGAGGGAGTATATTTTTTTCTAAACTCTGTGAGCATTGTGAATAGTTATATGTACAATCCTAGTATGGCTCACTAACTTGTGTGCAAGTGGATTTTGAGTTACCTAGGTGGCACGTTGGACATTGGACATGTGTTTTCCCAGCAAGAAAATTTTGATGGAATAATATGATTTTGTAGGCAATCTAGACCGGTGGTCAGTTTAAAGCTAATTTTTACTCTTGGAAACTGCAATTACTTGGAAGGCCTCACTTTAGTTTATTTCTATTTCACATGCAATTGAAGCTGAGTATGTGACTGCAATGGAATGGATCAAAGATAGCTCACGGCCTATTAAAGTGTTGCACAGTGTTCTATGGCAAAGTGTCCTTCATTTAACGAAGAAAATTCGGTATTACAAAAAACAAAACCAAGTATATTGGCATCAAGCATCATTTCATTTGTGATGTTATTACTTGTGGCAAACTTGAAGTTTATGAAGTCAACTTATCAAAAAATCCAACAGATGTTTTGACCTAATTGCTTACTCAAGCTAATATGCATACTGTCTACACGTGTGCAATTTGGGCAAGGGATAACTTATGTTGTCTATTTTTGGGTGGTATTATCAAGTTTTCAGTTTGGGTGTTCGCTGAAAGTTTGGAAAGGTAGTGATGGTTAAGTTTCTTTCGATATCCTGTGCTGCAATATTTTAATCCTTAACAATAGAATGCTATTAATGGGTTGTGTGGATTGTGTTGACTATATAGATAAACATTGGTATTGATAGAGTTGGATTAGGATATGATATTAGAGTTTTTCAGTTTGGATCTATATAATTTGTTATCTCACCTTGTGGAAGATTAAGAATCATATTCACAGATGGCTATTTGGGTGCAAGCAAATTTTCCTTTTGGGTGGGGTGATTGTGGTTTGGATTGAAAAGACATTCATTTGCTTTATGTGTCTTTCTATGAACGGGCAGTATATTTCAGAAATGCCATATTTGGAAAAGTATTGTTTTTACTTTCAATGGAATGCACTAAAGACCGCTTCATACATTTCTGAGGGTCACCCCTACATTGGAAATTTTCTATCAGGAAAAGTACAGAAAACGTGAGACGGATGCTGCAAAGTGCCAGACTGTGTTCCTTTCAGAGTATGTGGTTTCTGCTTTTGTCAATATAACAATACTCAGTGGAAAGTGCGGATTATGATGCTAATTAAGATGATTGGCTAAGTCTGTTCAATTGAAAAATGTATGGTTGTTGGATGTCATGAGCTGTCAGTTCAAAAATGATAAGTTGCACTTAACTTTTAGTGAGCCTGTTCAATGCAATAGATCCACCTTTTCTTTGTTTTTTTCTTTTAATTTTTGTTTTTAGTTATTTATTTATTTATTTTTATGTATATTTTGTTTTTCCCGTGCTCTTACCACAATGCTCAAAACCTTATATCTGGATGCCTGAGATTCTACTGACATATTCAGGTCATTTGTACGGGAAATTTATGATGGCCAATTATTTGTAAAGCTGAAGAGAGGTTTCGATTTTCCTGCCATGGATCCATGGGTAAGGCAATGTACTTAAGAGGCTTCATTTCTTTTGCACCCCAAAATATATGCGACAGATTGTTAGTTGTATAACAATTTATATCTCATCTTCAGGGAACTAGCGATCCTTATGTGGTCATGCAATTGGACTGTCAGGTAGTCAAAAGCAATGTCAAATGGGGGTAAGTTGCAGTGGTGTTTTCCTTGTTAGATTTGTTAGTACTGTTACTAACATCTGAATTTTTGTAATTTCATAATTTCTAAACTCACTAGAATGACATTCATTATCCCGTAGTTACAGCCTAGAAAGTGCTGCAATTTTATGAACTTAACTAGTTTGGCCATTCTAAGCAATAGAGCTGCATTCCTAGTTCAGTTTTTGTCCGCTGTCACTTGTCACTTGATTCCGTAAGTTAAATAAAAGATATTAGATATATTTGTTCCTACCTGGAAGTTCAAATATAAATGATGCGAATCGAAATTTGAAGGTGATTTGATGGGTTTGTTGATAAATGTGTCAGGACAAAAGAACCCACATGGAATGAAGAGTTTGCCCTGAATATCAAGCTGCTGCCAGGGCACATTCTTCAGGTTGTTGAAGATTTCAACGTTTCATTTCATCATTTCTTCTCCCAGGCAGTTCATCAAATTCCTAAATTTGAAAATAGGATATGAAATATTTAATCTAATTACTTTATGCAGTGAATTGATTGATAGCTGTTTTCGGTGACGTGATAAAATAGCAATGAATGCATACTTGGTAGTGAAATTTCTTTGTTTTCTTATTCTGTTTTCTTCGCGTTTATAAATGATATAAAATATCTAG
This sequence comes from Andrographis paniculata, assembly GCF_009805555.1. Classification (NCBI taxonomy): domain Eukaryota; kingdom Viridiplantae; phylum Streptophyta; class Magnoliopsida; order Lamiales; family Acanthaceae; genus Andrographis; species Andrographis paniculata. Next base: position 2,110,454 of record NW_026137583.1, on the reverse strand, counting down.
GCTGCTGCTTGGGATGCAAATCTTGTGACTCCACATAAACGCATGGGAAATGCTGGTATCACTTTGGATAATCTTTGTGATGGTATGTATGATCATCCTGCATATGTATGTTATATAGATATCCTGAATATGATTTAAGGTAAGACCATATTTAGATTAGACGAAAAAAGAGACCCAGTTCATTTAGATTTGATTGTTGCGTAAGTTGATGACTTGAGTGGGCTTTTATTTTGTTTTACTTTACTTTATCTTTGAGTCTTTTATTTAATGTTTCTTGAGTCCATGTAAACGGGCTTATATATACAAGGGGTCCATCTATGTCAAATACAAGTAAGAGTTTATCTAGGTTAGGGAATTACAGGTTTTTGGTTAAAGTGGGCTTCGGCTTGGTAGCAGGAAAGTTGGTTTTAATCTACAAGATTAATTCATCAAATCCTTAAAGTTTCAAACAGAAATTTTATTCTAATTCTCATAATTTTACAAGAGTTAACCCCTACAATATATAAAAAAAAAAAATTTTAAATGGGTCTACAGTATTCTTAATACAAAATTAGACCTATATACAATATATCCAGTAATATTTTTCCTTAAATTGGAGCATACAAATCCGCCATATGCAAAGCGGCTTGATTGTGGCTTGATTGTGTCATCTCTGAAACATCAAGTATCTTCAGTTCATGAAGGAGTTTAAATATTGCTAATGCCATAGCTCGATATCTTGTTTCTGCATTTGATCGAGCAACTATATTTTGTTTCTTACTTTTCCAAGATATGGGATTATCTCCCATAAATATGGAATACCCTGAAGTAGAACATCTATAGAATGAGGATCTTGCCCAATTAGCATTCGACTAACTTTTATTTTGTGACCTTGATTCGTATACAATAATCCTTTACTAGGAGACCTTGTGATATATTGCAAAATTCGAATTGCATCATCCCAATAAACATTGCATGGAGATTGAAGGAATTGACTCACTATACTCGCAACAAAAGAAATATCGAGTACATGTGAGATAGTTAAGCTTACCAACCATTCTACGAAATCTACTAGCATCAGCTAAGGACTCTCCCAGTCTTGGAAGAACCTTCAAATTCGGATCCATGGGAGAGCCCTATTGGCTTGCAGTTATACAAACCAATTTCTTCAAGAATAACCAGCTTACTTTTGTTGTGAAAGAACATGTGATTGAGCAATTTCAATACCAAGAAATTTTTTTAATGGTCCTATATTTTTAGTTTGAAAATGCTAAATACGTAATGTTTTAACGGGGTAACCATGTTCATTTCCGAGACCAGACTTCCCTGAGCTACAAATCCCGGAGGTTGCTCTATAAGATTTTGTTCTGAAGTTAGCTATGAAAGACATTTTTGATATCTATTTGATGGAGAGCCAAGAGTGCATAACAACCAAACTAATAAAAAGACGGATTGAGGACATCTTGGCAATATAGTAGAATGTGTCAGTGTAATCCTCGCCAAAGACCTGCATGAAGCCCTTGGTCACTGAACGGGCCTTGAGATGAGGAACCTAACCACCCAGGACAACCTTAACTATAAACTCAAACAACAGGCCACATGTGACTTGCCTAAAGGCATTCTAAGTACCCTTAGCATGTAAAATAGTCATTTTGTCCATCATTGTGTGTCGCCAACGTGGATAAGAAAGGGCCTTATGAAGGTTTAATGAAGAGAAACAAAAGATGGGTGCGACACAAATGTATAGTATGCGGGAGAAATGGTGAAAACTACAAAATATTGTAAATGGAATATTGATTGTAACAAAAATAAGTACTTTGGTGTAATGATGCAGGATATGGTAAGGAAGGAGCCGTATGTGGAGAAGAAGATGATGAAAAGTCTCAAGAGCTGGGACAGTCTAAAGAGGTTGTAGTGACATGATCAGTAGGAAAACGATGATAAATGTGAAAAAGTGGACGCATAAGAAGAGGGCAAGAGAAATGAATAGGTAGGATATGGCTGAAATATGTTATCGTAGATAAAGAAGAGAAATGTGAAGGACATTAGGTTTATATTTTATTAATTTAATTACAATAATAATTACAGTACACATATATATACAAACCTAATCTATATTGGGTTATGGTCGCACAATGGAATCAGGCTCACAATGTAATTAGATACTAATATATATATATATGTATATATCTATATATCAAACACTCCCCTCAAATTGGAGCATAAATATTGATCATGCCCAGCTTGTCACACATATATTTGAGATGAGAGCTTTGGTTAGTAGATGTCCAATTTGGTCTCTTTTTTCACGACCTGCGACCACCACTCCGTGTTGGATCTTCTTCGTAATAAAATGACAATCAACTTCAATATGTTTTATGGAATACAAGATTTGATGCAATGTGAAGAGCTGCCTGATTGTACACCATAATTGGGTTGGAGCTGAGATTTGGAAGCTCAACTCTGTCAAAAATTGACGAATCCAAATAATCTCACATACAAAATGTGTCATTTCTCGATATTCTGACTCGGCACTTGATCCTGATACCACATTCTATTTCTTGGTTTTCCAAGAAACCAAATTGCCACTTATAAAGCCACAATATCCAGAGGTTGACCTACGATCAACTTTTGAACACGCCCAATCAGTATCAGAGACATATTCAATCTGATCATGCCCATAGTTTTTGTATAGCAACCCATGTCCTGTAGTACCTTTCAAATATCTTAAAATTTGTTCCAAAGCCTCCCAATGTTGAGCGGTTGGTGCACTCAAAAACTGACTTACCACACTGACCGAATAAACTATATCTGACCGGGTCACAGTGAGGTAATTCAGTTTACCTAATAATAGCCGATATCTTTCAGGCTCCTTATTGGCTTTTCCTCCATTCATAAATATTTGATTTAGTGTCATGGGTGCACTAGATGGTTTAACTCCAACCTTTCCCTTTTCAATCAATAAATCAAGAACATATTTTCGCTGAGAAAGGAATATACCATTCTTCTTCTGGAACATTTCAATTCTTAGGAAATATTGTAGCTCACCAAGGTCTTTAGTTTGGAATTGCAAGTGGATAATTCTTTTAACGCCAGGATTCCACTCGTATCGTTGCCGGTGACAATGATGTCATCCACATACACCACGAATAGTATAACGCTAGAATCTGTACAATGATAACACACCGAATGATCCGATCTGCACTTTATCATCTCAAAATTCTCAATTGCATAGATAAACTTGCCAAACTATGCTCGAGGACTTTGCTTGAGGCCATATAATGATTTTCTCAAACGACATACTTTTCCCGACTCCCCATGAGCAACGAACCCTGGAGGTTGTTTCATATAGACCTCTTCCGCGAGGTCGCCATGAAGAAAAGCATCCTTCACATCTAATTGCCACAACCACCAATTTTGACGAGCAACCAAAGAGATCAATATACCGAACCGAAGTCATCTTGGCAACCAAAGAAAAATTCTCAAGGTAGTCGACACCATAAGTTTGAGCATACCCCTTAGCCACAAGGCGCGGCTTGAGGCGAGCAATAGAACCATCATAATTAAACTTAACTGCAAAGACCCACCGACAACCAATCGATTGTTTCCCGTCAGGTAAAGGAACTAACTCCCATGTACTATTAGAGTCTAGCGCATTCATCTCACCAATCATAGCAGCACGCCAACCAGAATGAGATAAGACCTTGGAAAGAGACTTAAGGATAGAGATAGAGTCAATAGTGGAAACAAATAAAACAGGATCGATGCGATAAATGGTTACTAGAACTAACTGAGGCAATGGGATAGGTACACTGACGTTTATATTTGAAAAGAGCAATAGGGAGGTCCTCAAGAGCATCGAAAGGTGTGGGCGGAGAATTAGTAGACTCTGAAGGAGTATCAGGAACTGCGGGCAAAGAAGAGATTGTGCAGGACACGACTGGGAGGAACTAAGACGATGGAGTAAACCTGCGGAAAAGGGATAGGCTTATATAGTGTTGGAGACTGAGGCTTAGACATGGTATAATTAACTAGTCATCATCTACAAGGGGTGTAGAGGTACTATGGCCAAAGGGGAAGTTAGTGGACTCAAAGAACCAGAAGACACAAGGTAACAATTAAGATCTAGATAGTAACATTGATAACCTTTTTGAACCCGAGAGTATCCAAGGAAAAGACATCTATGAGACCTAGTATCGAGTTTAGTCATATGTGGCCCACCATCCTGGACATAACACAGACACCCAAAGATTTTAGGAGAAGGGGGAAATAATGACTTTGACGGGATGAGAGTTTGATAAGGTGTCTTACCCCCTAAGACGGATGACGACATACAATTAATCAAGAAACACGCTGTAGACACAACATTTGCCCAAAATATCTTAGGAACCTTCATCTGAAATAACAAAGCACGAGCAGCCTCAAGGAGATGCCGATTCTTGCGTTCAGCTACCCCATTTTGAAAGGTTGTATCAAATAATTGATGAAGTATACCATGCTGACACATATATTGATATAATTGATAAGAGAAGTATTCCTTGGCATTATCGCTACGTAGGCAACGGACTTGCATATTAAACTAAGTAATTTCAGCACAAAAGGAAAAAAAAATGAGAAAAAACTTCAGAACGAGATATTATAAAATATATCCATGTCATTCAAGAAAAATCATCCACAAAAGTAAAAAACTACCAAAAACCCGGTTTTGACACACTACAGGACAAGGACCCCAAGCATCATAGTGAATTAACTCAAAATGACTAGTTGACCATTTATTTGACCGAGGAACAGACGCTAGCAGATGAAGCTTAGCAAACTGACATGACCACATTATAAAGACTTGATGTAAGAGAACCTAGGACGTAACTGCTTCAGTAAGGACAGTGAGGGATGACCAAGTCGGCGAAGAATTTCAAAGGAAGAACAGGTACTCGAACATGTGATGTGGGGCTTAGCCGTGGTAGATATAGGGATATCAAGGATATAGAGCCTCCCTAATGTGTGTTCACTACCAATAATCCTCTTCGTTGCACGGTCCTGAAACAGACAATGATCAATGAAAAATGAGACACCAGTTTAGGGCATGTTAATTTGCTAACAGAGATCAAATTAAACGCAAGGCCAGGAATATGCAACGCAAAATGTAACGGAAGACACAGTGTAAGATTAGCAATCCCTACCCCAATAGCTTGTGCATTTGAACCATCCCCAAGGGTAACAGATGAATTACTAGAGCAAATAGAAGAGAAAAGGCTCGGGTTACCTGTCATAGCAGTTGCTCTAGTGTCAATTCCCCACTTAGAAGCAAAGGAAATGAGGCACTTATCAGTATTACCTGATTCAGCTACCGCACTGATAGACTGAGATGAGTTAACCGAACTGCTCTGGGACACAATGAGCCGAGCATACTCATCTGCATAAATAGTAACCAATTGGAGCCGGTTATAAGTGGTAGTGACATTTGCAATATGACCTTTTTATTCCGATTCTTGAGTTTTTTGCCAAACCTTTTAGTATGTCCAGGCTGATGATAGTAATAGTAGATAATTCCTCCACTAGTAGGGGTACCCCAAACATCTTGTGGGTTACCTCTAGATTGACGAGATGTTGTTTTGTCACGCTGCCCCACTAATACATGTATAGGGGTAGTAGTAGGAGAAGTACCAACGTCCATACGACTTAAACGTTAGAATACGGTAGGTAACTGAGGAACATTAGAAGCCGCAAGTAACTGAGATCTAACGTTATAAACGCGAGAGTACAAGCCATTCAAAAAACTCATCATTGTCATTTGGTCAATTTGCTGTTATTGAACTCGCACGTCTGGACTAAAGGGCATTAGCATATTTAACTCTTCATAAGTTCTTTTAAAACTCATAAAATATGCTTAAAGCGATTGATCTTGCTATTAAGCTCGATAGAAGCTCTGAAAAAAATCATAAATGCGAGGAATGTTACCTTCCCCTGAGTATAGAAATCCAAGATATTCCATCAATTACTTTACAGTATCACAATGCGTGATTAAATTCACTATGTCGTTTTTAATCGAATCCTTAATATGGAGAAATAGGCGAGGAATCATCTCGCAACCAATCATCATAGCAAGCACCAGTAACCAAGGGAGGATCCTTATCCAAATGAATAGCTTTACCAATGCTCCGGAGATACATCTTAATGGTCTTAAACCAATTAAATAATTTGACCCATTCAATTTGTATTCGGTAACTATGAATGATGGGTACTCCATCGATCACAATCTTTTTTGTTCCTCTTAAATCAGATTTCTTATCTCCCATTATATGTAAAATATTATATATAAACACAGCCAAAAAACACCCCCTAACAAAACCATCTTACGCATCCAACTTTGCATCTTGCGCATCCATCTTTTCTTTGATTTCATTCTGATCTAACTTCAATCCAGTCAGACGTTTCTCGTGCAACACAACCATCCCGACGGAAATAGATCCGGCAGGTCGGACCACTTGTTAAGAATAGATATAAGAACAACAAAGTGTTCCCCAATTTCCCTTAATCAAGGGTAATTCATCAATACTTTATTTCCTCCATATCCCCAATAGTCCCAAGGTAGGCATTTAAATACTCTACTAAACAATTCAAATTCAAAATATAAATAAATGACAATAACTTAACATTAAAGACAATAAATTAAATTTTGAAATTTGAATTTCAAATAAAACATAACCCATGGAAGTTGGGTTTATGCCCGTTTTCGTCGATGGTAAACCTGCAAAGGCCGACCCCCTCACTCAACATGAGGTCCATCAAGGTCAAAGATAAATAAGAGTTCATCTAGGTTAGGGAAATTATGAGGCTTTTGGTTGATGTTGGCTTTGGCTTGGTAGCTCGGAGTATTGGTTTCCCTCTTGCATAATTAATTCACGGCTTCAGCTTGGTAGCAGGGACTGATATATTTATTTATTTATACTGTACTCTGATATATCAGAATCATATTTCAGTAACATTTAGTTGATGTTTGAAGCAGTTTTTAAAAAATGAAAAGAAAAAAAAAAAAAAATGAAATGAAACTCTTGCTTACTTCCACCAAATAATAGTTTTTTAGGAATTTAAAAATTTCTCAGTTGTACTGTACTAAGTACTTAAAAATTAGTTTATAATCAAAAGCAGGTACTCTCAATATCTTGTTTTCCCAAATAAAATATTTTTCTCTTTGACAATCCTAATATTATTTTTATTAACATATCTCTCCAACATCATTTCAATGAATTTTTTTTTTTTTTTTTTTTTCTGTTTTTCTATTATTAAGGTTAATAATGCATTCTAACAGGAATGTTGGTTGGGGAATCTTCTTTTTCCAATAAGTATGATATTTTTTGCCAACATGTCAAACTACTAATATTGATCCTTGTAAAATTCTATTTTTGATTATAGGTACAAGTAAAAAGCCAAATTATTGCCTTATTTAACTAGTAAATAAATCAATATCATTTGATATGGAACTTTTTTGGGCCATAAGCGGCATATTCTAGCATTTGTTGCACAGAATACACAAAGATTAGGAAGGTTGGGCTCAGTTGTCACTAAGGAACTCCCCTTTTGGTAGGAAATGCTCATGAGGTGCTTCTTGAGCTGGAAGGCATGGGTGGTGGTGGAAAGATAGAAGTAGAGGTAAATTCTGAACTTCTGATCACTGAAGAATATGTGGTTCATGGGCATATTGATATGGAGTGTTCTACATTTTAAATATATTTTTTTGCTTTTTGTTGTTTATTGATTGATCCATTGGAATTTGGAATCCACAAGAAAGGTTAAATATCTAAATTGGAGTATGTTGTAAAAAATGCGGATGATGCTGCCAGTTGGCGATCTTAAGAGAATAAAATAGCAAAATTTATGTTATATGTGATTTGAGCTTGTCTCCAATTCTTGTTATACATATATATATTTATATATTTAATAAATGCTCTTAACCGCATGAATAGATTGGAATGTATCTGTCATATTTTTCAGAATGCATGCAACATTACCTTTCTTCTTAAATGTGTTTCAGATAAAGTACAAGAGTTTCGAGAAGATTGATGAAGAAAAGAAATGGTGGAAGATACCTATTGTAACTGAATTTCTAGAGAAACATGGTTTTGAGCCTGCCCTCAAATTGATTGTTGGGTCAGAAACAGTTCAAGCACGGGAATTTGTGCAGTTTGCTTTTGGACAGCTGAAATCTATTAATGATTCGTACCTGCAAAAGGATTGGTTTTCTAATGCCAAAAATTCTTTTGATAATATTGTCAAGGCAGACAAGATTCCAAAGCCCGAATTCAGTCATGAGGACTCAAAAATCGAGTCAAGCCAAATACAAGGCTCTGATAAAGGGGAGCCTGAATTGGACAATTACCCCTCTAAAGATCAAGTTAGGAAAGATTCAATTTCTGAAAATCAATTTTTGAAGAAATTGGCTGATTCTGTTAATCAAAATGTTGTTCAGAAATTTGTTGCAGACAAGCATCCAGAGTTGGAAAGTAATATGGAGGAGTCTGTGAATGGGAGAAGCCTAAATGATGCTACCACTAATGGAACAGATAATTACATAATGGAGAAATCTCAGGAGACACACCAAACTACAGAACATTCATGGTCTGACAAACATTTCTGGAAAAAGTTAGCCAATTCTGTTAATCATAATTTTGTTAAGCATTTGGACATTCCTGTCCCTGAAAAAATCAAATGGGATGGATTCGACTTATTGAAGAATATTGGTCTTCAGTCTCAAGAAATGGCTGAGGCAAGCTACATTGAGTCTGGGCTTGCAATTCCAAATAGTGAGAAGTCAGCAGGGGAAGATGCGGAGAGCAGATCTGAGGCCATTAACATAATGCAGACATCTTTACCAGACATTAAGAAAGTGACACAAGATTTATTGCGACAAACTGATTCCATCTTGGGTGCAATGATGGTTGTAAATGCTGCAGTTTCTAAATTAAACAAGGAACTGAAACTAAATGGAAAAAGTGAAGATACTCCAACCCAAGTGAAAACTGAAGTCTTAGAGGATGAAGAAGGTATTATCATGAGTGGTCAAACTGGTGGATTAACATTGACTGAGAAGGAAGAAGAGGAAATGAGAGCTTTGTTTTCAACAGCAGAGAGTGCTATGGAGGCCTGGGCAATGCTAGCAAACGCAATAGGCCATCCTACATTTATTAAATCTGAGTTTGAAAAAATTTGCTTCTTGGATAATTCTGAAACAGACACTCAGGCAAGCTTCTAAATGAGTTATCTAATATGGTATCTAGTTTTAAAATGTACGATTCTTTTTGTTGATGTTCTATTTTGTCAAACTGTCATTGAATTGAGAAAGGGATTCTTAATGACTGTGTGCAGGTAGCAATTTGGCGTGATCTTGAGAGAACAAGACTTGTTATTGCTTTTAGGGGAACAGAACAAGTAGGTTACATTATTTCTCTAGTCTATGCAAGAAATTTTCATCTGTGATGTTTTGGTTAGCATGCCTAACATTCGATTTCTCCAGTCTAGGTGGAAGGATCTACGGACAGATTTGATGCTAGTTCCCGCAGGGTAATGTAATTTGTCTATAGATTATAATCTTGCATTGCTTTTCTTTCTCAATTCCCATGTGAATCATTCTTAGTTAATATTTTATATAATTGCTAGTGATTTACTTAACAGTCCAATGAAACTATACCATATCTATTGCTGGTGATAGATGTAAGCATCTGTTTCATTTGTTGTGCACTTCACAGGAAATATACAGACAAGTAATTTACTAAGCAAAATTCTAGGATGTAGTTTCCAAATTCTAAGATAATTCAGAACAACCCATGCATCTGTATCAGTTTGCGGTGTCCTTAGATTCTTTTGTCGATTAGATGCACAAGGCCTCTCTTATAATTTTCACAGTACCCAGATATGTAAGTAGAGCCTTATTCTTTTCACTACCTTCTACAAGCAGCCATGGCATGCGTGCATTGTCCAAATTCTGAATTTGTGTTGTATATGTGATTATTCTTACAGTTCTCTTTCTATGCTTGCTTCATTGCCTGCTTCAAACTCAGCGTGATACGGTTGAGCATGTGTACATGGCAAGAAATTACTGCATAAACTATTTGTCTCAAATAAATCAACTAATGTTGTATGTCATAAAGTGATGGTATTTTCTGTAGACTCTAGCATGTATTGGGGCCTTTCCTTTTTCATATATGCTGGCCACATTCTCAAGAGATATGTGTTTTATCCATATGAATTGCCTCGCATCCCTTGTCAGCTTTTGTCCCTTTAATTTTATTTAGGAATTGTATGTGGTAATTGTTTTCCACTTCTTTTCTGCTAGTACAGGCTAAACCCTGAAAGGATAGGTGGTGATTCTAAGGAAGAAGTTCAGGTACAGTTTATATTTTATTCATTTAACACCTGCTTTATACTACCATGGATGTTGACTTGAAACAAAATCATTTACCACCTTTTTCTCAACTTTAACAGGTCCATTCTGGTTTTCTGAGCGCATATGATTCTGTGAGGACAAGGCTTATAACTCTCATCAAACAGGCTATTAATCACAGGTACATCGAGCGTTTAGAGTTGATCTTTTTCATTAATGTAAAAACTGAAAACTACAATATACAAAACAAACCCTATATAATACAACTATCCAAAATACATAAATGCCCTTATACTATTATAAATACGAAATTACCCCTATATACAATATATCTAACACCCCCCTCAAATTGGACAATACAAATCGTATCATTTAAGTTTGTCATAGAAATTTAATTCGAGGGCTTCTAAGAGATTTAGTAAGAATGTCTGCAAGTTGATCATTCAAAGAAACATGGTGATTGGTGATGCATCCAGATAACACCTTCTCCCGAATAAAATGACAATTAATCTCTATATGTTTAGTCCTCTCATAAAATACCGGATTAGACGCAAATGAGAGCCAGCTTGATTGTCACAAAAGAGTTTCATTTTGAAACTTCTACTATATTGAGTTCATGAAGAAGCTATTGTATCCAAATAAGTTCACATGTCACTAATGTCATGGCTTAATATTCTGCCTCCGCACTTGATCGAGCAACAACATTCTGGTTTTTGCTTTTCCATAAGACAAGATTACCTACCACAAATATGCAATGCCCCCAAGTAGAGCGTCTATTAACTTGGGATCTTGCCCAATCAGCATCTAAGTAACCAATTACTTATGTGCGACCATGATTAGTGTACAATGATTCTCTATGAGAAAACCCTTTGATGTACTTCAAGATTTGAATGGCAGCATCCAAGTGACTATCGCATGGAGACTGAAGAAATTGACTCATGACACTCATAGAGAAAAAGATATTAGGTCGAGTAACTGTGATATAGTTAAGCTTACCAACCATTCTACAATATCTTTCTGTGTGAGCTAATGGCTCTCTTTGTCTCGAAAAAAGCTTCAAATTTGGATCCATAGGAGAGTCTACTATGTTGTAGTTAGACAAACCAGTTTCTTCAAGAAAATCAAATGCGTACTTCCATTGTGAAGAACAACACATTTACATGATTGAGCAATCTCAATATAAAGAAAGTATTTCAATAGTCTCATATCTTTAGTTTGAAAATGCTTAAATAACTGTTGCTTTAACTGGGTGACCTCTTTTTGACAATATCATCAACATACACAATGTGTGCTTATTAAAGACAGAATAGTTTAATGCATTTCGGATCATGCCAAACTCATGTATAACAATGCTGAATCAACCAAACCAAGCATGCGGAGATTGTTTCGATACATATAACAAATGGTGTAGTTTGCAAACGAGAGATCAGACCCCTCCTGAGCAACAAATCCAAGTGGTTGCTCCATATAAATTTACTCCTGAAGTTCACCATGAAAAAATGCATTCTTAATATCAAGCTTGTGAAAAGGCTATGAGTGGATAGTAGCCAAAGCAATAAAAAGACGAATCAAAGACATTTTGGCAACATACGAGGAGGTTTCTGTATAATCCTCACCAAACACCTATGTGATTCCCTTAGCCACTAAACGGGTCTTGAGCCGAGCAACTTGACCATCCAAACTAACCTTACCTGCATAGACCCAACGGCAAGCCACGGGGGACTTACCTAAAGGAAAAGGCACCAAGTCTCAAGTACCATTAGCATGCAAAGCAGCCATTTTATTTACCATTGCCTGTCGCCATCCTGGATGAGAAAGATCTTCATGAAGGGATTTAAGAAGGGAGATAGAGGATAAGTTTGACACAAAGGTATAGTATGTGGGCGACAAATGATGAAAAATAAAAAAACTGTAAATAGGATGAGGATTATGAGGAGAACTAGTACCTCAGCATAACGATGCAGGAACCGGTAGGATAGGTGCTGCAGGAGAAGACAATGGCAAGTCTTCAGAGCCAGGATAGTCAGTAGATGTTGGAGGAACATGAGCAGTAGAACCATCATAAGAGACATTAGCGGGTGAGGACGACGACTATAAACTTAAAGAGGTGGAAGAAGAGGAGAAGAGAAAGGAATAGGTAATATATAGCTCATAGACGGGATAAAAAATGACGTCGAAAAATAAGGTGTGAAGTAAAAAAAATAACATTGGCGCAAAGAGATAAACACTTATAGCCCTATTGAACTTAGAATAGCCAAGAAAAACACAGTTTAGATCATGTGAAGCTAACTTATCCCAAGAGTGATCATGAACAGATACAATACACCCAAAGACATGGAGGAGTAAATGATATAAAAGATATTGAGGGAACAAAATCTCATGAGGAACATTGTTACGGATGACCGAAAAGGGCATGTGGTTGATAAGGTAGCAGGCAGTAAGAAATTGTCTATATAAAATGCTAAATTATAGGTAATTTATAGTTAATGAGACTAATTTATAGGCTAACTTAATGGGTAGACAATCTAATTATAATTAGTAGGCTAACTACAATTAATGAGAGGATAAGCTAATTACAATTAATGAGAGGCTAATCTATAGGCTAAATTAACCTATACTAACACAATTATGAGTTGTTTGATATTTGATCGGGATCGCTCAATCTCACCATATTTTATGGTTGGAGTTTTTGCCGTTGGTTCCGTTAACATTCTTTTTCCGCCATATCAATTCCGATGGAAATTGGATGGGTCAAGTCGATTCCTCTATCTAAATTAAAATATGGTGTTTTTTAATGCTTTTAGTTGATTGGAGTTCCTTTATTTCATTCCAATTTCAATTAGTATAGATCCAATTCTTCCCTTCTATCTACAATGTTTCCTATTTACCTGTGATTACCGATTGCCAAAGAAATGCTTTATCACAACACTTTATCACTCTCTTTCCCGGAAAAATGCACCAAGTTTTTAAGTTTTAGGCTAACTAACAAACATCATCTTCCTCTATGCCGTCGATAATCCATCAAGGAACTTGACGGTTTGTTGTATTTCTACCTCTTTAGGATTACCTTGGATGTTAGATTCCATGGCTACAACTCATGTTCCAGGTAAGAAAGTATTATTTACTCACTTCTATCATTTGCATCTTTATCAAAATAATCGTCTAATCATCAATGAATCATCCACTTCAATCCAAGTAGTTGGCACTTTGCCTGTTTTTTCTTCACTCATACTTCTATCAATATTATTTGACCCAAAATTTGCTTCAATCTCGCATTTTTGTGTTAAATAACTTGCCAACTAGATTGTTCTACATCGTTTCCTAATTAGATTATTGTATGGAGTTTGAAGACTTAGAAGGCAATTGGAGTAAAGCGCAAGTCAAACAAAACGTATTAGTTTTAGCAATTTACAATCTCTCTACAATCATGTTTCCTCCCTCTTTCCTCTTGCACTCAATGACTTTAAATTGATGCTGCTGCCATGTCTAAAGTTAGTTTCTTTTGGTTATGATTTCTCCCAAAAGACCTGGTTAAACTTCATGAAAGATCGTTCTAAAATATTTTCCATTTTTTGTTTTTGTGATGAAATTCAAACCTTGTTTGGTTGCATGTTCACACACTTTGTAGCCATAATGTTTTCAATACTTTTCTATGTCCATTTCCAGTTACCTTGACGTGCATGGCATTCAACATGAACCCTCATATCCTCATACAAAATGAGGAAGCGCAACGGAAATTCCTACATCGAAACATTTCACACCATATTGCTTCTTATAAATGTACCAAAGAGTTATTTAGCGATGTTATTTTGACTGCCTATTTATTATTAACAAGATGCTGTATTCTAACTCAGTTCAAATCTCATTTTCTGCCGTATTCATTTCTGTATGTCCTCACATATTTGCATGTATGTTTTTTTCACTAATTTTTATGTGATATTAAACAGATTACACTATGCATCCCTTCATATCAATCTTAGTAACCTAATATACTTAAAGAGGGAGCCGTTCTTTTGTGATTATTGTTATGATATACTTAGTAACCTATTTGGTTGTGAACTTATGTTTCTATGATATCATTGTTAACTTGTGTGTTTTTCCGCAGAGGAGAATCATTGGATCTCCCCAGATGGCATATTTATGTGACGGGACATAGTTTAGGGGGTGCATTAGCGACCCTTCTGGCCCTTGAATTGTCATCAAGTCAATTAGCAAAGTGAGTTCTTGCAATTTGATGTTGCTTTTATCATGTCACTTTTTACGTAAACATTATATTTGTGTCCTTGGTAATCATGTAGACATATATACTTGTAATCCTAGTACTCTTGCTTTTATGTTTCCAAATATAAAGTTATCAAGTTTTTCAAGGTTGCTTAGTATATTGAAATAATACCATGATAACTGATAACGTAGTGATTTTTCAATTGGATTTCTCAATCTCAATTCTAAGGAGTACAAATTAGAATATATACAACATTGATGGGCTTATACTAATGGGCTAATCTATTTACCAACTATAATCCCAATTAAACAAATATAACTATATATTATCTAACACTCTTCCTCAAGTTGGAATATATAGCTCATATGTTCCAAGTTTGTTACAAATTGTTGGGTTTTGCTATATATATTGTTAAATATGTGTAAATATAATTACTTGGATCTAATTGTATATTATGGGCCTAGCCAAAATAGTAGCCCAAAGTAGACTAGATTTATGTAATTATATTTGTCAAAGAACAGTTGAATTATAATGTTGTTGAGATATTTTAGATATTCAGTTTTAGATTTAGTAGATTTATATCTAGATTTGATCTTATTCATATATTAGATTACTTAGATTTGAGTCTATCGAGTATATTTTGTATTGCCTATATATAGGTTCCTTATTTTGATGATCAAGTATACAATTTCATTATTTTCCCCCAAAATTTCTAATATGGTATCAGAGCTTTAGGAATTTTTCTAGGGTTTTGTAGTCTTATTCAAGCAGCCTTCATCGTTGTGTTTTGTTCTGGCCTTAATTGCTGTGAATTTTTCTTCTTCGCTAAGTCATATCTGAAACCATCTCCAACCCTTTCGAAGAATTTAACTCTATTATGAAAATTGGAGAACTGCAGAATATTCGGGCATCCAATAGGTTCAATTGGAAGAACTATCTCAAATGGTCCCAAATTGTCCGAACATACCTCAAGGGCAAAGGGAGGTTTAATCACCTCCTTGGAACCGGACCAGAAAAAAGGGATCCAACATTTGAAACATGGGATGAGGAGGATTCTATGATTATGTCCTGGCTATGGGATTCAATGGGCCCAACAATCAGTGACACTTGTATGTTCTTAAATACTGCAAAGGAAATATGGGACTATATCAACCGCACATACTCAAAGGCCCGTGATGCTGCCCTTGTGTATGAAATCAAAGAAAAAACCAGAGCCACCAAGCAAGGAGACAAATCTGTAACAGAGTATGCAACTCTGTTGCAAAATCTTTGGCAGGAATTGGATCACTACTGGGTAATTGAGATGAAATGCCCTGATGATGCTGCCACTCTGAAGAAGTTCATTGAGAAGGAGCGGATATATGATTTTTTGGCAGGATTGAATTCTGAATATGATCAAGTTAGGATCCAAATCCTCGGCAAGGAGGATACACCATCTCTAGAAGAGACAATCTCATTAATCCGAGCAGAAGAAAGTCGGAGGCGTGTCATGCTAGAACCACATACTATGGATGGGTCAGCCTTAGCAGCAAAAAACAAATCAGGAGAAGTTGAAGAATGATATGCCTAAACACTTGGGTAGAGATAACCAAAGGAAAGAAAATAAAGACAATCTTTGGTGTACTTATTGCAAGAAACCCAGGCATACAAGGGAGAAGGGTTGGAAGCTGAATGGTAAACCTCCAAGCCGAGAGCGGGGCTACCGTGGGGGGCAGCAGCAAAGGCCTCAAACGCATATGGCAGAGCAGCCCAATATTGAGGAAAATCCAGCAATAGGGGGGTTCAATAGTGAAGAAATTGAGAGATTGAGAAGTTTGTTGGGGCGTCTTGAGAAGCCTTCTGGAATATGTTCAATGGCTCTTTCAGGTAAAACTGTGTGCATGAATGTCTTAGACAAATTATGTACCAACTCTTGGATCATAGACTCCGGTGCTACAGACCATATGACCCCCACATCTCAACTCTTCCACACCTATACCCCATATCCAAGTAATAGAAAAATTATTGTGGCCAATGGTTCCTTAGCCACTGTTGCAGGGATTGGAGATATACATATCACACCTAGCCATATCCTTAAAAATGTTCTCCATGTGCCCAAACTCATGATCTTAAATGCTATGCTGTTTTTTGCTCTTCTTAGTGTGTTTTTCAGGACCAGGACTCGGGGAGGAGGATTGGACTTGCTAAGGAAAGGAACGGTCTTTACCACCTTGAACCATCTAAAAAACCTAAGTATAACTTGCCTTCTTCTTTCCTTTGTTCCTCGAATAAAGATGCCATTTGGCTATATCACCTACGTCTTGGTCATCCTTCTTTTAGGATTTTAAAAATAATGTTTCCTCATTTGTTCCAAGGATTAGATATTTCTGAATTTCATTGTGACAATTGTGAATTGGCAAAACATATCCGTGCATCTTTTCCTATTAGCAATAAAAGAAGTTCTCATCCTTTTTAGTTGATTCATAGTGACATATGGGGTCTTTCCACTATACCTAATGTTTCTGGGGCTCGTTGGTTTGTGTCCTTAATTGATGATTGAACTCGGGTCACATGGCTCTTTCTTCTTGAACAAAAATCTGATGTTAGCACTGTTATACCTAATTTTCATTCAATGGTTCAAAATCAATTTTGGGTCAAAATAAAAAGCTTTAGGACAGACAATGCTAGAGATTATTTCAATCAGATTCTGTCACCTTATTTTCAATCACAGGGGATTATCCATGATTCATCATGTGTGGAGACACCCAAACAAAATGGGGTAGCTGAAAGAAAGAATAGGCATTTACTCAACACCACCCGAGCCTTACTGTTTCAAAGGAATGCTCCTAAGTCCTATTGGGGAGAAGCCGTTCTTACTGCCACATATATGATAAATAAACTTCCTTCCCATGTGTTAGAAAACAAAAGCCCCATAGAGGCCCTTCATAGCTTTTATCCTCACTTCAGAACCTCAAATGGCCTCACTCCTAGGGTATTTGGGTGTACCGCCTTTGTTCATGTCCAGAAACAACATAGAGGGAAGCTAGACCCTAGAGCCATCAAATGTGTTTTCCTCGGTTACTCATCCACTCAAAATGGAAACAAATGTTACACCCCTTGACCAAAAAATTTTACATCTCTGCGGATGTCACTTTCACAGAAAATAGACCTTTTTCCAAGTCCTCTCTTCAAGGGAGATTTCAATGATGGAAGATAGTACTTGTGAGTCTTTCGAACCACTTAAAACCCTTGACCTTCCGCATGTGCCACCCCGCAGTCACTAAGAACAAAACCCTCCTCATATTTCGGTTGAACCTGAGTCCTCTGAACCACTCACATCTGAGTCACCCGATTCTGTCACTGAACCCATATCATCTCCTTCTCCAACCAGCATCACTCACAATTTTCCAAAGTTCCCTTAGGTGTATTCAAGGACAAAGACCGTCCTGAACTGACACAAGTCCAAGAATCCAATCCAAATTCTGAGAAAAAAATGACGGTAAGATCAGATCTACCTTTACACACACAATCTGTTGAACAGTCTACTGATTCAACTACTGTTGTGGATCTTCCCATTGCTGTTAGAAAATAAACCAGAGAATGCACTAAACGACCACTCTATCCTATATCTCTCTATGTCTCTTTTAAGCGCCTATCGCCAGCCCAAAAGGGATTCATTGTGAGTTTGAACACCATTGCCATCCCTCACAATGTGTTTGAGGAATTGTCAAAACGGGAATGGAAGGATGCTATGAGAGAAGAGATGAATGCATTAGAGAAGAATAAAACATGGGAGATCGTTAATAAACCAAAGGGAAAAAACATTGTTGATTGCAAATGGATTTTTACATTGAAGTACAAGGCTGATGGATCCCTTGAAAGATATAAAGCGAGGTTAGTAGCCAAAGGATACACTCAAAACTTATGGGGTGGATTATCAAGAAACATTTGCTCCAGTTGCAAAACTGAACACAGTAATTGGTTGCTCACTTTAATTGGCAACTACTACAATATGATGTTAAGAACACATTCATCCATGGTGACTTAAATGAGGAAATCTACATGAACATTCCACCAGGATTTGAAAGGGACGCCGGTAACAAGGTGTGCAAACTGAAAAAAGCCCTTTATGGGTTAAAACAATCTCCTAGAGCATGGTTTGGCAGATTTGCAAAAGTCATGAAGGAATTTGGGTACAAACAAAGCCAATGTGACCACACGCTTTTCATTAAGCATTCAGCTGTAGGGGGAGTGACTGCTCTTTTAGTGTATGTGGACGACATCATAATGATTGGAAATGATGAGAAAGAGAAGCATGAATTAAAGCTGAGACTAATGAAAGAATTTGAAATAAAAGAACTAGGGAAATTGAAGTATTTACTCGGTATTGAGGTGGCATATTCTAGACAAAGGATCTTCATATCTCAACAAAAGTACGTGCTTGATTTATTGGCAGAAACAGGGAAGATTGGGTGTAAGCCGATTTCTACTCCAATAGATCCAAACCAAAAATTGGGAGAAGCTAAAGAAGAACCAGCAGTGAATAAAAGAATGTACCAGAGGTTGGTTGGCAGACTTATATACCTTGCTCACACTCGACTAGACATAGCATATTCTGTAAGTTTGATCAGCCAATTCATGCATGATCCAAGAGAACCTCATCTTCAAGCTGCTTACAGGGTACTGCACTACTTGAAAGGCAATCCAGGGAAGGGAATCCTGTTCAAAAGGAATGACACTCTTACTTTGGAAGCCTACACCGATGCTGACTATGCTGGCTCCTTAGTGGATAGAAGATCAACTGCGGGGTATTGTACTTTTCTTAGAGGTAACCTAGTGACATGAGGGAGCAAGAAGCAGAATGTACTGGCAAGGTCATCAGCAGAATCAGAATTTAGGCCAATTGCTTAAGGATTATGCAAATTACTTTGGTTGAGGATCATTTTGGATGATTTGAGAGTCAAATAGGAGGGTCCTATGAAGCTTTACTGTGACAATAGTCAGCTATTAATATAGCTCATAATCCTATACAACATGATAGGACAAAGCATATTGAAATTGATAGACATTTCATCAAAGAAAAACTGGAGGAAGGGTTACACTACAAAAAATAATATATTTGAAACGG
Organism: Andrographis paniculata; assembly: GCF_009805555.1. Classification (NCBI taxonomy): domain Eukaryota; kingdom Viridiplantae; phylum Streptophyta; class Magnoliopsida; order Lamiales; family Acanthaceae; genus Andrographis; species Andrographis paniculata. The sequence goes on along the minus strand of NW_026137583.1, from coordinate 2,090,768 downwards.
AATTCCGTCCCTAAAGTTCATGTAGCTAACGTAATTTCATTCATAATTCCGTCTTTAATATCATTAGTAACGGAAAAAGTAGATTTAGAGACAAAAATATTTTGTTACAAAAATAATTTTTTTTTGTAGTGTTAGTATGTATGTCTTATGTTCCATCAGAGAGACAATTAGCCGATGTTCTAACAAAGGGGCTGAATAGTTCGAGTTTCCATGATCTTGTATCCAAGTTGGGAATGGAAGACGTCTATTCCTCAGCTTGAGGGGGAGTGTCAAAGAATAGCTGAATTATAATGTTGTTGAGATATTTTAGATATTCAGTTTTAGATTTATTAGATTTATATCTAGATTTGATCTTATTCATAGATTAGATTACTTAGATTTGAGTCTATTGAGTATATTTTGTATTGCCTATATATAGGCTCCTTATTTTGATGATCAAGTATACAATTTCATAATTTTCCCCCAAACTTTCTAATAATATTTATGTATTTTAGTTTTGTTTTGGAGTAATATGATAATAAGAGATTACATGGTATCACAGCTATTGACCTAGGGTATAGGGATCGGACTTTTGGAGGCTAATCTCATAGGAGTTTTTTCCGTCTACGGTCGCTGTCATCGCCGGAGTCGACACTATCGCTATCAGCCTCCAGTCCATCCATCCGCTGCCTCACACCTTGCGCATAGCGTGAGGCGTTCTGGAGACGGCTTCACTGCCATGTTCGTCACCATCAACCCCACAGCCGCCGCCGGTATTCTCTATAAGTCTCTGGATAGTAATAGGTTGGCTATGTGATTAACTTAAGTGCAATTCTGGTGCAATTTTTGGTGCAAGTTTGATGTTTCCATAATGCAGGATAAGAAATCAGATTTTGGGACGGAAAAGATTGTTCTTGATGGAGTACCTATTATTCCGAGGATCACAGAATACAAATTGAATGATCGAACTATCTTGATTGGTTTAAAACTATCAAGATGTATCTAAAGAGTATTAGTAAAGCTAATCATCTTGACAATGACCCAACCTTAGGTACAGACCCCTTTTACGATGATTGGTTGAGGGATGATTCCAGATTATTCCTCCAAATCAAGAATTCAATTGAGGATGATATAGTGAGTTTAATTACTCACTGTGATACGAAGAGTTGTTAGAATACTTAGGTTTCTTATACTCTGGGGAAGGAAATGTTTGGCATATTTATGATATTTGTCAGAGCTTTTATCGAGCTGAACAACATGCATTGGTTAGCTAGCGTGACAACATTTCGTCCCGTCAAGCTAGAGGTAACTCATCAAATACATGTGGTACTTCCATTGGTGGGGGGCATCATTTGCTATTACTATGATGAGCATGGACATACTAAGCGATTCTGCAAGAAGTTGAATAATGTGACTACATCCGACAATAAGTCTCACATGGTTACTATCTCTTCCGATAAGTATGCTTGGCTTGCTGTGTCCCAAGACAGCTTGGTGACTTCATCTCAGTCAATCAGCGCCACAGCTTAATCAAGTAATGCAGATAAATGTCTCATTTCCCCTGTTTCCAAGTGCGTCATTGACACTTGATTAACTGACGATATGATAGGTAACCGGAGCCTTTTATCCTCTACTTCCTCTAGTCATTCATCTGTTACCCTTGAGGATAGGCCTAGTGAACAAGTAACTGGGGTTGGTGTCGCTAATCCTAGACCTTTCTTGAGTTACATTCTGTGTTACTTATTCCTGGCCTTGTGTTAACTAACTCAAGCTTTAAACTTTAATGTCTCATTCTTTCCTGATCATTGTTTGTTTCAAGACTGTGCGCAAGGAAGATTATTGGTAAATGACACATGTCAAAGGGACACTCCCTTTGACGTTCACTGCCAAATGGGTCATCCGTCCTTGTCCTTTTTGAGGAAGTTACACCCTCAATTTCATCATGTTAAGGCCCCGTTTGGATTGATTTTTTGCGGGACTTTTGGCTTTTGTATCTGTTTGTATTAGCTACTCTATCCAAAAGCAAAAGCACCTTTTGAATCTGAGAAGTCCTTTTTTCTGAAGCACATTGAGAGTCGTTTTTAAAATAAGAAGCACTTTTAATTTAAAATTATTATTTTCCTTAATAATAACAATAATAATAATAATAATAATAATAAATAATTGATTTATGTATTATATTTTAAGAAAAATTTTAAAATAAAATTGTATTATTATTTTTAATTTATCTATTATACTATAATTAAAATATAAAATTATAATTGTGATATCAAATCTAAAAATTTTATTTTTTTAATTATATAAAAATTATTAAATATAATTTTTTAAAATAAATTTTAAAATACAAATAATTTAATATTGGATTATAATTTTATGTTTTAATTATATATATTACCCTTAAATTAAAATTTAAAAATATAAATAATCAAATTTTAAAAATAAAATTGTTATATTATAATTTAAAATCTTTAAATATAATTAATAAAATCGAAAAATAAATTATAAAAGTTTTATAGAAAAATACAGTTATATTAATAGTATGTCATTTTGAGTAATTTTAACGGTTTGAAAACACTTTCAATTCTATTACATTCAAATAGTTGTTTATAATAAATTTTTTTTATAATGATTCATCCAAACATAAAATCGAATTATATATACTTCTCTTTTTGGCTTTTTGCTTATTTTTTAAGTTAATCCAAACGGACCTTATGTCTTTAGATTGTGAGTTATGTCTGTTTGCTAAGCTCCATCGGCTAGTGTCTGTTCCACGGTCTAATAAAAGGTCAAATAGTCCTTTTGAATTAATTCATTATGATGTTTGGGTCATTGTCCTATAGTATCAAAACTGGGCTTTCGGTATTTTGTTACTTTTGTGGATGATTTTTCTCGAATGACATGGATATATTTTATGAAATCTCGTTGTGAAGTCTTTTCTCATTGTTCTGCCTTTTGTACTGAAATTCAAACTCAGTTTAATGTTCGAGTTCGTTGTCTACGTAGTGATAGTGCGAAGGAATACTTCTCTAAACAGAAATTCAACAAAAATATGTGTCAGCGTGGTATACTTAACCAGTTTTCACTTGTTGATGCACCTTATCAATATGGGGTAGATGAGCGTAAGAACTGGCATCTCCTTTAGACTCCTCGCGCTTTGTTGTTTTAAATAAGGTTCCTGAGATGTTTTGGGCGGATGCTGTCTCTACAATTTGTTTCTTGATTAATCGTCTGTCATCATCCGTTAAGTTCCATTCTAATGGCTCTATTGCTCGTCTCACGCCTTGTGGCTAAAGGTTATGCTCAAATTTCCGGTGTGGACTATGCTGAGACGTTTTCTCCCGTTGCCAAGTTGATCTTTGTTCGCATATTGATTTCTTCGGCTGCTCGCGATAATTGGCCATTGTGGTATTAGATGTAAAAAATGTTTTTCTTATATGGCAACCTTGTCGAGGAAGTGTATATGGAGCAACATCCTAGGTTTGTTGCTCAGGGGAGTCGGGAAAGGTATGTTGATCTACTGACCAAGGCTTTGCCTAGCCTTTGACTTAAATACCATTGTAACAAGTTGGCATGTTCAACATTTATGCTCCAGCTTGAGGGAGAGTGTTATATATATTGTTATATATATGTAAATATATTGTTTTTGGTCTAATTGTATATTATGGGACTAGCCTAAAGTAGTAGTCCAAAGCAGACTAAATATATTTTTTAGTTTTTTCTTGGAGTAATAAAATAATACGAGATTACAGATTTATTAGATTAATATCTATGTCCATATCTATATCTATTTTTATATCTATATCTATATCCATATGTATGATTTAGTTGGATGTAGTTTGTTAGGATAAATTTTCTAAATGGCTATATAAATGTATTCTTCCTTTTTCTTTTTCTTTTGAATAATATAACAATATTTTTCCCTTTATTTCTCTAAACAACTAAACTCAGTTTGAGATCCTCGAAGAGCCTTTGTTAGTATGTATGCAAGTTTCGGTCACTTTTATAGAACTTTGTCTTGGTTTTCCTTCACGATATACTTATATAATCGCTCGTGGGAAGTCCATCTTGGTCATTTATCTCGTGTTCTAGCAATTTTTCGGGAAAACCAACTAACAACAAATGCTTTTTTGGCTGCACTTCGGTGGAATACTAGGGTCATGTTGTGTTGGGAAGTGGAGTGACAATGGACCTGGAGAAAGTTATATTAGTGGTAGATTGGCCAATTCTTGAGTCGGTGAGGGATGTATGGGGATTTTTCGGCCTTACGGGGATATTATAGGCGATTTATTCGACATTTTGGAACCATAGCCTGTTTGCTTACACAACTACACAAGAAATCAGCAACGCCATCCTAATTGACAGCCCCTACACAGACTACATTTGATGCCTTAAAGGCTGCTCTTACTACGGCATTCTTACTAGCTATGCGTGATTTTCATAAGCACTCTATAATAGAGTATGATGCATTCGGAACGGATATAGAAGTTGTTCTTATGCAAGATGAAAGTCCCATCGCTTTTTTTAGTAGGGAGTTAGTGGGTAGAGCCCTCGTACGATCAACCTATGAGAATGAATTGATGGGTCTACTTCTTGTGATTCAGCATTGGTGTCCTTATCTAATTGGTCGACGGTTCACAGTACGTACAGATCACCATAGCATGAAATACTTGCTCACACAACGAATTGCTACCACTTGACAGCAAGCGTGGATGGCAAAACTATTAGGGTATCTTTTGATATCGCCTATAAACTGGGTTGTGTCAATTTTGAAGTTGATTCTTTGTCTCAACACGGTGAGGTGGAATGGGAGTTAGAAGCCATTCTCACACCCACATGGCTAGGTTGGGATGAGATACGCGCTGAGCAATATAGAGACCCTTCCCTCCAAGCAATCCAAGAAAAGTTACAAAGTGAAGAAACAACGCAAGGTAACTTTGAGTTGATTGATGGTCAGTTGCGATGGTCATTTTGGAGGGTTCTGAATGGATCCGGAGGTTTCTGTGTGAGTTTCACTCCACCTTTGGTGGAGGACATGCAGATGTTTATCACACATATTGTTGTCTTGCCTCTAGTATGTATTGTGGGGGTATGTACCGTAAAGTACAGGATTATGTGGCAAGTTGCATCATTTGCTAAAAAGCAAAATATGAAACATCCTCTCCAGCAAGTCTTCTACAACCATTTCCTTCCAACAATGATTTGGGAAGGCACCTCATTGGACTTCATAACTAGGGTTCTTTTTTGTAATGGTAGCAGTGGACTGCTTAACCAAGAATGTGCACTTTATTGCTTTACGCATGTCCTTTTCAGCCCATTCCGTCATTGAAATATTTAATAAGGATGTGGTGCCGTTGCACGGTGTACCTTTCTCAAGAGTATTGATCTAGATGCGGTATTTTTAAGCACATTTTGGAAGGAGATTTTTAAGCTCCTGGGATCCAATCTCGAATTTAATTCAGCATATCACCCGAGATTGAAATATATCTTTAGCGTTTGTGTCGGAGCGACCATGGAAATTGGGGGGTTTCCTTATGTGGGCACAGTGCTTTCGACACAGCAGTTAAGATCATCCATTTGAAGCAGTTTATGGACGCCCGGCACCGAATTTACACCGCTACCTTGGAAAAGAATGTAAAGTAGCAGTTGTGGCTGAATTTATTGGTGGTCGAGATGCAGCGCTTCGGATGCTACGGTTCAATCTAGAATGGGCACAAATGCAAATGCAAAGGTATGCCAATGCAAACCGTCAAAAGGTGGAATTTGATGTTAGGGATGCAGTGTTTCTGAAGGTTCGATTGTATAGGAAAACCTCGATTCGAACCACAGGCCACCACAAATTGTTTGCACGTTATTATGGCCATTCCCAACTAGGGAAATATATTGGTGCTGTAGCATATCATTTGCATCTTCTGGAATCCAGCCAGATTCACTGTTTCTCATGTTTCCCAACTGAAAAAAGTAGTCGGGGACCATTTAGTAGAATCCGAACTGCCCTGTAGTTTAGATATTTGTGATATCCCCATATTTGAATCGGAGCGTGTGTTGGAAGAGCGAGTACAACAGCAAAACAGGCGAGATGTAACCAAATTTTGATCAAGTGGCAAGGGCTTTCTGAGGATAATGCCACCCGGATGAATATTAAGAATCTGCATGGCCAATTTCCAAATTTCCGTCTTGAAGACAAGGCTTTTTTTAGAGGGGATAGAGTTGATATGGAACAATTGCAAGTGCAAGCACTGGCAACAATTGTCCTGGTATTGCTTCGTGTCTATACACAATGCGGAAAATGACACTTTAGTCTACTCATGATATTACCGTAGTGTTATTATGTTAGTAAAAAGGTCAATTATTTGGTATTTTGACTTTAGTCCTTAATCTTATTTATAATTGTATTTATTAGTTGATATAAATAAATGGTAATCAGGATTAGGGGGAATTATGCAAATGATTAGAGTGAGGTGGCTACGGCCGGGGAGAGAAGATTAGTTCTTCTTCTTAGTAATAAACTAGTTCTTATTGCTATAAAATTGTGTTCTTATTTCTATCACATACTCATTGGACGTCAGAATATTTCAAATTTTAGTTTTCTTTCCTTTATTTTGGTCAGCTTTCAGTTCCTCTCAAGTCATGGTATAGCATTACAGGGGATCCATGATAAATGTCTGGGTACTTAGTTGATATCTCACTTTCAGTGGTATGTAGACTTGGAAATTTCCCATGCTTGCATTGACCACACATATATATTTCCAAAACTTATTAGCCAATGGTTTTGAGTTTGGTATATTATTGCTGATGAATTTAATTTTGACACCTTATCTTTGTTATCTATCACAGACGAGGAGCTATTAAGGTGACCATGTATAACTTCGGATCACCAAGAGTGGGAAATAGAAGATTTGCAAAAATCTACAATGAGGTGATGCTGTTGACAGTAGCTCGTAGTGACATGTTTGTGTTTTGTGTTTAAGGTTGGATCACGTAGAATGGATAGTTTTCTTTTTCTGTTACATTTATTCACAACTGCAAATGTGGACTACCAAAGGCCGACTGACTTATTGGCAGTAGCATAGAACGAATTAAAAGAACCAAATGGCCCTGTTAAAGAACAAGTCCTTGACAATACACTCTTTAAATAAAATCTAGTATGGACAATTTTCGTCTTCTGCAACAATTCCTTGAATAGTACATGACAAAGCAATTTCTATACTATCAATATTTATCTTATTCAAATTTTTGCATAGATTGCAATTGAGATATTTGTGAAGATTTTGACTAGTTCGTGTGTGCTGACCAGAAAGTGAAGGACAGTTGGAGAGTTGTAAACCATAGGGACATTATACCAACTGTACCACGGTTGATGGGGTACTGTCATGTAGCTCAACCAGTTTATTTGGCCACTGGAGATCTCAAATATGAAATGGTATGAAGTCATATCAACATTCTATATAATTTAAGAAAGTCAAATCTACATTTATAAGGTGAACTTAATGATAACACTGTAAATCATTCCTTTTTCTTTCTTTTATTTATTTTACTTTTTTTCCACTTGTATTCTTATCTCAACCTAATATTATTTGAGTTATAGCCGAATCCTCCTCCTCTATGAAGAATTGTTCTCTTTCCATACCTCTCTTGATTTGCAAAATAGTTTCTAGGTTTCACAAACTTTAAGCTATCCCATTGCAGGAAAATATGGATGTTCTTGAGGATGGATATCAAGGTGATGTCATTGGAGAAGCAACTCCTGATGTTCTTGTCACCGAATTCGTATGTTCCTATCCATTCTCTATATCATAAGCACGAATCTTATTTCGTTATATCTCTATTATATGAAACAGTGATGATCTATTGTGTAGCAAGTTGTTTACAAGCGTGTCATCACTAGTCTAAAGCACCTCTCACGCCTTGAGCTATTTTCACCTTTTTACAGAAAGTATAAGTTTAAATTATTTATGTGGATACTGTATAAAATCCACAGAATTACTTGCAATATATAGATTTGAATTCATTCTTTGACCCATGGGCCCTGATGTACAATAGATAAGCTTGGTCTATTGCAAAATTGATTTTGTTGCATTAGCTAACATGTTTGTGCCTAAGTGGTGTTCTGAACAAAAAGATAAAAAATGATAAGATATAGTTTGCAGAATTGTTTCCATTTTCTGGAGCAGTACAGTATTACATGGGTGCATACTCCTTATTAGTTAAATGATAATTAGTTATTAATTTTCAGGTTATTATTTTTTTTATTATGGGCAAAATTGCAATATACTGCTGTGGTTTGCTAAGAATCACCATTCTCTCTTGTGGTTTAAAATTTGCATTGAAACTTATTTGTGTTTTTATAAGATTTTACACATAACCTACAGCAGTTAAAATTTAATGGATAATGTCTCACATAGCAGGACTGCAATTGAAATATACGGTCTGTTTAGTCAAACTTGAAATCTCAATTGTAGTTGTAGCATTTGGAGCATATTCTTCATTGAATTTTAATTGGTAGGAGATTTTATGTAGGGTTTTACAAATCACATGTAAATTACCCAATTTTTAAACCACATGGAAGAGAGATAATTCTTTAGTAAACTGCATGTTGGTTAGTAATTTGCAAGATTTGCAGTTATGATTTACATAAAGCTTGGTCCTTTTTTTATTAATGGTGGCAGATGAGAGGTGAGAAAGAACTTGTCGAGAAGATATTGAACACGGAAATAAACATTTTCCGGGCGATCCGAGATGGAAGTGCTCTAATGCAGCATATGGAAGATTTCTATTACATTACGCTGCTGGAGGTACTGCTCTATTTTCGCATCAATTTCAGTTTCCCTTATCAATCAATGTGATCTAATCTAATTGTTTTCAGAATGTGAGGTCCAACTATCAAATGCTTGGAGGATCAAAACCTGCAGATGAAACATTTTCTGTGTAGACTTGCTAAAGAAACCAAAGTTGATCTGCATTCATCTGGGGAGGTTGTTGTATAAAAAGTATAGCCGGCGCCGGCGCATGCTCACTGATTAATTTTACAGTGTCCGATCAAGCTAGCCACCCTTCAAAAGATAAAATTAAAGAGAGGTATTTTGGTATGGCAACTGGGCGGCAATAATGAGAACAATTTCAAGCCATGCTTTTCTCTATGCACTAAATATACGTTCCCTATGGAACTAAGGATCGAACACTTTAAATCAATATTGTACTATGAAATGTTGTGATACGAATATGAAAATGCTAGTCATGTTATATTGAATTGTCATAAAATGAGTATAGAACTTCTGATCCGTTTGCTAATAAGATATATATATATATATTAAAATATTATTTAATTAAAATATTGTATTCAAGGATGTTGAGAGGCGGATATGAGAATGCTACGTACTCTATTTAGAGTTGCTGCCGGATGAGTGAAAATATGCTTGTTTATTGTAGATTAAAAAAATATTAATTAATATGTATCTATGTATATACCACTCGTTGCTTCATTTGTTTGTTTCATCCCCTTCTTTTTTGCATCATTTTAATCATACTCTCGCATTTGATTTCTTGCGTTTGTTTGTGACCTTGCATTCTATCCAAATTTGTCCTCTAGGTTTAGCTATATCAAACTTGTTAAACCAGTAAAATCTTGTTTGTTTGTGGTTTGAAATTGTTTTGAAATGAGATGTTGATTTTAATTTTTATTTAATTAGTATTTGTGAAGTAATGTTTTGTGAGAGGTGTCAAATATATTATGTATAGGGGTATTTTTGTATTTATAATAGTATGAGGGCAGTTTAGGTATTTTGTATAGTTTTAATATATTAGGGTTTTATATATTGTAAAATCATTCTTTCTTTTGATGAAAAAATAATAAAAATATACAACGATATTCTTCATGGTATCAGAGTCACCTTTATCCCGTCATCCACCCTAACCCGCCGTGCTGCCCGCTACCGCGCCGCCCGCTGCGTTGTCCTCTCCTATTTCCTTCGGTCTGCTGTCTGTCAAGGGTGTTTTGATTTCTCCTCCTAAGTTGGATTGTTATTAAGTTGTGGCTTAGATTTCTCTTCAATTCAAATATTGTCCAACCATGTCTTCTTGTTTTACGGGTGTTCTTTCTCCAACCCCGGCTATTGCTACAGAACGATTGGTTGGGGGTTTTAACTATGGCTCTTGGTCTAAAGTTGTCCAAATGTGGTGTATGGGTCAAGGTTTTGGCAAATCACCTTGTTATTTCGTTCGCTCAGATTGCTGACACTGAGAAAGCCGCATGGCTCAAGTCTGATGCTTTATTATGCAGTTTGCTTTGGCAATCTATTGATCCAAGCATTCATCCAATTTTTACCAAATTTACAAACTATTATGATCTCTGGAGACATGCGAAGACTTTATATACCAATGATATTCAGCGCCTTTACAGCGTGGTATCTAATTTGGTCAATTTTCGTCAACTCGGATTGACAATTCCAGAGTATCTCGGTAAACTTTCATCCATCAAAGCTGAACTCAATTTAGTTTTACCTCCAGGGAAAACGGCTGCGAAGGAGCTTGCTCAGCGTGATACAATTCTATATGGTGTGTGCACTAGTTGGTCTTGGTCCAGATTTGAGTCTGGTTCGTGATCAACTCATTTTCAGCTCAACAGTTCCGACTCTTGATATGTTTATTCTCGCTTATTAAGTGTCTCCTCTGTGGCACATCCGATTATTGATTCTGGAGACAAGTCTGCTCTACTAGCTTCACATTTTTCACATATGCGAGGTGATCCTAGTCCTCATGGGAACTCTCGTGGGACCTCTCGTCCATGCTGCACTTATTGCAATAGGTGGGGCCATACTCGTGATAAATGTTTTAAATTGCATGGCCGGCCACCTCGGGCTGTTGTTGCGCAGGTTGAAACTCCTCAATTATAGGGTAATTCTATCACTTTGACTGGTTCAGACTATGATGAGTATCTTGCATACCAAGCTTCAAAGCAGTCATCTCATTCACCCGTTGCCTCTGTCGCTCACACTAGTACCTCTCTTGGACCATGGGTCCTTGATCCTAGCGCTTCTCATCACCTATCTAGTAATCCAAAATTATTTTCCGAATTTTGTAAGTCTACCTCATTACCTGATGTTACTTTAGTTGATGGGTCACCAGTTTTTTTTAAGGCTGTCGGTGATGCTCAACCATTGCCATGTGTTCCCTTATCCTCCGTTCTTTTTGTTCCTCATTGTCCATTTAATCTTGTTTATGTTAGTCAATTAACCAAAACTTTGCACTGCTCAATAACATTTGACTCTGATTCATTCTCTATTCAGGACCGCAGAACGGGGAGGACTATTGGCAAAGGACTTGAGCTCCATGGATTGTATCACTTTGACCACCCTCCACCGCATTCACTCTCAATTGCATGTTCCACTGCCAGTTCTCCTCAACTTCTACACCAACGGCTGGGTCATCCGACTCTCTCTAAGTTGCGTCGGCTTGTTCCAAGTCTTTCTAGTTTATCTTCATTATCCTGTGAGTCGTGTCTGCTAGGAAAACAAACTCGCTTCGTTTCCACGACAGGTTAATAATTAGGTTGATATGTCTTTTGCTTTAGTCCACTATGATATATAGGGTCCGTGTCGAACTACTTTTGTATTTGGGTTTCGGTACTTTGCTACCTTTGTTGATGATTTCTCAAGATGTACTTGGCTTTATTTGATGAAAGCTCGTTCCGAACCATTTTTTGTCTTTGCAACATTTTATGCTGAAATTCAAAATCAGTTTGGTGTTTCCCTTAAAATAATTCGGACGGATAATGCTACTGAATACTTCTCTACTCCTATGACTCAGTTTATGTCATCTCATGATATTTTACATCAGTCTTCTTGTGCCTGAACTCCTCAGCAAAATGGGTTGGCTGAACACAAAAATTGCCACCTAATTGAGACTGCTCGTACTTTGCTTGTGCATCATCATGTTCCTTTCCGATTTTGGGTTGATGTTGTTCTTACCGCCTGTTATCTTATCAACCGCATGCCATCCTCGGTTCTCCAAAATAAAATTCTCCACCATGTATTGTTCCCTCAAGATCCTTTATATCATTTATCCCTTCGTGTCTTTGGGTGTACTGCATTTGTGCATGATCACTCATCGGGTCGGGATAAGTTAGCTCCACGTGCGCTGAAGTGTGTTTTCCTTGGCTATTCTAGGTTTGAAAGGGTTATAAGTGTTTCTCTCATGAGACTCGTAGGTATTACTTTTCAGCTGATTTACCTTTTTTGAGTCCATACCGTATTTCTCTCTGTCATCTTTGATATCGTATGTCAGCTACGTGTTACCTATTCCTTTCTCTTCTCCTCTTCTTTTGCGTCCACCTCTTCAGGTTTATAGTCGTCGTCCTCGCTCGCAAGTGCTCCCTTCCGATGGTTCTACCGCTCATGTTCCTCCAGCGTCTATGGCTCTTAAGACTTGCCATTGTCTTCTTCTTATGCGGCTTCTATTCTACCGGATCCTGCACCATTACGACGAGGTACTCGTTCTTCTCGTAATCCTCATCCCATTTACAATTTTCTTAGTTTTCATAGTTTGTCTCCCACATACTATACCTTTGTGTCAAACTTATCTTTCATCTCCCTTCCAAAATCCCTTCGTGAAGCTTTTTCTCACCCAGGTTGGCGACAGGCAATGGTAGATGAAATGGTTGTTTTGCACGCTAATGGTACTTGGGACTTGGTACCTTTTCCTTAGGTAAGTCTCCCATGGCTTATCGTTGGGTTTATGCAGTTAAGGTTGATGCAGATGGTCAAGTTGCTCGTCTCAAGGCCCGTTTGGTGGCTAAGGGCTTCACACAGGTCTTTGGTGAGGATTATATTGAAACCTTTTCACCTGTTGCCAAAATGTCTTCGATCCGTCTTTTTCTTACTTAGGCTGCTATGCATTCCTGGCCTCTTCATCAGCTTGATATTAAGAATGCATTTTTACATGGCGAACTTCAAAAGGAAATTTATATGGAGCAACCACCTGGATTTGTTGCTCAGGGGGAGTCTTCTTTTGTTTGCAAACTACGTTGTTCGCTTTATGGATTGAAACAATCTCCGCGTGCTTGGTTTGGTCGATTTAGCAGTGTTATAAAGGAGTTTGGCATGATCCGAAGTGCATTAGACCATTTTGTTTTTTATAAGCACACATCAAGTGGTAAGTGTTTATACCTTCTTGTGTACATTGATGATATTTTTATCACCGGAAATGATCAAGAAGAGGCCACTCAATTAAAGCAACATCTATTTAAGCATTTTCAAACTAAGGATATGGGACCATTGAAGTACTTTCTTGGTATTGTGATTGCTCAATCACATGATGGTATTGTCTTTCACAACGGAAGTACGCATTGGATATTCTTGAAGAAACTGGTTTGTCTGACTGCAAGCCAGTAGACTCTCCCATGGATCCAAATCTGAAGCTTCTACTGGGACAGGGGGAGCAATTAGCTGACACAGAAAGATATCGTAGAATGGTTGGTAAGCTTAACTATCTCACACTTACTCGACCTGATATCTCTTTTGCTGTAAGTGTTGTGAGTCAATTTCTTCAGTCTCCATGCGATAGTCACTTAGATGCTGCCATTCGAATCTTGAAGTACATCAAAGGGTCTCTTGGTAGAGGATTATTGTACACCAATCAATGTCACACTGAAGTAATTGGCTACTCAGATGCTGATTGGGCAGGATCCCCAGTTGATAGACACTCTACTTCGGGATATTGCATATTTGTGGGAGGTAAGCTTATCTCATGGAAAAGTAAGAAACAGAATGTTGTTGCTCGCTCAAGTGCAGAGGCAGAATATCGAGCCATGGCATTAGCGACATATGAACTTATTTGGGTAAAATAGCTTCTTCATGAGCTTAAAATAGTGGAAGTTTCATAAATGAAACTCTTTTGTGACAATCAAGATGCCTTGCATATTGCGTCTAATCTAGTGTTTCCTAGAGGACTAAACATATAGAGATTGATTGTCATTTTATTCGGGAGAAGGTATTATATGGATGCATCGCCACTCACCATGTTGCTTCGAATGAGCAACTTACAGACATTCTTACCAAATCTCTTAGAGGTCCTCGAATTAAATTTTTATGTGACAAACTTGGATCATACGATTTGTATTCTCCAATTTGAGGGGGAATGTTAGATATATTATGTATAGGGATATTTTTGTATTTATAATAATAGTATGAAGGCAGTTTAGGTATTTTGTATAGTTTTAATATATTAGGATTTTATATATTGTAAAATCATTCATTCTTTTGATTATAAAATTATAAAAATATACAGCAATATTCTTCAAGAGAAAGTAGTGTATTTTTATCAGAACAGGGCGGGATGAATAGTGTTTGCAATCACAACCAAACACACTCTAAGGAGGAGTCTATTCATTTTTCATACATTCTGAAGAAGATTGGTGAACTGAACAAGTAGAAGTTGTTTCATCCCAACAGTGATGGTTTAAGGTATTTTATTAGCCGTACTTGATTTAAGGGCTTCCTTACAACCCAAATGCTATTATTGTTAAAAGATTTGTACATACTTTTTGGAATATTGAGTGTGAATGTTTTTTGAATCCCAATGGTGGAGAATGAATTATAATCTATGAAGATGTTGCTAGCAGGTATGGGTTTAACAAGGCACCAATTTTCTACCATAGGATACAAAGTTTTACAGGTATGCAGACATGTTCTTTTTAGGATATGGTCTTACTGGGATGAACAGAATGTTATTAAGGAGCATCCGTTGAAGAAACCTATTTATAGTGAGAAACTTGATTGAAAAATTGATTTCTATAAAGTAGACCTTGTATATGTTAATCGTACATTCTTTACACCAATTTCGACTGGTGGTCTAACCCAGAGGGAACTCAACCCTCAACCAAAAGCCATCATGACGCCATGGAGGACGACTTGAAGCTCAGCATATGTGCAAGCCAAGTGCCATTTGGAAAGCAACAATAGGAGAACCAGTATGGTTTCGAACAATACCATCTGCACTTGAAAGACCTGGGTTACTGTTCAAAGCTCCATCCATGTTAAGTTTGAACCAACTTGGGCTTGGCTTTTCCCACAACTCCAACTTTGGGGGCTGTCAAAGGAAAGTGCAATGATAGATGAAAAGAGACGATTATCAGCATAAGTGCTTCTTTGACTTTGCAAGATCAGTATTCGATTTAGTGCTATCAAAAGGTAAGTGCCATGGTAGATGAATCTACATTAATCATAGGTCGCTCCATGGAAAGGAGAACAAAAATTTGGGATACAAAGAGCGATTATAGAAGGTTTGAAGATCAAAAACGAAAGGAGACGGTATGGCTTAAAAAAGCTAAACGGAGCCATCTTATACTGTAAACATAGATTATGATGAGTTCCAATCGAACACTTACTACTTGGAAAGTCGTCATTACTAAGTGTTCCCGGAAAAAAATGAAACTATTATGATAAAAAAAAAAAAAAAAAAAGGGAAATGGTTTACACATAAAATTTCAAGCTAGAGAATTGGACATAGACATCCATTTGAAGAACTCAATCTCTATCATAGATTTTTTTTTTTTTTTTTTTTTTGTATGGGATACGAAATATTATACTTTGCTTAAATAACTAAAATCGAACAAGAGGTACCACATTATAAGGTTCCACTCTCAGCGCGATTTCTTTATCTTGAGAAGTAGTTTTCTGATATACATAAGAGTTTTGTAGCCTTCTACTATCTTTACTATAAACAGCCGAAAATTGCACGATTTCGTGATCTTTTTAATCAACCATATCAAAACTTAGAGCAATTTTTTTTTAAAAGTCACCCATTTACTTTTCAGTATCTTCTATTTCTTCCTTCAATTTCAATAAATCAAATTCAGATTTCAATTCCAATTTTACTGAGTATTACATTTTAATGGTAGATAATGATATATATATTTATATGTACACACTATTTTATCCTTTGTATAAATTGATGTAATGATATTGATATAAATCATTGTAAATTTGAATGTTTTGTACTATATAGTGGTTTACACTTAAAAGATAAATAAATATTTTATATTTGAACAACTAAGTATATAGCTTACTTAAAAGATAAATAAATATTTTGTGATTGAACAACTAAGTATATAGCTTAGGGAGTTGATGTTTATATTTTAATGTTCTAAAGTATAGACCGTGCATTATTAGATCCACTAAGGTTAATATAGTAATCATAATACACTATTTTTATCATGAAACCCAACAAATAAAAAATATAAAAATAATTAATGTAATATGTAGCACCTTGGTTCTTTAAGTAAAGCTTATATGGAAATAGTACTACATTCAATCCTTAGTTGCTAAAAATGTCATTTGGCATTAGAATATTACAGCTTGTTCTGATATGGCACCATCAGATGGGGTATATGAGCTCACCATGTGACACAATTTCTAACGCCAAATATTGATGAGATATTAATTTTTAAAATATATGTATAAATGTATATATTTTCATAAATATAAAAAATTAAATCAATTAATTCTTTTAAAATCCTGACATCCCAATATATTTTTTTTGTTAAGCCCTTATACACAATATTATTCTTCACAACTCCTTGCTTATTCGTAATTAGTTTATTACCTCTATTTATAAATTTAACTTAAAAAATTTTCACTATGCCCTCCATATATCTTTTTATTTACCTTATTATCATACTCAAATCAACCCCCTAAAATCAGTTTATTTGTTCAAATCATTCTTCTGTCCTATTTTAATTTATTTTTCTCCAACGGTCGACGAGAGAAAATGATCTTTCAATCTTCTCCGGCGATGACGACAAATGAAAATTACAAATGCCAAGGTTTGAAAATCTGTCCCCCAACCAATTTATCAACAATTTCGAATGACAACCAATGAAGAATCTCCCCCAACCACGGATGCAGGCACCAACACCGACTCAAACTACCATGACCATGGTTGCGAACAAACATCACACACCGAAATCGAACCCACAACCAAGTGACTACCAATGTTTATTTAAGTATGATATCTAGGTAAAAAAAATTATTTTGGTTTTGATAGAATTAATTATGTTTGATTTTTTATATATATAAAATAAAATTAAAAGAGTTGTGTCAAAAAAATATATTATCACAATGGTGAATTGCACCGAGTCGAAAGGAGATTTTGATATTATCTGCACTTTTCATATGAAATAAAATATACTTTTAAAAATAAAGTTCTACTTTTGAAATTGATGTTTAATACTCGATTGTAGAGAAGTCAATACTTCTACAATGTGTTAATACTTATTTTTACCTTACATGAACTTTATTGGGTTGAGAAGAGTACTTTCTATAAATATTTTGCATTGCGATTTAAGTTATTTGCAATGATTTTTTAAGAATTATTATCATTATTGTATCGAATTAAGTGACTTATTGTCGGGTGATGCTCTTAAAATTAAGCACCACATATTTTTCACTTCAAAAATATATAAGTGTTCACTTGATTCTTCTATTATTCTGCCGGAAACCTCAATGGATGAATTAAAATTATAAGCTTACATCGACACACAAATATAATTACAAGAGTAATGTTGAAAAAAAAATGCAATTGCAATGGTGAATCGAATTGAATCGAATCGAATTGAATCGAATCGAGAAAAGGTTATGGTGTCATTTGTACTTAGTGACGGAACAGCTGCGAAAGTTCGGGGGGCAAAATTGTCTTGTTAATTTAATTTTTTTAACTGTTCGGTTTCGATTTCAACCTATTTAGAATCATAAAATAAACTGTTAATTTTTTATTTGAACCGATAGTTTTTTTGCGTCTGAAAAAAAAAAATTGTAAGAACTTGTTTGTCCGTTCATTCGATGTCATCTTAACTTTTTTGATACCCTTAGCAATACAGTCAGGTGATAGAAGAAAAAAGTTCAAAAAAATAGAGGATGTGGAATTAATATTTAGATAAAAAAATATATATATTTTTTATATTATATATATATAATTAAAAATATTAATAATAAACATAAATTGGAGGAGGCAAGGGCAAACATATATTATTAAGTTAAAAAAAATTACATGAAGTTTTTTATTATTTTTTTGTTCCCTCATTCCGTCCATATTTGTATTTTAATACTTAGAAATATATTTTCTTTAAAACAAAATTTTATACTTTTCAAATATATTTATGATACTCTATTATAGAGTAACCAATATATCTAAAAGGTATTTAAAATACCTGGTTTTTTACCTTACACAATTTTAGTCGGCTAAGAGCAATACTTTCTATAATTTCATTGCATTGGTGATACTTTACAAATCAAGAGATTATTTTAAACTGTAATAAAAAATTTGTTTGATCAATCTAAGTTTGGGAATGTCAGCAAAGTCGAGAGGGTCAGGTAATTCTTCTAATTTGATATCACAAAGGACGAGTTCCTCAAGGCTTGGAAAAGTACCTTCCTTTGTTTTTCAATACTTCAAATCAACAACAATAATATGCAATCTTTTTAGTCGAACAAATTCCCCTTCAGTTACATTCCACTCAAGCCCTTGAACACCTTCATCTCCAATTACAAGAATTTCCAAATTGGGTAATAAACCAATGCTCACCATCTCACTCCACCAAATATTAGTATTATCTAGTCTCAACTTTCTCAGAGAATGTGGGAAAGAAACGTCTTTAATGGCTACCATCCCATCAAGATCAAGTGACTCAAGCCTACACAAATGGACAAGATTGCTAAGACTATAGTATGGCCCCTCTTCCACATCTTGCGAAAAATTCTTTATTCTAAGTTTCTTCACATTTGGAATCCTATTGTAAATCTCTTCACTATACCTAAAATCTCTCACATAGAATAGACTTTGTAAGTTTTCCAAAGTACAACAAGACTGAGATTTCGGAGGTGGCTCAGGTAAAACAATATTCCTATTAATATCTATATGCCTAAGTTGTGTCATCGTCCAAAACATAGAGGGTGGACTATGTGTATCCCATCCATTTATGACTATAGTTTTTAGGTTCCAAAAGAATGGTAGCATAATAAGTTTCTTATCCACGGGCCCTTCTGTAAGATTTGTAAAGCAAATTATTTATTTAAGAATTATTATCACTATTGTATCGAATCAAGAGATTTGTTGTTGGTGATACTTTCAAGATTGAAAACAACAAATTTTTCACTTCAAATACATTAGTATTAACTTTATTCTTATCTTCTACTATTGTGCCTTAAACCCCAATTAATATATTAAAATTTGTAAGCTTACATCAACAAAAAATGCAAATAAAATTACAACCGGTTGTGTAAAAGAATAACATACCATTGCAACAATGAATTGCATCGATTGAAAGAAAGTTATGGTGTCGTTTGTATTTTAATATGAGAAAAACATTCACTTTTTGTCCGCCTCTAAGGGTCACATTTATTTTTTGCGTCATTGTAATTAGCATTAAAAATATCTTTGTATTTGCATAATTTTTTTGTACAAATGTCTTTCTATTAGTATTATAAGACACAAATGAAAGTATTTTTATAATTTTTTTAATTTGTACTACGTTTTAATATAGTAATTAATATTCAAATATAACATGCAAAAAGTAAATAAGATCCTTGTAGCCGGATGGAGACAATACTTTTTAAAATAAAGCTTTGTACTTTTTGAATATATTTTAATGTTTTATTGTAATTTATAAAACAATCAATACTTATACATGGTGTTTGAAATTTCTATTTTTTTTTTTTTGTCTTATATGAACTTTAATATGAGGAGATCACCAATACTTTTTATAAATATTTTGCATTTTGATTTAAATATTACCTTTATTTATAGTATTGCTTGTGAAAGTCTTCGAACAATATTTTATATACAAAATTATACAAATCAATTACCGAAAATGAATTCAAATAAAATCAAAACAATATTAGTATGGAAATCCAAATTGAAATGATACTAATAGAAGACCGAAAGCAATGATTGGGAGTTAGAAGAAAACAACGAGACAAGCCTTTAATTCAATTAAAGAGGCAAACAGACCCAAACTCCTTGAATTATTGAAATGAGAAAGAAAATGCTCCCTGTTCGTCGTATTCAAATTCCAGTCGCGAGAAGCTCTATCAATGACGACGACGAGTCCTTCATCCGACTCCTCAGGAGACTTCCAAATCAGAGACACGTTTGGCGACTCCCTCCGGTCATCTTCTCAGATGGACAGATTTACGCGGCGGCCAGCGGTGACGACTTCTTCGCCGGGAAACAGAGGCGGCGACCGGCGACTTCGCTCCAAACAGCTCCACCGGAACAGCAACTGGGCGGTGGACAGCGGCTCCAATTACAGCCTACAAACAGCTCCAATCGTTAAGAAGGGATCCGATCTTCCAACCTACCCAATCGGTGAAAGGTGAAAGGTGGAGTCGCTCTTTCTTCACCTCTCTACATATTAACCAATATTAATCAACGTGAGACAATATTCAAAACCAATAGGTGGAGTGATCCTATGAGTAGAAGAGCTTCCACGTATTAACCAACGTGAGACAATATTCAACAACATCAATCTTCCGATTCTTTCTCCGATACAACAACTCATCCGGAAGCAGCTCCACCGACAAACAACGACTTCGATCTTTCTTTCTCTGACCGGCGATTGGGACGGTTGATTTAGTCTCAGACCCTTGGTGCGATATAGCCCAAGGTTACCACGCCCGCCGCAAGGTTGGAGATGACTCCTTAGAGACTATAAGCCTCGACACTCACCGAAATGGCCACCGAAAAAAAAGCTTCTACATTCACTGAAAACTCACCGGAATAGCGCTCTCGCCTTCTCTCCCTTTCCCTCTCTATCTCTCACGGTTACACTCCGTGAAAACTTATTTCCTCACCAAACCCTCCCATCTCTATATCTAATAAACTACCCCAAAACTAATTTAACTGACTAATGGTCTTAGGATTAAGAGTTTGGATTTTGGTTAAAAGGTTTGGGCCGAATCGTTGAATTAGGTTTCGAATGTTCAAAATTTTCAATAAAATTAAATATCACAAATACCATTAACAAGCAAACTACAAACTACAATACTGTTAATATTAATAGATTAACAAACTACAAAATAAATTCACTCCCAATAAATTAAGGAGACAATATAGGAGTAATAAGATTTTGTAATTAGAAACAGAGATTTTATTAAAAATTGTTTTTTTTTTTCAAAATATAATAGTATTTCCTCGGTCTCAAACAGGAAATAATTAATTATACTTAATCTCTGCCACACATTTAATCCTCACGCATCATCCAAGTAAAAAAATAAAATATATATTTCTCTCCATCACATCATCTAATTTCTAAATTATCCTACCTAATACTACACACCTAAAAATTCGTGCCAAAAGCAAATGTTGCACCTTATTTGGGACGGATGGAGTATAATGTTTTCCATTTAACATATTAAATCTAACAAATATTTTCAAAATATAAGGATGTATAATACCAATTAACACATCTAAAAAAATAATTTAAATTTAAATTCATGAAACTAAAATAGCTATTCAAATATTGTATCCACTCAATCTTTTATTTGAAACTTATTTGAAGTCACTGATGTTTTCATAAATATTATATTTTCAAGAGGAATAGTATGATGAAATATGTGATTCAGCTCCGCTGAAATCAATTGTAGCCATTAATTATTAAATAATTTAAATTATTTTTAATTCATTAAAATTATTGAATAGAACAAATTTCAGCAAGTGTTGAATTAATTAATTAGCTCAGCACAGGATCCAATCTCTTAAGTTTTAGTCATTTTAGGATATAAAATAATTAATATTAAAGATTATCAATATTGATATTAGCAATATTAATTTGAATTTATATTTATTTATATAATAATTTGATATTTATTCTTAATGCATATATATATATATATATATATATATATATATATGATTATAAGAGATTTTGTCTCGTTGTATCCGATACCCTATAAAGATTGGAAACAGCCCTACAAGTTGAAAGTTGACTATGATTACGACAGATCTTAAATATGTAAACAACGGCGATGACGACACATCTAAGATGTAAAGCTGATGGTTTGTAATTTTAATTCCCTCAAATCATTATAGTACATTCATAAACCATAGATTAACTTAGCAAAATTGCATTTGATACATAAGATCAATAAGAATGTGAAAAGAGAATATATATATATATATATGATAATAGCTTATTATTATTATTATCATTATTATTATTAGTTTGTAAGAAAAATTTAGACTTCTTGGCCATATAGATTTAGCTGTCTATCCGATCCGAAATCAAAACCAAAAGGCTGTTTTAATTGGCAAGGTTTCTTTTGAGCTCATCCTAATTAATAATAAATGAGCTTACAGTTTAAGATGTTTTTGGGTGCTTATAAATAGACAGCTATGGTTCCTAGCTGTTTGACAATGATTGTAACTCTCTGAATCAGTATAATAAAATCTCTCCGGTTCCTGCCCGTGGACGTAGGTTGACACACTATTACTGAACCATGTAAAACCTCTGTATACTTTATTTGCTTTCTTTCTCGTTTTCTCATAACAAGTATGTAAGAGTGATATGCGATCATCACTAATTTGTGGTGATGAGAAACTCTATTATATATCCAAGATTACAACGTAAAGTGTGGAAAATATACTACATAATTACAGCAGATTGCGGAAAATAAGGAATACAATATATTTAAAGTATGAAAAATATACTTCATAATTACAACAGATTGCGGAAAATAAGGAATAATACATTTTCAACTCTTTCCTTTAATATCCCCCGTCAAGCGTTGCGTGGGGTGTGAGCGAACGCAAAGCTTGGATCGCAGAAGCTCAAATGCCGGTCGCGGCAGCACCTTTGTGAAAATGTCTGTGAGCTGAAGATGAGAGGGCACAAACTGAGTAAGCAGCTTGCCTGAAGAAACAAGCTCACGAATGAAATGACAATCAATGTCAATATGCTTAGCTCGTTTGTGAGAGACAGGATTCTGATTGAGGAAAATGGCACTTCTGTTGTCACAGAATAGCGTCGCAGGAAGGGTGGGTGACTGATGAAGTTCTTTGAGTAAATTAAGCAGCCAAACAACCTCTGCCCCGGCGTTGGCCAAGGCTCGATATTCAGATTCACAACTAGAACGGGCAACGGTAGGTTGCTTCTTGGCACTCCAAGAGACGAGATTTCCTTCAAAAAATATAGAGTAACCATAAGTGGAGCGACCAGTCTCGAGGCATCTGGCCCAGTCAGCATTGGAATAACCCACAACAGAAGTTTTGGGATGATGTGTGAAGTGAAGGCCATAATGAAGGGTTCCTTTGACGTATCGCAAAATACGCTTCACGGCCAGAAAGTGCTCATCGGTAGGAGAATGGAGATACTGACTGACTGTGTTAACAACAAATGAGAGGTCGGACCTAGTAAGAGTTAGATACTGCAACGCCCCCACCAGAGAGCGATAAAGAGTAGGGTCACCAAACGAAGAGCTAGTACTCTACAAGGATGTTCCGGCAGCTAGTGGTGTGGCAACAGGTTTGCAGTCTAATATTTCAGCACGATCCAGAATGTCATGAGCATATTTAGCCTGTCCAATGAAAAGACCATTAGAAGTATAAGAAACTTCTAACCCCAAAAAATAGTTCAACCGCCCTAGATCCTTAATAGCAAATTCGGTGTGAGTGAGAGCAATAAATTGTTGAAGAAGAGACCGATTATTTCCTGTGAGGATAATATCATCAACATACAGTAAAAGGTATAGAAGTGACGACCCTTTCTGAAGGCAGAATAGGGACGAGTCCGAACGAGTCTGATAAAATCCTAACTTCAACAGATACGAGCTGAACGCTGAAACCTAGCCAAAGGGGCCTGCCGAAGACCATATAATGCCTTTTTGAACTTGCATAGATGAGTCAGACTCCGGGGATCAATGAAGCCCGGCGGTTGAGCCATGTAGACAAGTTTGTCCAGAACCCCATTTAAGAAGGCATTTTTCACATCCAATTGATGCAGAGGCCAATTATGATGTACAGCGAGTGCTAGAATGGTGCGAACAGTAGAGGTCTTCACAACATGACTGAATGTGTTATGAAAGTCCGAGCTAGGAACTTGTGTAAAACCCTGAGCAACAAGTCGAGCTTTGTGACGCTCAATAGAGCCATCGGACAGGTACTTGGTCCGGAACACCCATTTTGAGCCAACAATGTTGGTGTTATGGGGTGGATGTACTAAATCCGATGTCTGATTCTGCAGGAGTGCATCAAACTCCTCCTGCATTGCAGCCGTCCAGTGAGGATATTTAGAGGCCGACTTGAAGCCTCGTGGCTCGGAAGCACCTACCAAAGAGGTAAGTAAAGCAGTGGAAGCTAGATCAACAGGGTACTTCGGTTTGAAAATACCCGATTGAGATCGAGTGAGCATCCGACGAGGAACCAGAGGTGCCGAAGGTAGAGGAGGCGGTATAAGAGCATTAACCGGCTCAAGAGTAGGTACCTTAGGTGGTGGTGATTCAGGCAATGGTGGAACATCAGGATCATCAGCCGGAGCATGTCCCGGAGTTTCCGGAATCAACTCCGGATCAAAAAGTAGGCGACATGGCACAGGTTCTGAGGGTGATGAATCAGATGTAGAATGAGCAACATGCACCGAGGTCGGTTCCAAGAAATTGGATACAGGTAAATCATGACCTGCAGCCGAAGCATTTCCAGAGAAGGGGAAAACTTGTTCATCAAACTGTGCATGCCGAGTAATGTAGATGCGTGCGGAAGAAGGATCAAAACATCGAAACCCCCTATTAGTGCTGCTATAACCCAAGAAAATGCAGGGACGACTGCGAGAAAAGAGTTTATTCTCTGCATAATGCCGAAGAAAAGGGAATACCCGACATCCAAAGGGTTTAAAAATAGCATAACTGGGAGCAGATTGAAATAGCAGTTCATATGGTGATGTGTTGCCCAGTGTAGCGGATGGAAGCCGATTGATGACATAGACAGCTGTGGTGAATGCTTCAAACCACAAAGTTGCTGGAGTAGAAACATGAAATAGCATCGAGAGACCCGTCTCAGTAATGTGACGATGTTTTCGTCCAGCTCTCCCATTTTGTTGTGGAGTATATGGACAAGAGAGGCGGTGGAATATGCCATGCTGGTTCATAAAGTTAGTTACACGTTTGTTCACAAATTTGATTACTCCATCAGACTGAAAAACTTTCACAGAACGAGAAAATTGTGTACAAACAAAAGTATAGAAACGAACCAAAACCTCAAAAAAATCTGACTTAGCACACAGAGGATAAAGCCAAGAAAAACGAGAGAATCATCCACAAAAACAGCATAATAACGGTAACCAGTAGAGGATAGAACAGGCGAAGGCCCCCATAAATCACAGTGCACCAAATCAAGAACAGAGGTAGCACGTTTTTCATTCAAAGCAAACGGTAATTTCTTGCTCTTTGCCAATTGGCAAGGAGAGCAAACAATTGGATTGGGCAGAACAGATGTGACTGATAAATGTCCCAGTTTATTTAACAATGCAATAGTGCTAAAAGAAACATGTCCAAGGCTTAAGTGCCATAAATTAAAACTGGCTTCTAAAGCTTTAGTGCGCAAAGCTGTAAGGATGGCCGATTTATTGTCACACTTCTCAAGCACATAAAGGCCATTCTTACATTTTCCCTGAGCTAGGACTTCCTTTGTCAACCGATTCTGAATGGTAAAATACTTATTAGTAAACACCGCCTCAACATTGGAATATGATGTCAGTTTACTAATGGAGACTAGACTTTTAGAGATATTTGGAACCACCAACACATCAAACAGATCAAGATTATGACATATATGACCGGAACCAATGTGAGAAATAGAAATATTATGTCCATTGCCAACAATAACTGAACCCTTACCGGAATAGGGCACAAATGAATCCAACTGGGCGGGCTGATTTGTCATGTGAGCTGATGCCCCTGAATCAACGTACCAATCCGAAGGAGGGGTGTCGCCCACATTGCAGGTTGTGTTGAAGGCTTAAGCGAGGTGCGCCGCCTCAGTTTGGTTGTTGTATCCGACTGGTCGGGAGGCTGCACGCTGCAACTCCAGGTAGCGAGGCCAGTGATCTGCATAGTGTTCTCAACAGCAAAGCTGACACCGTGGAGTGAAGGGACGGCGACCACCTTGACGGCCACCTCCACAACGCTGTTGACTCATCGATCAACTACCACGATGCCTAGGCTGGTTCGAACCATGGCCTCCAGACGGCTCATAAGAGGCAGCGAAGGCAACAGACGGCGCATTTGCTCCCTCCATGGATTTTTGCATAAGTTCAAACTGCATTTCTTGGTGCAACAAATCACGAAAAGGAGGGATAGGATTCATGGACATTCGCGTATCAGCGAAGTTGAAGAAGACGTGTCCAAGGCCATGAAGAAACCAGTGTCTTTTCTCTCCTTCATCAAGCGGACGTTGGCGCAGAGAGTTGATCACAGATCGCCTTGAACTGCTTGCCGTATTCAACGACTGGTTAGCTGTTACGACGCAAGGAGAGGAGTTCCTCCTTCAGTTGGTTGGCGCGCAAGGCTGACACATACGCGAATGCTGATTCTAGAGCAAGCCAGGCCGATCGGAAGGAGCGGCAATCCAAGACCTCCGCCATCGCTTCCGGCTTAAGCGTGGCGTACAAAACTCCCAACAACTTTTGTTCCTGGAGAAACCATGCCGAATAGAGAGGATTCGGCACCTCCTCACCGGCATCATTCCGAACAGTTTTGGCCAGTGCAGTGGTTGTGCCTTTGACGACATCCATGAATTCGAAGGTGGCGGCCATTGAGAGAAATTGACGATGCCACATCAGATAATTGGATGAAGATTATTTAATTTGAACGAGATTGATCATTGCAGTGGTTTGTGCCACCACGATCAGAGAAAGAATGAAGCAGATTAGGGTTTCAAAGAGTTTAGACTGATACCATGATCAATGAAATGACAATCAATGTCAATATGCTTAGCTCGTTTGTGAGAGACAGGATTGTGATTGAGGAAAATGGCACTTCTGTTGTCACAGAATAGCGTCGCAGGAAGGGTGGGCGACTGATGAAGTTCTTTGAGTAAATTAAGTAGCCAAACAACCTCTGCC
Source organism: Andrographis paniculata (assembly GCF_009805555.1). Classification (NCBI taxonomy): domain Eukaryota; kingdom Viridiplantae; phylum Streptophyta; class Magnoliopsida; order Lamiales; family Acanthaceae; genus Andrographis; species Andrographis paniculata. The sequence goes on along the minus strand of NW_026137583.1, from coordinate 2,063,689 downwards.
CCGGCGTTGGCCAAGGCTTGATATTCAGATTCACAACTAGAACGGGCAACGGTAGGTTGCTTCTTGGCACTCCAAGAGACTCGAAGATGTATCAGAGTCATATCTAATTGATTGAAGATGTCCTCGTATAAGTTTGATTTGGAAAAGTTTATTGGGTCAAATGACTTCACACTCTGGAAGGTCAAGATGAGGGCACTTCTAGTTCAACAGGGATGTGCGGCTGCGTAAGAGGGAAAAAACAAGTTTCCTTAAGAGTCGAAAGAGGAGGTGAAGAAGGAAATTTTGGCAAAGGCTCATTCTGCGATCTTGCTGTCAATTACTAATGAGGTATTACGGGAGGTTGTAGATCAGACGACGACTTCTGGGCTATGGGATAAACTGTGTGAGAAGTACCATAGCAACTCTCTCACGAACAGGTTATATAAGAAGCAACGACTTTACACCTTCCGGATGTCTGAAAGTACTCAGGTAAATGATCATCTTGATACCTTTAACCGTATTATTCTTGATCTTCAAGGGTTGAGGTTAAAATAGATGATGAAGATTTAGCCCTAATTTTACTGTGTTCACTACTTGATTCATATGAGAATTTTGTAGATACTATGTTATATGGTAGAATTAAAATTTTTGTTAATGATGTGAATGATGTCCTTATGTCCAAAGAATTGAATAAAAAAGATTTCTTTAAAAGAGGCTTCTGGTTTAGGTCTATTTGCAGGTAGGGGAAGACCACATGAGAGGAGTAATGGGAATGGGAGGTTGCATTCAAAATCAAAATTCTCTAGAAAAGTTAAGTGTTACCTTTGCAAGGAGAATGAGCACATTACTAGGGATTGTCCATAGAAGAAGGAAAATACAAAAGTTAGTCTAGTAACAGTGGCAGTGTTGTTGTGCTACAAGATAGTTCTGATGATTGGGACCTTGGTGAAGTTCTGACAATGTTCAGTGTTAGTACTGCTAATACCTGGATTATAAATACCGGTGCTTCTCACCATATGACGTTTTGTGGTGATCTACTCACTTCTTTCAAGGAGTCGAATAGAATGGTAAAGTTAGGTGATGATGGGGTTCTAGTTTTAAAGGGGAGCGGGATAGTGCAGTTAAAATTGCATGACGGTACTGTCAGAAAATTTGACAGCTAGTATGTTTCTGAACTCAGAAAGAATTCGATTTCTCTTGGCACCTTAGCCAAGAATGGTTTAAAATATCATGGTGAAGGTGAGTGGGTGAAAGTCGTGAAAGCTGCTCTGGTGCTGATGAAGAGAAAACTACAACATGGAATTTATTTTCTACAGGGTAGTTCAGTGATAGGAATGGTAGCGGTATCCCAGTCCTTGGATAAACATGATGACAGGACAAATTTGTGGCACCGTCGATTGGGTCACATAAATAAGTAGGGATTGTTTGTGCTGAGCAAGCAGGGTTTATTTGGTGGGGATGTGACAGGTAAAATTCAATTATGTGAGGCTTGTGTAAAAGGGAAGCAGCGCAGAGTGAGGTTTAGTACGGGTATCACACTTCAAAAGAAATTTTGGAGCATGTTCATTCAGATTTATGGGGTCCCTCTCATGTGAAATCGCATGGCGGTTGTTCTTACTTTGTCACTTTCATAGATTATTATTCAAGAAAAGTATGGTTGTACTTTTTGAAGACTAAAGATGAGGTGTTTGGGAAGTTCAAGGAGTGGAAGACCACGGTTGAAAAACGGACGGGTAAACAGGTCAATATTCTAAGAACTGATAATGGATTGGAGTTCTGCAATGCTCCATTTGATGATTTCTGCAAGAAAAAAGGTATAGTGAGGCACCGCACTGTACGCTATACACCACAGAAAAATGGGATTGCAGAGCATATGAACCATACCCTCATGGCGCGTGTTAGCTATATGCGCATATTTGCTGGCTTATCTAAGCAATTTTGGTTAAAGCAGTTAACACTACTAGTTATATGGTTAATAGATCTTCATCAACTACAATTGACTTAAAGACTCCTCAAGAGGTATGGTCCGGTAAACCCTTTGATTACTCTAATCTAAAAATATTTGGATTCCCTACATACGCTCATGCAAATGATAGTAAGCTGGAGCCAAGGGCGGTAAAATGGATATTTCTAAGGTTATCGACTGTGGTGCATAAAAGGTAAAAATCCTGATAAATTTCTTATTAGCAAAAATGTAACCTTTGATGAATCTGCTATGCTTTATCAGAGTAGAGGTTGTGAAAGTATTTCGAATTGTGGTGCTAACCAGAATGTGGAGTTTGAGACTCCTGACATAGTTATGTTAGAAGAAGAGCAGCAGGATAGTACTATTGATCAATCCAATCAACCAGATCAGTCAAAACCTCAAGGAAAACCGGTTGGGGAGGAAGCTGATGACAGTGGTATTAGGGTTAAAGATTCCATAGCAGCTAGAAAGGGAAAGAGAAATATTCAAAAACTATCTAGGTTTGCAGGATGTGTCAATACATGTGATATGAATTATGTGGCTTATGCATTAGCGTTTGTTGATGATCTTGGCTCTGATAAGCCAAGGACATATAAAGAAGCTGTGGTGAGTAAATATGCAGAAAACTAGATTATAGCAATGAATGAAGAGATGCAATCTCTTGAAAAGAACAAGACTTGAAATCTCATTGCACTACCAAAAGGGGTGAAGCCATTGGAATGTAAATGGGTCTTTAAAAGAAATAAGGGAATTCCCGGTGTTGAATCTGCTAGGTTCAAGGAGTGACTGGTGGCAAAAGGATTCTCACAGAAGAAAGGAATTGATTACCATGAAGTCTTTTATCATGTGGTGAAACACAAAAATATTTGGGTTCTTTTGGCAGTGGTGGGTGTTTTTGATCTGGAGCTGGAGCAACTTGATGTAAAAACAACATCCCTTCATGGTAATCTAGAAGAACGAATTTACATGTCTCAACCGGAGGGGTTCGAGAGTTCTAAAAGGGACCAGGTATGCTTGTTAAAGAAATCTCTATATGGTTTGAAGCAGTCTCCGAGGCAGTGGTACAAGAGATTTGATTCGTTCATGGTGTCTAATGGTTATACTCGTAATCAGCTTAATAAATGTGTTTACTCGAAGAAAGTTTCTAGTGATTTTTTTGTGTATCTGTTGTTGTATGTGGATGATATGTTAATTGCAGCTAAAATCATGATTGTAATTAATGACTTGAAGGCTCTACTAAAGGGTGAGTTTGAGATGAAAGATTTGGGTGTGGCAAAGAAAATATTGGGTATGGAGATATGGCGTGATAGAAAAGCAGGACAGCTTTGGCTTTCTCAAGAAAAGTATATTGAAAAAGTTTTGCAGGCATTCTCTGTTGATTAGTCCAAACCGGTAAATACCTCTTTGGCGGCACACTTTAAACTTGATCGAAGCACTATTTTAGCTACAGATCAAGAGGTTAACTACATGAAGACGGTTTCATATTCAAGTGCAGTTGGAAGTCTTATGTATGCGATGGTATGTACGAGACTGGACCTCGCTTATGCGGTTAGTGTGGTGAGTAAGTTTATGGCTAATTCGGGTAAAGCTCACTGGGTTGCTGTAAAGTGGATCTTGCGATATCTGAAAGGAAGGTCTGATATTTATCTAGTATATGATGATAAAGGCCATGGTGATGGTGTGGTTGGCTATGCAGACTCTGATTACGGGGGTGACTTGGTGAAATGAATATCACTGACTTGTTTTATCTTCACTCTGTTTGGATGTGTAGTCAGTTGAAGTCTACTTTACAACCTATGGTTGCATTGTCGATGACTTAGGTGGAATACATGTAAATGACTGAAGGTATTAAGGAGGGTAGCTGGTTACATGGTCTGGTGCAGAGTTTGGGTCTGAAGGTGGAGAAATCAGTGTTATTCTGTGATAGTCAGAGTGCTTTGAGTTTGGCTAAAAATCCGGTGTATCACGAGAAAACCAAGCATATTGATGTAAGGTTGAATTTTTATCCATAATGTTCTCGAGGAAAACAGGTTTTCTATTCAGAAAATAGTTACATAACACAATCCAGCCGATATGTTGACAAAGGCGCTACCAACGAGAAATTCAAGCATTGCTTGAACTTTGTGAATATTCGCATGAGGTAAAGTCCCCTTGGGGCATCTGGCAGGAAGGAGACGACTGAGAAAAATACTGAGGAACCTTTGGCGGTTGGAGAAACTCCAAGTCAAGGTGGAGATTGTTGAACCGTGACTAGGATTTAGCGGTCTACCGACCCGGAACCAAAGCGTAAAAGGCTGTTTCAATTAACATGGTTCTTTTTGGGCCCATCCTAATTAATAACAAATGGGCTTAGGGTTTAGGGTGTTTTGAAGTGCTTATAAATAGAAAGTTATTGTTCCTAGCCATTTGACAATGATTGTAATTCTCTGAATCAGTATAATAAAATCTCTCTGGTTCATGTCCGTTGACGTAGGTTGATACACCGTCACTGAATCACGTAAAACGTCTGTGCTCTTTACTTGTTTTCTTTCTAGTTTTCTCATAACAGTTTTAGACTAGACTTTAATTTTGTGATCCATTATTCATTTAAGTTTAAATAATATAACATTAAAACCTTAATTAATTGAAATAAAAAATTAATTGAAAAATCAATCCGAGAAGAATAAGTGAATATAATTTCAAAATAACTTTTTAAAGATATATATCTATATATACTAATATCAATTAATTGTGATTTCTTAAAATATAATTTCAAAATAATTATTTTTTTTCAAAAAAAAAAATATTACTAATATTAAGAGAACAGTTGAATATAATTTCAAAATAATTGGTTTTTAAAAAAGATATTACTAATATCAATTAAATGTGACTTCTCATTAAATCACATTATATAAAATATTATTTACTTATTGAAAAAAAATATATATTATTTTACAACTAAACTATTTTGGGGCACTCAATTGATTATGGTCATTATTATTCTCATTCTTATGGAAAGGTAAGATGTATAGCAATGATGTTAACATAAAAAAAAAATAGCAATATCTTTTTGTCTAAATATAAATTATGGATTAGTTTAGCATTATATACGCATTTGATAGACAAAAATAGTAATTAAGAATGTGAAAACAAAACATATCATAATAATGATTAATAGAAATATATAATTATTACTTGATGGAAAATATTTTAGACTTTTTTGTACCTTGCTTGGACCATAGTATAAAATGTTATATAAATTTTATTTTTTCTTTAACAAAACCACATATCAAATACTTAGAGTTTGTTTGATTTTTATTTAAGTTTAAGGTTAAAATTTAAGTTTTAGTTTAAACAATGTGATATTTTGTGAGACGAAATAATGAATATTTATTAAGAATTGTGTGAAGTGAATGATGGGACGAATGCTTGTAAAGTAAGAATTATTTCCCTTGTGTGAATCTAGTAGAAAATAATAAAAATAGAATAATTATGCCGAAAAAGGTAATGCAACTAATCAACAAGGACACGAGCAATTTTACGTGAAAAACCTCCTCGTTGTGAGAAGTAAAAACCACGGGATCGAAGTCCACAAAATATCCACTATAATAAAAATGGGGTAAATCGTTCAACACAAAAATCGATCCAAGTTCCAACTCACAAGATATAACACAAATCTTGTCAACGAATATACGAGTGAAATAGAAAACTCACAAACAATACCTTTTGTTTCAGACTAAAATACTCAATGATCCAAAGGTCTGATCATGATCTTCACCATTCATAATTTACTCCACGATGTCTGCAACAACATACTCAAATGTCAGCCTGATCCAACGGTTAGATCTTTCGATTCGATATCAACACCGAAAGTTGTCCGATAGAATCCGGGACGGAACATAGCTCTCTGTTTGTATCTATATCAGAACCTATGATGTTTCGATTCTGATCTCCACCGTTCAGAATGTAGAAATATGAGTGAAAAACCTTCTGCAGAAATTTTGGGGATGATCCGACGGTTGGATATTTGTAGATCGTCATTTTACGGAGACTACGCACGGGATGAGTAAGGTGGCGGCTGCAACTTTCTTAACCACTCTCAAATCCTAATCCACTCGATATCAAATTTATACCTAGTTTGGTTATCCATATTTGAAGTTATCAAAATGCCCTTCCACATTAAGGAAAAATAAGTCAACAAATTTCCCCATTTTTTCCAACTATGTGGAGCAATCCTCAATTCTGAGCGACTATGTAGAGGATTCGCCATACCAGCGATCAATCTACAAATCTGAAGCTTCTCCCTTGGTAAAGCTTTCGTCATCATGTCTGCGCCATTATCATCCGTCTGTACCTTTCCAAATTCACTCAATTTATCATTGATAACATCTCTTATCCAATGATAACACACATCAATATGTTTTGATCTACCGTAAAAGTAGAATTCTTTCCCAAATGAATAGCGCTTTTATTATCACAAAGTACTACGTACCTTTCTTGCTTGAACCCAATCTTCTCCATAAATTTCTTCATCCACAACAACTTTTTACAAGCTTCAGTCGCTGTGATATATTCTAATTCAGTTGTAGAGAGTGCAACACAACTTTGCAATCTTGATTGTCAAGATACAGCTCCACCGGAAAAGGTTATTAGGTATCCTGAGATGGATTTCTTAGTATCCACATCAGCTACCATATCTGAATCTGTGTAGCCAAATAACAAAGGTTGTCCACCAAATGTAAGCCTTGAACTGGAACTGCCACGTAGATATCTCAAGATCCACTTCACTGCATTCCAATGCTTCTTTTTGGATTATACATGTAGCGAATGACAATGCCAACTGCATAAGCTATATATGGCCTCGTGCATACCATCGCATACATCAAACTTCCAAAAAATTGAAGCATAAGGAACTCTTTTCACCATTTCTTTATCTTCGTCGGTGGAAGGACTATGGTGAGCACCAAGCTTATGGTGAGTAGTAAGAGGGGAACTAACCACTTTAGCTTTCCTCAAATTGAACCTTTCAAAAATTTTCTTAATGTATGATTCTTGAGATAACTGTAGTCTTCTGTTTGCTCTATCTCGGGATATGTTGATGCTCAAAATTTTCTTAACTAGTCCCAAGTCCTTCATAGCAAAGGATTTGCTCAACTGCTTCTTCATTTGTCAATTCTCGAAGCATTTTTACCAACAATCAGAATATCATCAACATAAAGCAGCAATATAATAAAATCATCATCCGGAAATCTCTGCACAAACACACAATGTTCAGAAGTAGTTTTACAGTAGTCTTGCTCCCCCATAACCAACTCAAATTTCTGATACCATAATCTAGGTGTTTGCTTCAAACCGTAAAGGTTTTTCTTTAGCTTACACACACAATATTCTTTCCCCTTTGCTTCAAAACCTTTAGGTTGCACCATGTAGATTTCTTTATCGATTTCAACATGAAGAAAAGCCGTTTTTACATCCATCTGCTCAATTTCCAAATCATGACTAGTTACTAAGCCAAGCATAAAGCAAATAGAATACATATTAACAACCGGAGAGAATATTTTATCAAAATCAATCATTTTCTTCTGACTGAATCCCTTCACAACTAGTCTTGCTTTGAATCGTGGTCGTGAAGTGTTCTCTTCTTGCTTCACTTTATACACCCATTTATTTTTCAAAGCATTCTTCTCTTTAGGAAGCTTTACTAGTTCATACGTGTCATTCTCACATAAAAACTTCATCTATTCTTGCATAGCCTCTAACCATTCATTTTTCTGTGAGCTCTGTATTGCTTCTTCATAGCACTCTGGTTCTCCCGAATCAATCAAAAGCACATATTGATCTGGATTATACAACTTAGAAGGTACATGAACTCTGTTGTTTCCTCTATGTGGTTGTAACTAGAACCTCTGGCGGTAGTGTGTCTCTATCCTCTATCTTCTCATGAGGAACATCATCACCACCAAAATTAGGTTGATCCTAATTCTCTTCCTGACTTTCCTCTTGAGCTTCCACCGGAATATGATTATGAGGGACTATATCCAAGTCTATCAAATCATCTTTGACTGCATGAGCTAATTTATTCATTTTCTCAATGTTCTTTATCGTCTAGTCCTCAACAAACACAACATCTTGACTTCTAATAATTTTATTCCCCTCTGGATAATAAAATCTGTAGCCAAACTCATCTTGTCCATACCCGATAAATACACACTGTCGAGTCTTCATGTCCAACTTAGACCTTTCATCTTTGGGGATGTTCACAAATGCTTTACATCCAAAGAACCGCATATGATCATAGGTAACATCCTTCCCAGACGAAACCCTATCTGGGACATCAAAGTTTATTGGAACACATGGTGTGAGGTTTAAAACATGCACAACAGTACTTAAAGCCCCACCCCAAAAAGATGTAGACAAACCTGCTTCGGACAACAAACATTTTACTCTCTCGACTAATGTTCTATTAATCCTTTCAACAAGTCCATTCAATTGAGGAGTCTTCGGTGGAACTTTTTGATGACGAATGCCTTCCTTCTTGCAATACTCATCAAAAGGACCAATGTACTCCCCACTGTTATCTGTTCTGATGCATCTCAATTTCTTCCCAGTTTGCCTCTCAACCAAGGCCTGAAATTGTTTAAAGACATCAAGCACTTGATCTTTCGTCTTTAATGTGTAAGCCCACGTCTTTCTTGAATAATCATCTATAAAAGTTACAAAATATAGAGCACCACCAAGAGTTTTTGTTCTCATAAGGTCACAAACATCATAATAAATTAAGTCAAGTGTACATGACGCCCTAGAAGAAGTTAATGCATTGAAAGCTACTCTAGTTTGCTTTCCCGCCAAGCAGTGAGTACACTTCTTCAAAGATGCATTTTTCAAGTCAGGAATGATCTTTTCTTTCTCTAAGATTTTCAATTTCTTCTCACTAATGTGGCTGAGTCTGTTGTGTCATAGCTCAATTCTTTCTTCATTCACGACCGCATTTATAGAGCGATCAAGTAGCTTTGCTTGCATCAAGTATAATTGAGAAATAATTTTTTCCTCTAGAAATAACCAAAGAACCCCTTGTGAGGTTCCACTGACCATTAGAGAAAAATTTACAAAAATCTTCATCATCAAGTTTTCCAACGGATATTAAGTTCAATCGAAGACCAGGCACATGTTTAACATTCTTCAAAACCAATGCAGTACCATTAGTAGTCTGCAAACATACATCTCCAACACCAATAGCTTTAGCCAAGCATCATCACCCATCCTAATGTTTCCAAAGTCACCCGACATATAGGATGTGAACATATCTCTTCGAGATGTGGCATCCATAAATGCACAACTATCAATCACCCAACTACTCTCATGGTATGCAAGATTGACAACTTCATAATCAAGGAGGATAAGAAAATCACATGTTGCAGCAGATACTCTATCATTATCCTTTCCATCTTCATGCATCTTTTCTTTTTTTTTTTTATCCTTCTTGCCATCTTGCTTGGGTTTTCTGTAGTTCTTCATTATGTGCCCGGGAGTTCCGCAATTCCAACACTCAATCTTGCTATATATGTTGGATTTACTTCTGTCTTTTGGTTTGCCTCTTGGACCTCTACTTTTGCTTCTTCCCCTTCTTTCGGTGACCAAAACCTCTGGCTGATGAGAGCCTTGTGATTTTCTTCTCATTTCCTCATTTAACACGTTTCCCTTAACCAAGTCCATTGTAATGGTACTATCAGGGGCTGAATTTGACAAAGATGTTCTAAAAGTCTCCCACGAATCCGGCAATGTACTAAGCAACCATAATCCTTGTACTTCATCTTCAAACTTGATATTCATTCATGTCAGTTGAATAGTGATACCTTGAAATGAATTCAAGTGATCAGTCATAGGGGTGCCGTATCTGTATTTCAAATTCATTAACTGCTTGATTAGGAATAATTTATTATTCCCAGTTTTTATTGCATATAATTGTTCCAACTTCTCCCACAGTGATCGTGCATTTGTTTCTTCGCTAACATAGTTCAAAATATTGTCATCCACTCACTAGTTGATGTAACAACATACTTGCCGATGCATGATATTTCATTCGGCATCACTTTTACCCTCAGGCTTGTCGGTTTTAAAAATTGGTCGATAGAAATCTTTCACATATAAAAGATTCTCCATCTTTCCCTTCTATACATGATAGTTTAAACCATTAAGATTCACCATTCTACTTATATTCGTTTCCATATTCACCACAAGAAATAAAACAGAAAACTCGTTTTGATACTACTTTTGGGATTGAGCCAACTCAACACTAATATGATACTATCCGCTTTGGGCTGAGCCCACAATGGATTTGCTTTTGGACTTCCTTCAAAAGGCTTCATACTATGAGTTTATTTGGGACTTATAAGGTGTGAATTTTTCTTCACAACTTTCAATGTGGGACTTGGGTTTGCACCCCAACAATCCTCCCCTCAAACCAAGGACCAACATATGGGTCTTCTCTGTTCACCTTGCACCACATATCACAAAGGGACCCGCTACCTGACCAACCACAACTGTCTGGACCAACTGTCCAACCGACCAATGTCAGGAGACTTTTGACTCAAGGCAGCTCTGCAGGCCACGAGGGCTAGCCCACCACCATAACCAATGTCCAATGCCACCCAATCTACTTCAACATCGAACCAGGCTCTGGTACCACTTTAATGGGACGAATGCTCGTAAATTATAATTTATCCCATTGTGTGAATCTAGTAGAAAATAATAACAATAGAATAATCACGCCCAAAAAAGTAATACAACCAATCAACAAGGACACAAGCAATTTTACATGGAAAACCTCCTCGATATGAGGAGTAAAAACCACGGGATCGAAGTCCACAAAATCTCCACTATAATAAAAAATGGTACAAATCTTTTAACATAAAAATCAACCCAAGTTCCAACTCACAAGATATAACACCAATCTTGTCAACGAATATATGAGTGAAATAAAAAACTCACAAATAGTACCCTTTTGTTCAGACCAAAATACTTAATCATCGAAAGATCTGATCACGATCTTCACCATTCATAATTTACTCCACGATTTCATCAAAAACATACTCAAATTCCAGCCTGATCCAATGGTTAGATCTTCCGATTCGACATCAACACGGAAACTTGTCCGATAGAATCCAAGAAGGAACATAGCTCTCTGTTCGTGTCTATATTAGAACATGTGATGTTCCGATTCCAATCCCCACCATTCAGAATGTAGAAATATGAGTGGAAAACCTTCTGTATAAATTTGGGGATGATCCAACGGTTGGATATTCTTAGATTGTCGTTTTATGGAGACTGCGCACAGGATAAGTAAGGTGGCGGCCGCAACTTTCTTAACCACTCTCAAATCCTAATCCACTCAATATCAAATTTATACCTAGGTTGACTATCCTTATGTGAAGTTACCGAAATGTCCTTTCACATTAAGGAAAAATAAGTCAACAGTGAATAATGATGGTTTTAGTTTGAAACTGAAACCAAACACACCCTTAACTCTTTATCGGTACCAAAATTTTCTAAAAATTCCAAAACTTCTAAAATAAATTCTTACATGTGTTAGCAAGTCCCATGAAGACCTTGAAGCAACGAATCGACGTGATAAAAGAATAGAATTACATATTCCAGTACATAGTGTTGGAAATCAAAGATTTCGATGGGCTAGTGGACTCGGTCAAGAAAGTTATAAAGATCGAACCGGGAAGTCATCCGGAGGGGGGATCAACGGTGTATAAGTACACTAACACATACTACACCAAAGGGGAGGAACATCATGGCAATCAAAGACATGATTAAAGACATTGCCAAGAAGAGCGACAACCTTCTTAAGGCGGTTGAGGATTACCTTTTATCTCATCCCGATAAATACAATTGATAATCAAATCGGATTTTATATCATCTAGCTTTAAATAAGAGATGGCACAAGTGTGCATGATATACTTACCTTATAACACCCCAAAAACTCCATTTGAATGTCACACGCCGACACCGAAACAATACATAGATGTACCGTGTCTCGATGCCAATGCTAAAATATAATAAAAATAAGTACAAATTTTTTTATTTTGCGGAAGTCATAAAATTTTTTATCAACACCCATAATTACTTTAAAATATACAATTGTAGAAGGTCATGCATGCTTGATAATAGCCCATTACTACGATGCATCAAGTCGATTAAGGTCTAGATTTCAACTCAGCATGGAAGAAAATAGTAATATCAGCGAGAGCTGAGTAAAAAATTAAATATACAATCCATGAAATAAGTTACCAACAGTAAGTGATAGCCAAGCAACAACTACAATTATTCAAAATCCACGGCTCATTCAATTGATCAACCAACTTGCCAAGTAACCGCTTATAAGTGTAGTCAAATCAATGACTCACACAATTATTAATTGACTTGCCAAAATAGCTAAATCTACCTAAATCCATGGCTATCACAATTTATCAATTGACTTGTCAATCAACGGTTAAGTCTATTCAAATTTACACAATTTACCAATTGACTTGCCAATCAACGGCTAAGTTTAGCCAAATTCACGGTTTGTACAATTTATCAATCGACTTGTCAATCAACGGCTAAGTCTAGCCAAATCCATGGCTTACACAATTTATCTCGACATGTCAATCAATGGCTAAGTCTAGCCAAATCCATGGCTTATACAATTTACCAACCGACTTGCCAACCAACGGCTAAGTCTAGCCAAATCCACGGCTTATTCAATTTACCAACCGACTTGCCAACCAACGGCTAAGTCTAGCCAAATCCATGGCTTATACAATTTACAATTGACTTGTCAATCAACGGTTAATTCTAGCCAAATCCACAGCTTATACAACTTATCAATCGACTTGTTAATCAACGGCTAAGTCTAGCCAAATCAACATCTTGAACAATTTTCCGATCGACTTGCCAATCAACGGCTAAATCTAGCTAAATCCATGGCTTACACAATTTACCTATCGATTTTTCAATCAACGAATAAGTCCAGCCAAATCCAGGCTTATACAATTTATCAATCGACTTGTCTATCAATGGTTAAGTGTAGCCAAATCCATAGCTAATACAATTGACAATCGACTTGTCAATAAATGGCTAAGTCTAGGCAAATCCACGACTTATACAATTTATCAATCGACTTTCCAATAAACAGCTAAGTCTAGCCAAATCCACGGCTTATACAATTTACCAATCGACTTGTCAATCAACAGCTAAGTCTAGTCAAATCCACGGCTTATACAATTTACAATTGACTTGCCAATGAACGGCTAAGTCTAGCCAAATCCACGGCTTATACAATTTATCAACTGACTTGCCAATCAATGGCTAAGTCTAGCCAAATCTACGGTTTACACAATTTATCAATCAACTTGTCAATCAACGGCTAAATCTAGACAATTCCACAACTTATATAATTTACCAATCAACTTGTTAGTTAATAAACGACTAACTAGCCAACTTCACGGCATACACAAATTATCATTTCTTAATCTCATATCACAATAAGTTCACAACATATCATATACGAAGATATAACTATAACGGTCCATTCATTTCAAGCGTGTATAATTTAACCCCTTACTTTATTTATAGGAAGCTAACCAACTCAACTACCATTGACTAATAGGACTTGATTCGATCAGACTTTACCTAATCACCAAACACGATCAACAAACTTACTCAAATTTTATATAGATCTTATAAAAGTCACCATATATTCATCGTTAGCCCAAATATTATGAAACTAGTGCTAAATCAAAGGTTACATTTCTAAATTTTATTTCAAAGACCAAAAGTTCAATTATTAATTTGAATTATATCCAAAATATCATCTTAACTCAAATAGTGCGTTCAATTCAGAGAAATAGAGAAGTTTTATTGTAAAATTTACCAAAAATCCACTTTACACTCAAATGGGAAAAACTTGATTTCTACTTAAAGTTAACACATATATCTATATTTTAAATTTTAAAAATAAATACAAAATTAAGCTTCAGAAAGAACAAAATAATAGTTAAATATACCAAACAAACTATCCATAAAAAAAAAAAAAAAAAAACAGGGTGTGTAACTTTAAAAATTTATATAAAATTCATTTTACACCAAAATGAAACAAATTTAGTCTCTAATTAACGATAAAAAAATATAAATTTCATATAAAAACAATTTGTGAAAAAAGCATCCAAAAGTTATAAAAAATTCATCGAATACTCTATAATGTTTTCATCAAAAAAATAAGTGTATAACTTTAGAAAATAATATAAAATTCATTTGTATTTCAAGTAACTCATGCAATATGTCAAAATGAATATAAAATCATGAAAAATATAAATATTATTTAAAAAAAGTAAGTTCGTGGTTTAAATAAACAAAATAACTTAAAATATTATGCACAAATGTTATGAAATCGAATTTCAAAAATAAAGAAAAAGAAAGTATGAAAATTTACTTCAAAATCACTTCAAACTTGATTGGGAGAGAAGGGGTGGCTACTAGGGTTTACTAGGAGTGTTTGGAGGATGAAATAAAGGTTAAATATGATGGAGAAAGTAAGATTTTATATTTAAAAGTCGATTCAAAGTCGTATTGGCATTTTTAAAAACGCATTGACTATACAACAGATCTTTGACTACTATTTTGACTATAACTCTTTTGTTTGGCCTCGGATTGACTCACCGTTTGCGGAATTGGAAAGGTAACTTAAAACTTACCCAATGATATAAATTTCATAAACATCATATATGAATTCATAAATCTATAGTCGTTTGAAGTTGACGTATTTACAATAACAACTTTATGATATTTAATTTAACATAACATTTAATGGGTCAACTCGATTATGGATCAGATATTACAGTGTGTTACAAATGAGGGGTGCTCCCTATATATAGACATTTTAACGGACCAGACATAATACAGGCCAAAGTATATTTACACTCGGATAGATTCTACAAAATATAACGATATACAAAGTCTATTGGATAAACATAGATTCGGTTAAGAGGTGATCTCGGTATTCTTGGAATATTTAGGAACATTCCACGAAATTTTGAAATATTCTGAGAAATTTCTGCTAGTCTCTTTGATTCGGCACTTACTCGGCCAAGGTTTCGATTCAAGACATTTGTAATTATGAGGTAGCTTAACCTACTATTATTATTATTATTATTATTATTATTATTATTATTATTATTATTATTATTATCTCTTTCATCAATATTATATGCACACCAATATTCAAATTATTTTTTTACAATTTGTTGTAATATTATCATATTAAACTCGTTATCTTTACTGTTTTATAAAATCTATAACAATTTGCTGATTTTAAGAGATTTATGGTCTAATAATATATAAAAAATATATTTATATAATATTATATTTTAAATTAAAGATATTATTTTATATAAACTATCATAATATTATATAATTTTTATTATTACTTTAAAATATTGAAATTATTCAAATTTATGGGATCAATAACATTTTAAATTTAAATTATTAAGATAAACTTGAATTGATGCAAATCCAAATAATACTCATTTGTGATAGTTTGGTTAAAGAACTGGTTGAAGAGATTATGTTTTACTGGTCATTTTTTAAAAATTAAATATAAGAATTTAGAAAAATTTAATTATTGAAATTGAATATAAAAATTAGACAAATATAATTAAAAAATGCATATATACTTGATATTTTCAAATAAATTTGAATTGTATTTGTATAAATAATCATTATTAAATTTAAAATTTAAAATTGGAATAATGATTAATTAATTAGTTATTATTATTATTATTATTATTATTATTAGAGACACTTAGATAATAGTATAATATTTTTTATATCCCACTTTATTTATTAATTCTTTTTATTTCTACTCAACATAATTTCTCATTTTATTCTTTAGAAATATAACTATGCACTTTTAATTACATTTTAAAATTCATAATTTATAATTTTTTTATTAAAATTAAATTATTTTTTAATTTTAATTTATAATTATTTTTATTAAATCATAATTATTTTTATTAATACACTTTTTAATTATTTATTAATTAGTAGATACCTTAGACTTCATATGTAACTTAAAGTGGACAATTTAAGTATGACAGAGGAAGTATATATTTGATAATTATATTTATTAATAAAAGCAATAAGTCTTACTACAGTAAAACTTGATAAAGTAATTATAGAGATAATAATGAAAATTAATACTCACTTCGTTCTCGTGTAATGAGTAGATAATTAAGAATGTATTACTGAAAATAATTATTCTTATAATATAAATAATTATAAATTAAGATTAAGATAACTAATTATTTTAATTAAAATTAAAAAAATAAATTAAAAAGTTTAAAATAAGATTAAAGTGTGTAATCATTTTAAAAAAAAAAAGAAAAGGACATGGAATATGTTATTGAGATAAACGTACTTAGACATGATACGCGGCACGGAGGGGAGTATAACATAGATGAGAATCAATAGCGTTAAATATGAAGTTTTATGTGTTATGCTTTTACATTAATTATTCATGGTAATTAATTAATTAATATACGATGTTTGGAAGTTTTGAAAATTGTAAAAGGTAATAAAAAATTTGATGTCATTTTTGTAAGAAAAAAAATAATTATTTAATATAATAGAATTTTTATAAAAAAAAAAAATATTAATAATATTACCTAAATTTTAAAATAATATGTGAACAAACAAGCCTAATTTTCTGATTACACATTTTAATTGTTACTAGAATATACGTTTAAATCATGGAATACGTGAATAGACGAGATTTGAAGGGCATTCTTCGCAAAGCAAATCACATATATCTTTTACGTAGCTTGATCTTGCTCTTCAATCTATTCTTTTAATGCTGAAAGAGAAACGAATTAGGAAATCGATCGCAAGGACTCTTGTGGATAAGAAAGGGAGAGACAATCACTGAGGAAATTACCGTAGCCAGGGAGTGAATATTTCGATTTGCTTTCCTTTCGGTCCCTCCTCCCTCTGTTGATCTGCATGCGATTCAACATTGCTGGTTTACGTATACGCATCCACGTCACGGGAAAGAAAAAAGAAACAGTTGGATTGAAATTGGGATCGTCCTATGCGATGTTGCCTGTGTAATTCACGTTTTCCTGACGTCATTTCCTGTCAACGCACGGCGGAAAACATTGATAGCGAAGAGTGATGGGGGTGGGGATAAAGGAATGTGATTTGGAACATAAATAGGAATCTAGCTATTTCTTGCGGGTTGCAGTTTTGTTCGCGGGACCTCTCTTCTTATTACAATGTGGTTCGATTGAATGCGTTTTTGATGGTTTTCTCGCATTAGGCATTTGAAGGAATAATTTCTTGGGGTCTGACTGCTTTGGAAGTTGGAAATGGTATGCCTTTACTTTTTAACGAGCCTGTTGAGCTGTTGCTTTGGTAATCCCTTTTTGTTTAGTTTGGCCAATTTCTGTGTATTGGGTAGAGTTTAGGGATGCCGCAGTGGTAAGTTCTAGTACACTTATTCTGTGGAACTTAATCATGAAATAGAAATGCATTAGCTGGGGGTGGGGAGCATTGATGAGAAGCCCTGGATTGGGAGGGAATGTGGTCTAATTTCCTAATTCATATTCTGGCCTCTGATGAGGCTTATGATAACTTTAGTTTGTTGCTAGTTATATGATAGATGCTAGCGGATGCCGACCTCCTTAGGGATAAAAAGCACTGGTTGCCACATATTGTATGCACAGATTAGTCGCGTAAACTGTACACAGATAACTTAGGCCTTTGATTTAGTTGATTCACAATTGAATAAATTTCATGGGCGTGATGTTTGATACGTTCACAATCAGGGATTATCTGTGATCACTATGTGATATTTCACATAATTCATTCTTCAATTTATAGTATGCACTTTTTTGTTAGGGTGTGTTTGTTTGAAGGTTTGGATTTTAAGTTGGGATTTGAATAGTAAAAATTTTGAATTGGAATAATTGTATGATATGATATAAATAGGTGTTGATGTGATATTTTGAATGTAAAATTGTTTTTTGAGTAATATAGAAAATGAAAATTATGTGTTTGATTTGATGTTTTCGAGGGGAAATATTTGGATTAATAGTGTAGTTTTTGCAAAATCCTTCAAACAAACACACCAATGTGAAGATGAATGCCTTACTGTCAAGTAACTGGAGAACAGTTATTCATGAGATAACTTCAGATTGTTCTCTTCAAAGTCTTATAATGAACGAGATGGGTTGGATTACAATCAGAAGATAGAGAGATTGGGGGAAAACTTAATAGAGCATTAAGAACTACGACAATGAGAACTAATGCAAGAATGCACCTATAATATGTGAGCAAAGAACGTGGAAAAACTGTGATTATAGCTAAACTTCAAGATTGTCAGACCCTCTAGCTCCACGGTTTGCAAAGAAGCCAGGCAATTCAATGTAGAGCAAGAGATATGGTAAAAAGTAATGCAACGACATCAAGAGATGTAGAGAGGGAGCTTATTGATGCATGAATTAAGCTTCCAGGTAGCGTTGGGAATCATTCCAAAAGAATTTTAGAGCCATACTCAACATAAATCTGGGGCAACAGCCCGAGCTGACCAAGGGCCACATGTTCGAGGACGTGGGAGATGGCCAGTAACTTAGAGTATGCTATCCCATATGTTTTGAAAAGATGATGTGTCCCAAATAGTCTTGGGTGAACGTCTCCAATAACAGCTAGGCACGGTTGACTAAATGCTGGACCATATGAGTTGATTTTCCCACCAACCTCGGGCAGGGGAGAACCAGTGATAGACTTTGTTTTTTTTTTTTTTTTTTTCTGTATTAAAGATATGTCTTGAAGATTGTTCATTAATGTTTTGAGGAATGTGATGCAGTGTGGGATATGTGCTACCAGTCACCAATCAATAAGAGACTCTTGAAAATAACCCACTTCGGCAAGAGATCCTCATTAAAAATTACCCCATCACAAGTTTATCAAATTTCCCAAACAGCAGCCTTTAAACTCTTTTCCAATTTTAAATGTTTGTGAATTTGTTGGATAGAGAATGGCACAGGAGGATTACATTGAGGTAGGAAGAAAGACAAACTCAAGAAATGTTCCACAAACAGAGGAATAAGTGGGAAACTGTCTCAATGTAAGCCACAAATGGGACACTGATTGTCATAAACCAAGCATCCCGGGGATGCAAGAAAATCTCCAACTGGGAGGTCACCTCTTCAAAGCTACTAAATAAAGGTATGGACATGATAAAGAGCATTCTTTGTCCAGATAATAGGATCAAGAGACCACATGTATGACGGGTATGAGTCTGAGAGCTACCGACATGACCAGCAGCTGAAGGAACTGTTGGGATTAAGCTTACCATTCAATTTATCTTGGCTATCAGCCAGAACAAAAGCAGAGTGGATCACATTCACAAAAAACACCCAAATATCACTCTCCCAATCAAACAAGGTACGACAGAGCTCTATATTCCAAACCCATGACTTGACCTCCCCGTACCAAATTCTTGGATAGAGCCTATTTTAGAGCCAGCCAAGAAAGATACGGGCAAAGACTAACTTGAGGAGTTTTGAGATTGATGACCAGAATAAAAAATTGCAATCAACCTCAATTGAGCAACCAAAGTTGCTTTCCTGTGAGCCAATCCAAATCTTGTGAGCCAAAGTGTCACTTATTCCAATATAGAGAAAGCAACTGCCATTGTCTCTGCATGCATTTGCCCATCATGTTATATATAATGTGTGGAATCTATCTGTTTCCTTGTTTTTAATACTCTTCTTAATATATGAAGGATCTAATCCATTTCCAAAAATCCAGTAACTACAGGAAACAGTTATCTAGATTTACGAGCAAGATCATTATCCTTATCACTTTGGTGTAGAATTATGTTCTTAACAACAAAACTTTGGGCTGCATCCACTATCAAGCACTAATTGTGTGTATAAGCCACTTACCTATGGTCCCAAATACATGATCTCTCTGTATAATTCTTTCTACCTTTAAGCTGAAACAATTTCAAAAGGGTTTTATCTCACCTCTTCCACAATCCAAAGATTCCAAGAATGATCCAGTTCTAGTCCAGAATACATGAACTTTGTTGTGGTTTTATTTCCATTAATTTTCCGTATGCTATTGCTGGTTCTTTTATTGTGTAAACCCATGTTTGTATAATCTCTTTACCATATAATAAAAATTAGATAACACTAGCACTTTTTCGCATGCCCTTTGTACATTGTATAAGCAATTTGTCTCATGCTTTTATGTATTAATGTAATTAATGTTTTCTCCGCATTTCATAACATAATAATGATCTCCAGATTATTTGATTATTTTCTATTATCACTTTAATATATAAGAACTTCACTAAATATGCAGAGTGGTTCATCCAATATAGCAGTTGGATCTCAGGTATGGGTGGCAGATCCTGAGGAAGCTTGGATAGATGGGGAAGTTTTGAAAGTTAATGGTGATGAGATTAAAGTAAAATGTTCTTCTGGAAAGACAGTAAGTATACCTATGCTGATTCCACTCTTGAATCTGTAATTACAAAGATGCTGCTATGATTGACTCAGACAGTGAACATTGTTTCTTGCATGCATTTCTCTTTATTTTGTCTTGAACCTTTTCATGTATTGTTATAGTTGGTTGATTTCATTCTGACTAAGGGCTAACTTTATATTAAATATGCTCAAAGAATAACCCAAAATATGTGCAAGCTATAGTTCACATGTCCTTTTGTCTCAACCAGTAACCCTGTTCTATTGCACAGGTCTGCAAAGTTGAGGTGTCTTGTATTCAAAGCTTTTTCATTTTTATGTTATTCAATTACATTGGAAAATAGAATGACTAGTATCTAATGTAAGAACCCAATATGTACCTATTCCAGATGGCCAGAGAATTCCCAACTCATGTTTTGCCCCAAGAAGTTTGCCAGAAAATCAAGAGAGAAATGAATGAACTATAAGAGGTTCAATTCCTTTTTACTAAAAATGAAACTCCTTTCTTGAACATCAGACCTAAGTTAGTTATGCTAATTGTACTTGCATATTCTGTGTATAGTGGCGTTGGTTGCAGTTTCAAACAGTCTCACATTTTGCTCTTTTTCATAATTTTGGCGTTAGTGTCTCCACTGAATGCATTGTTATTTTGTAGCACCTCTCTTAGCCTTCAACTTTCTTTCATAAACTGATAATTTCATATTTCCAATGATGGCCCTGTAAAGGAGTGACATCAAGTCAAGCTTAAGCAAATTCAATTTTGATTCAAGCAAGTTCTTTCAAACTTGAGCTTAGGCTCACTTAAGCTTATGTTCTAGTTTGAATTAAAAATCTTCTGATCATATTCATGCTGCGTAAGCTTCACAGTTAAAAAACTTGAAAAAAATTAAGTCTTCGAGCTCATATATTTTAACTATGAACATCTTTCATATTAAATATATATATACATTACTATATATTGAATTAATTTATAGTAATCAATAATAATTATGTATATATATAACTTGAGTACAAAGCTTTGACACTCGGTCTTGACTTGAAAGAAATTCCAGTTGCATGAGCTGGGACTACTAGAGCTCGAGTTGCGTATTTTACAAGTTGAACCGATTCTTTATCCACTACAGGATTCTGGTCTTCTGTGTTTCTTTTGTTGCTCAGGACCCATATTTAACACTAAGGGTCTTATTTTGATTCTCAACTTTATTTTGTAGGTTGCGGCTAATGCATCAGATACATACCCAAAAGACCCAGAGGATCTGCCCAATGGTGTGGATGATATGACAAAGCTTGCATACCTACATGAACCAGGTGTCCTGCAGAATTTGAAAAGCAGATATTTTGCAAATGAAATATATGTGAGTGATGTATAATGGTTATATTTCTAAATGTTTCAATATCATGGATGCCACTTTGCATCTGTGACTCAACCTCACTACCATCTATATCTTTGAATAGCATTTTATATGATTTTAGAAAACTATTTTTGTTTTGCCTTTGTTGAGACTGTTCTTCAGTGTAATCTTTCTACATCCTTCCATTAGTTCTCTCTTGCACTCTCTTGGAAATTTCCTTAACACAAGATGAGGGCAAAAGATCTTGACATGCCTTTTTCCCTTTTATAAGCTTGTATTCTTCATTTCTAGACATGAATAGAAAGTTCTATTCTTGCAATCACAATGTTCCATTTTTAGCATACTGTACCATGAAGCTAAGATAAAGTTGGTTTATGTAGACCTACACCGGTAACATATTGATAGCAGTGAACCCCTTTCAACGGCTGCCCCATCTATACAGTGGAGAAACAATGCAAAAGTACAAAGGAATGCAACTTGGAGAACTGAGCCCACACCCTTTTGCTATTGC
Source organism: Andrographis paniculata (assembly GCF_009805555.1). NCBI lineage: Eukaryota > Viridiplantae > Streptophyta > Magnoliopsida > Lamiales > Acanthaceae > Andrographis > Andrographis paniculata. The sequence continues at coordinate 2,041,369 of NW_026137583.1, read as the reverse complement.
TGATTCTGCTTACAGGCAATCCTTAGCCATCAAAGATCTCTCAAGTAGTTGCTTTGAATAAATGTTCATTATTTTCAGTTTTCAACAAGTGTCCTTCTGAATGCTATTGCAGGAGAATGGTTAATGATGGTATAAGCCAGTCAATTTTGGTAAGTGGGGAGAGTGGAGCTGGTAAAACTGAAAGCACTAAAATGCTCATGTGTTATCTTGCATATATGGGAGCTGGCGCCGGGGATGGGGGGCGGAGTGTGCAGGAGAAAGTACTTGAGGTTAGCGTTTTGAATAAGTGATTATTTTATTATTTCATTTCATTTCAAATATAACAAAATAATGTTGAAAATCATTGCCCTCTGTATGCTCAACCAGGAAAGGTAGCACTTTCTTATAAATTTATTTTGATCATAATTTTTCATCATTTACTCCTATGATATTGAACAGTCAAGTCCTGTTCTGGAAGGATTTGGTAATGCCAAGACAGTTAGAAATAACAACTCAAGGTTAGTTAATTCTTGACCTAAAATACCATTTTGTCTTTCTTGTAATTGAAGTTTTTCTTAAAAATTGAACTTGCCTTTGATGCAGCCGCTTTGGCAAATTTGTAGAGATTCAGTTCAACAATAGTGGTAGGATTTCTGGTGCTGCAATCCGAACCTATTTGCTGGAAAGATCACGTGTTTGCCAAGTGTCTGATCCCGAAAGAAACTATCACTGCTTTTATATGCTTTGTGCTGCACCACCTGAGGTAATGTGTTACTTCTGGTGGGAAAGACTTCTGTAAAACATTTCTGAATTAAATGATGAGAGCTAGCTGTTTTCTTGATGTTTACCTTGCTGCCACTTATTTCAAACTGTTTTCTTGATGTTTACCTTGCTGCCCACTTATTTCAAACTGTTTTCTTGATGTTTACCTTGCTGCCACTTCTTTCAAGCTGTTTTCTAGATGTTTACCTTGCTGCCACTTATTTCTGTCAAGTTTTCAGAAGCATTTTGGTTATTAAACAGTAATTCTATAGCATAATTTTGGATTTCATCAAACCATCTTCACCAGAGTGATACTATTAAACTAAATGGTGTTCTTTATTTTTTCCTTGATCGACTGGATTTCATTCCATAGTTTGAAGGAAAATCAAGAACAATACTGCAACATTTAATGCATCCGAACATATATAACTCACTTCATTTTAATGTGACCTTAGTGGTAAAAACCCACCTTTTGATATAGAGTAGTTCAGGTTCCATTCTTCACAACGCAGTTAATATGTTTCTCTCGATAATCACCTCCTGGGTAGTAATATACGCACAAAAAGAATTTAATATGCTTTGGTTCATATGATAGAGGAACGACACCATCTCTTGATCTCCTCTCTTTTGAATGCTTTTTGATGCATGAAATTCAATATTTTAGCTGAAATGTTTATCTTAGTTATAATTATCTCTTTTCTTGAGTCTCTAATGTTGCTTTATCGCATTGTCTAGCAGGATCGTGAAAAATACAAAGTGGGGAATCCAAGAGAGTTTCATTATTTGAATCAGTCAAATTGTTATGAATTGAATGGAGTTGATAATTCCCAAGAATATCTTGATACAAGGAGGGCCATGGATATAGTTGGGATGAGTTCTGACGAGCAGGTATAAATTTCAAATCTTGATATGATTTTAAAGAGATTTTCAAATAATAATAATAATAGATAATAATAGATAATATTTCCATTGATAGGATGCAATTTTTCGGGTTGTGGCGGCAGTTCTTCACTTGGGTAATATTGAGTTTGGTAAGGTAAGCGATGGTGATGCTTCAAAACCTAAGGATGATAAGTCTAAACTCCATCTGAAAACAACTGCTGAACTTTTAAAGTAAGTTCTTTTTTTTTTTTCTCTCTTATATTTGCATTTCAAGCTCACATGCCAAGATTTCTTATATGATATGTGGAATTTATTCAGGTGTGACGAGAAAGCTCTTGAAGACTCCTTGTGCAAGCGTGTCATGGTTACTCGTGATGAGACCATAACAAAAAGCCTCAATCCAGATGATGCAGCACTCAGTAGAGATGCTTTGGCTAAAATTGTCTATTCAAGATTATTTGATTGGTTTGTAAAATATACATGTGCCATCTGTAATAATTTTGATTGCTGCATAAGCTTTACTAACTAATAGCGGCTTTTCTTGTTAGGCTTGTTAACAAGATTAATGATTCTATCAGCCAAGATCCAAATTCAAAATACATAATTGGTGTTCTGGATATCTATGGTTTTGAGAGTTTCAAGACAAACAGGTGCTTAACCGGTATGCTTAAGTCTCAACAATATGGAAATTAATATCCTACTGAAAGCTGCTCAAAATAGAATCCTTATCTTTTTAGTATGTTGGCTTCTTGTTTTATGATACTACCTCTGTCATCTAAATTTGTGCTCATTCCCTTTGTAAAATACTAAAGGAATGAGCACAGATTTTGATGATGGAGGGAGTATATGATATCCGTATACCATGCACGAATATGTATGAGATAGAATTTGTTTGGTAGTTCTCTTTCCTATACTATTTAATTTCTTTCATGCTGAATTTTAAGGGTCGATCTTTGTGATGCTTAATTTTCCTATTGTTTACACTCTTGCAGTTTTGAGCAATTTTGCATAAATTTGACTAATGAGAAACTGCAGCAACATTTTAATCAGGTCTGCACACAATACTTATAGCTTGTCTTTTCAAATGATCTTACAAGGCTCTAAAAGACCATTATTGGAAGAGATTAAAGAAACTGGTCTTGAATCCTAGCTGACGACTTGATTTTTTTGGCAGCATGTGTTTAAGATGGAGCAGGAGGAGTATACTAAAGAAGAAATTGACTGGAGCTACATTGAGTTCGTTGATAATCAAGATATTCTTGATCTTATTGAAAGGGTTTGCATTCTGCCATTTTACTCTTAGTTTGATGATATTTTTTCTCTATGCCATCTCATGCAATCTCATGCAATCATTTTAAAATATTTAAACTATGCATGTTATATTTTTAAGGGCTTTTACCCATATTTGAAACTTAATCAGCTAATTAAGCTAATTACTACGATTTGTCACTACTTGTTTTGAAGTGTTGAACTAATTGATTGCTCAATAATTGATGTTTGAGCCTTGGGTCTTTGCGTAAGGTTCTTATCTAGGAATGGGAGTTTTGGTGAAAGTCAGTGCCGGGTCGGGCATGGGCTGCCTTGGCCAGCACCCAGGGCCCAAAAATTTTAAGAGCTCTTAAGAGCCCTCTTTATAAATAGTTATATACGTTGAATATTGTCCCACATTGGTAAATATGTGGGAATTCCCCTACTAGGTGAAGGGCCACTCCACCTATCATCAATTGCTTTTAGGTTGGAAGTCCGGATCTCTTCTTTACATGGTATCAGAGCTATGGTGTCATGGTGTCTGTATTGGGTTTGGATCTGTATGGTTTTTGAGATTATCATCTCGAGGGGGGAGCGTTGAATATTGTTCCACATTGGTAAATATGTTGGAACTCCCCTGCTATATAAGGGTGAAGGGCCACTTCACTTATCACCAATCGATTTTAGGTTGGAATCCCGGATCTCTTCTTTACAATATACAAATATATAGTATTAATATTATATATATATATATATGTATAATAGTAAAAAAGATATTAAATTAATAGTTAAATATTCTTAAATAAATAAATAGGGTCCAATTGTTTCTTTTGCTGGGGGCCCTTGAAATTCAAGAACAGCATAATGAAAGTTGTGTGTTCTAGTTCAAGAGTATTATAATTTATTCTAAGATCACATGTGCAAAACCCTCTATATAATAGTGTAATAACTTATATTGAAAACTCAGTTATGTCAAAAGGAATCAAATTTGAAGAAGTTATTCATTTTTGGTTCTTCATCCAAGAAGGAAATAAACTCTATTAATTTGAATTGGTTATTTACAATAAAACTACATAAATATATAGACCAACAAAGGTGAACCAAAGAGACGAAGAAAACAGATGACGAAGATGAAACAAACAAACAAATATAACACTAATTAACATATAACACTAATCGGAACTAATTAATATATAAAACTAATCAAAAGAGAAGGAACTGGCAATGCATACTGAAGAATAGAGAACCTGCTGCTTTGGTACCATGTCGAAATAAGAAGGAAATAAATTGTATTTACTTGAACTAATTATTTACAATACAATTAGTTGAATATATGTAAACAAACATATGTGAGAAGAAGAAACCAAGAGAAGGAAGAGCATAAAGTTTCTTAACTATATAAAACAAACCTATTCTTTGACACAATATATTTTCTTGTACTGCTTGTTTGTGATTTTTATGTCATGATGTAGATTCTTCAACTCATGAATAAAATTGTAGAAACTGTATTATATTATAATATATATTAGTGTTTAGAAAGTGAGGTGAATGTAGATAGCAGTCTAGCCTAACCTAAGGACAATAAGTCGAGACTTAGTCACACATGTAATTGTAATACATACACAAAAGAAATTTATTTCTATTCACTAGTTCCATTAATTTGTAAATGCAACAACATTGGTGGTTAGGGTGCAAAACTACCCTATTCATGGTAAATGTTAATAGCACTATACCAAAAAATTTACCTATGAAATATTCCCTCTGTTCCATGATAATTGAACCCTTTGATTAGGGACACGGTATTTAAGGTAAGAATGTTTAATTAGTTAATAATAATGAGTTATGCTATTATTTATTATTTTTTATGTAATTAATAGTATTTATAGTTTTAAAGTAAATTTAATAGATATGATTCAAAAAATTAAAATATATATTTAAATATTTTAAAAATTATGTAGCAATAAAAAAATATATGCAATATGGATATCATTTTATAGAGAATAAAATTTTCTATAATACAAGTAAATAAAAAATACTTTTATTTTTTTATAATTAACATAAATTAATTTTATAAAAGAAGTGGAGTTTTAAATATAGATAAAAACATTTATTTTTTGAGGAGAGAGATAGAAATAAAGGGGTTTTGAGTGGGTCCTAATTATTTATGATATTATATGTTATGTAGTTAATTAAGTTGATTTATACTAGTTAAGTATGTTTTGATTTAGTAAATCTTACCTAAAATAGAAATGTGTCAATTATTATGGGACAGACAAAAATGAAAATTGTGTCAATTGTAGTGGGATGGAGGGAGTAATTCACATTAGTTAAAAGCTTAATATGATAAGATGATGCATAATTTATATTCATTTTATTTTAATCTTCTATGTTCCAACAACAAAGCCCCTTACATGCCGTTTTTAGAAAGAACTGCATATGTAATTCCTTTTTTCCGTAAGTCATGCAAGGACACTATCTGCGATTCTTTCATTGTAGTTAGCTTTGTCCTCATATTTTTAATGTGTTATTTCATTCATATTTGTTATATACAATATTCAAGGCTATTAAAGGCCCTGCAGGTTTATCTTTGATATATTAATGTCTTTTCAACATGTTTCCTGACACATTTTTAATGGGATGTTTACTCAGAAACCTGGAGGTCTTATTGCACTTCTCGATGAGGCATGGTATGTGCCTGTTCTAATCTAGTTTATTATTTTGTATTAATTTGACAATCCTCCTAAAACCTTGAATTGGTTATTTCTCGGTAGTATGTTTCCAAGATCTACACATGAGACATTTTCAGAGAAGTTATACCAGACATTTAAAGATCACAAGCGTTTTTCCAAACCAAAGTTATCGAGAACTGGCTTTACCATTAGCCATTATGCCGGTGATGTATGTATATGTTTTATGAAATAACTAATTTCAATTGATTTAAGTATATAGCTGAATAAGCCTACTGCCTTAATATGAGCTATATGTAGGATACATTCTTTGCAGGTCACTTACCAGACAGATTTGTTTCTAGATAAGAACAAAGATTATGTTATTGCTGAGCATCAGGCTCTCCTTAGTGCTTCAGGATGTTCCTTTGTTTCTGGACTTTTCCCACCTTTACCTGAGGAATCATCTAAATCCTCAAAATTTTCTTCCATTGGGAGTCGATTTAAGGTTGATCAATTTTGTGCATTTCTAATATTCTAAGCTATATTAGTTTTTCTATCCAGTTTCATTCCTCCACTTCTAACTTTTCACACAGATGCAACTACAATCGCTGCTTGAGATTCTCAATGCAACAGAACCACACTATGTCCGGTGTATCAAACCTAATAATCTTCTGAAGCCTTCTATATTTGAGAATGCGAATGCTCTGCAACAACTTCGTTGTGGGGTGAGGATTCCTCTGTGTGTCTGCTATTTTATTTTATTTTATTTTTTTCCTTTTGGTTTTTATGATCACTTAAAAATGGTAATTATCATGCTATAGCCACTTTTTTCTAATTCTCAATGGCATTACTTCTGTTCACTGTACCTAAAACTGTACTAGTTAATTTCCAGGGAGTAATGGAAGCAATCCGAATCAGCTGCGCTGGATATCCCACTCGAAAAACTTTTCAGGAGTTCATACAAAGATTCAAAATCCTCGATCAAAGTGTTTTACATGGAAGGTGTGTTTACAAGTTAAAGATCATGTCATTTTACTTTTGATGAAGAGTTATATTTATTCATTTCTTTATATCTTACTCATGGATATAGGATAAATTTCTCTTTTATCAGTGATAATCTTATCTGCAATGTAGAAATTAAATCTTTAAGTTAATTTTAGTGACACAATAGGGCTTCAATTACCACTTCTCCGGGCATAGATTTGCATTATGGATAATATTTTATTACATTTTGAAGAAACTTAAAATCACCATGACCATGATATATATTATAAATGCACTTCTTGGAACTGTTCTTTTTTTTAAAAAAAAATTTATTTTGTTATCATTTTTATTTTCTGGAAAGTATTAATGATTTTGTAAGAAGATGCACGAGGAAGAGAAGAAAGATATTGTATTAGCTTTCTTTTTTCCTTATAATATGTAACATGGATATTTATATGAAATCTATGTAGAAATGAAACAATAGAGAGAATCGAAGAGACAAATGTATTGTTTAGTAACTCACACACCTACTGAACCACAAACCTAACACCTATAAATGTTAGAATTAGTATTTAGCACTCCCCCTCAAGCTGGAACATACCTATCATAAGCTCCAAGCTTTTCACTAATGTTCTACATGGGTGATCCTGCCAAGACATTTGTAGAAACAAGGAACTTAGTCTTTAGACAGGATCTAATGAGACCTCATAGATTTTCATGTATAAAATGGCAATCCACCTTAACGTGTGTAGTTCGTTTGTGAAAGGCCGGAATTAAGGCGGTATGAATGGCTGCTTGAATATCATATGTTAATTCCATAGGAGATGAACTCTTGAAACCAACTTCAATGAGAAATTCTTGACAAATTAGGAGTTTTATCCTGTGCAACAATAGCTCGAAGTGGCCATCCATGTAATTTAAAATATTTTTCATAGCTATGGCACCCATCGTTGCAATAAGTGCATTACAGAAGAGATGTACTTTTATTCCGAGGACTTCCATGAGAACTAGAATCACACATTGATGAAGAAGCTGAAGACAATAGAGTGGGCTTGTCTCCAAGTCAGTAATTGAATGGGGAACTGATAATACAGATATAGGCAAGTGTTATATAATCTTTAATTATATGTGTTTAGTATTTAGCTGGGCTTATAGTTCAGCCCATTAATAGGATTAGTAGAGGCTCACACGTGTTGTATATATATATATATATTCTACTTTGTACAACTTAGAAATCAAAATAATAAAATTATACTGTTTTCATGGTATCAGTCTGTACCGTACTGCAGTCCTGAATAGTAAAAGAATCTCTATTAAATATGACAAAAGATTTAAGAGACTTTGTTAATTTACTAACGGACATAAGGCTAAAAGGACAATTAGGAATATAGACTACATAATCAAGAGATAAATATAGTAAAGGATGAGCTGTACCAATGGCTTGGGTAGACACTTTAGTACCATTTGCTAATGTAACATAAAGTAAAGAATAAGACTTTTTAAAGATAGAGAATAATAGTGGATTACTAGACACATGATCAGAAGCGCACCAGAGTCAAGAACCCAAGGACCCAAAGATGAGGAGGACTGAGAAATACCAATAATAGACGTGGACTCACTAGACATAGCAATAGACATGGTGGTAGAGGACAGCTTTGAAGCCTGGAACTAAAGATATTCTTCATAATTTGCACCAGTCAAAGTCATAGAGTCGGACGCACTAGCCTATGAGTGGAAGTCCGACTTACCCGGATTCATTTGTATTTTCGTCTACTGTGCCTATCCAGGTCTACAGTCGCCGCACACAGCTCCCATTTCTGTTTTTGCACCTCCTGTGTCAGCCCCTACTCTAACTGCTACTCCAATTGCTGACTCACATTCGGTACCACTTGATGTTCCTGTTCCTGCCGTTCCACGTCGAAATAATCGTTCTACTCGTAATCTTTATCCAGTTTACCACTTTTTCAGTTATCATCGTTTGTCTCCTTCATATTGTGCTACAGTCTCTACCTTAGATTCTGTGTCACTTCCCTCTACATTAGGTGAGGCGTTGGCTCATCCAGGATGGTGTCAGGCTATAGTAGAGGAGAAGAGAGCTTTGCAAGCTAATGGAACTTTGGATTTGGTTCCACTACCTCTCAAAAAACCTACGGTTGCTTGCCGTTGGGTTTATTCTATCAAAGTTGGTCCTAATGGCTCTGTGGATCGTCTTAAGGCTAGACTTGTGGCTAAGGGTTTACTCAGGTATATGGTCTAGACTATGCCGAGAACTTGTCTCCTATTGCCAAAATGATATTTGTTTGCTTATTTCTGCCCATGGCGGCTACACGTGGGTAGATGTTGCACCCATTAGATATTAAAAATGTCTTCTTACACGGAGAGCTTCAAATGGAGATTTATATGGAGCAACCTCCCTGGTTTGTTACTCAGGGGGAGTCCACTCTTGTGTGTCGGCATCGTAGATCTCCTCTATGGCCTAAAACAATCACCTCATGCTTGGTTTGGGCGTTTCGGCCATGTCATACAAGAATTTGGGATGATACAGAGTGAGTGAGATCATACTGTCTTTTACAGACATGCATTGGAAGGGAAATGTATATACTTGGTTATTTATGTAGATGATGTCATCATTATAGGCATAATTGATTGTAAGCTAGTGGATTCTCCAATAGATCCCAATTCAAACCTTCTTCCAGGACAAGGGGAGCTCCTAATTGAAACTGGACGCTATAGAAGATTGGTTGTAAGTTTAATTACCTGACGATCACTAGACCCGATATCTCGTTCGCAGTTAGTGTTGTGAGTCAATTTTTTTCAGTTTCCGTGCGTGTGACTCTTATTGGGATGCAGTTATCCGTATTTTTCGATATGGTAAAAGTTCACCGGGAAGAGAGTTGTTGTATACCAACCATGGTAATACTAACATTATTGGCTATTCAGATACTGATTGGGCCGGATCTCCAACTGATAGATGATCTACCTCTGGATATTGTGTCTTTATTGAAGGTAACCAACCTCGTGTCGTGGAAAAGTAAGAAACAAGACTCCGTTTCTCGGTCTAGCACTGAAGCTACTTGCGAGCTAATGTGGATCAGACAAATCTCCATGAACTTAGGTTTTGTGAAGTTTCAAAGATGCAATTGTTGTGTGATAATCAAGTTGTGCTACACATTGCCTCTAATCCAATGTTTCATGAGCGGATGAAACACATTGAAATTGATTGTCATTTTGTTCGAGAGAAGGTATAATCGGGGTGTATAGTCACTGATCATGTCTCATCCAGTGACGAACTTGCTGACATCCTAACGAAGGCTCTTCGAGGATCTTGAACTGAGTTTATTTGTAACATGCTTGGAACATACGATTTATATGCTCCAGCTTCAGGGGGAGTGTTAGTTGGCCTTATAGGTTAGCCCAATAATAGGATTAGTAGAAGCCCATATGTGTTATACATATATATTCTACTTTGTACAACTTAATAGTAAAAATATACAATTCTCAGCAAGAATAGACATCATCAAGAGGCAAAACCATCGAGCTAGAAAGAAACTGGTCACAAATTGGGCCCAAATCATGACCAAGACCAACAATAGCAAACACCATAAAGAATGTATCATGTTGAGCAAGCTTCTCAGTAGCTGCTTTTCCAAAAGGCAAAACATAATTGAGTTCAACCTTTATAGATGAAAATTTTCCTAGATATTCTGAACTTGTCAAATTCCTGAAGAAGATTTGCTATATTAGATGCCACACTGTTCAAACATTGAATAGCATTGGTGTATAGAGTCTTGGTATGTGTCCAGAGTTCATAACAGTTGGTAAAATTGGTGAAAATAGGATGCAAGATTAATTGACCGCCAAAGCAAACTACATAGCAAGGGATCAGCCTTAAGCCAAGCATCTTTGTATGCCTTGGCAAGGAGTGACAAAATGATTTTCCAAACCATTACCCATACAGCACATCTGAACAGCCTTAGCCCATGAACCATAGTTAGATCCTCCAATCAAATAATTGTTCAGTAGCAATTGAAAAAGTTGGAGAAAGAATCCTAATGAAAGAACTAAAATTGTTTGGAATGAAGAGGCCCTATCAACCCCAAATTAATGCAACAAACCAAGAGAAGACATCGATGAGAGGAATATAGTAGCCAAGTTGGAGAGAAGAAAAACACAAACACAGAGAAGAGGATGGATTGCCCTGTGTTAGAAGATGGTGGCAGTGGCATTGGTCGGAGAAGAGAGGAGACGGCGGTGACCTGGTGGGATGTTAGGGGATGGATAAATAAAAAATTGGTGACCTTCCTGAGAGGTTACAGACCGGCAGCGATTCAGAAAAATGATGCGTTCCAGCGACAGGATGACGGTTTTTGAACGGTGATGGGTTGATTTCGGGCAAATACAGGTTTACGGTGAAAGGATCTGATACTATGTATAACATAACTCTAATTTTTTCTTAAAATTACATGAGTAAACCCTAATATATATAAACATATATTTAAAATACCAAAAAGGGCCTACACTATTCTAAATACAGGAATGAACCTATATACATCATATCCAACAACCTAAGAATGTAGTTGAAGGCATTCAGTTGGGGTCTCTTCAGAAGATCATGCTTTGGAGCATCTATTGGTCAACCAATTAGAGTCTTTGCTAGGACACCACAAACGCCTTACGGTGGAACCATTGGACCTTAACTCTTAGGAGGTTAAACTTACATTAAAAAACTTAGGGGGTTTTCCAACCATGTAACTAGAAGTGCAAACACTTTGGAAAACCATTTTGCGAAAAGAGCGGCTTGGGTTTGTCCTAACTTTGTGACCGGCTATAGTCTTTTTTGTCTGTTGTTTTTCTCCATTATGTTTCCTATTTATCTTGTCCTCCACCATAATTCATAAACCTATAAAAAATTCTAATACTTTTCCAATTAGACTAAAAAAATATATAAATAAAAAGAAATAAAAGAGATGAAGAAGATAAAATAAAGTGATCGGAAATACTACGGGTTTGTTCACTTGTGTTTTCATTTTCATTTTGCACTTTCCAATCAAAGGTAATTTTTTTGTTCCTCATTAGAAAAAAAAATCCAAAATATATTAAACGGATCAAAATAATTTTAAAAAATTGTCTCTGTTTACTTGTAAGATTTTAACCATGATTTTACTATTTCAACTTTCTTTTCCTTGCAAAAACATCAAATCAAACAATCAATTTTTATTTATTTTATTATACTAAAATCTAATTTTACATTCAAAACATCACATCAATACATATTTATTTCACATTAAACAACTATTTCAATTCAAAATCAAAATCCAAAACCAAAACATCATAAGTAAACAAACTATATATGTTTATTTTGTTGGACATAATGTATAGGGCCAGTTGTTGTATTTAGATTACTCCATCGTATAGGCCCATTTAGATATTTGTTTGTATATATTGTAGGGTCTACTGATCTGTGGAAGTGAATGAGAATTTTTCATGGTATTGGAGTCTTCTTTCATTTACTCTACGTAACATTGACCCTGTCGTCCCAACGGTAGCATCTATTTTATATCCCTTTTTAGAAATTTTTGTTGGTCGAAGGTTTCACTGAGGGACCCATGAGAGCCAAGGCCACTTATCTCCTCCTAGTTTTCAATAACACAATTCTCACTTGTAACCATGCATGTTTAAATACGAAAATTATAGCAATTAGTTAGCTAAAATACATGGCTTAATTAGCTAAATTACATAATGGCTATAAAACAGAAATTACAACAGGAATTAATTAGCCTTTAAACAAGAATTAGAACTAATTAAATACTAAGTAACTGACCCTAACTTACAACTATATTATTTCGACCACCTAAATATATTTTTTTACACTCCCTCAAGTTGGTGCATATATGTCAAACATGCTCAACTTGTTTACAAGCAAGTCAAATGATGGTTTAGACAATCCATTATTTAGAATATCTGTGATCTGGTCATCAAATGCAACAAAAGGAATACAAATTATTCCTGCTTCAAAGTTTTCTTTCACAAAATGTCAATCTATTCAATGTGTTTAATGTGGTCATGCTGAACTTGATTTTGAGCAATGCTAATAGCTGCTTTATTTTTGCTAGAGTTTCGTACGCAACTCAAGTTTCAATTTCAGATCTTTAAAAAATCTTTTGATCCACGAAATTTCACATGTTCCATTTTTCAGCTCAATACTTAGCTTCGGCGCTACTACGGGCAACAACATTTTATTTTTTTCTTTGCCGTATCACCAAATTCCCCCACAAAAAAGTAAAAAAAATTTCTATGGACTCAGCATCCGTAAAGGCTTCAATTGTTTGATGTGCTCTCTTTCTAAAGATTAATCCTTTTCCAAAGCAACCTTTGAAGTATTTAAGGATTCTATGGACAGCTTCTAAGATGTGCTTCATACAGGCAATGCATAAACCAACTACCCAAGCTTATTTAAAAGAAATGCTATGTCGGTCTAATATGAGATGAATAGATCAATATTCCCACTAGTCGTTGATATTGTTGCACATCTATCCATTTACCTTCTTTAACATTCCCAAGATTCTTGTTAAGATTTATAGGTGTGTTTAAAGTTAACACACTTATTCCAGTATCCTCTAGTAGATTGAGAATATATTTTCTCTGTGATACAACAATCCCTTGTTTCGATTTAGCTATTTCCATAGCCAAAATATATTTCATTTTACCAAGATCTTTAATTTCAAATTCGTTAGTGAGTCAAATCTTCATCATTTCAATCTCTTTGTGGTCATTCCATGAACAAGTTTGCGTAAATCTTTCAAATTAGGCTCTTGGAGATTGCTTTAGTCCGTACAAAGCTTTCTTCAAACAACATACTTTGGAACCAAACTTATCTTCTAATCTTGGTGGAGGTAGCATGTAACTTCTTCTAGTTTCCTATTCAAAAAAACATTCTTTTTAGATCAAATTTTCGTAGCGGCCAATCCAAGTTAAGGATTCGAATTGTATTTAGTTTGGCAATAGGCACAAAGGTTTTTGTATAGTCAATACCATAAGTCTTAGTAAATCCTTTAGCCACTTATCGAACCTTGTATTATTCAAAAGATATATCACTGTTATACTTTGGAGTAAATACTCACTTACAACCAACTGTAGGAGTTCCCCTGGGAGCTCTTCAACTTTCCATGTCTAATTTTTTCCGAGAGCGCTCATTTTTTCCAAAAAAGCTTTTCTCCGCTTCGGACTGTCAAGAGCATCCTGGATACTGTTAGGAATTTTTATAGGTGATACTTGTAGTAAAGGTAGAGTATTATGGTGAGAGTTTTGAGGTGAAAACATAATTAGACATGGGATATTTACATAAGAGAACCTCGATTTTCTAATGGCAATTGGATTTAGATCACATAAGTTCTCAAATTTGGAAGAAATAATATTCTTTCTTATATCAATTATGAGGTTACTTAACCTCTATATATACATGAGTCTAAAGTCTATTTTAGGACAGCTAATTCTAAGGAAAACAAATCCCTGTGATTATGGGATTGATCCTAAATGCATAAACCTAATAATGGAAACATACATTGTTATAAGAATACAGCACATCAAATATAAAACTTCCTAAAATACACAAATACAATCACAGTTTTGACATATGTTACTAGGGAGAGGTTCCGAATTTGGTTTAGAGATAGAAGTGCTTGCTAGTGTGATAAATTTGTCCTTTGAATGATGAATTCTTCGTACATATAACTTCCCAAACTAATAAGCTTCCTGAACATTATCTTCTTTTTGGACAGATGATGATATTTTCATGGCAACTCTAATGGCTCAATTTCTTGGATTAAAAATTCATTAATCAATCTTTGATAAGAAAAATTCAAATATTCTACATTGTTCTCCGCCTGAAGATAAGAACTAAAAAAAAAATATTTTCAAAGAATTTAACATCCATTGAAACAAATGTTTTCTTTGTACTTGGGTGAAAACATTTAAACCCTTTTTGAATTGAAGCAACCCCAACAAACACACTTTATAGCTTTTGGATCCAATTTGCTAATGTGTTTATTTGGGTTTCTCGAGAAAAAAATACATCCAAACACTTTTAAAGGCATAAAAAAAAATATTCTAGATTTAGGAAAATAATGGTTTATTTGGTTACTGTCCTAACGGCGGTTGGAACTATGCTCCCAATTCCCACTCAAAATTCATTCAAAATCTTCTATTTGTATTTCTTTCTTCAATAGAACAATATATCTATATACGTTCAAAATTCCTCATTTGTTTGTAAAATTATTTATATTAATCATAAATAAATATGTATAGTTTTTTTTTAATTTCTCTTATATAAAATTTCATTCTCTAAAAAATATCATATTGTATATATTTTATTAAAATAATTAAAATATTTTTAAAATTAATCTTATATATATTAATCACGAATCAAATAGTAATTAAATGAATCACTACCAACACAATATCCTACTCAAAAAACCAATTGGTAACCAAGCGCACCTATAAAGATTTAAAACAAAAGTTGGGGATTTAAATTGAAGTAGACGAGATGGCATTCGATTCATCAAATAGGTGGCATGTAAAATGGCATCTCTCCATTAAAATTTTGGAACATTAGTAGAAGACATTAGAGTCCTATCGATTTCTTTTCTACAATCCCATTTTAAAAACTTTGCTGAATAATGTTATTCTCCGCGAACAATGACCAAAAATCTTAGTAAAATATTCCCTGCTATTGTCAATTCGAAAAAGTTGAATTAGGATCGTGTTATAAATTTTTTGAATACCTTTTCAACTTTACCTTTTTCTTTAAGTAAATAAATCCAACAAAATATGGTCATTAATAAATGTGATAAACCATCTATATCGATTGCAAGTACTTCAAGACCCCAAAAGGCTTTGAAGACTTATATGGTATAGGATGACAAGTAGTTTTATGCATTTTAGCTAAAAAGATGATGGATTTGTATTACCAAACAAAACAAGAAACAATTTTTTAAAATAAAAGAAACTAGTATGACCAATATATATAGTGCCACAAATAAATATAATAAAAAATTCAAAGAGAAAATAGTGTTCAGGAAAGAAATCTGCTGAGTAGTTTTATTCTTAGAAAATCCACTAGCCAAAAAATAAAAGCCATCACACCCGAAGCACGTCCAATCATCTTCCCCAGGGCCGGTTTTTGAAAAACACAATGAAATGATGAAAAAACAAAAGTGCAACCAAGATCAGAAGTTAGTTTACTAATAAAAATAAGGTGACATGAAAAAGCTGGTATATGAATAACATTAGAAAGGGTCTAGGAGAGGTTTTAATATCTTTGAAAATGGTTGGGTTGAAATATATTTTAAAGAGATGTTTTGATTGATGTTATTTAGTTTTGATAAATATTACTTAGGCTTATTTACTCCTTCCGTCCCGGTCCAAAGGGGCCCTTTGGGGTTTTGTTAGTAGATTAAGAAATAATAGTATTTTATTAGTTAGTGGAAGTGTGTAAGAGGTTTTGACATTTTTGCCCTTTAACTTTATGTAAAAAGTAATTATATATGTGATGGTATGCTTGTAATTTAGATAAAAGTTAAGGGTATTTTGGTATTGGTGTATGATTACTTTTCATTAAAATAGGAAAGAAATACTTTGAAGTGGGACGAATTAAAATAGTAAAAAAGGTACTTTGAGTTGGGACAGAGGGAGTATTAGATTAGGTTATTATTTAGATATATCTACTATATTAGGTTATTATTTGAGTTTATTCTTTTGTATAATGTCAATAAACAGACCATAATTTCATTATCAATAAAATATCTCAAAAAATTTATGTCAAAATGTAACATAGTATCATAGCTACATTTTTTTCGGGTATATCCCGTAACATGAAATGTACAAGGAGGACTACTTTTCGAATTTGAGATCTACTATGACTTCGAAAATATATCTCATTCTAATCCCACCTACTTGTCACTTTTTCAACGCATTTGACTTATACAACCCAGTCATCATATTCCTAATTCTAAGACAATACTTGCCACCCAATATAGAAACAATACTTTTGACTTGCCTGCATCGGTCAATGTTTGGTCAATACCGTTAGTCAATGTTTGGTCAACTAAAATTTTGTTTCCGTGCTTGTGTCGGTCAACATTTGGTCAACTCTGATCAACTCGGTTAATAATTTTGTTACCGCCAACTTTGGCTTTGGGATATTTTTCTCATCTTTCGAGTTGCCTCTGGTTTTTTTTATCAAGTTTTTGGTTTGGTGTTCAGTTATCTGTCCGGAGTTTTTGCCTATTAGGGTTTGATTTCTTAGGGTTTAGTATCGCCGTTGTGACAAAGGATTCCAGTCATAAAAAATCTTAATTTGATACCCCGGAATGACAAAGGACATTTCTGCCGCCTCTGTGACAAAGGATCGTGGCAATGAAAGATCCTATTTTTGCTAAAACTTTAATTTATTACAGTTTATCACCTCCATTGCAACAAAGGATCGCCGGCGCGTTTCCGCGACAGAGAATTGCAGCCACTAAAAACCTTAGTTTGGCCAAATAATTTCTTAAAGTCCGCAATAGAGAATCAGTTTGAATGCTTCAAATTTTGATGCCTAGTTATAAAGTCCGTCCATATTCAAACTCCATTTGTTTCTTTGCCAAACTCAAGTTGGTTAGAACCAACTTGAGTTTGAGTTCTATATCATCAACTTGAGTTTGAAACGAAATGTTAGATAAATATTTTAGATAGATATTTTGGTTGATGTTATTTAGATTTGATAGTTTTATTTGGGCATATCTATTAGATTATGTTATTATTTAGATATATCTAGTAGATTAGATTATTGTTATTTCAGTTATTATTTTGTATAAGATCTATAATTAGACCCTAATTTCATTATCAATAAAATATCTTAAGAAATTTCTCCTAAAATGTAACAGACCCATGCTCCTGTCGTTGTTCAAACCCTGTCATCCCACCAGCGTTCAACGATGTGAACCCTTTCATTTACCGGTCTTACAAAAGGACTTAGGAAGGTCAAGGCTGCCCATCTTCTTATCATCGATATCCTCCCTATTTCCCTTCAAATCGCCATTGTGTCCACTCCAACCTCGGTTGTCACCTCCAAGTCGCATTCGTCCCTCACAGGCGACGATAGATTTTCTAAAGCTTAGAGATTCCTTCCTTCAGATTATCTATTCCTCTGTCCATCAGCCCATCACTAGTTGTGTTGATTTGTGGTTGACAAGACTCTCTTCATTCCAAACATGTTTAGTTCATTCACTGGAACTCTTCCTCCCATTTCTGCAATTGCTAATGAACGATTGATGGGGAGCTCTAACTATGGTCCATGGCCAAGTTTGTTCACATGTGGTGTATGGGTAGGGCTTGGCAGGTCATCTTGTCACTCTCTCAGATAAGGTTTCCAAGACTGACAAAGTTGCTTGGCTTTCATGTTGTTTTCTTTAGTAGTCAATTGATCTAACCTTGCATTCTATTTTCATCAATTTTACCAATTTATATGGCCTCTAGAAGCATATCAAAAATCTATACACTAATGAAATTAAATGTTTGTACAGTATGGTATCTAATTTATTGAATCTTCATCAAGGATCGACAATTCTTGAGTACCTACACAAACTTTCCTCAATAAAGGTTGAACTTAATTTTGTTTGGCCTCCTTGAAAGACAGTGGGTATAAAGCTTGCTTAGCGACATACATTTTTTATGGTCTTAGTCGCTCGTCCATCTATTTCCTATTTCCTTTGCCTTTTCCTTTAGCCAAGTCCCTTGGAAGAGTTTAGTTAGTTTCCAAACTAGGTCGTTCTTTATATGGCTTGAAGAAATCTCCTTGTGCAAGTTTTGACCGATTCAACAGTGCTATATAGGATTTTGGCATGGTTTCAAATGCATGATAAGTTTTTGTATCTTCTTGTGTATGTTGATAATATTGTTCTTACCATGAGTGATCAAGAAGGATCACCCAATTAAAACAACATCTATTTAAGCCTTTTCAAACTAAAGATATGGCCCATTAAAGTATTTCCATGATATTGCGATTGCTCCATCAAGTGATGGTATTGTGCTCTCACAACGGAAGTACGTATAGGATATTCTTAAAGAAATTGTTTTGTCTGCTTGCAAGCCAGTAAACTCTACCATGAATCCAAATTCCAAGATTCTACCGGGACAAGGGAGCCATTACTTGTGTTGGTAGGTATCGCAAATTGGTTGGTAACTTTAAGTATCTCACATTTACTCGGCTAGTGAGAATTGTGAGTTAGTTAGTTCAGTTTCCATGAGATGCTAATTTGAGGTGTTGCAATTCGAATTCTAAGGTACATTAAAGGGTGGATTATTCCAATCAAGGTCACACTAAAGTAATTGGATACTCGAATGTTGATTGGGCAGAGGATCTCCATTTGATAGACATTTTACTTCAGGGTATTGCATCTTTGTAGGATTTAATCTCATCTCCTGGAAAAGTAATAAACAAAATGTTATTTCTCGATCAAGTGTAGAGTCATAATATGGAGCTATAGCATTAGCGGCACATGAACTTATTTTGATAAAATAGCTTCTTAATGAGCTAAAGATAGTTGAGGATTAAAAGAAGAAACTATTTTGTGATAATCATGTTACTTTGCATATTACATCTAATCCGGTGTTTCATGAGAGGGCTAAGTACATAGAGATTTATTGTCACTTTATTTGGGAGAAGGTGTTCTCTAGATGCATTGCCACACACTATATAACTGAAATGGTCAACTTGCTGGTATGCTTACTAAATCTCTTAAATTTCTATGTGACAAATTTTGATCATACGATTTGTATGTGTTACATTTTGGTAGAATTTATAAGTTGCTTATTAATAATAAAATTATGGTTTATTTATAGACCTGATAGAAAATTGATAAACTAAAATAATAGCTACCTAACTTAGAAGATATGTCTAAATAATAAATTAATCTATTAATAGGCCTATATAGTAACCGATTTAAATAATACTAATAAAAATATCTATCTAAAATATATGGCTACACCACACCTTAAACTCAAGTTGGTTCCGTAGAAGTCAACTTAAGTTTGGCTAAAGAGACCGGAAGTGGAGTTTAAATGTGACGGACTTTATAATTGGACCTCAATTTTGGATCATTCAAATCCATTCTTTTTCATGGCGAAAACGCTGAACCCTAAGAAATTAAGTTTTGGCCAAATTAAAGTTTATAGTTGTGACAATTCCCTGTCGTGAGAATGCACCGGTGATCCTCTTTTGCAACGGCACTACTAAACTCTACAAAATTAAAGTTTTGGCCAAATTAGGATTTTTAATGGCCACAATCCACTGCTTCTGCTGCTACGGCGATGATCCTCTATTGTTGTAGCAATATCAAATCAGGGTTTTAATGGCAATGATCTTCTATTGCGGTGGGGCCACCGGCAATCCTATGCCGCTGCAGTGGCGGTAAACCCTAATAATTAAATCCTAACAGGCATAAACTCCGGACAAATAATTGAAAACCAAACCCAAAATTGAAAATATCCCAGTATGTTTTCACCGAAAAATTATAGCAATCGGACACCAGATGCATTTTCACACGCAACTAAAGTTGGTGGAAACAAAGTTGTTGACCGTCCATTGACCAAATGTTGACAGGTGCAAAGTCAGGAATATAGTGGCAGTTGTGGTATAGGTTAGATATATTGGGAAAGTCACGAATAGATGCTATTATAATGGGGTATATCCTTTCTTAGTAGTATTGAATCTCAAATTCTAAAGGTAGTCCTCCCAGTACATTTGTGTACCTAGAGAAAACGTGGCTCTGATACCATATTATATTTGTGGAGAATTTATAAGTTGTTAATTAATAATGAAATTAAGGTCTATTTATAGACCTGATACATAATAGATAAACTCATATTATACCAACATATTCTAGTAGATATGTCTAAATAATAATAATTTAAATTAATAGATATTTCTAAATATAACAATCAAATTTAAATAATATTAATCAAAATATATATCTAAAATATATTTCAACAGTATACTCCGGTTTAAGGGTGAGTTTTAGGCATACTATATAGGCCCATTTGTGTATGTACGTTAGTCCATTGTGTAGGTCCATTTTAGCTATTTGTTTGTAGATAGTGTAGGTTTTATAGATGTGTGAAAGTGAATAATAATCATTCCTGTCTCAATATAATGGAATTAATCATTTCAGTATAAAATGTGAGTTGTTAAATCAATGAAATAATTATGCCAATCTCTGGTTTCTGTACTTTTTTTTTTTTTTTTGTATCTATTGTAAAATAAATTCTGGTAAGTGGAAGGTTATCCATGCTTTACTTGTAAATTATTTACAAATTGTTACTGTCTCTCCCCTCTCTTTTGCATCATATTTTTTTTTTAAGCCTCTATATGTTTTTGTTTTATTTTTCAGATTGAGAAACACAGTTTTATTATTTAGCTGAGTTTCAATAAGACATTCAAATTATCTACATTAGAGACCATGCATGAAACATTTCACAGCTCACTCCTATTCCCTATTTATCCCATGTTTAACACCAAATAACTTCAATTTGAATTATCTCTTTTTACAGCTTTGTTGCTTTCAAGCTTCATTCACTGGTGAAAAATATTTTGTTCTTTTAACATAGGAAAGAGGCTTGTGTCTTACTTCAGTTACTCCACTAGCGTAAATTTTAAATTAGAGTTTTAAACTAAGTTTCCAGCATTTGGTTATATTTGTTCGGCCAATAAATTTTCATATAATGGAATGCTTGAGTTTTTCGCACTGATGTGTTTTTCACTTTTTGATACTTTCAATAGTTATGATGATATCACTGGTTGCCGTCAAATATTGGAGAAGTCTGGCCTTAAAGGTTATCAGGTACTCTTAAAAATGTGGGAGGCTCACTTTCTCTTGATTGTTAACTATGATTGGATTGTGTAAGGAAGTATGATGAAGTTGAGTCTTCTTATTTGAGTGTGTGATTTTTAATAGGCAACATGCATACCAAGATATGCAAGTTTCATCCCTAAATATATTTAGCTTATGCTTAAATTATTTTCATCTTATTCTTGTGGTTCCCTATGGAATTTTAAGCTGGAGCCATGTGAGTGTTATATTTTTAGCAAGATTATTCAAATGGATGCCGTTGGACAGTAGTGGCTAGGCTACACACCCTCTTAACATACCACTTATTTGACTAGGCTTGCATAAGGACATTGATATTATCTATTTTCTTCTTTGGTGGGTAAATCCTTTTATAGCTGTGATTAAAAATAATACTTTACTTTGTGAGCATTTAGCTGTAATGTTTAACAAGTATTATAAGTGGCAGTGACGAAGATCTTTATCAACAATTTATTTTTTATTATTATTATTGTGCAGATTGGCAAAACGAAAGTGTTTCTAAGAGCTGGTCAGATGCCAGAACTAGATGCTTGTCGTGCCCGGGTGCTTGGAAGATCAGCTTGTATAATCCAAAGAAAATATAGATCATATTATGCACGCAATTACTTCTTGAAATTACGATCAGCAGCGGTATATATTCAAGCTCTGTGTAGAGGTATCAATTAGTTGTTACAGTTTGTTTTGTTTATCATTACTATAGCTTTTTTCTCTCCACTAATTTATTCATTACGATACCTTATTCTTGTTAATGTATCTTTCATTCATTTCTTTTCTAACTTTATTGTCTTTTTAATTCAGGGCAAATTGCACGCCATATTTTTGAGTGCAAGAGAAGGATGGCTGCTGCTTTGATCATTCAGAAAGATATCCGTATGCATTTTTCAAGAAAAACATATGTAACTTTGTACAATTCTGCAGTTATGGTTCAGACAGGAATGAGAGGCATGGATGCTCGTAACACACTTAGATTTTTAAAGCAAAAGAAAGCTGCCACCATTATCCAGGTCTTGCACGCTCACCCCTTCTTGCCTACTTATTTGCCCTGCACCGGAAAGACACTCATGATTCCTAGAGGAATCATTGCTTTGGTTCTAGTTTCTACTCTTTTATATGGGTTTTTCTACCATTAATTCACTCTCCATAGTCTACCTATTAATTTTGGAGGAGTTAAGGGCCTAGAATTTTTTATAGAGAAACTACATATCGTCTAACCAGCCTTTTCTCCCCTTTCTTTATGGGAAAAAGTATGACATGTTTTTTTTTTTTATTTTTTCCTATCAACAAACTATAAAATTAACTAACAAGAATTTTCTTCTCTTCTTTTAACAAAAGCTATATAGGTTGCCAGCCAATATCGTGTGTTATCTTTTGGTTTACTAGAATGTGAGTACACTGACCGTCAGGCATAGATCTCAAAATAATTTAACTGCAAACAACTTGTGAAACAGTAGGATATGGTCCTGTGCAACCTGATGTAAGTAGGTTCAACTACCGAATTGAATTTTGGTACAACTATCTACTATATAGCTTCCTGCATCTGGAAAGTAATAGAATCCTATTGATGTAAAAGAGCTGCAACCGAAACCACCCATGCAATTCAATTAGAAACATTTTTATCAGGATGTAGATTACATTATGTTGTGTGAGTGGAATTTTCAAATGAATTTGGCTTAAACAGAGCTATCTACTTGGAAAAGGAACCTATCTGAACCGGGCCCATATTAAAATAGTTGACAATGTATGCATGCTGAACTATGTTCATAAATCATAAATACTTTTTCAAACACAACTCCCTTCATCCTGTGCATCCTATGTTGGCTGACTGTCTATATTTATGGTCCTAGAAGTCATCATTCTAATAATTATTAACATTTGAATTTTCTGCTTAACCAGACAGAGTGCCGAAGATACTTGGCTTCCAATCGATATTCTCGGTTAAAATGGGCTGCAATTAGTCTTCAGTGTGCTTGCAGATCATGTATTGCCCTTGAAGAATTGCGGAAACTGAGAATGGTGAGATTTCACCTGAACTATACTCATGCAAAATCAATTACCTAGAAAAGCAGTTGTACTCAATAGCTCCTCAAATCCTATTGATATTTCATGCAGTGACAATGCTCTCTCTCAGTGGCATGTACAAACTTGTGTTGAAGCTAGAACTGGGCTATAGTAAAGAAATCAAAACTAATTTTACACTAAATATGAGTTTCACGCTTCTGATGCTTAGTACATACTCTCTCCGTCCCTTTTCTTTTGGTATTTTTACTTTTGGCACAACTTTTTAGGTGGTATAATGTTGATAGTTTTTTTTTTTTTTAATTATTTTCTCCTATTTTTTGTTTAGATTTTTTTTATATATATATATTATATTTTGAATGGTAATGGGAAAAAACTGCGTGTAATTAAAGAAAAGTTGCATAAGTTTTGGAACTTCTAAAATTAGATATAATAGTAAAAGATTTGGGACATACGAGTATATTTTATCAGTGTCTTAACATGAATTTGGTTTCCTAGGCTCTTAATACTCTGGACACAAATGACCACCTTTCTGAATAAAACTTTAATGTAGTACAGAAGACATTAGCTAAAACAACTCTTTCATTTGTAAGATTTTACTGGACAAGGTGGTCGCCAAATTTAGTGATGTTGGCCTAGCTTAAGAAAACAGTTGTAATCATGGATATCTAGTAAACAGTAGATATTTTTTTAATGTGATTTCTTAAATGCTTATTCTTGAGCCTCCACTGTTTGCACAAAATTGTAAAGATGACAAATAAAGATGAGAAATTGACTAACACTAATTTCGCTCCAGGCTGCAAGGGAAACTGCTGCACTTCAAGATGCCATAGTCAAGTTGGAAGAGGAATTTCAAGAATTGATGATTCAATTGGAAGAAGAGAAACGCAAAAGGGTATTGCCTTTGTCCTTTCACAATTAACAGTTACATTCACATGGCATTTAGTTGGTGCTTATTCAACTGTATAATATGGAAATATCACATTGCAATCAACATGCATTTATTTTCTTCTACTTCTGTTTTTACTAGGAGGACATTGAAGAAGCCAAAGCAACATTGGAGAAGCAAGTTAAAGAACTAACTTTGCAGCTACAAATGGAGAAAAGCATGAGGGTAAAGTAATGAGCCTTTCACTGTTGATCTTATTGGGGGTACAGATTTGAACCACTTTAATTGTAGAGTGAAAATTTTGATGGTTATTTTGTGGCCAATGTTTAATGGGCATGAAACCATATGTACCAAAAAGCCTCAAACCTTGTGGATTTCTAAATCATAGGCGATAATGCATTGTTCAATGGCAAATGCTCATATGTAGCAATCAAGTTCTTTTAACTAATTTAGTCTTGTGTTTCCTTTTAAAAGAAAAAACAAAGGTTTTGTGGGTTTTTTTTTGGTTACCTTTGATAACTTGTTCAGGATCTTTTGTTTGGGCCTTCTAGTTGTTTTAGGATTACTTTTTGTTGGATTGGGACAGTGTTCTTTGTGGATTGTTATGCTGTCAGAGAACGTGCCATTATGAGTGCAGGCATTTGTTTTAGCTGCACCAACTTCTTTAGCACCAACTTCTTTAACAGCAATTACTTGTATGTGTTGTGTATATAGATAGTCAGGTTGAAATTCAACTGCATCATATGCAAAGGATCACAATAGCATTTTTCCTTTTGACGTTGCCATAACATTCAATCTTCATTTTTAGGTTGATGTTGAGGAAGCCAAAAATTATGAGAATGCTGAATTACAATCTACACTGGAGGAAATGCAAAAGCAAATACAACAGTTTGAATCTGACTTGGAAGAAATGCAAAATTTACAAGTGCAATTTCAGGTATGTCAATGGCTTGTGCTCCGGTGGGCTTGAAAAAAACAAAAATAGAATTGTCATTTACTATACCATATCTATCTCAGGATGGAGGGGATAATAGTCCCAAAACCAATTTGGAAAAGCAAGTTAAAGAATTGACTATCCAATTACAGCAGGAGAAGAAGAAGAGAGTATTATTCTTACCCCTTCTTCCTTCCACAATTAGTTATGTATGATTGTTACTAATTAGATGGTTTGCCCTTACGGGTTTACTTTTGAAAGAATGTGTTGATGATCACTTTCCAGTATCTCTGTAATTGTTAGCTTCTTTCATAAGGTTGACATTGAGGAAGCCAAAAGTCTGGAGATCAAAAGATTACAATCTTCTTTGGAAGAAGTAAAAAAGTTTGGCATAGCCAAAGAGCAGCTGATAAAGGAGCCGGAAGCTGCAAAGATGGTGAGCAATCAAGTTCCGAGTGTAGAAGATGTCTCCATTACCGGAGATGAACTAATTGATAAATTAAGAGCTGAAAATGCAAATCTGAAGGTGAGGTTTTTCTATAAGCCCATCCTTACATGGTGAAATCTGTGTTTGAAGCTTATGAAGTGCAATAAATTGTTTCAGCTTTTAGTAATTTCTCTGGAAAAGCAAGCTTCAGATACAGAGTCAAAGATAACTCAGTTGCAAGCTGAAATTCAGAGGTTTCTATTTCCCCAGATTCTAATTCCGTACAGCATAGCAAGCATTGGCACATTTTTTGTATGGTTTATTGATGGTCTTTAATCATTAACACTAATAGCATTCCCTCTGAACATGTGAAAGATATTAAATGAAGTATTCAGTTGATTTGTATTCATCGCATGCTCATTCCTGTATAATCTTAGGGTGAAAAGCTCGAATGGACACCAAAATTCGGTAAACTCTCCGGCTGGGAAACAGTCTGAACATCAAAATACAGAGGTTAGGATTTTCTGTGAATAATTAGCTCGAATGGTCTATATTTTGTTCTCATTACATTTCTTTCTTTTGGCAGGCAGTGGAGAATGATCCTCACCATGTAAGTGATTTCACATTAGGACAATTTTATGCTAATTTCTGTTATGGCGCTGCAAAACATAAATTGCAACATAAAACCATATTTTATTATGTAATTTGATAATAGAATTTTTTATGACACTACATGCATGCATATAGATACAATTAGAAGCCTATTCAAGAGTCTATGCAAATAGATATATTCCTATAACAATCTACTATTAAGATATAATTTGGATAAATACTTTGGTTAATATTATTTAAATTTGTTAGTTATTATATAAACATATATATTAGATTAGGGTGTTATTATTTGAATTTATCCATTTTGTATCATGTCCATAAATATGCCTTAATTTCATTATAAATAAATAATTCATGAATTCTATATTAGAGTCACGTTTCTCTGGGTACACGCAACCCGAAATGTACCAAGATGTCTCATGATTTTGAGATCCTCTACTGTGTCACAGTTGTCCGTCTATCAAATTTATTTTTCATCGATTTTTTTTTCTAGTTGCAATGAAGTCATATATTTGGTTTTTGATCGTCTTTCCTTATTACTTTCATGGTTCTACTTCCGACTCTAACAGTGTTGAGAGTCCTATTTTTTACCCTAACGGCATTGAGAGTCTTGCTTCTAACTCTATGTTGAGAACCTGTTTCCAATGACTCTATTGAAAACTCTATTTTTTACTCTTTGTTAAGGGCCCTATTTTAGAGTGTCTTTTTTTTTACACTAACTTCATCGCGAACCCTAGTTTTGACTCTTACTCAATAGACTATTATGGCTGCATCACCTCCAATCTCTCTTGGCAAATTCAAGTTGGTTTTTACAATACCATTTAACTTTAAGGAAAGATGTTGAGAGATCTTTTATATTTTGTTACAATTCTTTATATTAGGTTGTTATTATTTGGCTATATTCATTAGATTGGGTAGTTATTATTTGAGTATGTTCGGTTTGTATCATAACTATACTAGGCCCTAATTAATATTAATAAACAACTTAGAAACTCTCCCAAAATGTAACATGGTATTAATGTCAATTCTCTCTGAACACATCCTTGTCGCTCTAATTCTAACCTCCCTAATTTGAGACTAGCTATAATTGTTCCGGAGACATCTTTTTGGATATTTCCGACCTCTTAGTCAAGTTGTTCCTCATTTTGATCAAGTTTTTTATTTGGTATTTAATGTCCGGAGTTTCTTCCTACTAAGATTTAATTTCTTAGGGTATAGCGCCGTCATTGACAAAGGATCACCGGTGCCGCCGCTGCAATAGACGATCGCTGCCACTAGAAATCCTCGTTTGATGGGGCTGCAGTGATAGAGGATCACCGCCACGACAAATGTTCGTGACCATTAAAAATCTTAATTTGGCCAAAACCTTAATTTCCTAGAGTTTCGCACTGCCATTGTGATAGAGGATTGCCAGAGCCGTTTCCACAATAGAGGGTTGTTGTACCAAAAACCTTAATTTGGCCAAAATCCTAACGACGATATAAAATTGATTTGAAAGATCCAAAATTGATGTCCAGTTATGAAGTCCATTTATATTTAAACTCCACATCCGGTCTCTCACTCAAGCTGGCTTATACGGCACCAACTTGAGTTTAAGGGGGTGTGTTGAGTTTTATTTTTGATAAATACTTTTGATAATATTATTTAGATTCTACGTTTACATTTTAAGCATATCTATTAGAATATGATGTTATTATTTAAGTAAAATATAACAATAACTTTATCTCCAAATTGATCTCCTGTTTTCATATAACCTTTCCCGTTTTCGTATGACCTGTGACCACCACTTTTTGAATCTTTGGCCAACTAAAATGATAGTCAACTTTAATATGTTTGATCCGTTCATGGACTACAGGATTCAAAACTATGTGTAGAGCTGCTTGATTGTCACACCATAATTGTGTTAAGGTTGAGATGTGAAAACCCAACTCTGTTAGAAACCGACGAATTCACATAATCTCACATACGCAATGGAATGCGCCATCGCTCGAGACAATCTGATTCTACACTTGATCTTGATACCAACTTTAGAGTCTGCCCAATCAGCATCAGAAAAACATTCAATGTGGTCGTGCTCATAGTTCTTGTACAACAGTCCCTGCCCTGAAGTACCCTTCAAATACCCCAAAATTTGTTCCAAAGCCTCCCAATATTGGATTGTAGGAGCACTCATGAACTGCCTTACCACACTAACCGGGTAAGCTATATCTGGTCTGGTCATAGTGAGATAATTTAATTTACCTAATAATCACCGATATCTTTCATGCTCCTAAACGGCAATTCCTTCCTTTGTATTTGATTCGGTGTCATAGGTGCACCTCATAGTCTAGCTCCAATCTTTCCTGTTTTAATCAACAAATCAAGAATATATTTCCGCAGAGAGAGGAATATACCATTCTTCTTCCGAGATACTTAGATTCCTGAACATATCATAGCTCACCATGATCTTTAGTTTGAAATTGTGACTGGATAAACTCCTTCAAGGCTAAGATGCCACTTGTATTACTATTGATCATAATAATGTCATCAACATATACTATGATAAGAGTAATGCCAGAATCGTTACGACGATAAAATACAAAATGATTTGATTTACACTTTATCATCCCAAATTTCTTAATCGTGTGGCTAAACTTTCTAGACCATGCCCGAGGATCTTCTTTAGGCCATACAATAACTTTTGCAAACGACATATTTTTTCCGACTTCTCATTAGCAACAAACCCCGGAGATTGCTCCATACCGACTTTCTTAACTAAATCATTATAGGTAAAAGCATTCTTTAGATCCAATTGCCGCAATGGTCAATTATGATGTGCAACTAAGGAGATCAAGACACGAACAAAGGTCAACTTAGCTACCGGAGAAAAAGTCTCAGAATAGTCCACACTATAAGTTTGAACATAACCCTTAGCCACAAGTCGCGCCTTAAGATGAGCAATAGAACAGTCATAATTAATTTTAACTCTATAGAGCCACCTGCAACCAATCAATTGTTTCTCTTCCGATAAAGAGACCAACTCTTACGTACCGTTAGAGTCCAATGCATTCATCTCATCAATCATAGCAGCACACCAACTAGAATGAGATAAGGCCTTGGAAAGAGACTTAAGAATAGATATAGAGTCAAATTGGAAACAAACATGATCGATACGATAAGTGGTCACTAGAAATAACTGAGGCAATATGATAGGGACATTGACATTTACCTTTTCGAAAAGCAATAGAGAGGTCCTCAGGAGCTTCGGAAGGTATGGGCGGAAGATCAAAAAACTCTAAAAGAGGATCAGAAACGCATGCGAAGAAGAAATTGGTGCAGGACATAGCATAGAAGACCTGGGATGATGCGAGTAAACATGCGGAAACATAATAGGCTTATATGGAGCTTGAGATGGAGATACATTATAAATTAAAGAATCATCATCCGGAACGGGTGCAGGAGTATTAGAGCCAAAAGGAAAACCAGTGGACTCAAAGAAGACAACATCAGAGAAGACAATGTAATGGTTAAGATCTGGACAATAACACTGATAGCCCTTTTGAACCCGAGAGTACCCAAGGAAGAGACACCTATTAGACCTAGGATCGAGTTTCGTAATGTGTGGTCCAATATCCCGGACATAGCATAGACACCCAAATATTTTAGGAGGAATGGAAAACAAGGATTTTGACGGAAACAGAGTTTGATAAGGCGTCGTACCCTTCAAAACTGATGATGACAGACCATTAATAAAGAAGCATGCCGTAGAAACAACATTCGCCCAAAACATCTCTGGGACCTTCATCTGAAAGAACAAAGCACAAGCAGTCCCAAAGAGATGTCAGCTCTTGCGTTCAACTATCCCGTTTTCATAGGGTGTATCAACACATGACGATTTATGAAGTATACCATGCTGACACATATTGATTGAGTTGATCGTATAAGTATTCTTTGGCATTATCGCTATGTAGGCAACGGACTTTAGCATTAAGTTGAGTTTTTATTTCGGCACAAAAGGCAGAAAAATGAGAAAAGACTTCGAATCGAGATTTCATGAAGTAGATCCCTGTGATTCGAGAGAAGTCATCCAAAAAAGTAACAAAGTACTGAAAACCTAGTTTGGACACCACCGGACAAGGACCCCAGGCATTACAGTAAACTAACTCAAACGGATTACCTGATCTTTTATTTGGTCGAGCAACAGACGCTAAATGAAGTTTATCAAACTGACATGACTCACATTCTAAAGACTTGACATAAGCAAACTTAGGATGTATTTGTTTTAGTAAGGACAAAGAGGGATGACCAAGAAGACAATCAACTTCAAATGGAGTATAGGTGCTAGAACATGCAACGTGAGACTTGACTCGGTAGGTGTAGGGATATCAAGGATATAGAGCCCCCTGACGGATGTCCACTACCAATAATTCTCTTTGTCACATGGTCCTGAAACAAACAATGATCAGGGAAACATGAGATGCAACAGTTTAAGTCATGAGTTAATTTGCTAACAGAAATCAAATTAAACGCAAAGCGATGAATATATAATACGGGGACTGTAACGGAAGACTCAATGTAGGATTAGTAATCCCAACCTCAATTACTTGTGCATTCAAACCATTCTCAAGGGTAATAGATGAATGACTAGACCAAATAGAGATAAAAGGCTCGGGTTACCAGTCATATGGCCAGTTGCTCCAGTATCAATGGCCAACTTGGAAGCAAAGGAAATGAAAAACTTATCGGTGTTACATGATTCAGCGTTTCCACTAATTGAATAAGATGAATTAACCGAACTATACTAGGACACAGTGAGAATAGGCACTCCATCTATCACCATCTTTTTTGTTCCTCCAATTCTGATTCCCTATCTCCCATTATATACACACCAAAAATTCACCAAAATGGACCAAAATTATACCAAAGAGACTACTGCCCCAGAAAAGAGAAGGCAGAATAGAACATAACAGGGCAAAACAAACCAGAACAAGGCAGAACAGACCACAATATGCCCAGACTGTATCAACCAGGAACTGACCAGGGCCGGTGGCGGCAACTCCGGTGACAGAGAAATAAGCCTCCAAAAAAACCTACCCCAAAACCCTAATATTGCTCTGATACCATGTTAACGTAAGCTTATTCCACTAACTTAAAATATATCATATAATTACATATATATGTGCAGCCCTAATCTATTTTGGGTCAAAGCCCACAATATAATTAGATACTAATTAATATATATACGTATGTCTAACACTATACATATATAACAGATATAATATGTACGGATGCTTAGTAGTCACACCTTAATTTTGTAGGAAGATTTAAGTTTTTGGCCAATCTCTTTCATCAATTGTTGTATCCATACCATCTCATGGACAAAGTTATCATGGTGGTTCTATATTCATCTTAACAATGTACGTGAGTTTATTTCACTAGTTATGGTTTCGAAAATTACAATAATATTACATATATATATATATATACAACACTAACTACTTTAGGTCCAGACCCACAATATAATTGGATACTAATTAATATATACATATATCTAATAATATATATAACACTCCCCCTCAAGTTAGAGCATAGATATTGATCATTCCGAACTTGTACAAAGATATTTGAACCGAGGGCTAGCTAAAGCTTTGGTTTATAGATCTTTAATTTGATTTTCTGTTTTCACATGACCTGCGACCGCCACTCCTTTTTGGATCCTTTCCCGAAAAAAATTATGGTCAACTTTAATATGTTTGGTCCGTTCATGGAATACAAGATTCGAAGCTATGTGTAGAGCTGCCTGATAGTTACACCATAATTGTATTGGGGTTGAGATTTGTAAACCCAACTCTGTCAGAATCCAAATGATCTCACATACGGAATGCGTTATCGCTCGACAGAAGCTCTCACAAACATCATCATATATATATACAAGAGACGTTACCTTCCACTGTGTATAAAAATCCTAGATATTCCAACAATTCTTTAACAATATCAAAGTGAGTAATTAAATTCACTATGTCATATTCAATTGAATTCTTAGTTTGAAGGATTAGTCGGGAGTCATTTCGCAACCAATCATCATAACATGCATCAGTAACCAAGGAAGGATCCTTATCCAAATGAGTAGCTTTACCAATCCTCCGAAGATACATCTTGATGGTCTTAAACCAATCAAGATAGTTTGATCCATTTAGCTTGTATTCAGTGATTCTAGAAATAATTGGCACTCATGAATCACAATCTTTTCTGTCCTCCTAAATCTGATTTTCGATCTCCAATTATATAGATAACAAAATTGCACCAAAAACAACAAAACTGTACCAAACAGAACACCCCCAGATGCACTGCCCAGAACTAACTCTATCCCAGATGAATTTCCGGCGGCGGCGGAGGTGCTGACTTTGACAAAGGGGTGACAGTCAAAACCTGACCCAAAATGTG
This sequence comes from Andrographis paniculata, assembly GCF_009805555.1. Classification (NCBI taxonomy): domain Eukaryota; kingdom Viridiplantae; phylum Streptophyta; class Magnoliopsida; order Lamiales; family Acanthaceae; genus Andrographis; species Andrographis paniculata. The sequence goes on along the minus strand of NW_026137583.1, from coordinate 2,008,641 downwards.
TGTAATCTCGCACGCCTGATAGAGAGGTAAGAGAGGCCGGACAACATGAGAGGAAAGAGGAGGGTGACCAGATGACTCGAATAGAGGAAATGATCTGATTCCTCCACCGGACTGTACTTGCATATATATATATACATAGTTATAATTAAAAGTCAATATAAATCCTATTCAAATGTAAATCTTTATAAGCTATATAGTTTTCATGCAATCAAATGTAGCAGTACATTTTTGTCCAGGTATTCTAGATCCCCTTTTAAGAAGTTAAATCAACCATAACCATTTTATGTCAAGCCATGCTTACTCCACATCAATCTGAAATTGCTGTTTATCTAACCTATGATGAAATATATGACAATAATACAATCTATATTTCACAAAATGTGCAAAATATTTTACATTGGTATGCTTTATATGCATGTTTTGAATCTGGTTATGCAGGATCCTCAGAGTGCAACTCCCACCAAGAAATACGGAACTGAATCTGATAGCGAGTTGAGGAATTCTCATATTGAAAGGCAACGGGTATGTTTTTCCTCTTGGCTTTAAGTTTTTTTTTTTTTTTCCATGACATGGAGTTTTTGTGCCGAAAATCTTTGTGATGCTTTAATCTGGGGGTCAAGAAAACATATACCAGACTTGATGAGTGTGCCTAGGCAATATTTCAATTCTCACCAATCTTCCTAAGATAGAAAGATCTCAATTCTATCACTCTTCCAAATACAGGAGTACCTAGAAAGATTTCAATTCCCATCACTCGTCCTTTTATGGAATTAACGCGAGTGGTTTCTTCTACATGTTGTAATTTTCTTTCAACCACCCCAGTGTGTGGACAAGAACGTTGATTTTTAATGCCATGTTGATCGAAGTAATTGGGGAAATACTTAGAAGATCAACATTCTTAAGCATTATCATCACAAAGTGTAAGAATACAACAACAAAATTGATTGTAAATTTCAACACAAAATGAACATAAGATGGAAAATATTGTAGAGAAAACCAAATCGTCTTGGATAAATCATCTACAAATATAAAAAATATTGAAAACCTAATTTGGGCTTTACTTGAGTGGATTAAAAAATCTTTGTTTGAAAGAGCATAAATGGTTTTTCAACTCCTTATCTGATTCAAGGAAAGAAGGAAAATTATGATGCTTAGCTAGCTGATAAAAGTCATAGTGTGAGTTAGATATTAACTTTTAATTTGGAACATCATCATAACTGAGAATCATATCTTTTTATTATTCTAATTTTTAAGTTGTACAAAGTAGAATATATATGTACAACACATATGGGCCTTTACTAATCCTATTAATGGGCTGACCTATAAGCCCAACTAAACACTAAACACATATAATAAAAAATTATCCAACACTCCCCCTGAAGCTGGAGCATATAAATCGTATGTTCCAAGCATGTAACAAATAAACTCAGTTCGAAATCCTTGAAGAGCCTTCGTTAGGATGTCAGCAAGTTGGTCACTGGATGAGACATGATCAGTGACTATACACCCCATAATACCTTCTCTCGAACAAAATGACAAACAATTTCAATGTGTTTCGTTCACTCATGAAACACTGGATTAAAGGCAATGTGGAGCATAACTTGATTATCACGTAACAATTGCATCTTTGAAAATTCACAAAACTTAAGCTTATGGAGTATTTGCCTGATCCACATTAGCTCGCAAGTAGCTAAGGCCATGGCGGGATAATCTAATTTAATGCTAGACCGAGCAACGGCATCTTGTTTCTTATATTTCATGACACGAGGTTACCTCAAACAAAGACACAATATCCAGAGGTAGATTGTCTATGAGTTGGAGATCATGCCCAATCAGCATCTGAATAGCCAATAATGTCAGTATGACCATGGTTAGTATACAACAACCCTTTCCCCCGTGAACTTTTAATATATCGCAAAATACGGATAACTGTATCCCAATGAGAGTCACACGGAGACTGAAGAAATTGACTCACAACACTAACTACGAACGAGATATTGGGTCTAGTGATCGTCAGGTAATTAAGCTTACCAACCAATCTTCTATAGCGTCCAGGTTCAGTTAGGGGCTTCCTTGTCCTGGAAGAAGCTTTGAATTGGGATCCATCGGAGAATCTACTGGCTTACAATCAGTCATGCCTGTCTCAATTAATATGTCCAGAACATACTTCTGTTGTGACAATACAAGACCTCTCTCGGACTGAGCCACCTCAATGCCCAGAAAATATTTAAAGGGTCCCAAGTCTTTTGTTTGAACATGATTATGTAAATACTGCTTCAACTTGCCAATGCCATCTAGATCGTTGCCAATTATGATGATATCATCTACATAAACAACCAAGTATATGCACTTCCCTTCCAATGCATGTATGTAGAAAACGGTATGATCTGACTCACTCCGTATCATCCCAAATTCTTGTATGACATGGGTAAAACACCCAAACCAAGCGCGAGGTGATTGTTTTAGGCCATAGAGAGATCTACGAAGCCAACACACAAGAGCGGACACCCCCTGAGCAACAAACCAGGGAAGTTGCTCCATATAAATCTCCTCTTAAAGCTCACCATATAAGAATGCATTTTTAACATCTAATTGATGCAACATCCACCCATGTGTAGTGGCCATGGACATAAATAAGCGAACAAATGTCATTTTGGCAACAGGAAAAAAGGTCTTGGTATAGTCTTGACCAAATACTTGAGTAAACCCCTTAGCAATAAGTCTAGCCTTACAACAATTCCTAGAGCCATTAGGACCGACTTTGATAGCATAAACCCAACGGCTTGCAACTATAGATTTTTCGGGAGAAAGTGGGACCAAATCCCAAGTTTCATTAGCTTGCAAAGCACTCATTTGGTCCACCATAGCCTGATGCCATCCTGAATGAGCCAATGCCTCACCTAATGTAGAGGGAAGTGACGCAGAATCTAAGGTAGAGACTATAGTATAATATGAAGGAGACAAACGTTGATAACAGAGAAAGTGGTAAACCGGATATGGATTACGTGTAGAACGATTACCTCGATGTGGAACTGCAGGATCAGGAACAACAGGTGGTACCGAATGTGAGTCAACAGTTGGACTAAGGGCTAACACAGGAGGTGCAGAAGCAGAAATAGGAGCTTGAGAGAGCCATGTGCAGCGACTATAGACCTGGATAGTGCAATAGAAGGCAATAGAGATGAATCTGGGTAAGTCAGACTTCCACTCAAAGGGGACGGAAATGGTGGGACAGATGAGAAAGACGGAAGAAAAGTAGATGTGGTTGAGAAATATAAGGAGGACTCGAAGAAACTAACATCAGAAATAAAGTAGTAACAACCGGCAGATGGGGAGTAACACTTATATCCTTTTTAAACCCTAAAATACCTAAGAAAAACGCATTTGAGAGCTCGTGACGTAACTTATATAGACCAGGAGAATGGTCATGAATGAAACACGTATAACCAAACATAAGTAAAGGCAGAAAATATAATGGTTCATTTGGGTGAAGACAGGTAAACGGAATACATTAATGCAAAGCAGAAAAAGGCATCCTATTGATAAGATATGAAGCAGTCAAGATCGCGTCGGCCCAAAAATGCAAAGGAACATAATGGTGTAAGAGAAGTGTACGAGAAGTCTCGATGAGATGACGGTTTTTTTGTTCTGCCACCCCATTTTGCTGAGGAGTGTATAGACAAGAAGATTGATGGATGATTTTATGAGATGAAAGAAAATCACTGAAGGGTGTAGACAGGTATTCTCGACCGTTGTCACTGCGCAAGACTTTGATAGAAAAGTTAGATTGAGTTTTTAGATAGTGTACGAAAAGGCTCCCAAATATTTGAATGAACTAAAGCAAAAGGCTCAGATGCCCTATATTGACGTGCTTAGGGAAGGACACACGGGACTGTTTTCCAAGCTCACATGACTCACAAGGCAAAGATGACAACTGTGATAGACGCGTGACAAGTAGACGAATTTTGGACAAACTGGAATGATCTAACTGCTAATGAAGTAAATCTGGAGAAACTGTGGCAACAATAGTGAGAGGATCCGGAGAAATTGGAATGGAAGGTACGGTAAAGTGATAAAGCCCATGTGACTCACATCTGGCACCAATCGTTTATCCCGTACTACGGTCCTGAATAGTAAAAGAATCGCCATTAAATATGACTGAACAATTCAGAGACTTTGTTAATTTACTAATGGACATAAGACTAAGAGGGCAATTAGGAATATAGACTACAAAATCAAGAGATAAACGTGGTAAAGGATGAGTTGTACCAATGGTTTGGGTAGACACATTAGTACCATTCGGTAATGTAACAGAAGGTAAATAATGAGACTTTTTAAAGGTAGAGAATAAACGTGGATTACCAGACACATGATCAGAAGCACCAAAAGTAAAAAACCCAAGGATTCAAAGATAAGGAGGATTGAGATATACTAATGATAGGCGTGGACTCACTAGACGTAGCAACAAACATGATGGTAGAGGACTGCTTTAAAGCTTGGAACTTAAGATATTCCTCATAATCTGCATCGTTCAAAGTCATAGAGTCGGACGCACTAACAACATTGGTATGTGATTGACGACGATTCAACTTAAAACATTTTTCTCGAGTGTGACCCCAACGATGACAATAACTGCAGCGAGGCCAATTTTTGCAATTCATTCCATTAGTTGCTCCACAGGATGTCCTGGACATAGGTTTAGGAGTATGCGATGGTCCACACACAAGAACAGATTGATCATGAGACGTCATGGATTCTAAAATTGTGGAAGACACCCGAAGAAACCTATAGAAGACATCATCAAGGGTTGGACCAGTAGATTCCGAAAGAATTTGGTCCTGAACAGAACTCATTTCTGGGCTGAGTCCAACAAGTGCGCAAACCATAAAAAGGTGTTGCGCTGTTCGAGATCCTTTGCGGCATTAGTTGCAAGTGGAAAGGCATAGTTATACTCTACCTGAATAGATGCTAACCTCCCCAAGTACTCGGGCATTGTAAGACCTTGATGATTAAGGTCTACAAGTGAAGAGACAACTTAATACAATCATTTGAAGTCGTTGGTGAAAAAAAGGGCAGCCTCTTTTCACAACTCATAGCAGCTAGTGAAATTTGTGAAAATAGGATGCAAAGTCACGTCAATACACTGCCAAAGTAGGCTGAGTAAAAGCGCGTCTACCCTCTCCCACGCAGCCTTCTTGTCCCCGGGAATACTTCCAATTTCTGTGATGAGATGGTCCGATAATCCTTGTCCATTACACCAAATGTGTACGGCTTTTTACCAAGGGGCATAATTTGATCCACCATGTAATTTAACCTTGGTTATGGTAGGAGTACCTGACAGAGTGCCAAGAAAGAACTTGCACTGGCCATTTTGGAGCAGCCCTATGGACACCCCAAAATAAATTTCACGAGCAACTAGGACAAAATTTAGACCACCAATTAGAGACTAATTAAAATCAAAGGGTGATAAAGGCAAGAAGAGAGAAAAACATCCGAGACGCCTCAAAAGATAACAAAACCGGCATCAATTCTCAGAAACAGCGGCGGCAATGATTTCATTGTAGGACACAAACCGGTTGAGAGCAGAAGAAGAATCTGAAGAATCTGAGCGTGCTGAGAGCAGAGGAAGAATCTGAGCAGTCAATCGCTAGCATCCGACGGCGACTAAGGAGTGAAATCGTAGAGAATGGCTCTGATGCCATGAGAATCGTATATTTTTATTATTCTAATATGTAAGTTGTACAAAGTAGAATATATATCTACAACACATATGGGCATCTACTAATCCTATTAATGGGCTGAACTATAAGTCCAACTAAACACTAAACACATATATAAAAGATTATCTAACAATAACATAATTCAATGCTGGATGACCAAGGTGACAATGTTCAGTGAGTGAAGTAGGGATAAACAAGCACTAAGAGATTGTAATTTACTGAAATAATACATTAGAACATTGACCGTGAAATCCTTGGTAATAACCTAATTGGGAAGAAAGCATACACAACTATTTAATTGGCTTGTAGCTTACTCACTGAGATGAGATTAAAAGGAATGTTTGGGAAAATAGTGTTGATTGAAGAGTGAGTGAAGAAGAAACAAAGAAATAGCAACACCTTGAATAGAATTGTAGGACCCATCAATAAAGGTTGTTCTGTTTTCCGGAATGTGATATCCAAGGTTGTTCTATAGAGTTGGGAACAGAACAACTTGTTGGGAGACCTCAATGAACTATGATGCCATAAAATTAAGAAGATGTGTACGTTGGGATTTTTTGAAATCGAAGGCTAAAAGAAAAGAGTAGCAAAATGCTAGGTTCCAATCAATTTGAAAAGGATATGTCACAATATTTTGACTCAGAATGAAAAGGAGGGGGAAGTGTGTGTGAGAGAGAGAGAGAACCAACCTGTCACTGTCAGCGGTTAGTTTCCAGTACATGGCCCTCATGCAATGCTGCATGAATAAATCTCTGGTGACACTAACTAGGCTTCCTGGTTTGGATGGTGTGGTTGATTTCTGAGTTAAGGTGGAAACAGGTAATGGGTTGATTAGGAAAAAAAATTAAAAAAAAAAATGAAAGAAAATATTGTTGGGTGGTATTTTTTATAGATATAGTGTCTTTGATACGATGAAACATGAGTTAAACTAAGTCATTCTTAAATGTAGTCTAACATAACAATAATACATATATATGCACAACTTAGAAGAGATGAAAGAACACAAAGAAACAAAGAAATAGAGAAATAGAGAAAAAGAGACAATGTGGACATGAAATAAGAAGCTCAACAGTTCATGATAGAGACTATTATGTTGCCTGCAAACTGAATATGAGTCCGAAGTTGGCCAGATGATCCTCATTTAATCACCTTTAACAAATCCAAGTTAACCGCTCTTTCAAATTATTTGCCAATTAGTTTCCAACAATGATAAATAGATAAGAGAGAGCTTATCTCCTTGTCTAAAATCTTTGTGATGCTTTTAAAATGTGCGTCCGTTATTCATTTATCATAATTTAAGATGGCTATAAGGAAATACCTTTCATCCATGATATTCATTTATATTCGAATTCCGTTTGTTGAGGATGATTATAAGAGTAGACTAGTTGACTTTATCAAAAGCCTTTTTAAAGTTGAAGTATAGAATGTTTCAGAATTCTATTTTCTTAATTAAGCTAATTACAATTTACATTATTACATGTATATAATAAGACTAAATACTCTCAATCTGGGCCTGGACCACTAATCTACAATTATGTACTAAATAAGATATATACATGTACATATACATATATATATATATATATAACACCCCCTCAAGCTGGGTATTGAATAAAGCAACCTCTTCCTTAAAACAATAGACCGAAATTATTTTTGAAGTATTTGATTAACACTGAGTTTTGAGCTGCGTATTGAATAAAGAACGCATCATATAGATACTTTACCTATTATTATTCGTACTAACATTGAGACTTTCTTAAATTTCATCTACTTCACCATTTCTAAGTTTTACTGTTGTCTTGACACCTCTATCAAGTTGATTGGACAAACTTCTGACCATTTTCTATGAAGTACATTTTCTTCTCATGTACTTCTGGACACCAGAGCACCATGAATAAGTTAGCTTTAAGCTCTTCACCTTGGTCTTTTGTGTTGTTCACTTGATGAATAAATTTATCTTGCTATCGGTTTTTCTTAATTCTGCAATTTCTCTATATGACCCCATTCTTTTGTTGTTTCAGGAGAATATTGATACGTGTATCAGGTGCATTGAAAATGATCTTGGATTCAGTGAAAAAAAACCAGTTGCTGCGTTTACCATTTACAAGTGCCTTATTAACTGGAAATCATTTGAAGCTGAGAAAACTAACATATTTGATCGACTTATTCAAATTGTAGGCTCTGCCCTAGAGGTATATTACTGAAAATTTTAATTTTATTTAAGCACTCAAAGTTGTTCATTGTTTTGTTAGATAGAACATTGTATTAGAAAGAGTGAAAGATGGTTGAATATTGTGTTTTCATCGTCAGTCATTTTATGCATGTTGCTAACACCAGACTGTAAGTCCAGTTTCCTTCTAGAGATTTGTGTACCTTATTTAAATGTATCCCTTTTGATTGAGGGTGTGGGGGTGGGGAAGAAAGATATTTTATAGATAATAAGATTGGAGAATTAAAATAAAGGAAACAGAACATTGAGAGCTGGGAACAAACAGAGGGATAGAAATTGGGTGGGAATCTAGGGCCTAATAAATCTTAATTACATCCAAATTGAGATTTGTGCATTTTCTTTAAATGGATCGAAACTATAGGATTAACTTTTGAATCACTTGGGTTATAAACTTCTTATTATGTTCCTTGTGTTCTTTCTATAATAATGGTTCTAACAGTATAAACTGATATCTGGATTTAGATTATACTCATTCTTAACTGCATGTACATAAATTAACATGATATTATTGATCCCCCTAGACATACTATTTAGAAAATATTCAAATGTTCTGAATTTTTTCATCTTTCGGAGGAGTGGAAGCCATGTCTGGGGGTTACAAGATTTAATGAAGCTTTAATACATGACTTATGAAGGGAGTTATAAGGAAGATTTAATACTTAAGGTAGGTTACAAGGTGATTTACTCTATCGAAATTAAGGTAGGTTACAAGGTGATTTAATGCAACATTTACTAGGCTTCATGGAGTTAAAAGGTGGAGAGTTTTGAAGGCAAACCAACACGGGAACCCAAACTTTGAGGCTTCTGACTGGCCCAAATCACACGGCCGTCCAGAAGTTCATAACAGATACATCATTATCTAAGGACATTTTATTTTCAGATTCTGAAATCAAGTTAACTGAAATATTTAATTCACCAATTCATTTAGCCCAAAGTATAAAGCTGTTCTAATCAAATCCTTTTTTCTTTTTTCTTTTCACAACGAATAGATTATATTAAATATCATTACATATAATTGCACAAAAAACTATTGATAAAACTAAATGCTTTTCTCCATGTTATTAACTAAATGATCTTGGTTTGTAGGATGTATTGGTTACAAACTCAGTCTCTAATCAGTTAATGATATTTTGGAAAGTGGCTTAATATCTTCTTAGTTTTCACCAAATCTAATGTACGTCATCCCTTTTGTATTTCCATGGCTTTCACTAAATATAATCTACACTGTTTTTCTGCATTGAATTGCAGGATGAGGCAGACACTAAACGTTTGGCATACTGGCTTTCCAACGCTTCAACTTTGTTTTTTTTACTTGATCGAACTTTGAAAGATCCCTCAGCAAAACAGCCAGCCTCATTTTTTGAAAGAGTGGCCCAAGTATGAGGATTAAATAGTTTTCGTCTAGTAATTTTTGTCAGTAGTGAAATACACTGATAGATAAATTCTCCTTTGTTTTTCCATATAAATTTTTACAAGTGAAAATTTCAGGGGTTCCGGTCTTCCCCTGCAATTAATATAGGCGGATTTGATGGAGTCCAACAGGTTGAAGCCAAGTATCCAGCTATCCTTTTCAAGGAGCAGCTAGCTGCTTATGTTGAGACAATTTACGGACTTCTTCGAGATAATGCCAAGAAGGAGTTGTTTCAACTGCTTTCTTTAATACAGGTAACAAGAATTTTCTTTTGAAAATATAATGCTATATTATTATTTTTTTTAATATAAATTTATTATTCATATAATTTTTCTTTATACGTCATGTTAATTTTAGGTTGGTATTTATATTTCACTGCTTAAGACATTCATGATGTTAATTTTTCTGCCCTTTCTGCATTTAGACCTTGAAGTGTACATTCTATAACTTTTCCGGTACTAAATAATTGTGTATTAAATGAAAAGTTATTTGGAATAGGTGATTGATGAATCTCCACTGTTCATCCTTATTTGGAACTTTTTGCACTTGATTTTTTGATGAATCTCCCACTGTTCAGCCTGTGGTATGACCTCATGGGCAGTATCCATTTATATTTATGCAATGATCAGGTACCCAAAGCACTTGTGGATAGCTCTTCTGATCAATCTTCGAAGGACAGTTCTATGAGGCACTGGCAAAGCATCATTGATGTATTAAATGGGTTTCTTAGCTTGCTCAAAGATAATTTTGTACGTACAACTAACTTCATTCTTTCTCAATTCATTTACTGCAATTCTCTGACACTTTCATTTCAGGTTCCTTTGGTCATTGTTCAGCACCTCTTCACAGATATTTTCTCTTATGTCAATGTTCAGCTCTGTAATAGGTATCTCTTGGCCCCGCCCCCTACATTTAGTGTTTTTTCGGTACTTCTGGGCTCACAACTTAAGAAACCTTGTTCCATTTTTTTGTCAGCATCCTTCAGCAAAAGGAGTGCTGCACAGTTAGTCATGGGGAATATATAAAGGCTGGTTTAGCTGAATTACAACTTTGGTCTGGAAATTCAAATGAGGTCTAATGTCTTGCTTGTAGCTTTCAATAAGTTGTTTAAAACATTGTATTTAAATTGTTTCGAAAATTCTGAGTTGTACTTAACATTGTCTATCTAACAGCATGCAGGCTCGGCATGGGATGAACTAAAACATGTTCAACAGGCTGTAAGACTTTTGGTATGTAGTGTTCATGCTTCGAAAAGCATTCTAGTACCCTAGTAGTAACAATATGCAAGGGTTATATACGAGTACCCGCAATGTTGGATTTTTCTATTTAGTTTTAAGGTTTAGTATGGAAATGGTTGACAAGTCCACAAAAAAGTAAAAACAAATAAAAAGAACAGCTGCTATATTTAACCATTGAAATATTGGTATCTCAAGAATTGAAGTTAGTCAATCTATTATCCAAGCATTATGTTGAATGAGCCTTCTTATTATTTTTTTTTTTCTGACACAAATGATATTAATGTGCGGATTCTGATAATTAAATTATTTCTTGTGTGCAGGCGTTACAAGAAAAATCAGAACTGAACTTAGATGATCTTACAACTGAGCTGTGCCCTGTAAGTCCATTGTGTATTGCTATCTTTCTTATGAATCACTCATTTAAAACTTATTTCTAAAGATTTTTATTTATTATTTCATCTTTGTGTTTTTTTTTTTATTTCTGAAAATGGATAGTGGCAAAAGTTTATATTTATCATGATTATATCTTTTCATACGTTCACCCCGACAAAACATATACAAAGAATTGAAAACTCCCAGACCTACATACTTATAATGTTTATTCTCTCTTGTAAATACACTAGAATTTTAAATCTGAATCTAATGTTGGTAATTAACACTATAAATGTATCCTCCTTTACACTATATTATCGAAATATTTTTACACAATATTATTTGTTGGCAGTCATTGAGCCATCAACAGCTTCATAGGATCTGCACTCTCTATACAGACGAAAATTCAAGCACGGGAATTGTGCCTCAAGATGTAAGTCTACCATGCATTTTAGTTGCGCTACTACTATAATCTAATCCAGACTGCTTCAAATACTTATTTCAATTCATCAATCAATATTTGTAACAGGTCATTTCTAGCTTGAAGCCAGATTCAGATGACTCCAATGAAGCTGGCAAGGATTCATATCTGTTGGATGAAAATTCAGGGTATCGTAGCAACAGAACAGCCTTACTGAAAGATAAAAAAACGAATTACAATTACATAACCTCACCTCTTTTGTTTTTTCCTTTGGTTTTGCAGCACCCCGATGTCAATCCAAAATATTAGCAATTCTATCAATGATTTAGATTTCACCGGTGTAAAACCTCCAGCAGAGCTTCTTGAGAATCCAGGCTTTGAATTTTTGAAAGGATAAGGCTTTTTTGCACGTATATAGCATTACTCTTTGCCTGTCTATACCATTATATATGTATATGCATCTGCGCAGCTAGAGGCTTTTGTATAGTTGGTCTGTCTAGATCTTCATGGCCTTCCTCATGAACTTTTGCTAGGTTTTGTCAGATGGAAGCAGTGAAGCGTAGTATAATTCTGCCTCGCTGGTTCTCGAATGTCTTTATTTATATTGTTAGAGTCTGGCAGATAAGAGTGTTAGAAGAATAGCCTCTCCTGCTTCAGTTGTAAACAAAAGCATTTACTATATATAAATTCATTTTGTCTTCTTGATGAAGTTATTGTGCCGAATTAGAATTGCACAAAATTGAAAGTTCAGGATTTACCAATTATGGGGTAAAGAGATATTGTTATAAGCATGGTTGAATGAGCTATACTTTGTATAATTAACTATCTAAATGGATGCCCTATTTTATAAGTATCTACTTTGCTCCATAAATAATTTTATTAAGTGAATTTACTTTGTTCAATACCCTCCTTTGTTCAATAGTCTTTCTACTTTGTAAACAGAATTAGTAGTTTGTTTCTTTTACTTCAAAACTCCAAGTTTCTACTATTTGAACTATGTATTTTTTAAAAAAAATATATTTTTTTCTCTCACAAAACATCTCATCATACATTATTTTAATACCAAATCTAAACCAAAATTTTCTCAAACCCATCAAAAGAAACATACCAGCGTTTTTTACTTGTTCAACATTCTACTTTGTTTGGTGGACATTCTAACATATTTTTCTCTAAACATGTACAATATGATCAAGTTATAAATTTTAATATCAAATGTTTGATATTCTTTAGGAGTAGTTTAGGAATTTAATTTTATTTATTTATAGATATTTTAATTATAGAAGTTAATATCTTATATTGGGAAATGAACAATTTATCCATAGTATTTTATCCATAATATATAACTTTACTTATTATCTTCTCTCTGTAATAAAAATGATATTTGAAATATACCAAAAATGACATATATGCTATATGTTGCTTATAGAAATGGGTTAAGAATTTTTTGTTGAGTTTTTAATAACATGATTTTTTTATTTTTAATTAATAGTTTTTTTAAAAGAAAAAAAAATTGGATTGATAGAATCTATTTAAATCATACAAAATTTCTCATTTATATTTTCATCCACATATTTAATATAATATAGTAAGATATATATATTTTTTTAATAGTTTCGACAATAAAATAATTTTCACAATTAATTGAAATTCTTTCATCATTTTAATAATATGCCACAAAGTACACAAATCCAATAAACAAACTTTATTATATAATTTTTTTTTAATTTTTATTGATTTTTTTTATTGAGGTTGAATATTTCTTCCTTAATTTTACCGTTTAATTCAATTTTAGAATTTCTTCAATCACATCTTCAACCCCGTTCTTTCTCTCCCCACGTTGTGCCTCTGTCGCCGCCACCGAGTATTTATCACCACCACTGAGGTTAATGAAAATCAAAGGATCGTAGTACACCAAAATTCTGAAGATGAGATGTCACTTGGTGATTCTCAAGAAAAAAATTTAACCAACTTTGTCGAGTCCAATGTTGATGAGATAGATCCGTATGCCATATACGATCTAGCGTCAAAGTAGTATCCCACTTTTAGTCTTGGAATGATTTTTAGCTCGAAAAAAGAATTTAAAAATGTGGTTCAATTATCAAGCTATCAAAACAATGAGAAGTTTAAGATTTTTTAAAATTGATAGAAGAAGAGTTTATGTTCGATGTGCCGTTAAGAATTGCAATTAGAAAATGAATGCATTAAAGGTGAATGATCAAACATCTTTTCAACTCAGAACATATAATTGCAACCATGATTGTATGTGCGACTTGAATGTAAAGAATGTTAAGTCGACATGACTTGCAAAGAAATATGAGTCGTTGTTTTGATCCATATCCTAAACGACGTATAAAGGAATTTAGGACAGACGTCACATAAGACATTAGATGTAATATATCCCAACAACAAGCATGCATAGCGCATAAATGGGCACTAAAAGCAATTGAAGGTGATGCCGAAGAGCAATATAGAAAATTGTGGGACTATGCCGAAGCTTTACGACAGTCTAATCCTTGGTCAACTATTTTGATGCAATTTGAAGGCGAATTTTTTAATGAACGGCGCAGATTTAGTAAGTATTGCATATGTTTGAAATCGCTTGTGTGTGGGGTTTCAGTCTGGATGTCGACATATCATCAGGGTTGATGGTTGTCACCTAAAAGGTCCTTGTCAAGACATTCTATTAACGGCTATTGGAATTGATCCCAATAATGAATTGTATCCCTTGGCATATGCTATTGTTGGGAGTGAGACTCACGAAGCTTGGGAATGGTTTTTTACTCTGTTTAGAGAAGATTTGAACATAGAGCACGATTGTTATACTTTTATACCTGACAATAAAAAAGGTCTCATGCAAGCCACGGAAAAGTTTTTCCCTCAATGTGAAAAAAGATTTTGTGTTTGGCATTTGTATGAAAACATGAAAACAGCCGGATTTAAAGGTCATGCATATAAAAGATTGATTTGGATGGCTGCCAATGCAAGTACTATCCCCGAGTTTGAGGAGGTGATGAAAGAAATTTAAGAGTTGGATCTGAAATATATTGATTGTCTTGCCGACAAACCACCGTCTCAATGGTCAAGATCATATTTTGCTACATTTTGTAGATGTGATATGATCCTGAACAATTTATGTGAATCACAATAGTATAATATTAGATGCAAAAGGAATATCGATATTGCTGATGTTTGAATGAATTAGAAGATTCTTATTAACACGACTTCAGAAGCAAAGGGAGATGGCACATAGAAAATAGGGGATATGCACCTTTGCCCGAATATAGTAAAAATTATGGAGAAAGATATTCAGACGACTTCTTCTTGCACACCCATTAAATTTGATGATTGGCGTTACGAGATTTATTGTTCGGATGGGAATCGATTCGCTATTGACATTCTACAAAAATCCTGCAGTTGTAGAAAATGGGAGTTACGTGGGATCCCATGTCGCCATGCAATTAGTGCTATACATGGACAATAATTAAATTCGGAGGACTTTGTTGAAGAAATATACAGTGTTGAGACATTCAATAAAGTGTATTTGTATTCTATTGGCGCAATGGATAGTAAAAAAATATGGCCAAAAACTGAATTGCCTCCACCGCTTCCTCCCAGTGTTAGACGAGTTGTTGGAAGGCCTTAGAAGGCTAGGAGACGTGACCCCAATGAAGTAATGGAGAAAGGTCGATCACCAGGAAAGAAGGTCCATAATAGTACTTTGCCAAGACAAAAAGTAAAAAGAACTTGCAAATATTGTGGGCTTGTTGGACATACTTTCAAGGGTTGTCAAAAGAGAAAAGCATGTTGATCGAGTCAAATTTCATGGCGGACAGAATTCAACATGCTGAGGAGTTCTTGCAGAAATATGATATTTTGGCGCAAAGTCAAAGTATTTCCACTTCACAAACTCAACAAGCTGAGACTCCTATATCACAAGCTTCAATCGCAAAGTTAACGGTACGTAACTTATGTTGTTTATTGATATATTGGTATACAAATTAACTTTTCAGTTACAATATATTCTTACATTTTGTATGACATAGGTAAGAAAAAGAACTTTTGAAATGGGTGCAACAAATGAAGGTAGAACATCAAGTGGGACACATTAAGAGAAATTGTGATTTTTGGGCAAGCTTATGTGGATTTGATATATGCTATTGTAATTGGATTTGTCTTTTGTGATTGTGGGATGGATTTGCCTTACGTTATTGTGGAATGGGATTTGACTAATCTTATTGTAGATGGATTTGAATTACTTTGATGTTGATGAATTTGGATTCTCTTGTTGAAGTAATTAATATTGTTACTTTTGTAGGTGTTATTTTTAGATACCTTAATTTGAAAATTATTTATACAAAAAAAGTTAAGAACAAACATGGGCTTGTTTTACAAAACACGAGCGTGTACATCAAAATTTTGAATGAGTTATATAGGCGTACACGGGCGTATTTCATACCAACACGGCCCTGTTCAAGAAATATAATAGTGCAGGGAGGTTAGACACGGCCATATCGATGGACATGTACGCAAACACAGTCGTGTTGGAATCAAATACTACTGTCTTAATATTATATAATGAGAATGTCACGGTATAGAATACACGACTGTGTGGAGGTCCACACGGCCGTGTTTAACAAACATAATAGTGCGAGGGGTTAAACACGGCCATGTAGATGGCCGTGTTACTTTATAACACGGGCGTGTTAATATTATAGAATGGGAATGCACAATATAGAATACACGGCCGTGTTCTGGAAACAGAATAGTATTGGGGGGGTTAGACACGGCCATGTTCATTTCCGTGATGTTCAACACGGCCGTGTCTCTATTCCACACGGTTGTGTGTGAATTACAGAATGGGCAAGGACGTTATAGGTAACACGGCTGTGTTCGTCGCAGGTTAGGTTTTTTTAAAAATCTGAATAAGTCGAACACGGGAGACAAAACATCAAATCTCTCGTGTTTGAAACTTTTAAGCGACTCTTTGGACGATGACAACGATGTAGGCGGCGTCGGATGACGACGGACAACGGCGGTGGATGATGGTGGCAACGGTAGGGTTTTTTGTTGCGATTTGGGAGATTTGGGGAAAAAAAAGGTTTTTATAGTTGGTTTTTAAGGTTTTGTTGAATTTTTTTGAACAATATGGTATAATATTTTGTTCTTGAGGTTGTATTGTAATTTTTTATAACATTCAACTATATTTGTTGGATTTTTTGAACAATGTGGTGTAATACTTTGTTCTTGAGATTGTATTGTAATTTTTTACAACATTCAACTAGATTTGTTGGCTTTTTTGAACAATATGGTATAATACTTTGTGTTTGAGGTTGTATTGTAATTTTTTACAACATTCAACTAGATTTTGTTGAATTTTTTGAACAATATGGTATAATATTTTGTTCTTGAGGTTGTATTGTAATTTTTTTAAACATTCAACTAGATTTTGTTGGATCTTTTGAATAACGTGGTATAATACTTTGTTCTTGAGGTTGTATTGAATTTTTTTACAATATTCAACTAGATTATTTTGGATTTTGAAAATTTTTTATATTATAATTTGTCTTGTATTTAGTTTTTGTGAACTCTTATTTGTTAATTTTAAGGGAGGACACCTGAGGGAAAGAAACAACAGGGTGGCAAGAGCGTTGCAGGTTTATCGAGGGGCAATACAAATTTGGATGTAAATGCTCAATATTTGATTTTTCAAGAACAAGAGTATGTTGAACGGCATGAGCGTTTGCAGAATAAAACTTTTTTGACGAGTAAGTATATCGATAGCAAAGTATTGGAGACTCTTGGCATAGAAGGGGTGTAGAGGAGCTTATTTCTGTGGGGGCATGGCGTCGGTTTTTTCAAATTATAGAGCCGATTTACAAGAGCTTGACTTTGAAATTCATGATTATTTTGACGCATGACTCGATTAACTATCACTATGAAAATCCAAAGGAGCTGACTTTTCGACTCAGAGGCAAGATATTTTCGATTTCACTATTTGATTTTGCTGGAATCATGGGTTTGTAGGATATAGAGTTTGTGGATACACCAAAGTTTAAGGACTTTTCCATTTTGATACCGGAAAATGCTCATCGATTATGGTCGCGGATTAGCACGGAGCAATTTCACAATCTTACCCGGTCGAAGGCATCGAGGCTCCGGTATGCACCTTTGTGATATATTCATTATATTTTGGCCCATACATTATATGGTCGTAGAGAGAGTACGGGGAGTAGTATCATCTCATGATTTATGTTATCTTTGGAGTATGTATGCACGTATACTTGTAAATTTAGGATATATGCTTGCGCGGTTCCTTATACATCAAGTTGAGGATAAACGTCTTGGAGGCATTGCTATTAGGCCTTATGTCACTCGATTGGAAAAAAGTCTTGGACTATTTGATGAAGTGACGGAGGAGCCTTATTTATTTATTTATTTTTTATGACGTGGGAACCTGCAACTGCTACCCGAAAGTGCGCACTTGGTAAACTCCTGGCCGAATCTAATACCCTGCAAAATAGGCCCGACAAGCAAGACACACTAGGCGAACCATGTGTGGCAGGTGACCTGAGGCGTCGAGGGTTTGAACCTATGACCTTACGGGTTGACTGTTGAGAAGATGGTGTTGACTGTTGAGAAGACAAATGCAAAGCAGTTTAGGAGTTTGATTGGAGGTTTAATTACCTCACAAATTATAGGCCTAACATTTCTTATTTAATGGGATTGTATCTAGATTTATGCATGAGCCAACAAAGTAGCACTTTGGCGCAACCAAACGTATCTTTTGTTATAATTTCGGGACACAAGATTATAGGATTTGGTATTATTTTGGATCAAATCTTCAATTAGTAGGGTTCACTGGCAGTGATTGGGCAACATCTTTGGATGATAAAAAGAAGTGTTTTTAGTCATTTTTTTTTTAGCTTTGATTCAACACTTGTTACTTGGAATTCAAAGAAACAGTTGATAGAGGCTTTATCATCGTTGGAAACAGAGTCTTGTGGCTGCAAGTTTATCATCATGCCAAGCTATCAAATACAAGAAAAAGAAACTATCATTCGCTATAATTATAAATGGGTAAATAAGATGACAAAAAATCAAATATTCTACCGAAAAACAAAACACATTGACAACTGAGTTTATTTTATAACTAGGTGTGTTGAGGAAGAAATAATTAGATTTGTGTATTGCAACACAAACTTTTATGGGGCAAATACACTAACGAAATCACTCTCTAGAGTAAAACATGATTATCCTAAATTCGCTTTAGAGTATGCCGCTTTGAATCAAGAGAGAATATTAAGTGTTATTAAAAAGTCATGTTTTATATGACAATATTTACATTTAAGTTTAATATTATCTATTGACTGAATCAATAATTTTATAAATTAAATCCTTATTTTTAGGAGTTTAGTTGAATTATAGTAAAGTATCTCGGTAGTTGATATTTTTTTTTATTTTTAATTGCTTCATTAAATAATGTTGAATAATACTCCCCCGTCCTACTTACTATGTCAATTTTTCTATTTTCTTCTATTTCACTTATTCGGCCACTGTCCGTTTTTAAAAAGAATTATATACATTAAATCTCATTTTATTTTTTTTAAATTTTAATTAGACTAATAAGCTACCTTATTCTTAATTTAAAATTATTTTTATTATACGTATATTATTTTTACTGATATAGTTTTAATTATTTAATAATTATACTCCTTCTAAAAGGGTGTTTGAGAAAAAACTTTTTGAAGAGCTTTTTTTTAGTTGTTTGACTAGTCAAAAAACTAATTTAGGTGTTTTGTAAATTAAGTTTTTGAAAGAGCTTTTTGAACCCAAAAAGTTAATTTCTGAAAAGTTCATCTACCCAGCGGTTTCGAAAGAACTTTTTCATTTTAATTTTGATTATTCCTTATTTACCTTAAAATTTAATTATTTATTTTATACATATAAATATATTTTTATAGCAGTATTTATTAATTATTTTTAATATATTTAATTTATTAAATTATATTTTTATTTTTTTAAATTTAAAATAATTAGTATTATTAATTATTACATATAAATTTATTTTATTTATAAAATATATAAAATTTGAAAACCAAATCAAATAGAAAAAACAAAGGTTATTAATTTATTTATATATATTAAAACAATAATTAACATAAAAAAAAATATATACGAAAGATTTATTATTTTATATTTTACATAATTTTAATAAATTTATTTTTTATTTTTTAGTAAAAATAATTTTCTCAAACCTAAATAATAAAAATAAAAATAAATATTTTATAACATTTTATAATTTTTAATAATTAATAACAAAATTTCTCATAAATTTCAAACTAAAATAAATAAAATTAAATATTTAAAAAAAATAACATATCAAATGTCTTTAATAGTCATATTTTATGTATAAACAACTAATGTCAAATAATTATTTGATCAAACACTTAGAAATCGTTAATTGAATGGGCAGCCAAACACACCCTAAATTATCATGTCTTGTGTAAATAGGATATCGTGCTGAAACTACTAAAAGAGTAAAAGTTTTCAAAATTAAAGTACATTTTTAGCTATTTCTTAGTAAAATCTTTTGAATAGTCAGCAATAATTTAAGGCAAAAAAATATAACAGATTTTTGAAGATAAAACAAAGAGAAAAAAAAAAAAAAAAAAGAAGGAACGGATTTCTAATAGCAATAATGGAATGGAAAGTTTTACGTTCACGAAAAAATTTAAGCTAATAATAATAATAATAATAATAATAATAATACTAGTACTACTATTAATAATTTTGACATTCACACGTCAAAAACCCTTCTCAAGCTTTAGAAACCCATTCAAAACGCCGCCGTATCGTAAAACCCTAAACCCTAGACGACGACGACCTAGAACCATCTTTACAACCATCTTCTAGACACTTCCTTTCCTTCTATATCTTCCCATTTTAACGGACGCAGCAGTCCGATCGTCCTGCAATACCCAGTGCCGTATCTACTGCTGCTGCTTCTTCATTTTCCAGTTCAGAGTGCTTTGCTCCAATTCCTCTTCATTCTCAATTCATTATGTATCGATTCGCAGCTAATCTTGCTTCCAAGGCCAGGTAATCCAATACTCTTGGCAAGTCGAATGCATTTCTGCTTTCCTGTTGTCAAATTTTAATTGTTTATGCTGATGTAAACCTCAAATTTTCTTGGTTGTGCAGGGTCGCGAGAAACAGCAGCCAACAGGTGTTTATTTTATTAGAAGATATGTGTTCGCGCGCGTGTGTGAATCTTTCATTTGATTTCGTTTTTACTTGATGGTTGATGGTTTATTGGTGCGTGTATATCAGGTCGTTAGTAGATTGGGTGGGAGCAGAAACTATGCGGCAAAAGACATTAGATTTGGTGTCGAGGCAAGGGCTGCAATGCTAAAGGGTGTTGAGGAGCTTGCTGAAGCTGTTAAAGTAACTATGGGTCCCAAGGTACGGTGATCTTGTTGCGATTACTATAATATTTAGGAATTTTCTGAAGTGATGTTTTCTGAATCTTTACAGTGTGCCTATCTTATCTGAATGTTCTTTTCATTGAAAGACTGATAAATTATCAGTATTTGTAGAATTTTTCGTTTGGTTGCCAATGATTTTCCGTGATAATTGATTTGGTTCTGTGAATCTCTCTCTTCTTTTATTTGGTAAAGGGACGAAATGTAGTGATTGAACAAAGCTGGGGTGCTCCAAAAGTGACCAAAGATGGAGTGACTGTTGCTAAGAGCATTGAATTTAAGGACAAAGTGAAGAACATTGGTGCTAGCCTTGTGAAGCAGGTTGCAAATGCTACAAATGATGTTGCTGGTGATGGTAAGTGTTTTTGGTTATGTGATATAATATTCCTGATATATTTGGTGGACGAGTGTCCTTTCCATTCTTGTCATTATAGAGTCTGCCTATTGAATTTGTTCGCCATGTGCTGCAGGTACTACCTGTGCTACTGTTCTCACTCGTGCCATATTTATGGAAGGCTGCAAATCAGTAGCAGCTGGAATGAATGCCATGGACCTCAGACGAGGAATTTCCATGGCTGTTGACTGTGTGCTTACAAACTTGAAAAGCAGAGCTAGAATGATTAGCACTTCTGAGGAGATTGCTCAGGTTGGTTCACCACTTACAAATTTATGATTTATTGGATACCTGAATCAATATACAATTGGAGTTATCTATGCCACTAGTTTCCAAGAAGCTGTTATTTTTGTGAAAGCCCTGGAGAACTTTTGATATGCTCAAAGTAATCTTACGTTGCAGGTTGGTACCATTTCTGCAAATGGAGAAAGGGAAATTGGTGAACTAATTGCAAAGGCAATGGAGAAAGTTGGAAAAGAGGGTGTTATCACAATTCAAGTATGTGCATTGTTGCCTTTCATGTTACCCTACTTTTCATTGTTATTGTACCTTTTACTGCTGAATGTTAATAACTCAATGGGTGCAATGATGTGGATTGTTCAGGAACTGCAGAAAATTTTTATTCCATTTTTTAAATGAGCAATGACCTTCTTGTCATTGCACTCAAAAAGCAGTTTTGAAAGTTTACCGTTTTGTAATCAGTGCCAACATGAAATAGTGTTGCTGCACATTTTTCTGATCTCTTGAATTTCCAATAATTAAATAGTATTACCATTTCGTGCTTTACAAGTATATTTCCATGCTATTCCTGCCTTCTTGCGTATCTGCATGTCTGGTCTGTCCCTGATCTATCCCCATGGCGTGAATAAGATTTGTGATGGATTTCATGTGATTTGTAGGATGGGAAGACCTTGTTCAATGAACTGGAAGTTGTTGAGGGGATGAAGCTGGACAGGGGCTATATATCTCCATACTTCATTACAAACCAAAAGAACCAGAAATGCGTAAAAATCCGTTGTTGTTGCTAAACATTAAATGGTGCTTCTAATTAGAAAATTGACTTACTTTTTGTGACTGTCAATAGGAATTGGATGATCCTCTTGTTTTAATTCATGAGAAGAAAATTTCAAGCATAAATGCTATTGTGAAAGTTTTGGAATTGGCTTTGAAGGTAAGTGTCGGTTGCCTAAAATTCACTGTGGTATGTGATAGCAGCATACTGATCCTACATTTCTGAACCTTTGTAGCGGCAAAGGCCTCTTCTGATAGTTGCTGAAGATGTTGAAAGTGATGCACTTGCAACTCTCATCCTTAACAAGCTTCGAGCTGGAATTAAGGTATTCAAATACTCTTTCTTATGCAGGGTCCCATGCCTCTATGTTGATTTTTACTAACTTATTATGTTGCAGGTTTGTGCTGTGAAAGCTCCTGGATTTGGTGAAAACAGGAAAGCTGGTTTGCATGACCTTGCAGTTTTAACTGGTGGACAGGTAAGTGCATTTTCACAACTTCATGTCCCGACAAATTTAAACATCAGTGTCACATTGTAAATGTTATCTCTTTCACAGGTCATAACTGAGGAACTTGGAATGAACCTTGATGATGTTGAGTTGGATATGCTGGGTTCATGCAAGAAGGTTAGAGCTTCAGATTTTGCAAATTTATGCTACACAAATGATTTTTGTATCACTTGCATTGCCCTTGAGAGGGGAATCTTCCCAATAGCTTATTGAGAACATCTTTCTTGTTCTAGGTTACCATATCTAAGGACGATACTGTTATACTAGATGGAGCTGGTGCAAAGAAATCCATAGAAGAACGATGTGAGCAGGTCTGTGCGTTTGGCAATTTGTTTGATAACATTTTAGTACATCAATAATGTGAGATCTTCAGAATTATCTACTTTGCAATTTATATGAACTTCTGTTTCAATATTGCAGATTAGATCATCAATTGAATTGAGCACTTCTGATTATGATAAGGAGAAATTGCAAGAAAGGCTTGCTAAGCTTTCTGGTGGTGTAGCTGTGCTTAAGGTTTGTATTTTTTTGCTTATATGGTTATATTTAAACCGTGATAAATTGCAAGTTATTCCATGTGAACAGTCACCAAAATAACCCTTTTCGTGTTAGCCTTCAGAATAACAAAACAATTGTAATAAGAGAAATTTCGCTACTTTAAATATTATTAGTAGGTTTCCAGTGTTGTTCAAAAGTCTAATTTATAGTTTGCATTTAAAACATATGTATTATTTGCATTGCGTCTAATTGTACTAATTCATTTTTATTGCAGATTGGCGGAGCTAGTGAAGCGGAAGTGGGAGAGAAAAAAGATCGGGTGACAGATGCTTTGAATGCTACTAAAGCAGCTGTAGAGGAGGGAATCGTGCCCGGTACATTTCTACACATTACCGTAGTAGTCTTGCCTGTCCGAAAACAATAAACAAAAGAATATGGAAATATAATCTCACTATGCAGGTGGAGGAGTTGCTTTGCTCTATGCATCTAAAGAATTGGATAAGCTGCCAACAGCAAACTTCGATCAGAAGATTGGTGTTCAGATTATCCAAAATGCATTGAAGGTCTGATTCCTTCGTTATCACACAACAGGGCCAAATCAATATTACCGTTTGTTAGTTAATTTTTCCAATCTAATTGCAGACTCCGGTTCACACAATTGCTTCCAATGCTGGCGTTGAAGGGGCTGTCATTGTGGGCAAGTTGTTGGAATCAGACGATCCAGATCTCGGATATGATGCAGCCAAAGGTTTGCCACAGATCTTTCTCTTAATGCAGTTGTAATTGAATTTCGACTAAAATCATCTACATGGGCTGTGTTGTGAGAACAGGTGAATATGTAGATATGGTAAAGGCTGGAATTATAGACCCTCTAAAGGTTATTAGAACAGCACTTGTAGATGCTGCCAGGTGAGTAAATGACAATATATATATATATATCTATATCTATATGTAAGCTCCTCGGTGTGGACAACTCCAATTCCATTCTGTTATCTTAAGTCTGGTTTACTTTCCCTCCTGCAGTGTCTCGTCTTTGATGACGACTACGGAAGCGATTGTGGTGGAATTGCCTAAAGATGATAAGGGCGGCCCAGACATGGGCATGGGTGGTGCCCCCGGGGGCATGGGGGGCATGGATTACTAAGCTTACTGCACATTATTTTGAGGACAAATGTCAAAAAAAAAGAGCACATTAATTTAATCGACTATTCTTATTTATTCCCAAGTTTTGACAATATTTTGGGTAGGGCCCTTGGCTCTTGTTGTAATTGTTCAGACATTGTTTTTAACCTTGGATGAGAAAAAACATCTCATTCTTCATAACGGGAGTTTACTCGCACGATATAAGATCAGTTGGTATCGACGTGTTTAGTTTGCCTTTTGGGAATATTTTTGTGATTTTGGTATTGTATTTATAATGCTTTCTTTGGGCAAAATCGATTATATTTTAGAAAATGTTGTCCTTGTTTCAGGTCTAGAAACTACTGAAATTGCCTTGAGTGTTTTCACGAAATAGTTTGTTCTCTTAAAGTCCTCCAAAGAAGTGTCTGAATTGTTGCACTCATCAGCGCTGCCTATTAGTCTGTGGCTTAAAAGAAAGTTGGTCGTCTTTGTTCAGAATCATTTCTTATTTAAAATCGTTAAATTTATTTATGTGATGAATTCCGCATCCGCTTCTATTTTCTACTGCATTGTTGGTTTAGAAAGAAGCTCGAGAGTTTCCACTTATATAGGTCCAACATTTGGTGCAAACAACACTATTGTTGTCATGCGCAGTTCCTTTTAACGTATGTATAATAAAGTAATAAGATGGACATCTGTCTCATATTGTTAGTTTACAACCTAAAAAGATACTCCCTCGGTCCAAACAAAGTGCAATATTTGATTTTGGCACATGTTTTTAAGTGGATAGTATTAAGTAGAATAATTTAGAAATTGGGTGATGAGATAGAGAAATAAATATATATTTTATTTTTTTATTTGGATGATGTGAGGGGATAAAATATGGGGTAGGGATTAATTATAATTAATCATTTCCTATTTTGGAAATATTGGAAGGTGTTTGAGACATACAGAAAAAAGAAATGTTGCAGGGTGTTTGGGATGGAGGGAGTATCATTTTGTTAGTTTACGGATGAAAAGAAAGGCGGCAGGTAAATAAGACATTTCAGTTTATTTTTTTCTTTTTCCTTTTTCTTACTAATCGTTTAGGATATTTTTTCTTTTTTGCAATATTGTTTCTCAAACTTCTTTTCTGTTGAATATAATTGATTTATTGTATATTTTTTATTTTTTCTTCGCAGAAAGACAAAAATATATATATACATAAGAAATTAAAAGATCTAAATGAAATGAGTGATGAATTAAAACTAATTAAATTGAAAGTTTAATCAATTAATCAATTAAATAATTATATACGTAAACCATATAAATAAAAAATAAAAATAATAAAAAGCTGTAAATTAGAACTAGTGTTGTTAATAGAAACAGAGCAAAAGCACGGCTTCTATTAGGAGCCAGTGTTTTCTATTAATTGAAGTAGTGCTCTCTGCTAATAGAAGTAAGTGCTTTCTATTAATAGAATCGGTGCTTTCTGTATGCTCTATATTTGTAACGTGTACGGAAGCTGATATGCTTGGCGCTTAGGTCACACCCGCGTTGAGGCTAAGATCAGTCTGTGCGCAACACGTCCGGGATATACCATACAGTATGGGAGAATCATGCGGAACACGTACCTGCACCAAGATATATGCCATCAATAAGCCGTACAGGACAGGGACTCGCACACATGGGACGAACTATGGCATGAGACGAACTTTGGCTGAGAACCTGGGGCAGGAATGTCAACCGGTGACAATACTCCACTATTTCAAGTTGCAAATGCCCTCGTACGACGCTACTTAAGTGCACTGGCATTGTTTCTTGCAACCTCGGTATGCCTCCGGCGTCAGTTCCTCGACCCATTTT
Source organism: Andrographis paniculata (assembly GCF_009805555.1). Taxonomy (NCBI): domain Eukaryota; kingdom Viridiplantae; phylum Streptophyta; class Magnoliopsida; order Lamiales; family Acanthaceae; genus Andrographis; species Andrographis paniculata. The sequence continues at coordinate 1,982,388 of NW_026137583.1, read as the reverse complement.
TGCATACCCATCTCTTTGTGCTCACCAACAGCTAGCGAGGTATTTTGCTATAGACAACCCACATGCGACCCACATTTCGCTGCGCATCTCCACACACCATTCGGGACATCCATTGTTGCGGCTTGTGCATTCTTCGCCCGAAGATTGTCCTTAACGTGATTTTGCTCTCACGAACAAAGCTCGGCCCTCTTGGCCCGGCAACGTCGAGCATACATCCTGTCCTTGGGATGTCCAGTTACCTTAAGACATGCTCATCCTTGATGTGCCCATCGACATGCTCTCGGAGCAATGTCCTACTCTGTCGCTTCGTTCGCCATTAGCGTCAAGGTCCGTTCTAATACCATATGTAACGTGTCTGGAAGCTGACACGCCCAGCGCCTAGGCCATGCCCGCGCTGAGGCCCAGACCAACCGTCCTCTGTGCGCAACACGTCCGAGATATACCATACAATATGAGAGAATCATGCGGAACACATACCTGCACCAAAATATATGCCATCAATAAGCCATACAGGACATGAGGTTGCACACATGGGACGGACTAGGACCGAGAACTTGGGGCAGGAATGTCAACTCGTGACACATTGCTCTCTAAATTTTTTAACTTAGCAGTGTTCTATTTGAAAGAGTCAGTGTTTTTGACAAGCTTTTTGTTGAGTGCGAGTGCTTTCTGTCCACAAAAGCGGTGCTTTACATGAATAGAGATAGTGCTCTTTAATTTTTTTTAACCAACGTTTTATTTTTGTGCTTTTAAAATATAATAGTTGTGCTATTTTATAATTATTATCATGCTTTTAAAAAATTTATCCTTCAAATAATACTCATTATTTTATTTATTTTTACTGTTTTTATAATAGTAATGTAAGTATATATTCATTTGTATAGGTATAATCATTTTCTAGTTCTGTTTCACATACCTCTGAGTTACAGAGAATTTTATTTTAATATTTTTATTATTGTGTTCTTTTTTGAAATTATGATTGTGCTTTTTTGAAGTAATTTTTATTCTATTTAAATATGATAGTTATGCATGTTTAAATAGTATTATTGTGTTATTGTATAATGAATATGATGCTTATAATTATTATGTTTTTCATATCATTTTATTAAATTTCTCTCTTTCACTGCAATAGCTTTCTGATGGCGGTCTGTACACTCTACATATTTTTCTCACTTCAGTCAAATTATCTATGTATATATATACACGTATATTTATGTCACTATGTTAACTCAACTTAAACACAAATACAAATATAAACACAAGAATATTTTAGTTAAAAGCACACCTATTGAATAATAAAAACATCAAACACAATATTTTGTTAATAAACTTATATGTGCTCTTTTGTAAAAGCGTCTGTGTGATGCGATACAATTCAAATATAGAATTAATTTAAAGAATATAGTAAAATACAAGATTAATTTTATTTACTATTAACTACTAAGAAGATCAAATAGTAATGATTTAATCAATACCATATTGATTCTTAAAACAATAACTGAGCCCGAAAAAGACAACTTACTACTCAAATTAATATTATATTTAGAGAGTATACTTAATTTGAATTTTTTTTATTTTATTTTTATATTTTGAATGTATTTAATCTATATTTTAAAAAGTCATCTAAAATATCTGTATTCAATTAAATTTTAAAAGTTTATAAATTTTGAAGTATTCAATATAAATTTAAAAAAGTTTCAATAAATCTTTATGCATTCAACTATACAAAAACCCGAACCATAGCGTAGTACCAAATTATCTTATGTAGTTTTATATTATAAATATAATACTTTAAAAACATATTTATCCTAATAAATCTACCCTAATGCCGCCTTCCTTCTTCCAATTAATAAATACACATCATCGTTCTGATAAACATAAATTTGATATTTGTATTTTTCTATCATTAAAAATAACATTAAACCTTCGATTCGGATCCAAAAGTGGCTATGTACGGCTATACTTATCGAAATTATTTGAACCGCCAGTTTCGATATCTCAAAAAGATAATTCAAAACCAAACTTAGATTCTAATCCATATTACTTACATGTCTACTGTTTTGTGCAAAAATATATATATATATATGTTGGTGTGCAAACCCAAGTCCCACGTCGGAAAGTTGTAAAGAAAATTTCACATCTTATAAGTCCTAAGTAGTATGAAACTTTTTAAAGAATATCCAAAAACAAATCCGTGCGGGCTCGACCCAGTCCCAACAGTAGTATTAGAGCCCGGTTAGATGATGGCAGTGGCCATCGGTTGTGGTGGTGGGCTCAAGGTGGCAGGGAATATCATACTAGTTGAGTTGCCATCGGTTGTGGTGGTGAGCTCAAGGTGGCAGGGAATATCATACTAGTTGAGTTGACAAGTCCCAACAATATAAATAATAATTAATAAAAACATAATTTTAAAAAGTAATGATACAGTAGTTGTTATTCCAACATTACTTTTTTTTTTTTTTTTTTTAATATAGTTAATTGTCTAATTGATAACCAAATAGGTTGAGAAAAAATATGGATCGGGTCAAAATTGGGATCAAGATTATCCGAAAAATAAAGAAATTGATGTCAGTAATATAGGACTGTTAGTCCACATTTTTGCCAAAATAACAGAGAAGCAATGGCAGAACTAGAAACAGAGCCTATTACTTCCAGAAAATTGATCCCTTTTGCTTTCTCGAGATTTTACTACTTTCTTTCTTTTTTTATTTTTATTTTTTATTTTTTAAATTTTGAAATCTTTATTTATTGTTTCCAACATCTTTAATTTAATTCTAGTTTATTATTTTTTCGTTCAATTCATTCCTTATTCCAGAAATTCGACTATCTCACTCGTTCTCGTGTTATTTTGCTTCGATTTAACACCACGGCTTTGGATTAAATTGGACACGGTCCGAATACTGTTTTGAGGGAGTCCGGAAAACCCTAAACACCTATTTTTTATTGGCTCCATTCGATGAGCCACTGAAAAATAATTCAAGTAAGATCAATAGATTGGACACATCGTGTCTCAATCCATTGATTCATCGATGTAAAAAATTGGTTTTGGTTTCAGTTTATTGGTCGATTGTACAGATTTGTATGTCCTGATATTTTGCAATTGCATGACTATTTTTTTTTTTTTTTTAATGTTTGTAAAAGATCCTATCACTGTTTGATTTAATATTTTTATGTTGTAAAATATCGTATGTATTATGTTTTCTAGTTACCTATTTAACAATTTATGCGAATAATTGTGAGTTTATTCATACAATTTTTATTGCTAAAAATGATATGCAATATATATATTTCTAAGGGTAATCACATTTTTTATACTTATATTAAAACATCGTTGATTGGTCGTTGTCTTTGTCTTTTTCTTCAAATTTTATGCTAGATTCCATCTCGTTAATTCTTGCGACAACGGCGATGGCAATGGCTCGGCTCAAGAATGCAAGGATGCCAATCTCAAACACCCTCTATCGTGTGCAAAATCCTTCTGTCTGCAAAATTATTTCTCATCATTTTCATTGCACAGGCCATACATGAATACGAGACTGACCGCCAGAAGCGACCATGGCCAAAAGATACTCCAAGCTTATTTAATCATTTTTATTGTACTTTCCGTTGGCGCGTGTATAGATTTATCTATATCTATATATATATATAATATTCTTGTACGGACATAAAATTACCTAATTTGCTGAAGCAGTGGCTGGTATTCATAGACGATCCCATGCCCAAAAAGATGCAACCTCTGCCCCTACAACTATGGCTAATGGTAAGATTCATATGCAGATTAAATCAAAGCCCTACTTTGATAATCCTTTAATTTTATTTCACTAAATAATTAATATTCTTCTATTCTAATTTTCAAATTGGCATGCAAGACAACCGTGGAGGACAACATCGATGACACCGGCCGGCGATGGTGAGGGAGATGACAACAACGATGGATTTGCAAACAAGATTGGGGAGGGCAACCCAATGTGTTCTCCAGAAGACATCATGGTATAACAAAACACATCGATCCCACTCCCCAACATAATTCCAACCTACACCAACTAATTCTCCAACCCCCCATCGGCGACAATATCCACATTAGTTGCGGCTGGTTCAGCACTACCAAGCTCATTAATCCGCAGTGTGTATAATGTATTGAATAATGTAAAATATAAAGGGAGATAAGAGATATTGAGACTTTTGTTTGTTTATAAGGAAAGAGAGTGAGTATATTGTCATAGAGTAAATCAAACAAACAATTCCTTAATATAGTATATGAAAAGGACAAAGAGAATTAAAATTGGTTGGAGATGTGTAGTAGGAAGAAGAAAATGAGGAAAAAAGTTAGTGTTGTATTACTCAACACTACCATAAAATTTATTTAAAAAAAAAACTATACAATTGCAATATTTTTAGACTCGAGGCTTAGGAAAGAAGATTTGCAAGGCTTATCGAAGGAGAATCTAAGTGAGAGAAATGAAAGTAATCAAAATTCATTTTGCAGTGATATTGATAAAGAAATAGGTGGTTTGATGGAAGATCATAATGATCTTCGTTTGGTCATTCAGTCAAGCGAGATCATCATGACTTTCGGTATGCGTCGATATGATTTTGCACACGACGGAGGGTTTTGAGATCGGTGTGTAACGTGCCTGGAAACTAACACGCCCAACACCTACACCACGCCCGCGGTGAGGTCCAAACCAACCGCCTTCTGTGCACAATATGCCCGAGATATACCATACAGTATAAGAGAGTTATGCAGAGAACACGTACCTGCACCAAGACATATGTCATCGATCAACCGTACAAGACAAGGGCTTCGCACACATAGGACGGACTATGACCGAGAACTTGGGGCGAAAATGTCAACCCCTGACAATATTCCCCTACGTCAAGTCGCAAACGTCCTCGTACGACGCTACTCAAGTACACCGATATTGTTTCTTGCACTTTCAACATGCCCCCAGACGTCAGTCCGTCGGCCCTTTCCTGCATACCTTTTGTGCTCACAAGCGCCAGCGAGATTTTTCCATAGCCGACCCACATGTCCCATTATACCGCGTATCTCCAAACATCCGAGACATCCTTTGTTGCAGCTTGCACATTTTTCGCCCATGATCGTCCTTAACGTGGTTTCTCCCTTACGAACAAACCTCGGCCACCTTGGCTCAATAGCAACGTCGAGCGTACTCCCACACCCTAAGAGCACTCCCCTCTAGAATGTCCAGTTCCCTTAGGACATGCTCATCCTTGACATGCCACATGCATACTCTCCCACAAAGCAATGTCCTACTCATCCGCTTCGTTTGTCACCAGTGTCAAGCTTCACTCTGGTACCATATGTAACGTGCCCGGAAGCTGACACGTCCGGTGCCTAGGCACGCCTGCACTTAGGCCCAGACCAGTCGTCCCATATGTGAAACATGCCCGGGATATACTGTACAATATGAGAGCGTTATGTGGTTCACGTACCTGCACCAAAACATATGTCATCAATCAGCCGTACAGGACAAATGGACATATAGGACAGACTATGGCCGAAAATCTGGGGCGAAATGTCAACTCGTGACATGTGGCCTTTCATTCTTGAGTCGTTGCTTTCACCGCCGCCGCTGCAACAAAATTTTCAGCAAGATAGAATCGAACACACAATTTGAAGAAAAAGACAAAGACTATGACCAGTCAATGATATTTCAGTGCAATCACATGCTACTGACACGGGTTTTCATAGTCAATAACGGTAACTATTAGAGTGCTAATTGAAATATTAGGGTGTTAATTGAAGAAAGATCTAAAAACTGCACTGATTAGTTAAATTTAGGGGCAAATTTTTAAAAATTAATAATATAATGGTACATAATAAAAAGACGATTAAATATGAGGACAAATAATGTGACTACCCCTATTTTTTTTTATTTTGTTACTTATTATTTACATGTGTCTAATTATATGTTTTATGAAAAAAAAATATTAATGTATTAACTATCATATACTCCCTCAATCACATTTAATTTGTCCACTATTTTCATTTTTGTCTGTCCCATATAATTTGTCATTTTCTTTTTTAAAATATAATTATACACTTTAATCACATTTTAAAATTTATTTTATTTTAATTAAACTATTTAGTCATCTTAATCTTAATCTATAATTATTTTTATTAAATTATAATTACTTTCACTAATACACTCCTTAATTACTTACTAATTACACATGACCTAAAACTCCGTGCCTAAACTAAATGGGACAAAATAGGTGGGACGGAGGGAATACTATATATGTATATATCTTAATAAGTTGGTTTGTGTCTATTAATATATCATATTATTTTGGGGGATTCACATCAAGATATAAAAAGAAAAAAACACCCTGTAAACAATAGATTGCTAGAACTTCTTGTTGTGGTTTAGGGATGACATGACAATAATGATGGTTTTCGAAAGCAATGGTGGAAGAAAGAATATTTTCTATTTCTAACGAAAGACTTTAGTGTAATAAAATATATAGAAATTACCAAAATTGCTTTAAATGATTTAAAATTTGTTAGTTATATTATTCAAATTTGAGATTTAGCTTTAGTTTTGGATATGATAAAACTACTAAAATATTTACAATTTCAAATGAAGTATGAAATGTATACTTAGAAGTAAACTTATTAAGCATTATATTATAGTAATATTATAGGATTATCTTTTTTATTATATAGTGAATTTTTTTTTCTTTGTTTATAATAGATTCATTCAAAGGACGTGAACTTAAGCTGTATGAAATGTCTTGATTATGAGGATTTGACAATTACGATATAAAATGTTGTAGAAAAAAAAAAACTCCATTGGGTTGGATAGTGCTACTAATGCAACGACATTAGAAGATGAAGAAAATAGAGATGCACACATATAATATTTGAATTATGATGCTGAAAATGAGATATTTGTAGTAAAAAATATTCAATACTGGGTTCCACACCATCTTTAAGGTTTACTTGTGTGGTTTAATTATCTTATATACTATTTTTTTTTTTTTTTTTTTTTTTTTTTTGATCGGAACTATATTTCTATTTTTTTGATATGAAGCATGGAAGTTCATAAAATGTTAGAAGAAGAAATTGAGGAAGAAGAAATAGATGAAGATTTGAAGATGAAACTTTACAAAAATGTAAGGTTCTAGATGTTGACAATTAAGACGGTGATAGTTTTATTAGAAAAGATTACTATGATACTTCAACATATTGTAACTTCTTTGAAGCAATGACCAATTACGAAAATTAGATATCCATAAATTTTTTACTTTTGTATAGGATGTAACCAGATGTATTTATAAAGTTAAACACTATCATTAGAGAAAAAACTTTTGTACATTATATGATCGAAGGAGATCCATAAAGTTTTTTACTTTTGTATAGGATGTACCCAGATGTATTTATAAAATTAAACACTATCATTAGAGAGAAAACTCACCTGAAAGATACAAGATAAATATGTGTAGAAGAAATTGTGACAATATTCTTGATCATTGTAGGACACAATGATCGATATGGTAATATTCGCCAAAGGCTTGGTCATTACATTTTTCTACTAGTAAAAAATTCAACAAAAATTCAAATACATTGAACACTATAGCACCGAAAATGATGGTTAAACCATCTATAGAGAAACCTACTAAAATTTACGGAAGTACAAGATTTAACCATTTTCTTTTAAGGTATGAATCCTCTTGAGAATATTGTAGATATAACCGAAATTAAATGATGTAGTTTTATTATTATTATTATTATTTACCAATTGTTCACTTTTTAGGATTATATTGAAGCTATAGATTGAACTCATATCCCCCAAAAAAATAACATGTCATAGAGTAAACAATTATCAAAACCGTCATGACATTCAATCGAAAAATGTGTTATCAGCTTAAAACTTTGATTTGCAGTTCATATATGCGTTTAGTTGGTGGAATGGCTCATCATATGACTCAAAACTTCTAAATGATGCACTATCAAAAAGAAATTAATTTCAAGTGCCTCGAAGTAATTTTTTTTTTATTATTTATTGTGTACATTTTTGTAATTGTGACAAGCTAACTAAATAGAATAAATTATTTTAAGGTAAATATCTTCTTGTGGATTATTTATTGGCTAACCAACGACAATTTTATCTCCATTATGTGGTATTCGTTATTATCTTAAAGATTTTGGTGGTCAAGGTCGTCATCCAAAAAAATACAAGTGAGCTATTAAATATTTGTCATGCATCATTAAAAAATGTGATTGAGAGAATTGTTGCTATTTTCAAATCGCAATTCACAATTTTTTAAATCGCACATACGTTCTCATTTTAAACACAAACAGATAATGTTGGTTTGTACTGTATTATATAATTTTCTCCGGAAAGAGTGTCACTCTAATGAATTTTTAGACGAATATGAAAAAGACTCAGATTCTCCGCATCTCGATGAGGAATATGAAACTTTGGTGTGTTTACTTATCAGGTTTTACACCTGATTTTACTATTCCAACCTTTTTTTCCCTCCAAAAATATCAAATCAAATACCCAATTTTTATTTATTTTATTACACTAAAATCTGATTTTACATTCAAAACATCACATCAACATATATTTATATCACATCAAACAACTATTTCAATTCAACACAAAGTAAACTATAACAAAAAAAACATAAAACCTAATACATGAATGGTGTGTTTGTTTGGGGGGTTTGGATTTTGAGTTGAGATTTGAATAGTAAAAATTTTGAATTTGAATAGTGATATAATGTGATATAAATAGTTGTTGATGTGATATTTTGAATGTAAAATTGATTTTTAGTATAATACAAAAAATAAAAAAATATGTGTTTGATTTGATATTTTTGGAAGAAAAAATTGGATGAATAGTATCAATCCAATCCAATCCCCCAAACAAACACACCCGAAGAATGAGTATTGCTAATGTTAAGTGAAAAATATGACCGATAAATAATAGTAATGAAAATAGAGATGAGAACGGCAATAATAATAATGAATAATAATCTATTTTTTTGGAACTAATGTATTTTTGGTATTTTTATTAAATATAAATAATTTTGTTATGTACTTAAATGTGCTCCAAATGAATTTATAAAAATCATATAAATCAATAAAAATATTATTCCGAAATCCTATGAATTTTATTAAAATTTATATAAATCATTAAATAATCTAATCAAATCTATAAAAATTCATGTAAATTTATAATTCGCGTATTATTCAAAATAATTATAAATGAATACATTCCTTGTATAGCTCCACATGGATTTCAAAAATGTCTTTTGTTTAGATAGCTTTATATGAATTTTAAAAATATCTTTGCACTTTCATTTTTATCCATTACATTTGTAGAATTACGATGATTACTTTAATGAACTATGCCGACTGCATATAAACAACAAAGGGCGATGAATCAAGCCTTAGAAAGAGCTCTAGAAATTCTAAATTTGTTTGAATAATGAATTACATTTACGTACCATTAGTACCAATATTGGCATGTTGAGAGCGATAAAAAAATAACTGATTAGTCTTTCGGCTAGATTGGCGCAAAGTGAGACTTAGTTAAATATATTGGGTCATATGAGATCTCACTTGGAAAAAAATATTCCATACCAACACATTCGAGTCCATAACTATGAGTTCCAATACAAGAGATCTAGGAGTACTTACTTACTAATGAAGTCCTATCAACGAATATTATGACCCAGTGAATTTTGTTTCACTTAATCCCTATGCATAGCCACGTATCTTTTTGGTTAACGAATAAAAAAATTTCTCTCCTATTCCATGAATACAATTTTCATTTCATATTAGCCAATGAAGCTCTTAATAAAGGATCATTCAAATCAAGTTAAAATCAATCTATTTTCGGCATATCAATAGCTAACGTATTAATCATAGTTAGCAATTCCAGCTCTGTATCAAAGTCACCATCAATATTATCACTAGAATCATGGTTGTCTCTTCACCCCTACCTCCTTTATCATTGAGCGATTATTTAGGGGCCTTACAAGGTTGAGCAATCATTTGGGGGCCTTAGCTGGTGATCCGAGCTATTTCCTTCTCGACGATGAAGCTTAGTTATCCAGGAACTACATGATAATTCAATGGGGTGGTGTGGATTGACAAAGAAACGATATAAAAATACGTTAATATAATACAAATGCAGAATATAAAATGACAACATACGATAAAAATAACAAACAACACGTGTATTATATTAACATAATACAATTACAACACATAAACTAACAGTGCATCATATAATTTCACACAACACGTAATATAAAGACAAACAACACATGGTATAAAAACGAAAAACACATAAATTATAATTATATTAATATAATACTAATGCAACACATAAGTAACAAGACATGACATAATCGATTAAATAAATATGTTCATACATGACACTTACATATTTTATTTTACACAATATATACTATTTTAAATAAAAATATGTACTGTATTTTTATTTTATATATATTACCGAAAAACTAACATAACACTGATTTGTTTGGTCAGCACTGTAACCATCATGTTGTAGAATGTAGAATAAATGCTCATAACTAATAAGAAGTGACTTAGGAACCATCACATATAAACGTTGAACTAGAGATTTTCACATAAATAACTTCCCCTTTCCTTTTCATACATACATGTCTTTATGATGATTTTGTTTTATCACCATAAGAACTTTATAAACCATTTTAGCATGTAGGCATAACACAGACCCGAGGATAATATAACTGAAAAATTGAATAAAATCCATAGGAACGCTACAAATCGTTGTTAGCAAACTCTATCCATCAACACCATGAAAATCACCATCCTCTCTAACATAATACCTCCTGACTATTTCAGACACATTAAAAATCATTCCAATGTAGACATTTGGCCCAAAGAAAATCAACCTATTTATTTACACCAAACCACAAATGCTTAGTATTGACATGCATTAAAAAAGAAAAAAAAAAAAAAAAAAAAAGAAGGATCACTAACAAACCTCAACTTGGTTCAAATTTTGATCATCTTTTCTTCCTACGCCTCTGAGTTCCAACGCACTCGGAGCAATACCATTTCCCCTTCGGCTGCTCTTTCAGGCCAACGCAGCCATAGTGAAACCATTCTATCTTGCACTGCAAAACAAGCAATGAAAACTTCTGTCATTTCAATGCAAATTTGATACCGTATATAACAGAGAACAACACATTAGAAAGATTTGTTGGCACATACATCAGGGTTATCGCAGGCAACCATTTCTCCATAGCTCACTTGGTTGCAGAAACAATATGTTGGTTCATTGGGGTCGACAGGTAGGTCAAGCTCCATACTGGTGGAATTGGCTCCTGTTGTGGAAGATGCAACAGCTGTTGCAGAGGCTGAGGCAGCCGCAGCTGCAGTTGTTGCTCCAACACGCCTGTATTGAGATGATATACATTCAATGCATCACAATCGAAGTCATCACTGAAATGTACTTTTAAGTGAAAGTTATGGTTGATTGTTGAAAAAAACCAAGGAACACACACAAACACCCAGAGATCTACTATAAAATTGCTGCTATTTAACTAGGGTATATGCTCTATGGATGTAGTGAGACATTGAGAATAGCAAATAATATGTGAACTGGCCAAGACAATAGATCTTACATTGTGAGGGTAAAAAAATGGGAATTATTACAGCACTCCCTAAAACATCTAGTTTATAGAGAAGCTCTTGTTCCATGTCACATTAACAAAAATATGCTATTCTCTCTGATATATGTCCATTTAAAATAGTATGCATGCTTCTAGTGAGGTCATTTGCAAGAGAATAGATCTTTCCAAAGATCTATAAAATTATTGTTACTTAACTGCTGGGATATATACTCCATGGATGTAGGGGTACATTCAGAGACTGGCAAATATGTGAAACTCACAAAACAACAGATGTTACTAAATGCGGGTAAAAGAACGGGAGAATATTACAGCACTCCCTAAAACATCTGGTATTTTTAAATTCTTCTAGGCACACCATCAAGTTCATTAGACAGGAAGGTCAGCAATTGTAAATTTCCTGCAACTTAATAGTAGAGTGGATAGAGAAAAAGGTGTTACTTTTTCCGCCCTCTGTGTCTAGTAGTCTCCTCAGATCTTCCAGATTTCACATTGTTTTCAAGTGTTGGAGAAGCCCCAGTTGCAGCAATGGCCTCTCTTTCTGCTAATTTGACATCAAAACTGTGAAATACATAACAAAAAAATACCTAAAAAGTGATATATATATATATACATCTGACCATGTCCGATCTGAATTTCGGATGTAGGCCACACATTCAAATACTAAGATACAAAAGTTCTGAGACAAATACCACGTCTAAGATCTTCATCAAACTTCTTCAAATATTGATCAAGCTGCTGAATGTGGGCATCTACCTATCACACAAACAATAGATCTTTAATTTTATCCAAGCTAAACAAAAAAAAGTTTCATGACCAAAAACAGGATATGAAACTTTTTGTACCTCTTGATTGAGTATTAGAAAAATAAATAAAACAACAATAATGGCCAATGAAAGAAGGAACAAACTATCAATTCACATATCCTAATATTTCAGTGTTGAATCTTTGAGCACAAACTAATAACACAACAATAATGGCCAACGAAAGAAGGAACAAGACTGCTATAATAGAAAAATACTTAAAGAACAAGAATGCAACAGACCAGAATCCAGCTTTACCAAATCATAAGCCTGAACAGCCAATGCAACCTTTTCATCAGCAATCCTAATGGCATGTTTTTGCTCTTCTACAGCTTCATCGGAGAATTTGAGAAGAGATGAATTTGGAGTTATATTATGGGACTTAATGGCACGCTTCATATCATCTATTTCTTGCTCACACCGCTGCTCATTTTGTCTCTGAATCTCTGTTTAAGAAAATCCAATGCACGCCATAATGATGAAACTAGACAACTTGCTCTTCATAAAAGTCGTAAGTTAAGGACATTGATTCTTGCGCATCACAATTGAATTACATCAAGTAAACATATGAGCACGTAAGCAAACTTATAGAACACTGACAAGATTCAAGTTTGGTTGCTGCATGTTCCAAGGTTATCAGAACAGCCTAAAAACTTATTACTCCAAGTGGAAAGGAAAATAAGAAAAAAAGAAACACAGAAACAAGGGAAAAGAACGAAAGAAACAACTTTTCAATCAATAACATCAGAAATGAAATTTTTTATGCTGAGAACGTTTTCAACTCGTCGGCCAGTTTCCTTACTCATTAGCCAGTGCCTGTATGCTAAACTAACTCCAGTGTCTTAGGAACCATCAATTTTGCACCTGAGTGAGTTCTTGCGCTCTGTTATCGTAATTGTTTTCAAAAACCCGACCTAATCAAAAGTTAATTGTGCACTTCATAATTGATTGAATGAATCAGGGCATTGCATTTGCACACAATAATAAAGGCTTCTAATGAAATCTATGACATCAACAATGCAACCTACAAGACATCTCATAAAGGTATAACAAGATCCGAGCCTCTAGCCAGTTAATATAAAGCAAACTAATTGCATTAGACGATGAAGAGGAGCTCAAAACACTCATTGGACCAACTTGTCAGAAGTATAACAGAATTAATTGGAATTTATAGACGCAATACAATAGCTTACCACAAAGCATCCTACTTATTCTTATACATACCTTGCAAACTTTTATCCATATCACGTAACTGGGCATACTTCCTTTGCAATATATTCGGCAGAGCTTCAATATCTGTTATAATGCAAAAACAAGTGGAACAACAAACACTACTATCACTGACTTTCCCGTACACTAATAGTTCTTTCGACGTTACATAAAAACGAAGACAGAAAAAAGTTAAGTGAAAAATCCCCCCCCCCCCCCCCCCCCCATTTCATTCGGGGAACCATGAAAAAGACTAACAAAAATTGTCAAGAATTCACGCAAAACTTTCACCTCTTTAGCATAATAAATACACATCTTGAACAAATAAAAAGAACCCCAAACGAATATTCACCACCAAAGCAAGCTAGGGTTCCAACACACAACGCCAAAGCAATAAGAAAAAAGAACGAAAACACACACACACAAAAATCCAACCATCCAGGAAGAAAATTATACTTACTAGCTTGAAATTCCTCGCTGACAGACATATCTTGGTACGAATTCCACGATTTTAGGGTGGATTGTAGATATTCTGCCGAACCCTAACAAATCTTGTCGCCGAGGCCGACGATCTTCGTATCACGCTTATGACTTTTTTTCCATTCTTTTAAGTACTTTTTCTTTTTTATATATATAATTTTAAATTTTAATTATATTTTAAATTTTAATTACATTAATTTTAATTTATAACTATTTTTATTAATAAATTTTTTTACTTATTAATTATAATTAATTTAAATATTCAGTAATATGAACAATTTATTGGGAGTAAGACAAATATGCCATGTACGACGTGCTTCTTATTGGGAATGAAAAAAAAATTGGATAAAGTAACTATAAATTTATATTTTAAAATTATAATTTAAAAATAATATATAAATTAAAAATAAATTTATAATTTAATGTTAAATTAATTGTATTTTTAAATTTATTTTAAAATTTTATAAATTATTAAATTTAATAATTTTAAATTATAGTATAATTAAAATGTTATAATTTAAAAATTGTATTTCAATTATAATTAATTTAATAAAATACATTAATTAAGGACATCGGCCAAAAAAAAAAATTTGCTCCTCTAATGAAAGGCTATATTTAATATCATTTTTTTAATCTTTACTACTGTGCTATGGTGTCTTTTTATTTTTTAATTTTTTAATTTTTTTAATTTCACAAATTGTAAATTGGTCCTGTAGAGGTCAATTTGTATTTTTTTTTATATTTTAATTGTGTATATTTGTAGTTTTTAGTATTTATTTAGTGATTTAAATTTATTATACTTCTTCCGTACATTGAACAATGTTACCATCTTTTAATTTAGTAATTGTACTACATACCAACATAATAAAATACTCTTTCAACTTACACTATATTACACAAATGTCATTATTTTATATTACACAATACTAATAGGAGTATTTTCGTATTTTTCATTACAACCCATTATAATACCAATATTAAAAAATATACGTGTAAAAAGTAAACGATAACCTTACACCGAAACGGGGGGAGTAATTTAAATTATGTGTTAAATATATTTAAATTTTACATTAAATAAATAGAATATTTGCAATAAATTCAAAGTAATTTTTAATAAAATAACTTATGTATTTTGTAAATAAATAAAAATATATAAACTATCCGTAAATATACATAAAATAAATATTTAAAATAAAATTTATTTGACTAATATAAACAAAAAATTTCAACGTCTTTATTTAATTAAAGACAATATAGTACACGGAAATATAATAACAATATATTACAAAGAAATGCAACAATATTTATTGAATTAAAAGAAAATATATTACAAACACTAGTAATACAAACACTAAATAAAAAATACTCATTACAAAAAAAAAAAAAAAAAAAAACACATAATGTTTAGTACGGACCTAAATCATTCGTACTTCCACCAATACTATCGAAGAATTGCGAGAATGAACCAGACAAATTTGATTGATATTATGTTGTTTTTTCCTTATGATCTCTTTTTTATTATTATAATATACCATACGAAGATTTGCGTCTGGAACAACATTAAGATCTATTGCCAAAATTCTATCTTCATGTCGAAGCATTTTAGTAATTTTTGTTTTTTAATCTCTCATTATACTTGTTAATTTCTTCATATGATTTTTTTTAAGTTTCAACCACTTCTGAGGTATTGTTCATCATGGTTTGAACATCAGAATGCAATGTATCATCACTATTTTTTTTTCATTAATTTTTTATTCTCGTAGGATGTGTGTGTTGTTGTGGAGTTTCGACATCAGTATCCGTAAAATTGAACAAGTATCCTCCAGCGTCACCTTCATCCTCTACATGAATAGAAAATGAAGATAGTGTAGGAGAATCGCTAGTTTGATGCTTCAACGACGACAAAACATATATTGCATTATGTTTTCGAGGAATTTTTCTAGAAGGCACACACTCGTTGTGATTTTTAAATTTTTAATAATTTTTTAATTGATCATAAAATGATCACATTTAAAACTTGTCTTATTTGTTTCTGTAAACATTTGTCTAGCGTCTCGCAACTGGAAAAAAAAAAAAGTTAGTGTTACAAATTTATTAAAACTTTATAACGATAAATATTACAAAGATACTTACTATATCCAATTCCGATGCTCCACTGCGATGTAGATTCTCGACTTTCATTATACAAGCAAGAAATTGTCTAACTCCTTTCTGTAATTTGCCTATTCGAGTATGCATTGATATAAAACTACGTTCAACCCATTCTGCTTCATTCTCTGCATTGTAGGCTTTGGGCACTTGTGTCCAAAACACGATAGACATTTGATCATTTGATGTAATTGCATCTTGAGAAATTATAAGAAATTTCTCAGTAAGTAATTGATCTTCAACATAGGAGAAATCAGCAGAACGTATAGAAGACATTTTTTTTTCCTTAAAATTTAGACAAATGTAGTGTATATGATATGAAACAAAATTTTTTTATTTATAGATGAATCACAATCAAATGAGAGCCATTGGATTAACCTAACACGATAGATAAAATAAGAGTCGTTCAATTCACCTACCATGATGGATTAAATGAGAGCCGTTCGATCTACCTTACACAACCGATCAAACGAGAGCCATTGGATTCACTTACCACGATGGATTAAATGAGAGTCGTTCAATTCACCTACCACGATGGATTAAATGAAAGCTGTTCGATCTACCTAACATGACCAATCAAACGAGAGTCATTGGATTCACCTACCATGATAGATTAAATAAGAGCCGCTCGATTCACATACCACGATGGATCAAATAAGAGCCATTGGATCCACCTTAACGCTATCCTTATACATCTTATATAAATCAGCACATTTGTCGCATATTTTACATACTTCAACCAAATATCAGAATAATTATCTAGTGTAAAAATGAATTTCAACATGGGAGGGCCTTCGAATGTGGTTGCTCAAAGTTCTTCTTCATCAGCATCTTCGTTGGAACATGATGGAATCAACCAACACATCCTGGCAAATACTCATGAGTGTGAGAAGGTAGCCATCTAAGCTATCGAGCAAAATAATATTTTTTGATTGTTTTTTCAATTCAAAACAACCAACTCATAGAGGATCTATGCTAGGTCATAAAGTTGTTAATTGTAATCGTGAAGAAGTTGATCGTAATTTACTTAATGATTACTTTGCACCTAACCCAGTATTTGATGAACGAATCTTTCGTCGACATTTTTGAAAGTCTCGAAGTTTGTTTCTTCGTATTGTTGATGCATTTAAACAACATGATTAATATTTTCAATAAAAATATGATGGACTTGGTCATCCTGGATTGTCACGTTATCAAAAGGCTACAGTTGTATTTCGCGTGTTAACATATGGTACAACAGTAGATGCAACTGACGAATATGTGTAAAAAGATTTTGTCGTGCCATGGTGGAAGTTTTCTGAACAATATCTTAGATCACCGAATACTAATGATATTGCAAGACTACTTCAAATTGGCGAATCTCGTAGTTTTCCAGGTATGTTGGGTAGTTTAAATTGTATGCATTGTGAATGAAAAAATTGTCCAGCTACCTGGAAAAGTGCATATGCAGATCGAAGCGGTTCACCAACTATTATTCTTGAAGCAGTGGTAGATTACGATCTTTGGATCTGGCATGCATATTTTGATTTACCATGAATCAACAATGACATCAACGTCTTGGAGAATTCACATTCATTTTCAGATTTCACTAGTGGAATTTCTCCTCTAGTATGAAACAATATAATATTGGTTGTTATTTAGCTGATGGTATTTATCCGAAGTGGTCAACAATTGTGCAAACTATTCATGATCCACGAGGTTCGATGAAGAAACCTGTTGCACAAAAGTAGGAGTCGTGTAGAAAAGATGTTGAACGTGCATTTGATGTTCTACAGTCGCATTGGGGAATAATTGCTAGACCTGGCCGTTTTTGGCAAAAATATATTTTGCATGATATAATGACTACTTGTATATTATCCATAATATGATAATAGAAGAGGAACGCGATCTCAATGCTCCAATAATTGAACGGGTTGAAGCACTGTCTATTGAAGTTGAGTTGGGAAGAGGTCAACATGCTCAACATGAATAGTTTTTCCAATGATACAAATAACTTATAGATAAAGAAGCTTACATATCACTTTGTAGTGAGTTGATTGAACATATATGAGAGCAATATAGTAATTCGGACAATTAATCGTCTATGTAATTTTCATATTTAACGTAATATTTGTTTTAATTTAGCACTGTATAATTTTCGTATTTAATGTAATATTTGTTTTAATTTAGCATTTTTTTAATTTTTGTATTTAATATAATATTTTTTGTTTTTGTATTTAATTTGTAAAAATTATTATCTTTAACAATAAAAAATTAATTATTTATATTATAAATATATTATTAAGTAATAATAGAAAAGTATGTAAATAATAATAAAGATTGGGTGTGAATTGTACATATAAAAAGTTGTTTCAAATAATATACAAAATAGAATATTTAGAGAATATTGTTTTTTGAGTTAAAAATAGAGTTGTGGGTGGAGTTAAATTACTGTACCAATTGCATTTTTAGAATTATAACTTCATAATGGAATTTTTCGGTTAGAGATGGCCTAAAAATACAAATACAATTATGTTTTTAAATTTTAACTTAAATATAATAGATAAATTAGTTAATTTTATAACTATGTTCGTACAAGGTGTGAAAGTCATTTTCTAATTTTAAATTTCAGGTATTTGAAATAAGATGTTCATGTTAATTGTGAGTTATGTTTCTTATGTGTCCTCTAATTTGCAGACAATATTAAGTTGTGCCCAAAAGGGTTCTAAAGGTTTGACTCTCTGTTGACAATCTCATGCTAATATGAGAGAAAAAATAATATGATGTACTAGCAGAAAAAATAAAATATATTTTTTAGGTTACTCTATTTAGATGTCCTATTCGATATTTGGAATGGAAACTCAAACCATCACCACAACAAGCGAATTAGTTTTTTAAAGAACCCTCAATGTGACATAAAGGTTCGGCGAAGTACGTACTTTTTGACAAAATTGTAAAAAATAGAATGAACGCCTATTTTTGTTGGCTCACCCATGATCGTCTAACCCTATTACGGTAAATCAAATCTCTCAAGTAGTCACAGAAGTGACCTTGCTCACAATCATCATCACTATCTGGATGCGGTGTCAAAGTGCTATGTAGTCCCCACCAAGGTTCCCCACCCGCAGATGTATCTGCAATGACAGACAGTCTGCTATCGCACACAAATTCACTAAAATCAATTATAAAGTTATGCGCATGCGTGGAAAAACTTCAGCTGCATTTTGTACTTGTAGTTTGACTTTGGAGTTCCAAGAATTCTAAGCCTTTGCTTCAGGCACCTAAACATCCGTTCGACAACATTACGAAGTTGTGAATGTTTGTAGTTAAAGAACTCGTTCGGCCCGTCAGGCTCGACATGTTCACCATGCGAGTTTTCAAAAGGGTAATGTGCATTATGGTTGTGCCCAAAACTGTGGAACATGTTGATAACTAGAGTCTCCCATATAGTACTTTCCTATGCTTTGCAATAGACAATTTAATGGGTGGAAGTAAATATCTATGAATTATATGAAGATAACAATCTTATCTTGCGGTAGGTAAGGGAAATCCGAACACCTATGCATTGTGTGTAAGAGAACATGACTGTCATGCGCACTGCCCTCGAATCCAGTGTAGACATACACAAAACACATATCAAACTCCACAATTGTCAAACAGTTTTAACAAAGCGTGTTCTTCCGGTTTCGAAACCGTGATTGATCTTGTTTCGGACACAAGCAGATATATGTGTATCATCAATCGCTCTGACAACATCCTAAATTAACTCTTGTTACATACTAAACATCAATATACAATAACAAGAATGAGGTTTTTGAATAATGACCTTGAAATATAGAAACAACTACTTTGAAAGTGCAAAAAATAGTGCGGTTGTTGTTTGATTCTCGAGTACGGAGACTTTAGCTATTAATGTATGCAGTGCGTTTATAACTCTCGTCACGTGATTGCTAATGGTGGACATAAAATGTTCAAACCTTTTGGACAAAATGTGATACCATTGTGAATGGCCAACAGTGAGAAGGAATATTGTAAATGACTCTTGAGGGTGAATACGCTTGTGTGGTTAGCTTCACAAAAGGCCAAGAAAACGTCTTTCAACGCCCTCAATGAGTTCATGATACTTTGGGGGTTCCCTACCAACAACTCCTCAACAAATTCTTGCCCCTCCAATGTCGATGTGTAACATGGTTGTAGTCCATCCCTATTAAGTAGGGTATCTAACGCCGTCAATAATCTGCTGATAATAACCAGTAGTCTGTTGAGGCGTGGTAGGGAAAAAAAGTTTCTTCCTAAAAAAAACGGTAAGAAAGCGGGTCGGTTGACATCTTTTAGCAATATATAAGTAACGTTAGTAACGGTCCATCAACAATATGTAACAAGTTATAACATTTATTCCTAAAACACTTTTAATAAAATACCAAGTTGGAATAAGGAAGTCTAGTACAAACATCAAACAAGAAAGAGAGTACCGAATCACAACAGCTAATTACATAAGATAGTCACTCCACTAGCCGACATAAAGTACTAAAAGAAAATATTCCACATGAGGCTATGACAGTTCAACTATTGAGTAGGCTAATAATTCACTCCATCCGTTCCTCAACTGTCTGTGCCATGGAGAACAAGGCTTGTTCTCCAACCTATCTAATGCATTGTCGTAAGCTGCTTTAGGTAAACCGGTGTAAACTTCTTTTATTGCTCTATTAACCAGACTATGACTACAATCTGTTGTAGCTTCTTTCTTGCACTGCATCTCATACTTGTTTAACTCATTTAGAACTTTCTTTAGTACCTTCTGCACCGCTTCTCCGACGAATCTAGCATAACGTGGTCACTTTCAACCACTTGAGCCAAAACCTACTAGTATTTTACTTGTCGATGTTATTTTGCAGTTGAACCTCCTGCACCCATGTGTGCGTATTCGTACTCCGTGTTTGGTGTCCGTTGCGGACTGACATGAGATCTTTCCTCTCCCGGGGCCAAAGTTGTGCCTCCGGTGGCCGTCTTTTTGTAAAATTATATCTGTGCACAACTCGTAATTTGGGAAAGGTTGATTCCTAAGAGGCTTTAATGCATCGTTTGCCTGCAATGTAGGAAATATAAAACTACAATCGTAAATATTATGTCATGATGTATGCTCTTCTACTTTAAACATAAGTGATTGTAGTATCTCCCCCCACCAACCAGGTAGACCAATGACCCTTTGGGTTTCTTAGTCAATATCCAATCCAGTCGTTTTTATCCGTTCATCTTACAAGGCTCTCTATTCACGGCGCAAAGCATTCCATTTATTTTTCAGTGGTTGATATTGTACTTTTTTCCGCATTTGTGATCACATTCCACGCTATTGTAGAGAACATGCCCTCTTCAAGATTTTCGTTGAGAACTTTGTGATATGCAATACTCGTGAATGCACGCATAGTATCATTTTTGAACTTCGCTTCCTTTTTGTTGTAATCCTCTATTTGGATAGGATTGTTCGACATCAATGGAGTCATGTTAATGTAACATTGAAAAATACAATTGCAAACAAAATATACTTTTGGGCCACATTCACGGAAGCACTCAAATCCTTGACAAATATTTAATCTAATTACTTGGATAAGGAACTGTAATTACATTAACTATACTGTTAGCTCTAGTTTTTGCTTTTTTGATGTTATGTGATTTGAGGAGCCCGTATACTAATCTATTTACGGATCCATGCTTTTATTGGAATAGGAAGTTTTAGAACAAACGGCTGTGAGCACCCTTTAAATACCGATTCTCCAGCTTTCCTGACTCCACAACAACAAAATGTTCACAAAGTGACAATCAAATTGGGGGTCTTCCATTTTCAAATAAAATTTAAATGTGTGATTTATGATGGAATTAGAGTTCTTGTAAATAGAAGCATACATACTCTAGTCGTGTAACAACATCTTTAGCTGAATCGACCAAATTTATATCATGAAAAGTACACAATCTTTATGTTTTCTCGTTGTTGATCCTTACGAAGTCAATCGATTAGCCTTGAATCAACGATAAGAATTGAGGGGAAAAAAAATCAAATTAAATAACTAAAGGCCTTACGGGCTATCCTCATCGGCGCTTATAAATGCAGCCCCGACGTGGTTGGCGCATAGATACGCGGGCCTCCATATCAGCCCGTGCAACCTTGTGTGCAACAACAGCTGAAAATTAAAGCTTACCTAGATTTTTTTTTTATTCACGTTGCCCACGTAGGAATTATCCCGCCAGAGATGTCCTCCCAGAACTAGATCACCGACGCACCGATCTGCCTCTGGGGGACGAGTGAAGCATTGGCGATGGTAGATCTTTTCCGATGCAGCTCTTCTTCAGCTGCCTCCGTCCAGATATCTTCTTCTCTACAACCGAAGATCTGTAGATTACCTTCGTCGTCTCATAACACGCCGATAAAAGATAGAGAGAGTTGAGTGTTCTAATTGTGAAGGTTATGTGTTAAAGTGTATGTGTTGGTAAATGCCACCTACCATTCCTCTGATAATCATTACTGCAAAGAAAAATGAGATTCTCACAGTCTCCCAAAATACTGTGTAATTTTTCGGTATCACAATATTTGTTCCCGTTTCAAACCCTAAACAAACAGGGCCAATTACATTGTACTTTTTCCATTTCGGAACAATTGATATTTTTTATTTGTGACACGATATTTAAGGTAATAATGTTTAATTAATTAATAATAGTGAATTATGATATTAATTTATTATTTTTTATATGGGAATGTTATGGTTCTGATTTGAAAAAATCAACACTCGTAATATATACAAAAAACACACGTCCTTGTTACACACAACACTTATTGTGTGTAATAAAGACATATATTGTTTATTTATAGTTACAAATATATTGTATAAAAGTATATTGTATGCTATCAACTATTGTGTGTGTTGTATGAGACTATAGCATGTGTTGTTAGTTTATGTAGTGTATTTATATTATATCAACACATACGGTGTACTATCTATGGTAATATTGTATGATGTCTGTTAGCAAACAATGCTCATTTAGAACTATAGTCACCGCCTTGTTATGTGAGTAGTATTGTTTGTAGTTTTAAAATAAAAAATATATATGATTAAAAAAATTTAGAATATATATTTAAAATTTTTAAAAATTATATCTTAATAAAATATATGAATATGAATATCACTTTATAGAGAATGACATTTTTTACACAAATAAAAAAAATATTTATTTATTTATAATTAACATAAACTAATTTTAATAAAAAAGATAGAGAATTTTAAATGTAGATAAAAAATATTTGTTTAGTGATGAGAAAGATAGAAATAGATAGGTTTTGAGTGGGTCTTACATGTTGTATGGTGTTATATGTTACGAAGTTAATTAAGTTAATTTATATTTGTTAAGTATGTTCTGAATTAATAAATTTTACCAAAGATGGAAATATGTCAAGTAAAGTGGGACATATAAAAATAAAAAATGAGTCAATTGTTTTGGTACGGAGGGTTTATTATTATTACTATTCCCTCCGTCCCATAAGAATGATATCATTTTTCATTTTTCTTCGTTCTTGAATAAGGATATCATTTCTTAATTTAGTAATTGTACTACTTACCAAAGACAATTAATATCTTTACAATTTTCAATATATTACAAAAATATCATTACTTTTATATCATACAATCTAAAAAGGACATTTTTGTATTTTTCACTATAAACGCAAATATAATATTAATATTAAAAAATCTACGTATAAAACAAATGATGCTCTTTTTTTCATAATGAATGTAGTATTATTATAAGAGATAAAATATTAATTTCAATTTAAAAATATTTCTGCTTTTTCATTAGCTATTTCTAAGATGCTTCTAAAAAAAATATTTTTTTAGCTTTAAAAACCAATTCTTAATCAAAAGTCAATATAAACGAGTATATAATATATATATATATATATATAAATAGAAGCCAAAAGCATATATTTGAAAAGCCAATGCAAGTGAGATCTAAATAATTTTTGCATCTTTTGAAATTTAGGGTGTGTTCCAACCCATGTCGAGATTGTTTATTTTGTATTTTTGGATGCATTTGTTTTTTTCTATTTCCTCATTTCCAAATCAAATAGGTCATTTGAAATTTTATAATAGATTAAGAAATAATAATATTTTATTTAGTTAGCGGAAGTGTGTAAGAGTTTTTAATATTTTTGTTATTTGACTTTATGTATAAAATAATTGTATGTGTAATGATATGTTTGTAATTTAAGTGAAAGTTAAAGGTATTGTGGTATTAATATATGATTATTTTTTATAAAATAGGAAAGAGATAATGTGAAATAGGACAGTCGAAATGATATTTTGAATTAAGACGGATGGAGTATTAAATATGAAAAAAATTGTATCGTTAATATAAAAAATAATATTTCGATAAAATATATACTATATATATTGTAAATAGATAAAATATATACTATATATATTGTGTTAATATATGTATATATATATTTATATTTTTATAATATTTACGAAAAATTATCGAACATAAACAAACTCAGCATTTTTACATGATTTAAAAATTAATCTTATAAAATAATGCGGATAAAATATTCTAAAATTATATCAAATATAATTATAAAACATAGTTATTTTTTTAATTTATAATTTACCTTTTTGAATATATTATTTTTAAAGATAAATTCTTTATTTTTATTTATAAAATATATATATATACACGTAATATAATGATATAATATTGTATAAATGTAAGGGTGTGTTTCATTTACTCGATTTTGGAGAAAGTTACTCTGCGAGCACTGTAAATTTGGGTTTGAGCGCGAATTTTACGTTAGGAGGGACAACTCTTGTGATGGCCGAGAGCGCCTCAAAAGCTATCATTCTCTCTTTTTTTTAAAAATTAAAAAATAAAATAAAAATACAAATTTGCAAATTATAGAAAAAAGAATAAAATATTCTATAATATAAATAATTAAAAATTTAAATATATATTGGGTACATTATAAATTCATAATCAGGTCATACAATATAAATTTTATCAATTAAATTTAATACATATTTATATTATTTTATTTATTATCCATCAAATCAATACCCATCAAAACTCCCAGTACCCCAACTAAACCCAAACACAAAAGAAACAACAAAATTCAAACACATTCCAAAATTCAAATAAAAATCAAACTCAAACTCAAATTCCCCCAAACCCCTATAAAAAACCACACCCTAAGTGAAAGTAAATTAAAAAATTGAAAAATAATTTAATCTAACAATATAAATATTACACATGCAACGAATAAAATATATAAATCATAAAAAAATTTGTGTTTTATTTAATTACATTTTAATGTTATTCACTTTGTACAGTTTCTGAAAAATATATTCCAATCATTCATAAAATATATGCTCATTTTGGTTAAAGACAAGTTTTAATGAATATAATATTATATTGGTTCATTGTAAAAATATTTTAGGAAGTATATTAGTGAAATAAGAAAGTGAGAGAAATTTTATGATAGAATGAACTTATAAATACTTGTGGTATTTTTGTAAATAAGGGTAACATTGAAGAATATAAATTAATCAATATGCAGAGGTTATTTATTATAAATGAAAAATACATCTTTTTTGTGTACAAAAAAAAAAAAAAAAAAAACAAACATTAATTTGGTGGATAAAGGTAGTACTATTTTTTTTTATTAAATATCAAATCAAAATATTATTTAAACTAAAAGTTAAATCAAACACCCACTTTAAAAAAGCAAACACACATATGGGTTTGTTTAGTTTTGATTTGAAATTAGAGTGGTGATTTGAGTTTTGATAAATAGTATTCCCTCAATCCTCGCTATCGTGTTTTATTTATGGTAGACACGAGAATTTAAAAATGATATAATTAGTAAATAATTAAGAATATATTAGTTAAAATAGTTATCGTATAATAAAATAATTTTAGAATAAAATTAGTCTAATTAAAATTTTAAAAATTATAAATTAAACAAAAATTAAAATGAGATTAAAAGTGTATAATTATTTTTTAAAAAAGAAAAGTGGCATAATAAATGAGACAAATGAAAATGAAAAGGTGGACAGTAAGTGGGATAAAGAGAGTATTTTGAAATAAAAAACAAACACAATTATTTTTATTAAATACCAATAAATTTTGAAATTTCAAACAATAAAAAATAAAAAATTTATAATTGTCGAGATCTTCTAAAAATATGAGCATATATTTACATCAGTCTATGTAAATATTACGATGAATATAAATGTTTAGTCAATATATATTTATAAATATAAATATATATACACGAGGGATAATTTTACATCACTCTATGCAAATATTACGATGAATATAAATATTTTTTAAAACTTCACATTTATAAATATATAAGTAAAACATTTTTAGCATTATAGTTTTCTCAACCTCAAATATATATATATACGAGGGATAGTTTTATTCTTATAGAACCTCGATCTCTTTCAATCGAATTCAACTTTTCTTTTTCAATCCGACATTATGAGGAACTCTACATCATCCTTGCAGATGGTAGAGCTGGCCAAACTGGGGGCTCTGAATGTTAGTTAAAATGAGCGCAAATTTTTCTCGCTTTATATTCAACTCTTCTAACATATCGGTTACTTTTATGCTTTCATCACAACCCTTTATGTTAATCCCTTATATGGTTGTTGCCTTAGAGACTAGATCACTGCCTTTTAAGATGGAAAGGCAGAAGCTCTGCCTTGTCATCAAGTGTTGGAAGATTGGTGTAAGAATTTTGGAAAGAAAAATATTATCTATTTAGATTATAATTTGCACTATGCTATCTTAATCTCACACACGTTGTGCATTATATAGTTTTGATTACACCTTTAGTAACTTTCAACATCCAGTGATCATTCTCCACTTATTGTAAAATGCTCTATCGGTCTTCCGTGGCATTACAGAGGTGCTAGAGCTTATCTAACAAGCCACCTCAGTGATGAAAAGAGAGACAATAATGACCTTGAGGATTCGAAAAAGTAAACTACTTAGGTGGCTAGCTGGAATTCAATGAGTTCCGTATGAAGTAGACTCCTTACACCTCCCTTAAAGTTGATCTCCAATGTGATCTTCAAGAAGAGAAAACCTATTGGTGTCAATGGACTAGAGATAGGTGGATAAAGAAAGGTGATTGCAATACCAAATCTGCAGTTCCATGAAGTCAATTCAACCATCAGTTGCCCCAGGCATAGATGGCTTTCTCTATCATTTCTTTTGTCAACACTGGGAGATTCTTGGAGAAACTATTTCAACTTTTGTTCGTTCGGCTCTCACATTCGGTTCATTCGATAATAAATTCTTTCGATCTCTTCTTTGCCTTTTTCCTAAAGTGGAATGTCTAAAATACTTTGGGCAAATTAAACCAATCGACCTATGCACCACCCTCCATAAACTAATTACCAAGATCCTGGTTGTCTGCTTTCGACCATGGCTTGGGAATTACATCAGCCTATTGAAAGCAATTTTTTCCCCTTATTCAAGAAGTTATTGGTATTTTCAGAAATATTGTTGGGTGTCTTAACGGTTTTGTTGCTAAACTTGACTTAGCTAAAGCATATGATAGCGCCCATGGACCTTTCTACACAGATGCCTGACTGAAATGGCTATATTGAAAAATATTGTTAGATTGATTACGTTATGTGTCACCTCTAAAAAATATGTGAGACTTTGGAATGGTTCTCAACTTCTAGAATTTATTACAGGAAGGGGATTAAGACAAGGTGACCTGTTTTCTCCACATCTATTTGTGATTATAATGGAGAAATTCTCTTAAGGCTATTGAAAAGGCAATCATAGATTCCCTATGGCAACCTCTTCTTATAGCCCTTAAAAATGTTTACCAAAATCATCTGTTCTTTACCGGTGATATTATTCTTTTCTCTCATGGCTCAATTGACAACGCTATGAACATGCACTTTTACTGGACGTATTCTCTCTTATATATCTCGGGACTTAAGATTAACTATATGCCTTGCATCCAACAGTTTGCTAGATGACACTTGCTAGGAGATAGATTCAATACTGAACATTCAGTTTGTTTCGGACCTGTTTTCATATTTCGGTTTTCCGATCATTAGAGAAAGATGCTCTAAACATTCTTTCCAACCTTTAGCTGACAGAATTTGCAATAAAATCTCTGGTTGAAATGTTAGGCTATTGATAAGGCTAGTAGATTAACTGTTGCCAAGGCTTTTTTTTTAGTACATTTCATATATATCAGATGCAACTCCTATGGTTTCCCCAAATTACTTGTGATACCATTGATAAGATAATCAGATCTTTTCTATAGAAGGACCATGTTATGAGAGGGTTGCCGCTAGTTGAATGGAAAAATATTGCTCGGCCTAAAGCCAAATGGGGACTCGGCATAAAAAAACTCCTGAGATAAACATTTCACTCCTGGGAAAGCTAACTTGGGACCTTCTCGACAGGTCTCGTAAGACTTGGGTTCCAATTATAAGAAGAAAATTTAGCACCGACATATCTATGGTGCATGCTCAACTAAGACGGCCATTAACCATTTAGAAAAGCATTAAAAAGGCAACTTCAGCCCTATCAAATGGCTTCCAAATTTAAGTCGCCAATGATAAGAGTACCTTTTGGTACTCCAGTTGGATCAGAAACTCCCCTTTGAGCTCAAGGATTCCCCTTGTTTATATCGATGACACCTCTCTTACTATACCAAACCAGGTTTTGGGTTCCAAAGACTGGAAGTGGCATATGATATATAGTTGGATGCCACAAGTGATGAAGGATAAATTGAATAAAAAACGAGACATATTTCCTGATCTCGATACATCTGACTACTGACATTGGAAATTTTCAAGTGACTGATACTATTCAGCTCGACAAGGATATCACTGGCTAACATTAGTTGATAAGCATTCTACTGGCCATTGTAGCTGGTTATGGAAGCTTTAGGTACCATAAAAAATTAAATTTTTTGATTTGGTTATGTTTCTGCAATGCCCTCACAACATGCAACCTTGTGCATCGCCACAAATTAAAGAACTCCTCAACTTGACCGATATGTAAAAGTAATCCAAAAACAAGCTATCATCATATGTTTCAATGCACATGAAATATTGCAATCTAGGCGAGATTTAGAATTCGTAATATTCTTTCAGATGTCCTATAAGATCCTATCAATTTGAAGCAATGGATCAAACAAGATAAAATCACTCGACCTACAACGATGTGGTCTATATGGATAGCCAGAAATAATTTTATTTTTCATCGTCTACTACCTCGAGCAATGGAGACATGTACCAAGATTTACTTCTTGGAAAGCTTTTTCAAAAGATCTTTAATTTTCTCGCATTGTACATTCTTTATCCTTCACCTTTTCCGTAAGTTTATTTTTTCACATGTACTTTTCAGCCTTTTTTTCAAGTGCTAATAAAATTTCATTTTCAAAGTCATTTTACATTTAATCTTCTTTGGCGAATTTTCCATTAGTTCTATTTTCACATATACGAAACATTCTTCTAGGGGATTTCTGGAGTACCCACAGGGGACCTTTATCCATTTTCCAATCAATTTCATCAAACCGTCACCAAATTAAGAATATCTGGATTTTCGAATACAACAAGATCCAATAGGGAGAGTACTTGATCTTTAGAATAGAAAGAGAGTGCCGATGATCTACGAGAGAATATACGATATAAGATTTTCTTATATCTTGTGTTGTTAATAATAATAATAACAATAATCTATAATTTTGATTGTATTCAAATTTCAAGAGTATCTATTTCATGATGCAAGAGAATATTGATATAACACTAAAAAAACTATACAATAATAATAATAATATGCAAATTTGGTTGTACCCAATAGGTATCACATATTTTCTTCATATTATTATTAATGGTATGTGAGGTCAATAATAATATTATTATATAGTGGGATTCAGTGCTGATCCACTATAATCAGAAGTATGCTGATCCATTATGGGCCGTTAGATTACAAAAATTATTCTAATGACTTGTATTATTTGAGAGGTATAAGTGCAATTTTTTTTTTTTATCTTTCCTTAATTTATATAACCGCTTCTGGCTCATTTCTCCTTCCTCTTAGCGTACGTTTAACATCCAACACAAAAACAAAGTGACATATTTCAATAAAATTAATGGATGTCATCGATAGAAACGAGCCAAATTTATTTGTCATTATTCCAATCTCAATCAATTACCCAAGAAGCAACGAAGACATCGAAGAAATTGGAGCTTCAGATACTTCATCTCTTCGCTCAACAACCTAATTGATTTCATAATTTTTCAAGATCCGAAGAGTATCCAAACTATTAGAATATTGTTTGCATATGTTAAAATTTTAGATAATATGTATTAGCGATTGGATTTGTATCAAAATATGTAAATTACTGGTGATTAAAATAAATTAGCATCCAATTAAGTTGAATTTAGCATTTCTGTGTTAATGGAAAGTATTTCGTACTATATTATACAAACCAATATAAAACTCAACATTTTCTAAACTATGTGATAACATTTTAATATTTAATAGACAACATATTTTTTGACATTTTTAGCATCTTATATAAATAAGGATCCATTGCTTGGCATACAATAAAATTAACAAAATTGTATAATTTTTATTATGAGTATGAACATAATAGGATTTTGCAGTCGGGATTAAAATGCAAAAGAACAAAAAAAATCAGCATTAATTGTTGTATAAAAAGACTCAAATTATTGTTAAGTAAAACAAATTTGTATTTCGTTCAATTGAATTTAGCATTTGTGTGTGCATGAAGGAATATTTCATTTTATATTATACAACCCAATACAAAATTCAGTATTTAAAAAAATGTGTGACAATATTTTAATATTCAATAAACAATATATTGTTTGACGTTTTTCAGCATCTAATATAAAAAAAATCCATTAATTGGCATACAATGGAATTAACAAAATTAGATAATGCCAATAATTTCGATTGTGAGTATGCACATAATAAGGGCTTGTAGTTAGGATTAAGATGCAGGAAAAAGTTCAGCATTCATTATTGTATGAAAATACTCAAATCATTGTTAATTAAAATAAATCAACATTATATTTTATTGATTTAAGAATTTACATGTGCATAAAGTGCATTTTATAATATATTATTCAGCACGACATCAGCAGTCGACATTAGCTTTTCCACTACTCTTCTGATCACCATCTCCACTCTTCTATCACCATCGCCGCCGTCTTCTGCTCAATCATTCCATACTACTAGAACGACAAGGTGTCATCCACTATCAAGTCACTCAACACCAACGTTCTGTTATCCACCACCAATGGTGTTCCACCCATCAACCAAGAATACAAACTCTCCCGGGGAATGGAGATAACCGCCAAGATAGCAGCAGCGGCGGCAACGGAGATAGCAGCAGTAGCCGCGGAGGTGAAGACAACAACAGTAGCGTGGATAACAAAAAGAAGGCGCCGGAAATAATTGCCCTAGGAGAAATCTTAATTGGATAAGATAAATTAAACAAAATGACAATCTCACCTCTACTTAATTTACACCATCGATTTTATATCAAATTTAATTAACAGCTGAAATTAAATCAACACCCTACCGATGGATGTGCCAATCAGCACGGGATCCATGGCCTATAATTATGGGGTTTTGAGAGAACCTTATTCAGATAGTATTCAAAGATAAATTGTAGATATTTTTGGAAGTAGAAGTGACGAAACCATCTGTAAAACTCCGGAGAGGGGGGAATATCATTTCATTTTTATCTATTTGATATTGTTTTTTTCAATTTCTCCATGCTAAAGAAGAAGATGGGAAAAAATGGGAAAAATTAAATGTTTTGAGAAAAATTCAACAAAACTACATAAAATTCAACCTTTTTAACTAAAAAAAAATTAAAAATTAAAGTCTAAAACTGCAAATAAACAAAAACTATACAAATTTATATATCTTTTACAATATAAAATAAAAAAGTGAGGGGTACTTTAATAAAAATTTCATAATTTTATTATTTTTATACTAAAAATACATATATTTGGGGGGAGCGGGGGTGGGCTGAAGGTCAGCTGCTTCCTAGCTCCTTAGTATTTCCGTCACTAGGCAATAGTTCAAAGATGTCAAATTATGTATAATGATATATACATATATGTTTTTCTTATACAAGTTAAGTCTCTACGGAATAAATTGATTTTAATATAAAATATATTGATACTCTCACCATAATTTATACTTATAATAAAAAATTATATAACATCTATTTAGTTTTTATGTTCTTTGTCGCGCGTAGGATAGTCATTGTGTGAACATCACATGGAGATAAATCATAGAAATTGCGACTTTTGCAAACGTGTAGGATACATTTTTCAATGAAATAAATAAAAGACAAAAATAACAATTGGTTGTACGTGAAAGATATTTTTTGCAATTTTCTCTGAGTTAGCCCGCTTAGAACAACCCGCCGGTGTATTGGGTTTGGCTGACTAAATTTTAGTCCATCCCACCGCGGGTTGGCCCGTAAACAATCTGTTTGTTCACAAGTTATGGCGGGTTGTGGACTAATCCACTACTAGAAAAATGGTCATTTGTAGCGAAATCGCATCCGTTATAATTTTTTCGTTACAAAAGATATTTTTTGTTCCGGTTATTACCGTAACAAATTGTGTTTTCGATTTGGTCAACCTTTTTCCTTTTGTTGCGGTATTGTTTCGTTACAACTACAAAATAATTTTATTTTAAATTTCAAACTAAATCTAAAATAATATATCATATTTAGAGAAGATATATATCATATATAATACATATATAATACATACATAAAACTTATATATTAATCTATACAAATTAAAATAATTATTTATTTAAAAGATAAAATTACTATATACAATTAAAAAATATAAATGAAATAAAATATTCAACTTTACCATTGTATATAGTGTTAGATTTAGTGCTGGTTTCCTCCATTTACAGTAAACTAAAAGCTTATTTATTAGATATTTTTAATAATTTTTAATAAAAATATTTTAATATCTATTTAGTCCAAAAATTAAAAAAAAATAAGTAAATACGAAACCAAACTTACTAGTGTTTTTTAAAATTAATAGGCACAACCAGTATGAAATTCTAATTTTAATATGAAACCAAACATACTAGTTATGTTATTATTGTTAGCTTGCTAATTGTTTTCTTCAATAAATGCTTGTTTTTTTGTTTGAAATTCTAATTTTAATATGTTCTTAATGTGAAGAATTAGGGATAGGAGAACCAAGCTTGAGCCAGATAAGTGTATATTGTGGATGCTAGCGATATTGCATTTCAAGTGGTTTTATTAAGTTTCTTAATTAAGTATGTATAGGTGGGCATACTATTTGTGTTTTGTTTGGGGGCGTAGACACTTGATGACAACATTTGGCTTAATATTTAGAGAAATTTTCTCATAAAATTACTTATTCAATACTTTATACAATATTTAGCTTGCATTGATCGAACAACCACACTTACGGTAGACAAACAACTATCTAATGCTTTATAGTTGGTCAAACTATTCATCGTCACTTATCATGGATTTCTCTTATATTTTAATGAATTGTCCCCTTGATATTATCATGAAAATAAGAAGTATATGCACAATGAATGCAGGAAGTATATGCACAATGATTTGATGCGAAACTGAATCTGATACTTTTGGACATAATTGTTGAACATACATTCTTTGACAAATTTTTGAATATTACTTTGTAATTTTGTTGATAAAACTGAATATGATACTAAAACTAAAACTAAATATGATACTAATATCTTGTAATTTTGTCATTTTTGAATAATATTTTGTAATTTGGGGACCACTTCCAAATTTAAATCCAACTGCCACCACATAAATTGCTTTCTTCTCCAAACCTTCTAGTAGCTTTTGTATATATGTATATATATATATATGTGTGTAAGAAGATAGTGGTGCATTCTGCTGCAGTTCATGTTCCATGCTGATAAAACACAACAACTACCAAAAGCCCAGTCTAAATATACCATCATCACTGATATGTATAATATTGTTTGTGTTTTTTCTGTTACTCGTTATTGATTTTATAAAGTGTTATGCTGATTCTTCGATCTACTCATATGCATTATAGATGACATGAGGCGTCTTTGAAATTGAATAGGTGTGTGATACCCGCCATTGAGGGACAACGTATTTTTGGGCAGAAGTCTAAGCGTCGATCCAAGCTTGCTGCATAATAGTAAGTTATTCATGCATCCATAGTATATCACATTACTTGTATAGTTTTTATGATATGAACATTCGAATTATAGTGCTGATATTCATATTTTTAGTTCAATACTACTATTTTCGGTGGTTATATAAGCCGAGGCAAGTTAGTATTAAGAACCAACCTGAAATAAGTTATGTTAGGGTATGAAAATTATTTACATGGCACACTATTAAAGTGGTACTTATATCTTGATCCACATTACAACATGTGTTTAATTTAGTGCATACGATTTATGTTAATGGGATTATCAAAATTCTTCAAACTTTTTCTTCTTAGATGGACAAGAGTTGGATTGACGAATCGAACCATACTTCGTCTATTTATTTGGATGGTGTGATACAATTCTTAAACTATGCTTTTCGTGGGAGGGACATAGACTCGGTTGTATATTGCCCATGTAGGACTTGTTTAAACCATGCCATTAATACTCGTAGGGAGATATTGCTTCATTGCATTAGATACGGGTTTGACCCGTCTTACAGGGTGTGGACTAGCCATGGTGAAGTTATAGGTGAAACATCAACTAGCACAAAAGACGGGCTTAGGTCAGCACTGTGGGAAGATGACCTAGATATGCTAATGCGCGATTATGCTATGCCTGACCACCTGGGTGAATGGATCAATGAAGGCAACACTGCGACCGATGTAGGTGACGACCATAGAGATGACAACAATAGCGGGTGGAGGCAAATGCTTGAAGACATGCAAAATGATCTTATCCAAGGGTGTAAGAAGAATAGCGGGCTTTCATTTATTGCACGTCTCTTGCATTTGAAGGTTCTATGTCAGTGGTCTAACCACTCGGTCGACCTACTATCAGAAAGGCCTTGTTGAGATTAGGGAATTTATGTCTCAATTTAGGTGTGACTGCGCTAAGATGTCTGAAATCAGAACCATCCGTGCTGAGATGTCTGCTTTGTTGAATTCTTCCCCGCGTGCCTCGATACGGGGCCCTGTAAGAATGCATATCTCGTGTATTAGTTAGTTTTGCATTGTACCATTTGGGGCGAGTCATGTCTTTTCATACTCACCTGTCTTGCAGTATTCTAGCCGCACAAATGGAAGGTCAGAGACGCTGGGGACTGATGTCCTTAACCCGTTGACGGTTAGTAATTTTTCGTTGCTAATTTTATTTGTATTTGTTAACTGAATCACCCTTTAGATAATAACATCCACTACTAACACATCACCACCACCTTCGAGAACATGCATGTAGATTATATGATTGACATATGATCACGTTTTTCATGTAGATCGGGTCTCGTATTCTTCTCATATTACATGGTTTGGAAAAATGCGTTGTTGGTGAGGGGGTGTTGCTATCCGATCCTACCCCAGGTTTGTTTTCAACCTAGTTATATTTTCTATATGAAATCGGTTTTGGTTGCAGCCATTTTGAGTAAAACATATTCTATGGTTATTAGTGAGTCAAAATAGTAATACATGATACGGTGACAATGATACTTATGTGGAACTGTAATTGGGTGGTTGTTTGCTCTGTATGACCTTGTTGGGTAGCACATAAATCTATATTTAAATATTTTTGTAGGCTGGTGGGTAAATTGATTTTTGTTTCCCCAAACCACTTTGATTTTTGATCTAACTTATGTGTTAGGTATTTGGATACATTAACACTCAATTAATTGTTGTTTTTAAATTGGTACATATTTAAGTTGTTTGTTTAAACAAACAACTTTCACATGTATCAAATAAATTGATCACGTTGCTGGTTGTTTTATACTTGTGGGGTTGTACATATGTTGGTCTGGATGTCATCAAGATAGGATCCATGCTATAATTATACTTATACTAATCTATGTTTTACAATTTTGATTACGCTGTTGTATGGATGGCTAAATTAGGCGATTATCTCCGACATTTTCTTTTACGTATGCTATAATGTTTTAGTTAATATCTTTAATATTTTATATTGATTAAATATTTTATGAATTTTATTTTCTTTCCGATGATTTGCACATGTTTTTTTTATATGTCCGTAGGTGACACTGTTGACATAGTAAGGGTTTTTGTTACAACTGCTACTGTTCCGGAGGCTGCGCTTATTCTACGGACAACATCTGGAGCACAAACACTCGGTGAGGTTGTCCGCGGCGAGTCAATCGACTGGACATTCAAAGACGTACGCAACCACATTTACAAGATTTTCTATTGGATTATAACTTAACCATCTCACAAATAAATTCTTATATAATTTTACACAATGTTAGAAGCTTGTTCGTCGCCCGTAACTACAGTGTACGGCCACTTTGATGCTGTATGGGGCTTTGCAGCATGGCACGTAGTTCTATGATGATTGAATTTTATTTGTGGATTGATGCTAACTGAGTCCTTTATGTTGGTTGAACTTGCTGTCTCTACTACATTTTGTGTGTTTGTTGCTACGCTTTGCCATATATGTTAGGCTATATTGCGAAATATTTATGTTTCTACACAGTGCGTACTTGCTACAACTCATGGTGATACAAAATTGCCGTAATATTTCCATATTTTGTAATGTCATTTGGCAGTATTTTCTCACAGCGTACAGGTTTTTCAGTTCCAAAACAATTTTTTTAGGTTATTATTGAAAAAATAAGGGAACTCTTTTCGATACAAAAAATTGGTCGTTACAAATACTGGTACAAAAAATATTAACTAGGTTTCTGAAATCCAACTATTGTAACAAAATTACTATCATAACAAAAGCCGTTACAAGTGGTTGAGCATTTATTGTAACGATTCTTTTATAACAGTAAATGTCCGCTACAAATAAATTGAAAGTACAATGATAGCGTTACAAACACTGTTACAATAAATGCGTTGACCGCCCATTTTTTGTTGCGGAAAAAGTCGGTACATAGACTTTTTGTAACTCGAGTATATGCACCGATCAAAATCCGGTACAAAATCGTTACAAATAGCTTTTTGTACCAAAAAATGGCTAACCGCTACAAATGGCCATTTTTTTGGTAGTGATCTGTTCCACTAGCCCATTTTGATATGTCTAATTCTAGCTAGGTTCTTGCAAAATAGCTAGAAAATTGTAAGAAAAAAATGTAGAAGTTACTAAAACTGCTAGTTGAATGTCTTCTATAATCAATTTTACAAATGATATATAATAACATCGCTACTTTTGATGTAGCAATATAAAGGTTATGACGAGGTCGTCAAAAGCGACGAAGAACCTACACTACCACCAGGTCCGATTATGGAATTTGCATTCATAAAAGATATTTATGTGAATGATATTGATTTTTCTAATATCTTTGCAAAATGTGCTACGCATGGCTTTCGTGATTATTATTTGCACGATGGGTATTTGTTTCGTGTGAATCGTTTATGTGTACCTAGGTGTTCACTTCGTGATGTGTTAGTGGTTGAGGCACATGAGGAGGCTTAATGGGTCATTTTGGGCGTGATAAGACATTGAGTGCATTGCATGAACACTATTATTGGCCTAAAATGAAGCATGATGTGGAGTCTTATGTGAATAAATGTGTTGTTTGTAAGATTGCAAAGTCACATGCACAACCACACGGTCTATATACACCCTTACCTATTCCAGAAGCACCATGGACTGATATTTCAATGAATTTTGTTATGGGATTGCCTAGGTCTAGGAGATGAAATGATTCAATTTTTGTCGTGGTTAATAGATTTTAAAAAATGGCACACTTCGTTGCATGTAAGAAAACCAATGATGCATCTCATGTTGCAGATCTATTCTTTCATAATGTTTTGAAATTGCATGGTGTCTCTAAGACAATTGTGTCGGACAGGGATACAAAGTTTCTTAGTTACTTTTGGAAGACACTTTGGGCTAAATTGGGAACTAAGTTGCTATTTTCTACATCTCATCATCCCCAAACGGATTGTCAAACTGAAACAGTGAATAGAACCTTAGGGAACCTACTTTGTGTCTTGATAAAAAAGAATTGCAAAAGTTGGGAAGAATGTTTGCCTCAAGCTGAATTTGCATATAATCGTACGTTGTGTTCTTCGACACACATGTCTCATTTTGAGGTTGTTTATGGCTTTAACCCTCTAACACCTTTGGATATGTTACCATTGCCTAGCAATGAGTATTTTAATGGTGATGGCAGGAATCGGGCTGAATTTGTGAAGGAGATGCATTCAAAGGTTCGGGATAACATTGCAAAGTCAAACGCTCGGTATGCTAAAAGTGCTAACAAAGGTCGTAAGCATGTAGTGTTCCAACCAGACGATTGGGTGTGGTTGCACTTGAGAAAAAGTAGATTTTCTGAGAAACGGAAGTCTAAGCTGAGCCCAAGAGAAGACGGACCTTTCCAAGTTGTGGAACGCATAAATGACAATGCCTATCGTATTGAGCTACCGGGTGAATACCAAGTTCATAGCACATTCAACGTTGCTAATTTAAGTCCTTTTGATGTAGGAGATGAACAGGCTATGAAAATGGGGGATTCAATTTTTCAAGAATGAGGGGATGACGAGGTCGTCAAAAGCGACGATGAACCTACACTACCACCAGGTCCGATTACTTGAAACCGTGCCAAGAAGTTTCAAACTAATATTATGGCATTAATTCTATACTTGGAAGAGGAAAACATATATAAAGTTGAAGCATGGAGGCCAATGGGAAGAGCGTTATCAACATTGGAGTGCATCCACCCTTGAAGACCACAATTTATAATACCCATGGGAGTTTCTACTCACATCATTACCCATGTGGGATAAGAGGTGTTTTATTTTATTTAATAAAGTGGGTCCCGTCAATCTAATTAATTGGACATCTCTTATTTACTTAATTAGTGGGATATAAATAATATATTTTTGTCTCACATTGGTTGTAGAGTCTTTTTCCAAGCTAGCCTCCCCTATAAATAAGGCACTTGGCTTCACTTGTTAGACACCTTGAAATTGAAATTATATTGGAATTAGTGTCTGAGCGAGGGTTACCCTTGCATACGCGTATCAATCTCAAATCGGGTCCTTGGGTTGATTCCTTGGGTTCGTGGCTTCCAAAACCGACCGGAGTTTCTAGCCAAAATGTTCGAGTCTCCATTGGTTTAGAGGTGTTGGGTCTAGACAACGCTTGGGTTCACACCAATCGATTGACGAATCGGACACCGGTAATATCTTCTTCTTTCTTACTTAGTTTTTTTTTATTTTTTGAATTTAGTTTTAAGTTTCGGTTAGTATAGTTTAGTTATTTGGGTTGCGTCATCAATTTGGTATCAGAGCCCGTTTTTATCGGAATTTTTTATTCCGGTAGTATTAGTAGTCTTTATTTCATATTGTTAAATTATGTTAAGATCTTTTAAATTTTTGTAGTAGCATTATCATTGTTGGGCAAAAAATATTTATATACTACAAAAAAAAACTGCAGAAAATTAAAAACAAATATTAAAAAAAGAAAAATAAAAGCCCTATTTGAAATATATTGTGATTTTGAGTATTGTATCCACTTGTTTATTTGTGGATATCGATTTTCTTGCGGTTGTGCTTTCATTGTTGGTTCGTTGCTATTGTTGAGTTTGGCTTTTTGGGGTACACTCGTCAATTTATATTGGCTATATTCCGTGAAGTTTAGTGGGCTATAACTCGATGGGCTTACCAAGGACCGTGAAATTTGAGCGCGTGTGTAAGACGGAGAGGTAAATTACGTGGGTATACATGAGAGGGTGAGGAAATCATTTATCTAACCATCTATATATATATATATTTCCAATATATTTTTCTATCGCATGTGAGAGAAGTGACGAGGAACATGATATGGCATCCGTATCAAGCTTTGACCCCAAAATGTTCGTGAAAAATATGATGGTGGAAGTACAAAGGGTACTTCGACATGAGGTTGAGGGACTCCATGCCCAAATAAATAAGTTGGAAATATCGAGGGTAGAAGGAAATGCAGCTCCTCCACGTCCGCACAATGGCATTCCACCTTTAGGACAATGACGTCCCGGGAATACTCTAAGGCATGAACGAGTTTGTAATCTTATCGAAGATGATCGTGACATAAATGAGTATGATGGAGAAGTAGAGAGCAATGTTCCCTTTCGAGCACGACGAGGGGCACATAGGAGAGATGACAATGATACAATTCGCTCTATGAAAGTCCAAATCTCAGCTTTCTACAAGAAATATGATTCAGAAACATATCTTGATTGGGAGCGGAAGATTGAGCTGATCTTCGATTTTCAAGATTTGGATGGTCCACAAACAGTCCAAGTTGCGGTCTCCGAGTTCAAAGATTATGCCATTCATTGGTGGGACAATATTTGCCTCAATCAAAGGTGAGGTGGAGCACCAATGATTCAAACATGGGAGGAGTTGACACATGTCATGCGAGCTAAATTTGTGACGAGTTCGTATACGCAAGAATTGCATGTTCGACTGCAATCAATGAAGCAAGGAAATAGGACATTCGATGAGTTCTACAAGGATTTGGAGGTGACTTTAAAGCGAGATGATGTTTGAGTGAGTCAACAAGCCACGGTAGCGAGGATCTTGACTGGGCTGAATCGAGACATTGCTGACAAAGCGGGATTGTATCGTTTTGATGATATTGATGAATTTGTGGAACGTGCTATTACTATTGAGAAGCAATTGCAGCGTAAAGGCAAACAGAAAACATTTGGTACAAAGCCCTTCACACCAAATTATACCAAGAAGGATGACAAAACCCAAGTGGCCCAAGGGTTCAGTAAAAGAAAAGGTATTATCAAGGATGACACGCCACGGAAAAAACATGTTGGATCTGATCCGGAGAAGCCGAGGAATCGAGATATCATTTGCTTCAAGTGTCAAGGTTGAGGCCACATTGCAAGTCAATGCCCAAACAAAAAAAAACGATGATCCTCAATAAGTTTGGGGAATACGAAATGGAATCTGAAAATGAGGAGGGGGTTGATCAAAGAGTAAATGAGGAAAATAACACAGATGATGACTCTGATTCTGGTGTTGGTTTGAGTTTGGTTACCTTACGAGCCTTAAGCACTATGTCAAGGACCTTTATGAGGAACAACGAGAAAATCCCTTTCAAACTCGTTGCATAATTGGAGGCAAAGTGTGTAGCCTCATTATTGATAGTGGGAGTTGCACAAATATTGTAAGTGAACTTGCTGTTCAAAAATTGAATTTGCTAACAACACCCCACCCCAAACCATTCAAATTGCAGTGGGTTAGCAATTGCGGAGAGTTGAATGTGAACAAGCAGGTGACGGTTCCTATCAAGATCAAAAATTATGAGGATGAAGTCGTATGTGATGTGCTACCGATGCAAGCTTGTCACGTATTACTTGGGAGACCATGGCAGTTTGATAGAAAGGCTCATCAGATGGATACTTGAATAGATACTCACTTGAGTTTGGAAGTAGAAAGATATGTTTGAAGCCGTTGTCTCCAATGGATGTCCATGAGGACCAACTCTACATGCATCGTCAATTTTAGGAAGAAACCAAAGAAAAGAGAGAAAGAAAAAATAGTGAAGAAAATAAGAGTGTAAAAAGTGAGCATGGGAGTGAGAAAAGTGAGAGCGAAAAAAATAAGAGTGACAAAAGAGAGCAAGTGAGTGAACAACGCAAGAGTAAGCTTGAAAGAAAAATGCTTGTGAGCTTGAGAGAGGCAAAAAATTTGAAAGTTCACGAGGAAAGTTCTTATTTACTTTTGATTAAACCTGTTTATTTGTCTAAGCAAGAGCTAATGGAACTCCCTTTCAATGTTGCTTCTCTTTTGTATGAATATCAAGATGTGTTTCCTGATGAAGTAACCGGAGGATTACCACCTAATCGGGGCATTGAGCACCAGATGGATCTCATTTCGGGTGCATCAATCCCAAATCGTCCAGCTTACAAGGCAAGTCCAGAGGAAGTTAAGAAAATACGTAAGCAAGTGGATGAGTTGCTTGACAAAGGCTGGATTTGCGAAAGCCTAAGCCCTTGTGTTGTACCGGTTCTTCTTGTCCCAAAGAAGGATGGTGGATAGAGGATGTGCATCGATTGTCGAGCCATAAATGCCATAATGGTAAAGTATCGACACCCTATCTCTCGTTTAGATGAGTAGTTAGTCATGCCTTTTGGCCTTAGAATGCTCCAAGTACGTTTATGCGGTTAATGAATCATGTATTACGTACTTTCATAGGGAAGTTTGTTGTGGTTTACTTCGATGAAATTCTCATTTATAGTAAATCAATGAAAGAACATGTAGAGCATATTCATAGTGTTTTGGAAGTGTTAAGAGCTGAAAAGCTTTATGCTAACCCGAAGAAGTGCGACTTTTGTGTCGACAAATGTATTTTTCTTGGTTTTGTTGTAGGTGCTGAAGGGATAAGTGTAGATGAAGCTAAAACACAAGCTATTTGGGATTGGCCAACACCTAAAACGATCAAAGAAGTTCGTAGTTTCCTTGGACTTGCAAGTTTTTACCGCCGCTTTGTGCGAGATTTTAGCTCCATTGCAACACTACTGACTGATCTTACAAAGAAAGATAAACACTTTGATTGGGGAGTTTCTGAACAAGCATCTTTCAATTTACTTAAGAGAAAACTTACTAATGCTCCTGTTTTTGCTCTACCGGATTTTACTAAGCCATTTGAATTGGAATGTGATGCCTCAGGAATTGGAATTGGAGCTGTTTTGATGCAAGGAAAGAAGCCGATTGCGTACTTCAGTGAGAAGCTGACTGGGGCTGCCCTCAACTATTCGACGTATGACCGAGAATTGTACTCGTTGGTTCGTGCACTTCAAACATAGCAGCACTATTTGCGATCACAAGAATTCATTG
Organism: Andrographis paniculata; assembly: GCF_009805555.1. Taxonomy (NCBI): domain Eukaryota; kingdom Viridiplantae; phylum Streptophyta; class Magnoliopsida; order Lamiales; family Acanthaceae; genus Andrographis; species Andrographis paniculata. The sequence goes on along the minus strand of NW_026137583.1, from coordinate 1,939,040 downwards.
TTCACACTGACCATGAATCATTAAAGCATTTAAAGAGTCAACAAAAGCTTAGCAAGCGGCATGCAAGATGGGTAGCATTCGTGGATAAATTTCCTTACTCGATTCAGTACAAGAAATGAAAGGAAAATGTTGTAGCTGATGCGCTATCAAGGAGGTACAGGATGCTAACCTTGTTAGAATCTAAGCTTATGGGATTTGCATTTATAAAAGATATTTATGTGAATGATGTTGATTTTTCTGATATCTTTGCAAAATGTGCTACGTATGGCTTTCGTGATTATTATTTGCACGATGGGTATTTGTTTCGTGTGAATCGTTTATGTGTACCTAGGTGTTCACTTCGTGATGTGTTAGTGGTTGAGGCACATGAGGAGGCTTAATGGGTCATATTGGGCGTGATAAGACATTGAGTGCATTGCATGAACACTATTATTGGCCTAAAATGAAGCATGATGTGGAGTCTTATGTGAATAAATGTGTTGTTTGTAAGATTGCAAAGTCACATGCACAACCACACGGTCTATATACACCCTTACCTATTCCAGAAGCACCATGGATTGATATTTCAATGAATTTTGTTATGGGATTGCCTAGGTCTAGGAGAGGAAATGATTCAATTTTTGTCGTGGTTGATAGATTTTAAAAAATGGCACACTTCATTGCATGTAAGAAAACCAATGATGCATCTCATGTTGCAGATCTATTCTTTCATAATGTTTTGAAATTGCATGGTGTCCCTAAGACAATTGTGTCGGACAGGGATACAAAGTTTCTTAGTTACTTTTGGAAGACACTTTGGGCTAAATTGGGAACTAAGCTGCTATTTTCTACATCTCATCATCCCCAAACGGATTGTCAAACTGAAACAGTGAATAGAACCTTAGGGAACCTATTTTGTGTCTTGATAAAAAAGAATTGCAAAAGTTGGGAAGAATGTTTGCCTCACGCTGAATTTGCATATAATCGTACATTGCATTCTTCGACACACATGTCTCCTTTTGAGGTTGTTTATGGCTTTAACCCTCTAACACCTTTGGATATGTTACTATTGCCTAGAAATGAGTATTTTAATGGTGATGGCAGGAAATAGGCTGAATTTGTGAAGGAGATGCATTCAAAGGTTCGGGATAACATTGCAAAGTCAAACGCTCGGTATGCTAAATGTGCTAACAAAGGTCGTAAGCATGTAGTGTTCCAACCAGACAATTGGGTGTGGTTGCACTTGAGAAAAAGTAGATTTCCTGAGAAACGGAAGTCTAAGCTGAGCCCAAGAGGAGACGGACCTTTCCAAGTTGTGGAACGCATAAATGACAATGCCTATCGTATTGAGCTACCAGGTGAGTACCAAGTTCATAGCATATTCAACGTTGGTGACTTAAGTCCTTTTGATGTAGGAGATGAACAGGCTATGAAAATGGGGGATTCAATTTTTCAAGAATGAGGGGATGACGAGGTCGTCAAAAGCGACGATGAACCTACATTACCACCAGGTCCGATTACTTAAAACCGTGCCAAGAAGTTGTAAACTAATATTATGGCATTAATTCTATACTTGGAAGAGGAGAACATGCATAAAATTGAAGCATAGAGGCCAATGGGAAGAGCGTTATCAACATTGGAGTGCATCCACCCTTAAAGACCACAATTTATAACACTCATAGGAGTTTATACTCACATTATTACCCATGTGGGATAAGAGGTGTTTTATTTTATTTAATAAAGTGGGTCCCGTCAATCTAATTAATTGGACATCTCTTATTTACTTAATTAGTGGGATATAAATAATATATATTTTTGTCTCACATTGGTTGTAGAGTCTTTTTCCAAGCTAGTCTCCCCTATAAATAAGGCACTTGGCTTCACTTATTAGACACTTTGAAATTGATATCAATTAAAGTTTTCTCTTTATTCCATTATATTGGAATTAGTGTGTGAGCGAGCGTTACCCTTGCATACGCGTATCATTCTCAAATCGGGTCCTTGGGTTGAAACCTTGGGTTCGTGGCTTCTGAAACCGACCGGAGTTTCTAGCCAAATTGTTCGAGTCTCCATTGGTTTAGAGGTGTTGGGTCTAGGCAACGCTTGGTTCACATCCGATCGATTGACGAATCGGACACCGGTAATATCTTCTTCTTTCTTACATAGTTTTTTTTTTATTTTTTGAATTTAGTTTTAAGTTTCGGTTAGTATAGTTTAGTTACTTGGGCTGCGTCAGGTTACCATCCTATTAATATCAGAAGTCCTAAATAGGTCACTGTAGAGACAAAAATACTTGGAACCTAAGGTTGAGAACATAACAAACTAAAACTATTTTAAATATTACATGCACCGCTATAATTTCAAACAATAAAAAACAAAGAAAAAAAACCACTTACATAGTAAACTTTTGAATGGGTGCTTTAGACATCTCTGACATTTCAACCAGAGAAATTATTTGGCTTACTTTATGTTATTTGACAAGTACTTCAGACAAAATATCCAACATGAAAAACTATTAAAAAAAATAAAATAAAATAAAATACACCATGCTTCATATGTAAAGAAACTTAAAAACATGCTTCAAATTAAAAGAATTTGACAATAGTTTAATAAAAAATATAACATATAAGAAAATTATGATAAGCCACAAAAATACGTACCTAGCTTTATTACCCAAAATTTATAAAATAAAATCGAGGATCATTTTCTGGATCAAGTTCAACCATTGCAACATCAAAATCTTCTTGAGACAAATTAGTGTTGGTCCGACGCTTCAAAATATATTTATCAAGTATGCTTGTTTGACAAGTATAAGCATACACACTAAAAATATGTTTACATAACATATGACTAGTTTCAAAATTATGACATGTGCGTTGAAATTTAGCTATGTGACTGTCAAGTTGAATAATATGACCATTTGAGTCACCACTAGACCACTTTCAAAATCCTCAGCAAGATTTCAGATTTCGAAATTCTTTAATGCATCCAACCTACAATTGTCCTCGCATCTATTTGGAAAATATTTTAAAATTTTCATGTGTGTATTAGTAGCTTGTTTTAGCAATAGATTATGTAGACTGAAAAGTGAAGGCTTCTTATGACAATATTCAATATCATTTGTCTTCTCCTTTGCCCTCCAATGCTTTAAAATTGTTTTATAACTATGAACCCAATGTAGTAAGGTAGATGTGTTATTTTTCATTCTCAAATTTCAATGTTCTATAAGTGCCTTCACTTCGATATGTTGCCATGAGTCCTGTAGAAAATATATCAAGATTAAAAGTTGTTGATCATTTTTGCCTTATTTTATACATCATAGAAAGCCATTCCTTTTCCAACACCATAATCATCCAAAAATATATTTCATGTTGCTTCAGACTCATCTTCGGATTTACATAAATTCATACACTTTTTTTTTTCCACAAAGATTTGAATTTCCCATTACTATTTAAATTTCCAAAGTGTGAAAGGAGCATTTTGTCCAATATGCCATTGACATAATCAACAGAAAGCATCGGGAAAACTACAATGTATTGCATTAACCATTTATTGACTTTCATAAGTGAATATTACTCTAGGTTGTTGGTTTCCCATTGACTCAAGAAATGCCTAAAATAGTCATTCAAATGATCTTTCTGTCCCATCTTTAAAAGTTACAAAATCAAATATGATATTCTCATTGTGATGATTAATACCAACGAAAGGGGAACACACCAATCCATGTTTATTTGTATAATATGTGATGTCAAAAGTAATAACGTCCTCAGAGCAAGAATAATTACTTAAACACTGAGAATCTCTAAAAAACGAGTTTAACATAGAAATGTCTTCATTATTGACTTCCATATTCCAATAAACTCTCGAATTGAATTTTTCCTAAAATATTAAACCACTAAAATTGCATCGCCACCATTAATTTTACATCTTTTCTTATTTTCCATGTAGCTTCAACAATTGTATCTTTTTTCAGTATACCAAATATTGTTATCTCCATGAGCTATGGTCTTCATTAGCTTGTAAGTATACCAAATATTGTTATCTCCATGAGCTATGGTCTTCATTAGCTTGTAAGCTTTAGTGGGTTGCATATCGACATTTAATAAAATTCTATATGCAATTCTATGCTCTTTATTAATCCACGTTGTGAACACAACAAATAAACCTCATCAAGATCATACAAAAGCATGATTATGCTCCTTATTAAAGATTGTAGTTCTCCATAAATTTCTCGCACTATAAGAAATCTTTTGGTTGGCATTATATCAACATCGAGATTTTTTTTTCATAATTGCTTATTTTTTTGTGAATATTTTATTGTCCTTTACACCTTCACAAGAACAATAGTACCATTTTCTAATTAAAAAAATTGGATTGTTTTTTGCTATAAATATTTCTTTCATTTCTCACGTTAAATCCTTTCATACGAGTATATTCTGAATATAAAGCATACGTGTAACATCATCTTCTACAATTTGTCCAGGAAAGATTTTATACACTAGTTTTTTAATTGAAAAATATTTTGCTTCTATATTCCTTATAATGTCAAGATACTCGTTATCTAAATCCAATTCATCACCAACTTCACTTGTAATATTTAAGTTCATATCCAGTTATAAAATAAAATGTGCAAGCACTTATAATAAATGCAATAACCTCGAATCAATTTTAGCCGAGAAGCATAGCCACCGGATGATGATCACATAACATAATATTGGCTTGTATTATATAGTAAGATCAAATTCTTGTCTGGAAGCTTCCTTAAGCGCTGCAAGAAAATTAGTGAAGTAATTAAAATTGTCTTAGTAGAATTTTTTACATTACTATAAAAAAAATATAATTAAATTTTTTTTTAAAAAAAAAAGGGAAAAAAAGAAAGAAAATCAACTTTAAGAATGGTATATCGATTCTTGATCAACATATAACTTGCACTGGTTGAAACTATTTTTTTTTTTTTTTTTAATTTCTCGTGCTGTTTCTATGTATGGAAAGGAACATATATATGCTAATTAAACCCATGAACAAACTAGGAATGAGAAATTGAAAAAAAAAAAAATGGATGAATGAATTGAGTGAGATTGGAGCAGGGAGGGTGAAAATAAATTACACAAGAAAAGAAAAGTGAATTGTGATTTTTTTTTCCTTTTTTTTAATGGATTAAATACAATTTTTATTAAATAAAAATTATATATATTAAAGAATTAATATGGACCAAATCGCTATTATATATATATATATATGATATTCTTTTGCACCAGCTTGTCGTTATTTATCTAAGTATACGAGTGTAATAAATACAGCCAAGGTCCACCAAGCTAGAGGTGGACACAGTTCGGGTATTTGTAAATATGCAGGTATTTGATATCCCAACTGAATCGAACAAATACACGAAATCGAGAATCGTATTTGAATCGAAAATTTCGATTAATCGAAAATATTTACAATATTTGCAAATAATTCGAATCGAACCGAACCGAATAAATACCTGATATCGCAAATCGTATCCGAACCGAAAATTTCGGTTAACCGAAAATATTTGTAATATTTGCAAATAATTTAAACCAAACTGAACCGAAATTAAAAATATATATTAAAAAATAATTAAAATTATAATTAAATAAAAATATTTGCAAATATTTCAAATATACGAATCGAAATCGAACCGAATATAATTATTAATATAAATTTTAATTTTTAATCTATAATTATTTTTTACTATACAATAATTATTTTTACTAATACACTTTTTAATTATTTACTAATTATACTTAACTAAATTCTCGTATACCTTAATAAGCTCAATTACATGGGACGAAGGAAGTAGTATTTTTCAATAAAATTTTTATAATTTATTGTAAATTTGATTAATTATATTTAAAAAATTTAAATTAAAATATAAAAAATATGTTTTTAAAAAACTTGATTATATTTTAAAATTTTAATTCAAGGATAATATTTCAATTAAAAATAAAAATTACATAAAATTATTTGTATTTTATAATTTATTTTAAAAGTTTATAAATTATATTTAATAATTTTAGTATAATTAAAAAAATTTATATACTTTTATTTAAATTTGGTATATCAATTTTAAATTTTAATCGAAATATAATATATAAATTATAAATAATAATATAATTATACTTTTAAATTTTTATTAAAAATATAATATATAAATTAATTATTTTTATATTATATTATATTTTAGTATTGTATTTATTATTATTATATTAAGAATAAAATAATAATTTAAAAAAGTGGCAGAAGCAAATATGAACAAACTATTTTTATTTTTTTTTAAATAGAAGTAAAAAAACTCCTGAGAGAAGCCAATCAGACGGAGCCTTGATCATGTCGGTTATGATATTTTCAACCAAACCTATTCTTGCACCAAATACAATTTTATAATATAATATTCTAGTGACCATATATATACCAAAACCCTAAATCATGCAAACCACTAATTTTGATGGTTTTCAATATGAACAATTACACCTCACTACTAAACCATATATATATATATATTACACCTCGTGTCCTACATAATTGGTTCATATTTTTTATTTTCATTTGTCCCACATAATTTATTTTTTTTTAAATATTATTATACACTTTAATCACATTATAAATTTTATATTTTATAATATTTTTAATCTTAATTAAAATATTTACTTATCTTAATCTTAATCTATAATTATTTTTATTATACAATAATTATTTTTACTAATATACTTCTTAATTACTTACTAATTATATTTTACCTAAATTTTTGTATCTAGACCCATATTTCCTGGGATTGAGGGAGTATGACATCAAGATTTACTGTTGTTATTTTTTCAAGTGCATTTTGGCTAAATATTCAATTGAAGTTAATAGCCTTCAAATTAAGTCTCTAATGCATATCACATTAGGCAGATTATTTATAGGGGTGTCGATTCGTGTTTTTGGGTCGTGTTCGTGTCGGGTTAAGCCATGAGGATAACAAAAAAACTATCAACCCGAATCTGATCAGAACCCGAAATCTGACCTGAAACCCTAGACCCAAATACGACACGAATTCTTTTAGGTCGGATTCAGGTTGACCTGAATTAATTTTAGGTCATCCGAAACCCAAACAAACCCGACCCGAAAATTTTTAAAAAAATTAAATTGACCTAAAAAATATCATTTTTATTTTAATTTTTATATTATTTTATATTTAGAATAATATAAATATTATAAATTAAAATAATAATAATAACAATTTCAGGTCAACCCGAAACACGAAACCCAAAACCTAACCTGATTTTTATATTTTATGTTATCAGGTCAACCCGAAACACGACCCGAACACGACACGAATTTTTTTGGTTTCAGGTTCGGGTTGACCCGATTTTTTTCAAACCCGATATACCCAGATCCAAATCTAAAAAATTTCAGGTCGAACGAGTTCGATTTTTCGGGTCGGATTTACTTTTGACACCCCTAATTATGTATAACAGGTAATTTAACTGTCATTGGATCGTAAAAGCATCCATATTGAATAAATCCTTCAATATTTTCTACCCACAACAAATATATGTATCAAAATAATTTATTTTTACAATTAAATCTAAATAAAAATGTATAAATATATATATTATTTTATGTGAAAAATAAAATGCTATGAATATAAAAATCTAACAGATATATATAATTACATAATAATTATTAATAATAAAAATTATGATTTTTTATTTTTTTACCCCATATAGCTCCCAAGAGGAGATATCTTACGGTTTAATTTATAAAGACTTAACTGATATATTATTTATGTTTTTATTTCTCTATCATTTCCAATATAGCTGCTCTAAGAATTTGTCTTTAAAATAAAAAACAAACAAGTCCTGTACATCTATGAAAATAAATTCAATATATTATGTGATTTCTTAGATTATAAATATAAATAAATTAAAAATATATTTATACTCAAATATAAATTCATTTATTGAAAAAATAGATAATATTAAAATATATAAATTTCTTTTTTTATTTATTTGACTTTAAGAGTGCCTTTGGCAATTAATTGATAAGTTTTAGCTGTTAGCTGATTCAATTAGCTATTAGTTGTTAGCTAATTCAATTAGAGGTTTGTATTAAAGTGTTTAGTAAAACAAACTGTTTGACATTAGATGTTTATACATAAAAATGACTTGCTAAAGACATTGATATATTATTTTTTTAAATATTTAATTTTGTTCATTTTGGTTTGAAATTTATGAAAATTTTTGTTATTAATTATTGAAAATTATAAAAATATTATAAAATATTTATTTTTATTTTTATTATTTAGATTTGAGAAAATTATTTTTACTAAAAAATAATAATTTTTTATTAAAATTATGTAAAATATAAAATAATAAATTTTTCTTATATATTTTTTTATTACGTTAATTATTTTTTAAATATATATAAATAAATTAATAATATTTATTTTTTCTATTTGATTTAATTTTTAAAATTTATATATTTTACAAATAAAATAATTTATATGTAATAATTAATAATAATTATTATTTTAAATTTATAAAAATAAAAATATAATTTAATAAATTAAATATATTAAAAGTAATTAATAAATACTGCTATAAAAATATATATGTATAAAATAAATAATTAAGTTTTAAGGGTAAATAAGAAATGACTAAAATTAAAATGAAAAAGTTGTTTCAGAAGATAAACTTCTTAAAAATTAGTTTTTTGGATCCAAAAAGTTCTTTTAAAGAACTAATCTACCAAACACCTACATTAATTTTTTAATTTTTTAACCGATCAAACAGCTAAAATTTGTTCAATAAAGTAAAAATTCTTCAAAAAGCTGTTTACGAGACACCCTCTAAAAGATTAGATATCCTAATACCCATTTAGGTTGCAATTGCTAAACAGACAGATCTATTATTATTATTGTTATTATTATTATTATTATTAAAGGCCAAAATATTTGGTCATAATGAAAAGAAAAGCGTAGTTAATTAAGGCGGTGCACATGCCAATCAAATTAATCATTAAGATGCTTTAGTGCCCTTGCTTTTACATCTAATAATCCCTTTTATTTATTTATTTATTTATTTATTTATTATTATTATTATTATTATTATTATTCAACAGCATTTAGACATCTTTTTGAAAACCCAATCATATATAGTCATAATGCGTGTAGAATTTGCCACTCATTCATCTTTTAACTTTTGATCCTTAATCAATGCGATTTTTATTTTTATTAGTCATTTTGTCCTATAATACTCTTTCCGTCCCAAAAGTATAGTTTTATTGTGTTGGACGCGGGATTTTAAAGAATATGGATATTATATTGATAGTTAGTAAAAAGTAAGGATAAATGATTTTTTTTGCCTCTGTGAGTATATTAGTGTAAAAAGTAGTGACAATTGTGTAATAATAATGAAAAAGTAGAGATAGTTTTATGGTAATATGATTATTTATAGAAATGAGACTATTGTTTTGGGACGGACAAAAATGATAAACAAGATTATTGTATTGAGATGGATGGAGTATATCTTTATTCTTGTAATATGAAAATTTAACTAAAGTACAAATAAATTTAAATAATTATTATATAATAAAAATAATTATAGTTTAAAATAACTAAATTGTTAATTAAAATTAAAAATTATAAAATTTAGAATATGATTAAAATATATAATTATATTTTTAAAAAAATATGGAATGAAAGGATTATTACATTTTTCTAATTGATACTATCATTGTATTTATCAGGTAAAACGGGCTAATTATATATGATGAAATAGAATTTACTAAAAATATTTAGTAATATATTAATGCTAACAAATACTTCTTCCTTCGGTAAAATTATATAAGTTTGTTTTTGGATATAGAAATTAAAAAATAATGATATTTTAATATTATAGTGTGGTAGATAAAAATAAATAAATCAAAGATATTATGAACAATTTATTAACTATTTGGATATTGAGTTTGGGTTTTGAATAGTAAAAATTTTAAATTTGAATAATTCTATAGTGTTATAGAAATATGTGTTGATATGCTATTTTGAATATAAAACTTATTTTTAGTATAATATAAAAAATAAAAAATAAATATTTTTTCTTTGATATTGTTTAAGAATTTTTTTTTAATAATTAGTAAAATTCGGTGTAAAATCTTCTAACCAAACATACCTTAAATGATTTTTAAAAGGTGGTGGAATAATTTTAAAAAATAGTGACAACTTGATTATTATTTATTAAAGTTTAGGCCATCTCCAACGCAACCTCATATTTTTTAGGTTGCAGCTCTATATTTAGAGTTGTACATCTCCAATCCAACTGCATATTTAACACTACTTTTTGTGTTTGTTTGCACTGTAGCAACTCAAATTTTGGCGTTTTTTACTTTTTTATTAAATTTTTGCAAATTGTAAATTGGTCCCTATAAAAATTAATCTGTAATTTTTTATATTTTAATTGTATATATTTGTATTTTTTAATATAAAAAATTGTTTAAAATAATATATAAAATAAAATATTTAAAGAATATTTTTTTGGAGTTGAAAATATAATTGTGGGTTGAAGTTAAATTACTATTTTTAGAGTTATAACTGCGTAAATGAAGTTGTCCAATTGAAAATGGCCTAAGTAATAAAATTATTTATTGTAAATAAATTGTGCATAAATCTCCAAGTAAGCTATAGCCCTTAGAGTTATTAGATATCATTGACTCCAATATCTAATATATTTTTTAACTTTTTTTTTTTTTTTATTCTTTTGTATTCTTATTATTTTTATTTTATTTTTGAAATTTATTGTATCCAAATTGGACTATGTCAAGTGAATCTAATCAAGCAAAATCTAGAGTTTGGGAACCAAACTTTATTTTGATTATTCGAATGTACCAATTTTTTTTATAAAATTATATTGATAATCTCTACTTTTGTCCTTGCTCGTCGGAGAGCTAAATTTGCTTCAATTTTTTGTCTCTTGATTTCGTCAAATCAACAACCAAGTTAACACTCGAAGCAATTAATATTTATCACTACTAGAAAATTATGTTATAGTTGCGGTAAAAAAAAAAAGTCACGGTTTTAATACAAATTAGTAATTTTTTACTAAAAAGTCACGGAAAAATATACAGAACTATTTTCGTGAAATTTTGCTGGTGACTTTTTTTAAGTGGTGACATTTCTGTGACAATAAGTTATAGAATAATACCATGACATGTTCGTTATTTTATATACCAACAGAAGCTGCAACAAAATTTCGTGAATATTTTATAATGGTGACATTTTTGTGACAATAAGTTACAAAATAATACCATTACACCTCTGTGATTTTATATTAACGAAAGTTATAACAATTCCGTGATTCTATTTTTGTGAAAAAAAATATAATTATATTATAATTTTTGTTCAATGCAACCACACACGATTATTTTTTTTCGGAATTACTTCGTACAAGACCTGTCATGCCAACTTAGTTATCTCCTCTAAATATTACTTTTTGTTTGTTATTATATTTTAACTATATAAATACTATTGATTATAAATTTATCTTTTAAAAGTATATACATATTTATTTAATATATCATCATGAATTTTTAACAAAAAATTGAATAGCTACGAACGATATTGAATAAAGATATTGAAGATGATTTTATTATTTTGTTATTACTTTGAATAGCTACCAACAATAATAAGAAAAATTTATAGTCGTTTTCGTTACTTATGTTGTGACATTTGATTTTAAAAAGTCACGAAAATTATATTATGACAATATCTGTAATAATTTAAAATATTGGAAATATTTTGGTTATTTTTTCAGCAACTTAAAATAGTCAAGAAAAAATTTTCGTGACAATTTTTGTGACGAAATAGTCAAAAGACACAAAATAGAAATATCTTAGATATTTTCGTTATATAAACCGTTATTTTAAATAATCACGAAAAGTTGTTTGTAATTTTTTCTGCAAATATTACTTACGGAATAGTCAAAGCAATATTTGTATCGAAATTACTTTTAGTTGTCACGATTAAAATTTGCGACAAAAAATTTCCGCAATATGAACATTTTTTCTAATAGTGTATCTTACAATATAATGTAATTAATTAAATAATATGATTAAATAAAATTATTTATTTTGAATAGACTTTTTTATTTTCGAATATAATATAACGTAATTAATTAATCACATTACTTATATAATTAAAATATGATTTAGATATATTAAATTTATCTTATATTATATCCTTGAATATCAACCATTAAATTAATATTAAATCTGGTATGAAATATATATATATAAAATTACAATCCCTATCATACGATTTCTACGTCAATACAAAAATGGGTCTTGTCCCAGTTCGTTTTGGTATCATCAATATAATTAATTTCGCATTTATTTCATTATAATTTAAAATTTATAAAATATCAATATTCATATTTCAAAGTATGGGAACGAAAGTATAGTATGACAGTGAAGCCTTCAACCCCTACCTATATGTCAAGGCAGAGGCGGATGTACGTGGGCCATGGGGCTGGAGCCCCCCTTCCTCACCTCAACTCTTTTTAATTTTAAATTTTAAATTTTTATTTTATAATATATAATATAAAAAATAATAAATAAATTTAAAAATGAATAAAAATTGATAGGGTATTTATATGAAAATTTAATTTTAAATAAAAAAAGGTTTATATCGTAATAATTTTTTGATGCGTAAAAATAGATATGAACAAAAAAATAAAAAATAATAATTAAAAAAAAGAAAATTTTTCAAAAAACTTTCAACTAAATGCATAGGAGATGATATTTTTAAAAGCTATTTTTTTTAATAATTTTTTTTTACTATTTATCAATTTCATATAATACAAAATTATCTTATAATATGTAGTTGTTACTGTAAGTTGATATTTTGAAATATTTCAAAAAATATGATAACTCTATTGATAAAATTATTGGATAACAAATAGATTTTGATCGCTTCGAAATTTGAAAAATTAGCCCCCCCTCTCATCTCGGTCTGGTTCCGGCTCCGTGTCAAGGGATTCTATTCTCATCTTGTCTATTTCCCTTTAAAATATAAATAGGTATTTCATGTTCCCTCTGTCCAATTAGGAACTATACATATTTCTATTTTGGGATGTTCAATTACAAAGTAAATATTTCATTAAATACCTTACTTTTTTCCACAAAATACCCCTACTTTACATCACACAATTACTTTTACACCAAAAAATAAAGGCAAAAATGTCATTACACTACTTTTAACTACTCACTATAATTAAAATACTATTATTTCTTAAACACCGCGCCAAAAATAATTGTATACTTTATGTGTGCACGGAGGGAGTATTATTTAAGCTATCGTGTGTTCTTTTTATTTTTTTATATCACATGTTTTTTTAAAAAAAATTAATATATTATATATATTTATTATTTTTATATTATCTACAACTTTTTATATTCTATATAAAAAAAAATTTTCAAAAAATTAATACATTACACACATTCATTATTTTTAAAATATATTTTTGTATCAAATATTTTCTCCGTCCACTAGTAATTTTTTTTATTTGACTTTTTTCATGCGAATTAAAGTAAATTAGTATTTCACATATATACATATAGTGAAATAAAATAATACTATATTGTCTATATTACTTTTTATATTAAAGTAAAAGTAATGTGAAAAGTAAAAAGTATTGGGGTGTGTTTGGCAATCAGTTGATAATTTTTAGCTATTAGCTGATTCAATTAGTTGTTAGCGTTTAGCTGATTCAATTAGTTGTTTGTATTAAAGTGTTTGGTAAAATAATTGTTTGATATTAGCTGTTTATATATAAAATGACAATTGAAGACATTTATATTTTAACTTTTAAAATTTTTTAATTGTGATTTTTTAGTTTTAAAAATTTTAAAATTTATGTTATTAGTTATTTGAAATTACGAATATATTATAAAATATTTTTTTATTAATTTTAGATGTGAAAAAAAATAATATATATTTTTATTAAGAAATATGAATATTTTTTTATTAAGAATGATATAAAATATAAAATAATAAATTTTGTAAATATATTTATTATATTAATGATTGATTAATTTATTATATTTATAATTTCAAAATAAATTTATTTAGTTTATTTACTTTTAATATAAAAATAAATTAATAATATTTTTATTTTTATTTTATCTTAATAAATATATATAGTTTACAAATAAAATTAATTATATATAAATTAATTAATTTAATTTTATAAAAAAAATATAATTTAATAAATAATACTACCTCCGTCCCACATACAGTATCTGCTACACTGTAGACACGGTATTTTAGGAGGGGTGTACTTAGTAGATAATTAATAATGTATTAGTGAAAATAATTATTCTATAATATAAATAATAATAAATTAAGATTAAAATAACTAATTAATTTAATTAAATTTTTTTAAAAAATAAAAAATTTAAAATGAGATTAAAGTGTGTAATCATTTTTCGAAAAAAGAAAGTGATATGGTATGTGGGACGGACTGAAACGACAACGTAGATGAGACGGAGGGAGTAATATATTAAAATAATTTATAATTATTACAGTAGATAATATATTTATGTGTATGTAAAATAAAACGTTGGGTTATATAGCTTTTCAAAAATTAGTTTCTTGGGGCCAATAAATTATTTCAAAAAATTAATTTACCAAATAAGTAAATTAACTTTTTGACTGGTCAAACAACTAAAAGCTGATAAATAAGTTCTTTAAAAAATTGTTTGATATAATAATTAATATTAAAATATCAACACGCAAAAAATAAAGAAAATCTTAGAGCCATTTTATTTTACTGTTGGTTAGGATTGAAAAATAAGTTGTCAACATCATCAATTTTATTTAAGTTTTACAAATAGAATGCTTCATTAAAATTTTACAATTTTTATTTATATACAACATAAAGTCATCTGCACAGTACAGTAGACATATACAATTCTTGGAAAAAAATTTTAAAAAACGATTAAGTTAAATTCTTAAATAAAATTGGAAACCTAGCCAACAACATTGGCAATTTTATTTCGTTTTCATTAGTGAAAAAAAATACTCCTTCCGTCATCGGAATTGAACCATTTGATTAAGGACACGGTATTTAATGTAAGAATGTTTAATGAGTTAATAATAATTAGTTATGATATTATTATATTATTTTTTTGTATAATTAATAATATTTATAGTTTTAAATCAAATTTAATATATATGAATAAAAAAATTAAAATATATGTTTAAATATTTAAAAATTAAATAGCAATTAAAAAATATATGCAATATAAACATCATTTTGTAGAGAATAGAATCTTCTATAATACAAGTAAATAAAAAAAATATTATTGTTTATTTATTATTAACATAAATCAATTTTATAAAAGATGTGTAGTTTTAAATATAGATAAAAATATTTATTTTTTTTTAGGAGAGAAGTAGAAATAAAGGGGTTTTGAATGGTCCTACGTCATTTATGATGTTGTATGTTATGTAGTTAATTAACTTGATTTATATTTGTTAAATATGTTTTGATTTAATAATTTTTATCAAAAATAGAAATGTGTCAATTGTTACGGAACAAACAAAAATAAAAATAGTGTCAATTGTGGTGGAACAGAGGGAGTATATGGTAAATTATATAATATATTATTGTATTTTAGTAACAATATACAAAATACATAATTTTTTGTTGATTGTGTGAAATTCCTTGTAGTATAAGTACCCACAAAAATCTTGTTCGTCCAAAGCTAATGTTTGGTTGTAAACGCATATTTAACTATTCAAATTTTATACAAATAAAATAATAATAATAATAATAATAATAAAATATCTTAAATTATTTTGAATAAAATAATAAATAAATAAATAATTTTTCAACCATCAATTTGATAGTTTTTAGAAACAAACTGTTATCTAATTTTTACAAAAGTAAAAAATAAAAATTGAAGACTTGATTAATTATTTATTATTATTTTTAATCAAATAAGGCTATTTAAGATATTTAACTTCTTTTATTTGTATAAAACTTTTATAATTATGTGTATATTTATAACTAAATATCAATTTGAGAGAAATGGTATTTTGTGCATACTTTTATTTAATATAAAAAAGTTTTACTCAATAAATAAAATATAAAATTTTATATATTTTTATTTAAACCGATAGGTAACATGCAATTTACCCAAAAATATATTAAAAATTTTAAAATATTTATATTTATTTAGGTACGATGTCATCTACATAATAAATATATGATTCTTAGGCGTCATTATATTTTTTATAAAAGAGAAAATTCTATAGATAATTTATAAAAACACAAAAATGATTTATATGTTGATATAAGGGTGTGTTTGTTTGGGATTTTGGATTTTAATTTGGGATTTGAATAGTAAAAATTTTGAATTTGAATAGTTGTATGATGTGACATAAATAGGTGTTGATGTGATGTTTTGAATGTAATTTTTAGTATAATATAAAAAGTGAAAAATATGTGTTTGATTTGATATTTTTTGGGGAAAAAATAGGATGAACAGTGGAAATCTAATCCAATCCCCTAAACAAACACACCCTATAGTGTCAACATAGACACTACACGATCAATACGTGGATGCAGCATGGTTTGTTCAATACCACTTATCTTTGTAATTTATCCCTGTAAATATGAGTAGACGCAATGAAATGTGAGATATATCATTTATTCCATCAATCTCCATCTCCCCCCTCTCTCTCTCGCTAATGCTTATCCAATTTACATTCAAACATACACCCATGCAAACACACACATATATATATATATATACTAGAACCCGGCGCGCGATGCCGCGCCGGTGTGTACAATAAAAATAATTTCGTATAAAACATATACATACATATGTAAAACAAGTAAACAAGTTCGATATGATTGCAACAAAATCAAAGTAAAACAACCTTAACATTTAACTCAAAATGTGATGCAAATTTTAAGTCACTTACTGTACTTGGAGAGATCAGGAATGCTAGTGGCTGGAAGTGAGATTGAAAGTAAGAAAGCTAAGCCTAAACTATAGACGCCTATTTTCATAAAATGATTTCAGCTTAAGAGGGTAGTTTTTAGCTTATTAACAGCTTTTAGCTGTTTGGTCAGTAAAAAAAAACTAAATTAGTTTTTTGAAAGAGTTTTTTGGATCCAAAAAGCTAATTTTTGAAAAACTCATTCACCCAACGTTTTAAAAGAGTTTTTCATTTTAATTTTGGTTATTCCTTATTTACCTTTAAAACTTAATTATTTTTTTATACATATAAATATATTTGTATAGTTGTATTTATTAATTATTTTTAATATATTTAATATTAAATTATATTTTTATTTTTGTAAATTTAAAATAATTACTATTATTAATTATTACACATAAATTATTTTATTTGTAAAATATATAAATTTTTAAAACTAAATCAAATAAAAAAAAAATAAAGGTTAATAATTTATTTATATATATTAAAACAATAATTTAACATAATAAAGATATATATACGAAAGATTTATTATTTTATATTTTACATAATTTCAATAAAAAATTATTTTCTCAAATCTAAATAATAAAAATAAAAATAAATATTTTATAATATTTTTATAATTTTTAATAATTAATAACAAAAATTCTCATAAATTTCAAACCAAAATAAACAAAATTAAATATTTTAAAAAATAGCATATCAATGTCCTTAATAATCATTTTTTATATAAACAGCTAATGTCAAACAATTATTTTACCAAACACTTTAATACAAACCGCTAATTGAATAAGATAGTCAAACCAACTAATTGAATCAGCTAACAACTAACAGCTAATTGAATAAGCTAACAGGTAAAAACTATCTGCTAATTGCCAAACGCACCCTAAGTAAAATAAGAAGACAGACATCTTCTATTCCAAAAAATTTAAAACATGCGGATGACAACGAAAGGATCTTTTTAGTAAATTCCACAAAAAGAAGATATGTTATATGATTATTACCAATCTTCTTTAAGGTGCGTTTGTTTGGGGATTGGATTTTAAATCCACTGTTCATCCTATTCCCCCCAAAAAATATCAAATTAAACACATATTTTTTATTTTTTATATTATACTAAAAATCAATTTTATATTTAAAATATCAAATCAACACCTATTTATATCACGTCATACAACTATTAAAATTTAAAATTTTTACTATTCAAATTCCAACTCAAAATTCAAACCCCCAAACAAACACAAATGTAAGTAATGAAACATCTACAAGCATCAATAAAGTCATAATATATTCTATGTAAACCAACTACATGTAATAAAAAAGTATTATGGTTTAAATTAATTAGTTACTGACCATGTAAGTAAAAAAAAAAAGGCAAAAATGCATAAGACCAATTTCACTTAAAAAAAAAAAGAGGCAAAAATGCATAGACCAATTTCACCTAAGGTGAAGGGAATGACAAAGATGTAAATAAGAGAAAGGGTAAAATAATAATTTCAAGTGGCAGAAGTACAATTTTTGTATTTATAAGATATAATATATATACACTTTATATTATACTCCCTCCGTCCCAGATACCGTGTCTGCTGCACCGTAGACACGGTATTTTAGGAGGGGTATAATTAGTAGATAATTAAAAATATATTAGTAAAAATAATTATTCTATAATATAAATAATTATAAATTAAGATTAAGATAACTAATTAGTTTAATTAAAATAAAAAAAAATTAAAAAATTTAAAATGAGAGTAAAGCGTGTAATTATTTTCCAAAAAAGGAAAGTGACATGGTATGTGGAACGGACAAAAACGGCAACGTGGACATGGTATCTGAGACGGAGGGAGTATAATATATACAATATATAAAATAGTGGTTAGCGTAAAAATAATTAATATTTCTATTAGCTAATCCTATATTAATATTACAACATTATACAATTAATAGAGTATTTGGTTACAATTAATAGAGTATTTGGTGTAAGCGTTTTACTCTTTCTTCCATTAAAAAATAATAATAAAATATAAAAAATACCTTAATTAGTTTTTGTTTTTTTTTTTAGCAAAAAAAATAATACCACAGCTTTTTACTATTTTTAATTATTTTTTTCTAATTTTCTTATTATAAAAGAAAAAAAGAAAGTAATACTCCCTCCGTCCCAAATACCATGTCCACGTTGTTGTTTCTATCCGTCACACATACCATGTCACTTTCCTTTTTTGGAAAATGATTACACACTTTAATCTCATTTTAAATTTTATTTGTTTTAATTTTAATTAAACTAATTAGTTATCTTAATCTTAATTTATAATTATTTATATTATAAGATAATTATTTTTACTAATATCTACTAATTACACCCATCCTAAAATACCGTGTCTACAGTGTAGCAGACACGGTATCTGGTTAAAATTTATGTTCAAACCAAATGAACTTGTTTTTACTACTACAGACAGCAAAAACAAATTAATTAGCTGAAAACAATTCAGCTTATTACAACATAAATATATATATATATATATACATACATGTATGTATATCCTCCTCGAGCACCATCCCAATTCCAATTTCAATTCCCCAACGGTCTATTACTACTATTATTATTATTATTATTATAAATATTTATTATAATTATAGATGGAGAGCGTAGTATAATTCTCATTATTAATATAATAATTTGATATTCATATATTATTAATTTGTCTTGTTGTGTATTGTCTCATATATAATGCATTCGCTTTACACCTTCCTTCACCTCCACTCTTACTACTGCCTACTGGTACTGCCACGCCCATTCTTCTCTTTCCACCCACCCCCGACTAAATAATACTCCCTCCGTCCAGATACCGTGTCCACGTAGTTATTTCTGTCCGTCTCATATACCGTGTCATTTTTTTTTTTTGGAAAATGATTACACATTTTAATCTCATTTTAAATTTTTTAATTTATTTATTTTTTAATTTTAATTAAACTAATTAGTTATCTTAATCTTAATTTATAATTATTTATATTATAGAATAATTATTTTCACTAATACATTCTTAATTATTTACTAATTATACTTCTCCTAAAATACCGTGTCTACAGTGTAGCAGACACGGTATCGGGACGGAGGGAGTAATAATTAGTTTAATTAAAATTAAAAAAATTTAAAATGAGATTAAGATGTTTAATCATTTTCAGAAAAAAAAGAAAGTGACATGAAATGTGGGACGGATATAAACGACAATATAGATATGATAACTGAGACGGAGAGAGTAATAATAATAATAACCAGGGTTTTGTTCTTTTAATTTGGCATATTCTTTTCTTTTAGTTTCTTACATGTTATTAATATTATGTCATATTATATACATGTATATTTTTTATAACACATAATTAAATCACAAAATGAGATATATTTTCTATACTTTCTTCATCTCCTTAATTAATTCTTCTAATTCTCTTTTGATGTACTTTTTATCACTGATTAGGGAAACATAATTACATTGTATGTATATTTTCAGACCGGATTCTCTGTCTCATTAACACACCTTATCCCCTTATCCAGTTATCCCTACGGTATATACATTATGTGTATATATTATATATAGATGTATGTATATATATATTATGTGTGTGGAAATATAGAGATAAAATTTATTTTGAGACAGAGAATTCCATACGTATGTTCTACATTATTCGTTGAAAAAGCTTCCCCTCAATCTATTCAACTGCTTTTTTCTTTTATCAAATAATCTATCTTTAATCCTTCTTTTACGTACCTTTATATATATATATATATTTATATGTGTGAGTATGTTAATTAATTTATTTTATTTATCTGGAAATTTCACTACTTTTCCACATTTTTTAAAGTAATGTAACGGAATAATCAAATTTGTTTTTATAAATTACAATATAAAATCTAACTTGTTAGTACAATAAAGATGTACTTTACTACTAATATGGTTCTTGTGATAAAATTCTATTATAGTAAATACTCCATATTTTGACTAACGTTAAGTGGAAGAATGAAGATGACTTTTTTTTTTTATTTATGATATTTGCTTTTATAGTTTTTGTTCTTGTAAATTGCAGAAAGTCTCAAACCTTTTTTGGAGTCTGAGCGAAAATAAATTATAAATTTTTATAAACATATGATTAAAATGTATTTTTAACAAGAGGTTGAACGTCACAGTATGAATAATGTCAATTTGAGAAAAGAAGATGAAAAACGGTCTATCCGGAAATTCGAAAAGCGAGAACGACTGAAGGAGGGTGAAAGAGATAAAAGAGAAGGTGAGATGAGTTTGGTCTGAGTTGGTAGGCGCAATGCGACAAAATGTGAGGTAAAGAAGTGTAGACAACGATTAAATTTGAAAAGATAAGATGAGACGTGGTTAGGAAAAAAAAGAGAAAAAAAATATATGATTAAAGTTTAAAAAATAATTTTAATAATAATTGATAATATTTTAAAATATGAATCATCTATTAATTAGGGTTCTGAGCAATTGCTCACCTTACTCCTCCTATAAGCAACCCCTTGGTAAATTGTATGTTAAATATTTTATTTTATACAAGTTGTTGAGATATTTTAGATATTCAGATTTAGATTTAGTAGATTTATGTCTAGATTTGATCTTATTCATAGATTAGATTATTTAGATTTGAATCTATCGAGAGTCTGTTTTGTATTACCTATATACAGAGGCTCTTTATTTTGATAATAACAAGACAATCTCATTATTTTCCCCAAAACTTTCTAACAGAAATAACTAGAGTTGTTTGTGATTTTATTTGTTGAAGTGTATGATCATTTTTTATTTTTTATCTTTTGCTCTAAATCTATAATCATACACTGGTTATCATTTTTGGTATATATATGTATGTATGAATCGAACAAAAGTATATAATGTACTTTCTCCGTCCTAGATAAGATGGACGCATTACTATTGATACAAAAATTTAAGTAACTTATAATTAATAAGTGTATTAGTAAAAATAATTATAGATTAAAATTAAGATAACTAAATAGTTTAATTGAGATTGAAAAAATTTTAAATTTTAAAATATGATTAAAATGTATAATCAATTTTTCAAAAAAAAAAGACAAATTATGTGGGACGGATAAAAATAGACAATATGGACAAATTATATAGGAGGGAAAGAGTATTATAGCTAACGTCTAAAACTAGAAATCGCAAGAATATAATCTAACAAATAAAAAAGGCAATTAATTTGTGAGAGAAGGGAAATGCAGAATGAACACGAAATGGGAAACATCAGACATGGCTGCTCAAGGCATCACGTAATTATATTCTCATAATAATTATCAGGGAAAAAAAAAAAAAAACATAATAATCATGATAAATAGATACATTTGTATTTCTCTTTTTGGGTGTTTTGTTTCTGGGCTTTATTTTTAATGGCAATAATTGTTGAATGCCATGGGTGTGTTTCTTTAGCCCAAATAATTCAGTATTTTATTATTTGGTCTTTGTATTTTTTTAAAAAATATATATATATTTTTTTATAAATATTCCATCAAATGTTATTTTGATATTAAATTCCAATTAATTTTTTTTTTCAAATTAGTCAAAAGAAACATACCTGGACCGTCAGTCCATAATACTTGTTGTAAATTAGTAGTAAATATATGATAATAGTTAAATATTAATTTGTTAATCTTATCCAAATTAGTAACAAGTAAACTGAAAAATATTAAAAATGATATTTATTTTGTTATTCACTTTTCTTTTTGTTTTTTATTTTTAGTTGTTATAAAAATTATTTTTGTTCTTTAAGTAAAAAAACAAAATATTACTCATTCTGACCAAATTCAAAGTATTATTTTTACCCCGTACCATTATAAAATATATATATATATTTTATTTTAGAAAAAGCATCATAAAACAAAATTTTCAAAACTTTTTAAATATTTCCATTAACCAATTAAATTATACTTATTTTATTTATTTATTTTGACAGGGTGAGTATCTTTTTTCTTTATTATAAAAGAAAAAAAAATATTTTTACAAAAACCCACTTTTCTATAACTTATGGGGTGAAATGAACATAAATATCAATGGCGAAGCAAGTAGTTAAAAAATACTCCTATAATAAAATTGTACTTACTTTGTCCGCTACTGAATTTTCTATTTTTCATTTTAATTAGTTAAATCAAAATTTTTATTTTTTTTAGGAAAAAGTAACTCCTATTTCACTTTATGCAAAAATTAAATAAAACTTTTAAAGCACACTATTAGACATCTAACAAATACTAATTTATTTTAATTTGTATGAAAAATTAATAAAAAAATAACTAATAAATAGAAAAGTACAATAAGAAAATAAATAGAATGGAGAAATTCAAATAGAGGGTTGAAGAATGAAGACTAATAAATTCCTGTGCAGCGAATGAATGGAGAACTTGTACCTCAAGGCACTTATTCCAAGGCCTACTATCTCAAAATGGGCACCCTCTCACCCCCTCTTTCTTCCTTGCTTTTGGCATCTTTACTGTTTCTATCATATACATACATGATACATACATATATATATATATACACACACATATGTATACAATATGAAAAGAAGAAAAGGTTGATGAAATTATAGCAGATGTGAGGAAAAGTGAGTTGTTACATGATTTCCATTTGGAGGGCCCTACGCTACTCTTGATCTTCTTCCCTTGTAAAATCCCAAAGCTGTGTGTATGTGTTTTTCGAGCTGAAGAGATTTTAGAATCAAGGCAGGCAGGCAGGCACCCCACCCCACCCTTGTGTTTGTTGTTCGTCTATTTGAAGAATTAATTTCTTCCTCCAAAGGAGAAATTGAAGATCAGTTAGGGTTAGTGTCCGGAAAATGTAACTTAGCAGCTGGATTGATTGCGTGTTAGAATATTTTTCCTGCATTGGTGATTCTTTAGTTTCGAAGAATGCAGGATTTCTTCTTCTTTACTCAGAAGTTTTTTTGTTTGTAATTTTATCAGTTAGTTAAGTTACTCTGTTTGGCCACCAGAAAGTTTTTTGAGTGTTAATCGGTCTTGCAGCGATAAAGCAAAGTCATCACCATACAGTATGTTAAAATGCGTATGCCATTTTAGTTTCTTCTTTTGAAGCAGCTTGCTGCGATCGATCGATGCACGCACTTATTCTTTGCGTGAGCGAAACGAGTGCACTTACTTGTTATGCTTTACTTGCTAGATTCAATTTATCAATGCTTGCTTTTGGTTGATGGAGGAAACTTGACTGCTCTTACAAGGACAATCCATTTTTCTCGCATTCTTTCACGTTTGCATAAGTTATCCAGTTCTAGGGATTATTGGAAACGGAATCTTAAGATAATGTCAAGATATATATGCCGTGACCGAAGAACAAATCGAAGGTCGAATTTGTTGTTATCAGTTGTGATGGGAACAATTGGTTGTTGTGGACTGTAGGATGGGCGAGCAGCGTGCAAGTGCTGCTGCAATGCCGGAAGAAAGGGAGAATGGATCGTCGCAAAGTGGAGCTGCCGCCATGCCAGAGCAGAAGACTGCCAAGCTTTCTGCTAGAAAGAAGAAAGCCTTGCGAGCTCGCTATGCATACGCTGTTATCTTTCTGCTGACGAATGTTATTGCTTGGCTGTTCCGGGATTACGGCGAGAGGATTCTCCCAATGCTGCCTTGTAAGTTTGCCTATTATCTAGAAATTAGTTTCTCTGTTTTGTAGTCGAACTATATATTTACTCCATGGATGTTCTTACAGATTCGAAGGCCTGTGGAGCAGAGGAGAGAGAGTGCTACCATACGATGGGGGTGCTTCGTGTTAGTTTAGGATGCTTTGTATCCTTATTTCTTGGAAGCTAATTCTAACCATTCTTTGTTTACTCCACGACATGAATGTTAGAAGTAGAGGTTTCCCTTAACGTGCAATGATGATGATGATGATGATGAAGATATTCTTCTTGATCATGTGCCTAACAACATGTAACACGAGAAAATTAGATGAAGTTCGGAACACTTGGCATTCGGGATGGTGGGCTCCGAAGATCGTTATGCTGCTCATCTCATTCGTGATCCCATTTTTCATCCCGACTGATTACATTCAGCTTTACGGTAATACTTACAAATAGAAAGAACTTTTAAATGAAGTGGATGATGTTGCTGGAATTGACGAAAAAGCAATTGTTTTTTCAGGTGAACTTGCTCGAGTTGGTGCGGGGTAAGTTTTTGTTTCGTACACATGTTTGTTGTCGTCGTAATAGAATTGAGGGTACAATGCTATATAAGTGATGCAGCGCAGGGTGTTTTTGATTCTTCAGCTCATAAGTGTAATCGAATTCATCACCTGGTGGAATAACTACTGGATGTCTGATGACAAGAACAAAATGAGGTACACTTTCACATTATTCGAATCCTGTTAAAACCAACCTCTATGACCATGACAATCTTAGCTTGTAATGGAACTTAATTTGGGCTGTTTGATAGCTGCTCGATAGGGCTGTTCATGTCAACGGTATTTTATATCGGTTCGGTTGGTGGCATTGTGGCGATGTATGTTCTTTACGCTCCTAAAGTGTCGTGCTCGCTCAACATATTCTTCATTTCGTGGACTGGTGTTCTGCTGGTTGTGATGATGGTTATATCGTTGCACTCCAAGGTAAACAGAGGGCTGCTGTCTTCAGGGATTATGGCTTCTTACATAGTGTTCCTCTGCTGGTCCGCCATTCGGAGGTATACTATACACAATTCGACCATACATACAAAACATACATTGATCGGATGATGAGTTGATTAATGAATGACAGCGAGCCGGCAAGCGACAAATGCAGCCCTCAGAAAGGGGAGAAGGAACACCATGGTGGTTGGTCCACTGTAGTCGTAAGCATTTGAATTTGAATTTGGATTTGAATTTGAATTTGAATTTGGTGTTGATGGTGATGTGGATGACAGGGTTTCATCATTGCTGTATGTGCCATTGTAATAGCGACCTTCTCCACAGGAATCGACTCTCAGTCGTTTCAGGTACGAAGAAGATTGATACTTCAATATTGATCTGATTATAAGAAAAAAGGAAATTTAAAGAGCAAGTGAATCAAACACAGTTTTCCATTCCATTCCATTACAGTTTGGTAAGTCTCCAGAATCAGAATCAGAATCAGAATCAGAATCAGTAGAAGAAGAGAAGGGGGAGGTGCCGCCGTACAGCTATGCATTCTTCCATGTGGTTTTCTCTTTGGGGGCTATGTACTTCGCCATGCTCTTCATCAGCTGGAACTTAGGGACCTTTACTCCAAAGTAACATTTCTATTCAATAATCTTTCGCCTATTATGGCTAAATTGCACAAAATTTACACGTGATTTTACAAAATTGCGTCTGCCGTACTTCTAAAATTGCATCAAACTCTGTCGTAGTTTCATAAAGTCCGTGTCTAATGTCTAACCCCTCGGCAGTCTTTATTTAAAGATATAAACTATAAATAAGAAAAATAAATATATTTGTAATTTTAGAAATTTAGAAATTGAAATTGGCAGTTTAAATACAGTTAAATAAAAACTGCCGAGAGGTTAGGCCAAAGTTTATGAAAGCACGACAGAGTTTGACGCATGTAGTAAATTTGGCGTAATTTCAAGAAATCACGTGTAGATTTGATGCAATTTAGCCAATTTATTATTAACATTTAACAATTCTCATATATTATACTCCCTCCGTCCCACATTGGATGTCTCGGTCGCTGTAGATACGATAATTTAGGATAAATATAATTAGTAGATAATTCAGAATGTATTAACGAAAATAATTATTTTATAATATAAATAATCATATATTAAAGATAATTAATTAAATTAATTAAAATTAAAAAATTTAAAATTAGATTAAAATATAGAATTATTTTTTTAAAAAAGAAAGGAATATGGGATGTGGAACGGAGGGATATTATATAACATATATATACTGAATAATGAATGAATGGAGTGGATAACTATCATCTATTTACTTACTTACCCTCGTCCTCTCTTCTCTGCTTCTAACCATAACAAATATATATGATTGTTATTATTATTATTTAAACCAAACCTTGTTTGAATGTATGTACGTATGTTTGTAATGACAAATTAATTAATAAATAATTAAGCAGGTGGAGCATCGATGTGGGGTGGGCTAGCACGTGGGTCAAGATTGTCAACGAGTGGTTTGCAGCCACAATCTACTGTAAGTTTAATACTCCAACTCCCTCCTCTCCTTTATTATTAAATTCAAATTTATAATTATAATTTTATCCTATCTCTCACGACAAACAACCCATTTGGGTGCTTTTGGTTTAGTATTGCACAAAACCCTCCCTATTTTTGCATTTATTTTAATTTCCTAAAAAAAATGTTGGATTTAAATAAAATGTGATGGATTTATATATTATGTTAATTGGCATGCAGTGTGGAAACTGATATTCCCAGTGATAAAGCAAACCAAAGTGATGAACCATGAAGGCACTACAGAGCAAGTTTAGTCATACAGACAGACATATCTCATCATACAGCTGTGCTTTTAGAATATCATTACTATAAACATGTTCTGACGTACCATGATTTTGTTCTTGCCATGTAAATTGAAATGTAGCAATATATATATATATATATAGACACACACACACACAAACGCGACGGAACTAGCAGTAAAAATTCGGAGTGACAAAATCAATTCTTTTTTAATTCATAGTGCACCCTGGCAATAAAAAAAAATAAAAAATTAAATGTCTTAGAAAAAAATTCAACAAAATTATATAAAATTTAATATTTTTTTTAGTATAAAAAATAAAATTTAAAGACTAAAAGTATAAATTAACAAACGAATAAAATTTTTATGATTTTTTACATTACATAATAGAAAAATTAGGAGGGATAAATTACTATAAAATACATAATTTTATTATTTTTTTACATAAAAAAAAAATACATATATTTTGAGGGTTGAGGATCAACCTAGCCCCCATATAGTTTCGTCCCTCTATATATATATTAACTTATAGTTTGAAAACTGTGCAATTAAGAAATTTTGTTCTATGTTTTTTAAATATAAAGAAGTTTTATACAATTTTTAAATAATAATAATAAAAAGATAATTGTGCAATTTTGAAACTATAAGTAGATTATAAGTTGGTGGATTATGTGTAATATTTTAAAAAATAAGAGGAAATTTCATTTTATTTTTAAGGAATTTTATATAATGTCTTTTTAATATACATAGGAGAGTCTATGCATATTTAAATTATAAAATAATATGGTAGAATATTTTCAAAAATAAGAGGGAGTTTCATTCAATTTTTTAAAAATTTTATGTCATTATTCTTAAAACATGAGGAGTTTCATTCATATTTAAATTATAAGATAGTATGATGTAAAAATTTTCAAATCAAAAGTAAATTATAAACAATTTTTGTATATTATGATTACTTGAAAACTAGATGAGAAGCAAATATTATATATATGCACAATAGGACATGTTTAGTTTGTAAAAATAAGTTTATAATGTATAATAATATTTTTAAGAATTATATAATACAAGATAAAAATAATTTAATGTTTAATAGATTATTAGATATCATCATTGTTTTTACCCAAAATACCTTAATTTATAAGACATAATCATTTTATATTAATTATCAATAAAGGAAAAATAATATAGTTTTTTTAATATTATTAATAATTTAGTTATTTTATTATTACGAAGTTGGAGTAATTAAGGGCTTTAATTAACCATAGTAAATAAAAGATTATGCATTATTCAAACTAATTATTCAAAATAAATGGAAGCGGTTAGGGTGCTGACATTCTTGTGTATCAGCACGGTACAAATTTACCAACATCATTTAGATCGTCATCAAGTAATATTAAATTATTAAATTTACTAAGAGATGCGATGGTAAAATAATATTAAAATGATCTCATAAATAAGACAATTATGAATAATTCTATAACTGCGGCTCATTATTCCAATCCAATATCCTTGCCGCGATTAAGGCTGTGCAATTCTAGAATTATGCATAATCCAATTCGTAATCTAATTGACTTTTTTATTTTAAATTCAAGATTTTCCATTTTCCAAACTACATTATTTATGAAGACGAGCTGAGCTAGTAGAGAAGATATAATGTTCTAATTATTATGTTGTATTTTGCTTGTTTAAATATGTAAGAAGATTTTATTAATATTTTCTAGTTATAAAAATTACCATATTTTACATTCTTTCATTTCTCGATTAATTGTCTGTGAATTAATCTACCTATCATCATTTTCGTTGTGTGCTTGTCATTTCTCAATATTTCATATCGCTGTCGTTATTCTAAAAAATGGTGAAGGAGGTTAAAACATCCAAGTTGAAGAAAACGTATGTGCAATTGTCATATGGAAAAATCAACAACGTTAATCAACAACTTTCTAGCTTGGTCAACGACTTGAGGAAATCGGTCATCCAAAATAGTGTTTCAATGGTCTCTTGCTTGTCAGTGGCCACTCCATTCCAATGGCGCCGATGTTGCAATTAATTACTTTATGGGATACACAGAAGCAGTGTTTTTACGTTATCAGATGAAGATGAATGGTACATTTCGGACAAAGACATTGCCCATATTTATGGCATCCCATATGGTGCTAATTGATTCCCATAAGAGTACGGACTCATAAACGGAAAGACAAATGCATAAGTGATAGTGATCTAAAGGCACTTTTGGAGAGAGAAGACGGCTGGAGAAACTTCGACTACTGGAGAGTTTACGTGTTTTTATGTTATATGATTTATAATATTTTACTAATTATCTCATTTATTCCTCATTCATTGGAATTTTATTTTGAGAAAATAAATTAAATATTTAATTTTTAATAATTAATTATTTATTCAATACTCCCTATGTCTCACTCCAAAGAGGCCATTTGCGGTTTGGTAGTAGTTAAAATAATAATAGTATTTTATTGATTAGTGGAAGTATATAAGAGGTTTTGATATTTTTTGTCCTTTGACTTTATATAAATAATTTCTATGTATAATTGTATATTTGTAATATAAGTAAAAGTTAAAGAGTATTTTGGTATTAATGTATGATTACTTTTATTAAAATAAAAAATTAATACTTTGGAATTGAACGGACGAAAATTGTAAAATAGGACGGAGGGAATATTTAATTTCTAAAATTCACTCAAAATTATAATTTCTACAATATCTCAATGAGTGAAAATAAACAATCCACGGATTGTAATGATACAATTCTCCTCAAAGAAATGTTATTGTACAGGGTAAAGTAATTTTTGTTTTTGAACATCCTCTTTTTAATACCATTGGACATATAAGCAGACTAGTAACTTTTGTCTTGAACTATTATATCACAACATATATTGAACAATGTTATCAAAACGATAACATCCCATCTCTCGCATGTTCTCATCTTTGTTTTCATTTCGGGCCTTGAAAATACCTTTGTCTTAACAACTGTTTTGTTTGAAGCATCCCTCATTCCGCATTTGCATAGGTGACCTCCTGTGAGTATCCTGACATACTTTACTAATGAATCATAAAGAGTCATTAAAAGTTCAACGCTTAGTTTATATCACTTATAGGAATATTAACACTTGTTGTTCGCTCTTTCTCACTCAATGAATGATAGAAGATTTGTCTTCCAAGTGTTGCAATGCAAACTCATGTAGTTTAGTTTTCTCATTGAACTAAGTTTGTGGAATCTTTACTCATCATAATTAGGTGTCCACTGCTGTTGTTCTTAAGTATGGACTTTCAAACACATTCCTCCAAGCAACTTTTAAAATTGATCTTGGTTAAATCATTTGGTTAGCGGATTCAATATGTTATCTTTAGACTTTAGATAGTCTAATGAGATCACCCTCCATGAAATCAATTCTCGTATGGTATTATGTCAACGATGAATGTTCTATGACTTATCATTGTACCTTACATTCTATGTTTTTCCAATTGCTTCTTTGCTATCACAATATATCGATATTGTGGGCATATGTTATTTCAACATGGAATCTCTTCTAAGAGTTGTCAAAGCCACTCAACTTCCTCACCTGTTTTTATCCAAAGAAATAAATTCTAATTCCGTGGAGAATTGTTCTTTGCACATTTGCTTAGTTGATTTGCATGACACAATATATTTTTTGATTTTGAACATGTATCCACTTATTAGAAAATGAGCCAATTCTATTTGATATCCAATCGGCATAAAAATATCCTTCATTCATGTTCACACTGGAGTTATTTAAGTTAAATTTCTGATAAGATTATGGAAATACATAGAAGGATTGACTATCTATGCTTATTAACAGAGTATAGATGCTTCATAGCAATTATGTACGTGAGAGCCTTGTCGATTTTCTTAGTTGTAATCAGAATTTAGTATTGATTAAAGTGGGGTATCGTAGGGATAGAACTCCTAGTGAAACAATTTAAATAATAATTAATTTGACATATGTTCTTGTCTATTGGGGTCACAAATAAGTTCAGTGAAAGTAATTTTTCTTTGAAATAATATTTTTAACTGTAAATCTAATTTTTTTTTTTTTTTTTTTTTTGTAAAACCTAAACTCAAATACCTTTGAGGAGAGTGCTAAAAGGTGGATTTTTCAAACAAATAGATATAATAATACATGCGGTTCATGCATTGACTATGAACTAATTATCTATATTAGAGTGATATGATAAAAAATAGTAAAGCTAAAAATGTCATTTATAAAATTGGATGTTTATCGAACTTAATCATTTATACAAAAAATTTGTCAACATCAAAGACAAAGGAACAAAAAAATGCAACAATCAACATGATCGATCATACCCATCAAACCAGAACATTTCGCCTCAATAATTAAACATAGAGATTGTAAAAATTAGCAAAATTTCGACTAAGCAATAAAATAGACACTCATTAGCTTAATTATAGATTTTTTCCTCAATATCTACTTACTATTAAATACTTAAACAAATACTTACCTTAAAGGCAAAATCAAACAACTAATGGAGAAAGCTAGAATCTCATGGAAATTTTTAATTTATTTTTGATGAATAATGGAACGATCAAACCGACACAGACGTGAATAAACAAAACGAAATAGATGAAATATTTTGTATGCGGTTGAAATGACAGGAGAAATTTAATAATTCTATCAACCTGGCTGAAAAAGAAGAAGAAAAAAAAAAATCTGAACTAAAAATTCATTTGTACGAATCATTGTGTGTATATGCTCCTTTTATTAGTTTCTACACGGTCTGTTTCTTTAATCAATTTTTCTCACATTTTACTATTTAAATTTTCATTGGTCGAAAAAAATAATTTTTTTTCCTTACAAAACATTCAATCAAATATTATTTTAATTGCAAATACAAACTAATTTTTTTCAAACTCAAAATACACTCTCCTTAGAAGACTTCTATAGGTCTTGGAAGTTAAATATAGGCTTTTTAGCTGTAGCTATATAAATAAATATTGATGCAATTTTTAGAATGTAAATTTAATTTTTAGTATAATATAAAAATTGTAAAAAAAAAAAAAAAAAAAAAAAAAAAAAAAAAAAAAAAAAAAAAAAGAGAAGAGTATAAATAGTATAAATCTAGCAAATTCTTCAAACATAAACACCCTGACCCAGTGCACATGCTCTAAATCGAACGGAGCGATGTAGTAAAGAAAACCCTTCGAAAAGTCTAAGCCCTTGAGAAGACGACAGAACAGCAGGAATTGCTTCACCGACGGGAGCCTCTCTCTACTTCATCGCTACCGCCGACATGTTGGATTGGAATTCTAAATTCTAATTCTAATTCTTGCCGCTGTTGTCTGTTCTGTTCTGTTCATCTTTTGGTTGCCAGGTTTTCCCGCTTCTTTCTCCTTTCCACATTCAATGACTGCTTTAATTATATTCATTGTCTATGAATGCTGCGCCATTGAGTGTTAGAGATATTTATTGCTTCTTGTATTAGGATTGGAATCAGAATCAGAAATGGAATAGGAATAGGAATTGTTTCAATTGAATGATAACTGGTTTTTGAGAATTCCAATTCCAAATGCTTTGGAAATCACTCCTCCACCATTCATAGGAATTCTAAAAGCTTCATAGCAAGCATCCAAGGAACTGGGAACTCTCTTTGCCTTGCTTCATTTGTCTTTATCATTCTTAATATTTGATTCCAATATTTTCAGATTAAACATACCAATAGAACTTCTGCTTTTCAATTCCTTTAATATAATCATTTCATGGGCACCGATTGACATCAGGACCCTTTTACTAGGAAAAAACCTTTTTGCTTGTTTAATTCATGAATATACATCTGATTGTCCCATTTGATATTACTTTATTTGTTTGTCGATGCATTGTTTAAAACTTCATGGTATACTTATCTTTTTCTAATGACTCTTATCTTTTGCCTTCTCTTGCACATGGTTTCTGAAATTGGTAAATTGTTTGTTACACTTCACTTGACATTTTCTAGTTTTTGGTCATTTATCAAATAGTTTAGCTAGTACATTTATAACCGAATCAGAATAATGATCCATAATGCTTCCGTTCATTCCATAATATGGAGTCTCTGCTGTGGTGCTTGGGTCCTATATCATTCTAGCGTAGTTTCATTCATGAATATGTATGCTTTACATCTCTGTCTGTCATATTTTAGTGACAATGTAGCTGCAGTAGGAATTACGTGTAATTTAACACTCTCTCAGACTAAATTGGTTCATAACATGTTTTATTATATAATGAATCAACAGATAATTCAGCTTTCCATGATTGATGATAGCAATGGTTCCCTCTTTGTAATCTTCTTTAATTGAATGTTTCTTTGTCTTGCTAAACTTTTTAGTTATTGGAGAACCATTTACTCAACTCTGTTTAAGAATCAGATGTTAGATCATATTAGCTCTCGGAATATAAATATGTATATATATATATATATGCGTGTGTGTATATCTTCTAGTATTTAAGGTAAGTTCTTTATTGTAAAATATATAGTACTTGTTAGCACTATACGATTGATTGATTGATGAATGAATTAACCGTAGCATGATAGCTTGAAGAAATAGTGCATAATTTGTTCTTGTATAATACTTCTATCACGAGTTATTATATGGAAATTTAGATGATATCCCAATCAAAGCTTCAATTATTGAATATCGTATAGAGATAGCCATTTCAATAATAACATAGTAATTATAGCTGAAGGTTAGTTGTTAGCTGCTATTTTTGTAATGCAGCTGATTATTAGTCATCATCCAAATGGGATATAAGGAAAAGCTAATAGCCACGAGCTTTTTGTTCCTATATTTTATGAGCTTGCTACTTAATAATTTGCATTCTAAAAAAAAGAAAGAAAGAAAAAAAAAGATTAAAAGGTATCATTTTAGTTGCTGTGGATTTGACGTGTGATATGAACGTGGAACATGTGTTAGGGTGCAGCCAACTAATTTGATACCTTTATTGCCCCCGCTCGGGTTACAGGCCCACGCTGCTGAGCCCGGCACACTATGGAACCAGTGATAGAATTTATTAAGTGATTTATGCTACTTCTTTTTGTCGATGTGGGACAAAAGATAGGTCTTTTGCCTCTTTCTTCGAGGATTTCTCTTCCGTATGTGCGAAGCTATAACAATTCAAACAATAAAAATCCCAATATTGCTGAAAATTCCTCACCTGATAATAAACAAATTGGACAACCGTAAAGATATTAACAGAAACTGAAGTAAGGAACAAAAGGTTACCATTTACGAAGGATTTTACTCAGAGTTTTCTATGCTGTAGTCATATTTGTTTGCAGTTGCGCGCTATAGCTTTCTCAAGTTTCCTTGATAACGTGCGAGTTATTATGTTTGTGGATGGGTATTCGATTTAACGTTGTTGTAGGATCAATTGACTAGATAAGTTATCTGAAATTCAATATTTCTGATGTAAAATTGTATACTAATAATTTTCTCAGATTAGGTTGTTTATATGTTTGCATAAAATGGTCGGATATTAGTAAAATAATGATAAGTCATTTGAAGAGACACTGTAGAGTATGATTTTGGGGCTAATTCAGTGAGAATATGTTTGCTTTCCACTATTATGTACTCTATAATTTAAAGATTTTATATTCATTAAATGTAAACATAGCTTGACAGTGTTGATACAAATGAGCTTTTGTCGGCGCACACGCACAAAATCATAATATACAAGTATTTTCGGTCTTTTTGAAGCGTCAAACAGCTCTGAATCCAAACTTATTGATGCACGATAAAACTAAAAAGGCAAAAGCTTGAAAGGTAAATCTATGGTATAATTAGTTTGTTAGCATAATTAATCATGTGTGTCGCGTCGCACTCATCTTTATTGTGGCTAATTTAGTTTAGGCCTTGTATGCTAGCTTTGTTTTAATCTTGTTCTTGCTGTTGCTGTTACTCTTTGATTGTTTCTTCCTCATGCTTCTCAAGTTTGATCATGTCATTTTTATTTATTTATTTCATATTTTTTAAAGTCCATTTTCATTGTTATTGTACTGTTGTTATACTTACATATTTAATGTCTCTGTTTTCAATAGTTTTACTATTACTCCAAGTTCTGAGTGAAATCTCCATTCTTCAATACTGCGGTTGCTTGTAGAGAGAGAAGAGTGAGTGGTTGAATGGTGTGTGTCTTTTCATGCACTAAAAAAAAAACAAGTAGTATATTTGTAATGGAATTTCGTTCTTAAAGTTCACGTAGCTAACTTAATTTCATCTTCGTCTCTAATATCATTAGTAACGGAAAAAGTGAATTTAGGAACGAAAAAACCACGTTACAAAATTGATAATTTCTTGTAGCGTGGGATCGCAATCCATCAATTGATTCAGGGCAGAATTCTATGAAACTGCAACTCAACTGGTCTGCGAATATGATAACCATTTTAACAAAAGGCAGCTCGAAATATTTATTAATTAGGTATTAATATCATAAAATAATAATGTACCCCTATTAATTTATCTCTCTATTCTCATTAAAAACGGTTATATTTTTACTTTTTAGGCTAATAAATTTTTTTTACTAAATATATAAAAAAATATTTATTTATTAAATGTAACAATTATATGTTTTTAATAAATGTATTTTACTTTTTTTTTTAATAGCCATTAACAATTAATTTTGTAGTTTTATTTCTTTTGTTTAAACTAACACTCCCTTATTCAATTTGAACATATCAATATACCAAATATTATATACGATTTATTTGGAAGTGATTTGGAAAAAAAATGATCAATATGGAGATTTTCAAGTGGATGATATTGTGAATGAAGATATTTAAGCGCAAGCTCTTGTTCACTTAAACCTCGAAATTGACGTTGAATCGGTTAGTAAATTTTTTGATATTTTCTTTTTCTCAAGATAAATAAATTTGTTTGAATATTTTTTTTCTCACACAAACACGAGTTTATTCTTATTTTATTTTTCTTGCAGTTAAATTTTTGTAATTTTATGCAGATTTTTGTATATGCTATTTGAATTTTTTGTTTATAGTATAGTTGTCTATTTATTATTAATAAATATATATTATCTGACAATATATTATTGATTAAAAAAGAGATATTTTTTTTAGATGAATGAGAAAATTAATTATTTAATGTTACTAATATTTAGATTATTAAATATTAGGGAAGAAAGATAGTTAGAATTTTTTTGGAGGATTATTGGCGAAAAAAAAGTAGAAAAAGAAATATAGATAAGATTTGAGATGTGGCGGAACCAAAATTATTCGGTTGGAGGGGCTGGAGATTAAAAGATTAAAATTAAAAATAAAAATAAATTTATAGTATAAAAATTTTAATATCGAACAAAGTACTCTGTTTACAAAATAAATTACTTTCAAACAAATATGCATAAATAATATTGTCATTATGAAGACAAACAAAAAACCAATTCTAACCAATAGAACAAATAAAATATTACTTAGTCAACTAAACAAAAATAAATTATAAAATATATTTTTTTATTACTATTATTTACTTTAGTGATGTCGTTCTTTGGAGTAGCTATATTTTGAAATCGTTTGCAAAATTGCTTTAGTTTCAATAGTAAGGAAAATGTCTTTCTCAATGTAACACACTAGATAGTCAGTAAGATATTAATCTCTAATCGAGTTTTGCAAATCGTTTTTGACAATTTTCATTACTAAGAAAGATCTTTCAAGTATGGTTGTCGTGACAGGTAAAGCCAATATTAACTTGAATAGTCGATAAATCAAATAAAAAGTATTCTTACAATTTATTTGAATCATTTTATGCGCAAGAGCTCCAATATAACAAAGGTCAATAAAAGTTGGTTCTGATCTCACATAACAAAGGAATGTTTGAAGTTGTGGTTTTAAATATAATAGATCGTGTATAGAATAATCCTTCGAATATAACTCAGTAAGATGAATAATTTGTTCTTGATCAAAAGTGGCAAACAAATTGTTAGGATTAAGACATGCTATTCCCATCAAAAGCTCCAAGTTTGATTCAGTAAACCGATAATTTATTTCTTGAGAAATAATATCGATCACCTAACATTGTAAAAGAAAATTTAATGTTTCATAATGTAAACTAATACTCTAATAAAGTTCACAATAAATTAAGAAAGATAAAATACATGTATGAAAATATCCACTCGAAAATAATGAAGATGTGTTTTTCTTTGGGCATTAACAAGTATTATCAATCATCCGGGGATGATATCATTCATATTGGGGACATTAATTCCATGAACCGAACAAAACTTAGTTACTTTTTTCAAAAAAATCATCCCAACCACTTGCTCCAAATTCTTGCAGTTCATTTTTCAAAATTTCAATCAATTGCACAACAAGACCTATATTATGATTTTTTGTTGAAGAGTTTGTGACAATCCATTTGTTTTACCTAAGAGATGCATCGTCAATTGATCTACAAACACAAATTCAAAACTTTTCATCTTGTCAAATAACCTCACCGCAAGTCTTCAACTTTTCACATCAGTGTTATCCGTAACTATAATTTCAATTATTTTTTTCATTGGATTTCACAAATTAAAAAGTTGGGTGATTATTTTGAAATGAGAACCCCAACAAGTATCACCGGCTCGAGCCAAATTCATTTATTGATTCATTCCCTTTCTTGTAGCAATATCATTAAATTCTACGTGTCTTGCAAGATCATCAAATTGGCGTTGCCTCAATTCATCCCTCCTCTTACACGAAGCTCCAACAATATTTACAATCATAGAGAGATATTCAGAAAAATTTCTTACGAGTTCATTTTGATTGACACTAAAAACAATAACTAATTGAAGTTGATGCATAAAACAATGAACCTAATATGCATGTTCATTTTCTTTCAAAATAAGGGCTTTAAGCCCGTTAAACTCTCCATACATATTAGAAGCTCCATCATAACATTGACATCTAACAATCGATAATGATAATTCATTTCTTGCAAGAAATTCATCAATGACATTCTTCAAAGATTGTCCAGAAGTATCGGTAACATGTACAACATCAAAAAAAATCTCTCTTTAACCTCTCCAAGGTCATTCACAAACCTTACCTTTAAAGACATTTGTTCATTGATAGAACTATCTCGAGCTTCATCAATCAAAAGAGAAAACAATTTATCATCAATCTTTGTCAAAATAAAATTCATCACTTCTGAACCATAAGCATTGATAATTTATTTTTGAATATACGTAGACGTCAATTGGTTATTTTTTGGAGCATTTAAATCAATTATATTTCCAACTTTGTCATTATTATCACCATACAACTTATAAAGTTCAAGAAAATTCCTACGATGTATGGATCGTGCTGACTCATCATGGCCACAGAAAGCTAAGCCCTGCCCTAAAATATATTGAATCACTTTTACAACTTCGGTCAATCGAGTCATAGTTCTAGCAAAATTGTGAGAACTAGTTATTAATCCTTTGAATTTTTCTCTAGCTTTCTTCTAAATCCTAAAACCAATTTCAGTAAATGCAGTATCCTCGTGCTTATGTCCATTAGAAAACAAATAGCACCATAAACAATATGTGGTATCTTATATATAATGTACTCTAACACATCATATGTCTTGAACCATTGATCTTGAATGATCTTCGAATCTCACCTAATTTTGTAACAGGGAAATTATG
This sequence comes from Andrographis paniculata, assembly GCF_009805555.1. NCBI lineage: Eukaryota > Viridiplantae > Streptophyta > Magnoliopsida > Lamiales > Acanthaceae > Andrographis > Andrographis paniculata. The sequence continues at coordinate 1,899,951 of NW_026137583.1, read as the reverse complement.
ACCGCGAAATTGAAAGGGCCTTAGCCAAATATCTTATTCTCAATTTATCTCTAACTCCAATCGGATAACTGTCAATCGATTTACGCAATCCAAGATCTGAAATCTCAACTTCTGGTGCTCTTTTGTTCTTTTTATTATAATTATCACTCATATCTTTTGCACAAGATGTTTCAATATTTGAATTGAAGCATTTAGGAGCTTTAGAAAAAAAAAAAATAATAAAAAATTCTATTGTATTTTGCCTAAATAATAACAAAATATTTTGATCAAAATTTTTTTACTACCTTCACACATTAACTTCAATTAAATTAAGATATATCTAAATAAAAATTTGATCACAAAATTTTCATCCAAAAAAAATTTACAAAGTAAAATAAAAATAAGGAGAGCTGCAGAGGATAGAAAAACAGATAAAATACTACTTAAAATAACTTAAAATACATCTATAAATTTTAAAATAAATCATGAAGAAGATGAATATTATAACAATTACAAGAATAGAAATAAATTGAAATTTGAACACTTATATTATATTTATATTATATATACATAACATACCACCAAATTAGCTCCAATTTCAATCCAATGAAAATGTGAAGAGGTGGCCGGCAGCGGGCGACTATGAGCTCGGCGGCAGCGGCGGTGGACGGTGGCGGACGACAAGACAAGAACGGGCGGCAGCAGCAAGTACGCATAATGCAAGATAAAGAATCGATTTTTACTCTTCTTTTTTCTTTTGCCTAAATTTATCTTTTATCACAATTTTTTAAATTAAATTTTCAAATATTGGTTTGGTCAAATTAAAATATTATTACAAGCCCAAAATCATAACTTCATTCAATTGGCCCAATTCACCATCATATTCTTCATCTTCAAATAAAAGAAAATGATTCAATTACAAAGAAAATATATTAGCTAAAAGATAACCAACTTTCAAGATTGACTAAACTCTAACCTAGGCACGAATTTTCGTTCGGGATATGAAAATTTGTTCATCGACCATAATTAAGTTTATTGGCTTATTGGATAAATTGGTTATAGTTGATCTACACGCTTTCACAATCAACCTTTCCTTATTTTATCGATAGCTAAAGTACAATTGTTAGTTATTTCTCTAATCGAGTGAGAATCATAGGTATGATCGTAGTATTACTAACTCGACAACATTGAGAACTAGAAAGACCCAATTCAATTTAACCAAATTCTTACGATGATTTGTTCAAAATTGATTTTCATTCCTCCCTAGAGCATTCTTCCTCTAGGTTGCTACTCCAATTGAAAGACTACACAATTGCGGGTGCAAATCCTCAATATAACTATGAATTTTCAAACTAATACGTGGCCACAAATATCAATTTAGGATTTCTAACATCGCCAAGAAGATAAATTAAAAATATCCAATACCAATAAACATCCAATTAATATCAAAACCAAGTCTCACAAATTCATAACTCAAACTTTAATTCATACCTAAGTTAGAAAATAAAGTACTTACAATCACTACCAAAAAAATGTTCATTTGTAGCGGTTAGAAAACCGTTACAAATGAGCATTTTTCGTTATAAAAAGCTATTTGTAACGATTTTGTACCGGATTTTGACCGGTGCATATACTCAAGTTACAAAAAGTCTCTGTATCGACATTTTTCGTAACAAAAAGTGGGCGGTCAACGCACTTATAAAGCACGTGAGAAATCTTGTTGTAACGATTTTTGTAACGCTAAAAATGTATTTTTGATTTATTTGTAGCGGACGCTTTTCGTAATAAAAGAATCGTTACAATAAATATGCATGCATTTTTAACGGCTTTTGTTACAGTATAAATTTTGTTACAATAAATTGGTTGTCAGAAAATTATTTTAAACGACATTCATATTTTTTGTATCGGTATTTGTAACAGTCACAATTTCGCAACAAAAAATAGTATTCTTATTTTTCAGCAATAACAAAATAATCAATATCAGAATCGTAAAACTTGTACGATACGAGAAAAAAATTGCAAAATAATATTACAAAATGTAAAAATGCTACATCAAATCTATATCGCCATCGGTTGATGACATTACAAAATATAAAAATAATACATCAAATCTATCACCATCAGTTGCACCAAGTATGTCTTGTCTAAGAATATAACTATCTCCCATTAGTACCAAGTACAAACCTTTCTCACACAAAACTATCCTTTTTGTCATCCCCTTGATGATTTTAGTGGATTGTTTCTTGCAGCCTCTAGATGAATATAAATCTGCAAATAGTGTTGCAGTAGAATTAACAAGCAGCTTAAAAGTGATTATAGTAAAAAATATAGATATAACAATAAATTATAGCACCCAACACAAAATCACCACACATCCCGCAAATGATCACTTCGACATCATTTGCCTCCAACCATATTTGAAAGAAAATTTGCTATAAAATCAAATAATAACTTGCTGAAAATCTAAGTATGAATATCCCATACGATACCTAAAGTGAAACTGAGACATGATGGTCCGTTTCACATCTTTTCAAAAGTTAATAATTTCCTAAAAAATAAACATTTCACGTGTAGGTTCACACATTAATATATTGTGTTGTGTATCACCACATTCGACATTCGTTGTCCCAAAACACACACGCAAACAACTTATAAGGAGGTCAATTCATAGTTTTTTCATCTGACTAACTAGACTAAAGGCAGCAACATTATTTACACGACCAAAAAAGAAAAAAAAAATATTTACACAACAGTTTTCAAGGCACATTGTTCTGCCTGAGTTGCTGTAGTGGTACGAATGAAATAACAATGAATATACATGTTCACAAAAAAAAAATGATTTTTTCACAAGGACAACAATGGCGATCAATTAATTGCACAAACCTGGAACTACCATAAGCCAAAATATCATCCCGTGGATATAGATTATTTATAGGGTCTGATTGTAGTAATGTTTGGGTCCTTCACCTCAACAAAACGGAAATAATCTAAGAATCATTAAACATACAAAATTATTGGATCGAGTGTCCACCCTGAACATACAAAACGGAAATAATCTAAGAATCATTAAACATTAGTCTATAAGAGAGATGTGACAGGATATACACATCTATAGAAGTCCAAAAGAATGCATTACATGAAATTTCCAATTACTGTGTAAAACAAAGTGTGGCAATGATTTTATCCAGAAGTAAAATTTATATTAATAAGAAAAATAATCTATAACCAATATTCCCATTTTTGTCTCCAATCTAGTACTTGATGTACCTACCACCCATTGGGATTAAGGTTTTCCCGTGTTTGTGAAATTCCAGTCTCTAAGTTAGTGCAGCTGATTGGTCCATCAGAAGAAGTACCATAAACTACCATAAACTGTTGCATCACTCAATGGATTAAACCTAAAGTAGTTCAATGGCCATCCATCCAGGTTAACAGTGGTACTTATTTGAAGCAAATGGAGGGCAATGTAATCACGAGTCATGACAAGTACACAAAGAACTCACTTCATGTTGTTCAGTATGCAATTATATATGTTGCTATAAACTGTCCGTTCATGCACTTTCCCATAATCCTACACTCCCAATGATTTAGCTTATGGAATGGAATGAATAAGAAGGTTGAAGTTCCATTTTAATCAAATATCGTTCCAATCTAAATTACATATGATTCCAATTTGAAAATGAACTGAATATTATTGCAATTTATCAGTCCAATTCTGGTTGGCAATCTAAAGAAGACACCATGATAATACAGAAGATAAGAGTTGGCAATCCAAATGTATTGCAAAAAGTTTGTTTGATTCAGCAAATTAAAACACAAACTAATTTTCCGATTCCAATATAGAGTAATAAATTTGGTTTAGTTCATGTGCCTTGTACAAAGAAATTTAACAGTTCTAACAACCAAAAGCCACATCCATTAGGAGAAGCCACAAAAGTCAGTATAAAAATGTCTTGAATACTTATAAATACATTCAAAAGAAGACAAATTTCTTAAATGCTAAGCCAAAATCAAGAAGGTATGCTTGTGTTTCCTAACTCTATTGTCACTTAAGATCCTCATTAGCAACAAAAATAAAAATCCGACATTCTTAACTCAAAGCTTCAAGATTCTAAAGTAAACACTCTGTCAACAAAGTGTAAGATTTCAAACATAACATTAACCACATATTTCAAACCAACGAAGGATTACTTGTAGAAAGCCCTTAGAGAATATGTTTTAATGAACAATAAATAGTTTAGGAAACCATAGCAACATATACACTAATATGGATAAGGAGAATATGAGAACTATGCAAAATAACTTACTGAGATGCTAGGTCCTTAACAAATTTCAAGTAGGGAAATTTCATAGAATTCATTTACAGCACAATAGGCTGAAAAAGTTTAACAGTCACACAACAACCAACTTCTTCAAACTTATTAAACATTGTCACAATAGAAACTTGAAATAGATCTCTATCAATATCACTTAAAGAAAATTGCAAAAATAAAAAAAGAATAAATTATATTCACAAAATTCCCATCAAGAAGAACAAATTCTAAAATTAATTGCAAAATTAGGTAAAAGGCTGATAATAAAAAATAATTTGCCCAAAGTTTATGTTTTAAACATTGTACCCAAAATTACCGAGTATTATTAAAAATTCTGTCAAATACTATATTTTTAAAAAATTATGCCCAAATTTGACAATATTCTTCTGCCCCAAAGTCAAAACTTTTTACAATAGTATAAAAATTCGTTCGAAAAAGGGAAAAAGAAACAACTAAATCGAACCCTAAAAATGCTTCTGTAAATCACTTTAAGCTCCGTAAATATAACAATATGAACAATATTTGTATAAGGAAAAGCCTAACTAGTCAAAAAAACACAAAAAATTCACAAAATAAACAAATTCAAACTTACGGAAAGAACTAGGGCTGGCGGTTGAGGGCGTTGGTGGGCAGTGGTGGCTCGCGGTCGATGAGTCAAGGAACGGGCGGCGGAGCATGGTCGACTGCTGAGGAAGCCGGAGGCTGCACACGGTTCAAGGGTGCGGCACTTATAACTTAAAAAGGAGGAGGAAGTACGGGAAGAAGATAGTGAGGCGGTGCGAGGTTCAGGGGTGTAGGGCGGAGGACAGCCAGTCGGTGAAGAAAAACACAAAGAAGAAGACGACGACGTAGAAGAAGAAAACGAACCAGGAGACAAAGGAAGAAGAAGAAAGAAAAAGAAGAAGAAGAAATAACAGACGAACAGAGCAAGAAAGAAGAGAGGAGAACAGAGGGGGCTGTGCGATTGATTAATTAGGGTTATGCAGTAGAATTTTATTATTTTTATAATACTTTTATTTTTAAATAAATAATTATTTTAATTTTAATTTGTATATATTAATATATAAGTATTTAATTTGTATATATTAATATATAAGTATTATGTATGTATTATATATGATATACATATAAATATGATATATTATTTTAGATTATTTTAGATTTATTTTGAAATTTTATTATTTTTAAATAAATAATTATTTCAATTTTAATTTGTATATAGTAATATATAAGTATTTAATTTGTATATATTAATATATAAGTATTATGTATATATTATATATGACATACATATATATATATATATGTAAATATGATATATTATTTTAGATTATTTTAGATTTATTTTGAAATTTTATTATTTTTAAATAAATTATTATTTTATTTTTAATTTGTATATATTAATATATAAGTATTATGTATGTATTATATATGACATATATATATATATGTAAATATGATATATTATTTTAGATTTATTTTGAAATTTAAAATAAAATTATTGCAGTTGTAACGAAAATATACCGCAACAAAAGAAAAGGTGTTGACCATACCAAAAATACCATTTGTTACGGCAATATCTGGAACAAAAAATAGCTTTTGTAGCAAGAAAATTGTAGTGACTAATATTTCGCTACAAATAGTCATTTTTTTGGTAGTGAATCCATGGAAATCGAAAACACAAAGCGAACTAGGAGTTCATCAAGCTTTCAATCTTTTGGGAATCGACAACAAACCAATTTTAAAAATGAAGAAATAATGCCCGAAAGTTCTGTCAGCACCGCTATGGAATTTCTTTGCACTCCGTTTTTGTGCTCCTCTTGTTCTCCCTCCAAAGATTGGTGTCGTGGATTAAACGTGGTTATGTGTTTCTCCTTCCTCTTCAATTGCCCCTCACTATCTTTTTAATGCTCAATCATAGATCCCATTTGCAATTAAATTCTGAGTTTTGAAATTGTCAATTTAACAACAGAGGACTTCTTTGCAATTTTCAGTCTTCTCATTCTGTATTGAACTTAGACATGATCACGCCTAAGAGATTTTTGCGTTCTGCTCATTTTCTCTCAGATATGTGTCTAAAAATTTGTCAAGTATGAAATGCCTAACAAATCATTCGAAAAAAAAAATATATCAAAAGCATACATACAAAATTTCTCATCCAAAAATCGCCCAAAACATAATAAAATATCATCATATATAACATATATCAGCATTCCTACCATTTGAGATCACGGTACCTTCTCTTAGGGTCTTGAAAAACAAACAAAATACTGATGGACGAGCAAGGTCGGGTGACGGAGGAACCTTAAGGTTTTTGAACCACTGGCTTCAAAAGAAGAATGCCGAATGAACCTTCCAAACACAGGTTCGGCCACGGTCTTTCCAGTAAGGAGATTTGGTTTGGAAAGCTATCCTCCCGGAAGGCCCCAAAGATCTAAAGCTCGGAAAGTGATCACTGAACTAGGAAGGTTCCTTCATCGTTTCGGCGAAATCGTCAAGCGGCACGTATAAGTTAATGGAACCCGAAGGTGGAGAGTTAACGACGTTCATTAACGGGAAACATCTCAAACTTTTTTATCCATTGTTTTGGAATCTCGAAGAACGTCCGACTCAACAGCAGCCCGGAACAGCTCCCGGAAATGCCCAAAACGTATGATTCCGACCAACAAACTAAGACAACACAGATGATCGGACCTCTAGGATCCATCAGGTCAATCCAGGCACTACGGATGAGGTCATTTGAAAAGATGTGGAGATTCTCTCGCACTAGGAATGAAGGTAATAGTCATTTCTTCTAACGGGTAAGGAAAGAAGGATGGCGGTGGGGTGTGAAACCGGTGAAAAAAACTTCTTTGGAGTACGCATATTGCAGTGTTTGTTTGAAAAATGTTATAGATTCATCAAAATAATTTTGGATTACAAAATATATTTTTGTGGAAGACATTTGTTATTCTCTAACATATGGGCTTTCGTAGCTCAAAATTAATCTCAGACCCACTAAAATTGGGGCGGCCCAAAGGAGAGACAACCTATAAATCTAAATCGGCAGTCCAACGAGAAGCCCAATGGTAAGGCGGCCAGCCTCATCCGGATTCTAAAATTGTGGAATAAAGTTGGAGAGCAATTTATTGATGATTTAAAAAAGAACAAATTGAGGAGAAGAGGACAACACATCCGATCCAAAACAGGCAGGAAATTCAATTCATTTTATTCCATTTCCTGCATAATTAATTACTTTCCTTTTTTTGTTCTTAAATTCTTGTCCATTTGAGCCACTCAATTCAATTCAATTTCTTTCCTAATTATCTTTGCCTGCGATTTTTCTTTCCCATAATCCAGCAATTTAATCCCTGCATATTTTAGATCAATTTTTTTGTTATTTGCGAGACTACCACAATACTTTTTTGAGTAGGGCGGAGAACCTAAGTTTTTGTCGACTTCGACTGACCTAAATTCATTGGGTCGTCATCGACGAATTTCAATGATACAAGTTACTCTATTTGAACTTAATATACAAAATAAAGTGATGTATTTTAAAAAAATTATTAAAGTTTGATAAAAAAAAAAAAAAAAAAGATAGTAGAATAAAACGAGTGGTAAGGTATGTTTCTTTTTATGGGTTTAAAAAAATTTGGTTTGAATTTGTTATTAAAATAATATATGATGAAATGTTTTATAAGAAAAAAATTTTGTATTTGTTTTTTTGAAAAATACAGAGTCCAAATAATAGAAATTTAAAATTTTATGTTGAAAGAAACAAAGTTTATTTATTAAATTAAAAATAATAAGAATTTAAAGGACCAAAAAAAATATCGGATGAGCCGACTATTATTATTATCTATATATTATATATTTGAAATCAAAATAAAATTTCTCAATTTACAAAATTTTAGAATTTTTTTTATATATGTAATATTTTTTTGCATTTTTTTTAGTGAATTAGTGGATTTAACGGATCAATTTCACTCATCTTTATACATTTATTTTATTGTAGTTATATTTTATTTGTTTCCTATACATGCATATACCCAGTATTTTTCTCACTTTCACCGCTTACATTCAACTTCCACTCCAAAGCTTACGCCGGCTGCTGTTCACTTGCATCGTGCGCATCTAGGGGGTGTCCATTCGTATTTATGGAACGTGTTCGTGTCGTGTTGAGCTATGGGAATAATAAAAAAATTGTCAACCCGAATTCGACCCGAACCTGAAATCTGACCTGAAACCCTAGACCCGAACACGACACGAATTCTTTCAGGTCGGATTCAGGTTGACCTAAATTAGTTTCAGATCACCCGAAACTCGAACAAACCCGATACGAACCCGACACGAAACAGACCCGAAAGTTTAAAAAAAAATAAATTGATCTAAAAAATATTATTTTTATTTTTATTTTTATATTATTTTATATTTAAAATAATGTAAATATTATCATTAAAATAATAATAATAAAAATTTCAGATAACCCGAAACACAAAACTCAAAACTTAACCTGATTTTTATATTTCAGATTATCAGGTCAACCCAAAACACGACACGAATAAAATTTCAGGTCAAACGAGTTCGATTTTTCAGGTCGGGTTTACTTTATTTTATTTTTAAATATATTATTACAATTTAAGTTTAGCTGGAGACCTTTTTTTTAGTCGTCGAGCTACGCTGACTATAAATATATATTCTTTTATATTTTCATTTATGTTTTTTTATGTATATAAACAATTTAATACTATATTTTTTGTATTTTTATTTAAATTTATTTTCAATTATCTTTATTAGTTTTTTTTATCCTTAATTATTTTTTATACTTTTATTTATGTTTGCTACTATGTATAAATAATTTAATATAATATTTTTATATTTTGCAGGTAATTCTTTTATTGGTAAATTAATTTTATTATAGTTAATTTTAAAACTATTCAAATATATATTTTATTATTCTTATATTAGTTTTTTCTCTCTTTAATTTTAGGATATTATCGCTTTTAACAAAATATTTAATCACAATAAATATTAAAAAAATGTATATGATTTTTTAATTTGTATAAATAAGTTAATACTCCCTCTGTCCCAAACAATATGCAACATTTGCTTTTGGCACGAATTTTTAGGTGAGTAGTATTAAGTATGATAACTTAGAAATTAGATTATGTGATAGAGAAAAATATATATTTTATCTTTTTATTTGGATAATGTGATAGGATAAAGTGTGAGATAGAGATTAAGTATAATTAATTATTCCATATTTTGGAAATATTGCAGGGTGTTTGGGACGGAGGGAGTATTATATAATTGAATATTCAATTCTTTTTTTCTATTATTATTATAGTAGCTTTTTTTCACATCAAATTTGTATTAATAATATATATATTATGTATTTGAGATCAGTCCTTAATTCCTTCATTTTGATATTTTTGAGATTTTTCTAATTTTTTATTTCTTTTTGTTTTACAATTTTTTATCATGATAATAGGGTATTTAAAATCTATATAATATTTACAGTTTTTTTTATAGTGTTAGTAGATATATATATATACACTTTTTAAATTTTATAAAGTTTATTTTTAATTTTTTCTTTTTTGAAACACATATTTTCATTTCTTTTACGTATTTCTCAACAAATTTTACTTGTATATTTATTTTGATTTAAAAAAAAGATGAAGATATAGAAGAATTGAAGGTTCACATTGTTGATTTTTTTTTCTAAGTTAAAAAAAAATCATTAATTTTATAGATTATATTTTATAATTATTTCATTTGATCTGTATTGATTTTAGTGTCAATTCCGAAAGCATTCAAATCTCATATTGTATTTATATTTTATAAATAATTTAATATGATATTTATTTATTTATATTTTTCAAGATGTTATTTATTTTACAGTTATTTTTTTTCTCGGTAAACTTAATATATTTTGTAATTGATAATTTCTAGATTATTTAAATCTTATTTTCTATTCATATATTAGTTTTTCTTTTTCATGAATTTTTTTATCTTATCATGTTTCAAAAGATATTGAATTCAATAAGTATTAAAATATACTCCCTCCATCCCAACAAAGATGCAACATTATTTTTATTTATAAGTTAATGTCTAATTTTAAATGATTGAGTGTTTTTTTTTAATATAATATTTTTATTTATAAGTTAATGTCTAATTTTATTTTAAAAAATAAATTTGAATAATGATAGTTGATATTGCAGTGACTATAAATACTAATTATTGAATTACATTATTTTTTGCTTATTTATTATATTGGTAATAAAAAATTAAGATAAATGATTATATATTAATTTTTTTAAAAAAAAATAAAAATTAGTTTTTAAAACAAATTATCTATTTTACTTTAGTAGTTGTTCTAATTTGTATAAATAATTTAATTATGTCATATATTTTTTATATAATAATTATACTAAAAATTGTTACATAATTATTGTACAATATATACTAGCTTTATAATTAATTTTTCAATTTATAATTTTAATTTTTTTATTTTTTATATGAATGTTAAGTTTTTTCTTATTATTGGACGAATTGACCATATTGATGTTCAAAATATCTGAAGTGAAACTAATTTTACAAAGATTGTATGTTTATATAACTATAAATACATCGTAATTTTTTAGTTATATTTTATATACAATCTTTAGTGTAGATATAAATCTAAGTAGACAATAAAAGACGATACCGTAAGTATGAATTTAAAATTGTCACACAAACATCAATTTATGTTTCAATGTCAACTATTCTATTTAAAAAATTTACAAAATAAGACATATTTTACACCTATAAATATACATATATATTATTTCATTGTTAATTATTTTAGCATACTAATATATTTTTTAAATATATAACAGGAAATAATATATAATTAGTACGAGAGTTCATTAACACTTTTATAGATTGTGTTTATATATGTATACTACTAATTATATCTTCATTGATACAATAAGAAGAATTCGTCACATGGTAAATTTAGTATGAGTTGTCAAAGTCTTAAAAATATTTGTATCATTCTATAAAATATTTGCCAATATAATTAATTATTTGTTTAATACTCCCTCCACCTCATAACTATATATCTGTTTGCTTTTTGCATGAAGTTTTAGAAATATTAGTATTATATTGGAATATAGTATGAATAAAGTAAAAATGACTAAAATAACCTTATTAGTATTGTGTAATATAAAGGTAATGAATTTGTGTAATATATTGTAAGTTGTAAGGGTATTTGTAATGTTAGGTAGATAGTACAATTACTAAAAACACACATAGATATTTTATTATGGGACGGACTAAAATAAAAAAAATAAATATTTTATTATAGGACGGAGAGAGTATTATTTTAACAATTTATATAAACCGTGCATCGCACGGGTCCACACGCTAGTTATTATTACGATTTAAAAGGTTGTATATTAAAAATTGGTGGTATAAATTGTAATTAATATTTTAAAGTAAACGATAAGATCTAAAAGACTCGTTTACTTTGAATTACTCACGAGAGCCTCGTTAAAGTATGCATTTGTGATTGTGAATGAACTCTCTCGCAAAAGCTTGCTGTTCACAACATATATTTCTTTATTTTCTAATTGAGTAAAGACTACTTGCTCTGTCTCGTGTAACATGGGTGTATTATTTTAGACACGAGAATTTAGGTAAAATATAATTAGTAAGTAATTAAGAAATATATTAGTAAAAATAATTATTATTTAATAAAAATAATTATAGATTAAGATTAAGATAACTAAATAGTTTAATTAAGATTAAAAAAAATTTAAATTTTAAATTTTAAAATATGATTAAAGTGTATAATTAATTTTCCAAAAAAGAAAATAATAAATTACATGGGACGGACGAAAATAGAAAATAGAGATAAATTATGTGGGACGGACGGAGTACACGATAAGGGTTTGCTTAATTTTTAATTTAATTTCGTTGTTTGAATTTTGATGTTTACTAGGTGAAGATAATTGTAGGAGTTTGACTATAAAACCAACATTAAATGCGGATAATATATTATAAATCCATTTGGAACAATGCATACACATTTCGAAACTTGGGGTTTTTTTATTTAATGCTTGTGTGTTTCTACATAGATTTTCGGTTTATAAAATTTGAAATTGAAATCGAATCAAAGTTTTTCAAAACTAAATTAATCGAATTAAATTAATTCGGTTCGGTTCAGTTTAAAACTGAAGAAATCGAACTTTTATTTATTAATATATATTTTTCATATACAATCAAATATAAATACTCAAAATTATAATATATTATTTATTTATATATAATATATTATTATTTTTAAAAATTAGGTTTTTTCGGTTAACCAAAATTAAAAATTAAAAACCATAACCAAACCGAAACCGAAATTTATAAATTCGGTTTTGGACCGAACTGAATCAATTAACCGAACAATCCAGACCAAACAGTCCGAACCAAAAAAATTTCGGTTTTTTTTCCATTTGAACCGACTAATGCTCACCCCTATTTATTTTGGAAAATGATTATACACTTTAATTTCATTTTAAATTTTTTAATTTAATTTTTTTAATTAAACTAATTAGTTATATTGATCTTAATTTATAATTATTTATATTATAGGATAATTATTTTCACTTGATAATTATACTTATCATAAATTGTCGCCCCAGAGATCCATGTGGGATGGAGGGAATTTTATTTAGTCTTACTTTTCCTTAAAAATAGATTTATTTTTTAAAAAAACTAAATTTTTAAAAAAAATTATTTCAAACTAAAATAAAAGAAACCCAATTGTTTGAACGTTGAATTAAAATGATTATTTTGATTTAATATAAATAAATAGATTAAATTGCATAAAATTCAAATGTGATTTCACAAAATCGCGTCAAATTCTCGTACTTCTAAAACTGCGTCAAACTCTAAGGTGGTTTCAACTCTGCTTCTAACCCCTTCCACTGTTCTTATTTAACGATATTTGCCCTAAATGAACTCAAACCGCAAATAAGAATATCAATTTCTAAATCCTTAAAATTACAAATACATTTATTTTTTTATATTTAGTCTAAAAAAAAATAGTAAAAATAAATTCTTAATACCTCAGAAAAATAATTATTTTTAGTATATTTACTATTTGTTAGGCTAAATATAAATTTAGAAATTGAGATTCTAAAAAAAATACAGTTAAATAAGAACAGTAGATGAGGAAATTTTGTGCAATTTTACGGAACACATAGATTTCGTGCAATTTAGCCAAATAAATATTTAATCCAGTGGCTAACCATAACCTCTGTGTTTAGTTCTGTGGAATTGTTTGAAAATCTTGGTACGACTTTAACAAAAAGCATGACTTTCTACATACTGATTGTCTTTATTTCTTTCATTTATTTTATAAAAGTACATACAATATACTTTTAAAAAAATAATCCTATTGTTATCTAATAAGTTCAAATGGACTCAAACTCCTACCTTATTTATTGAAGCAAGTGCAGCATCAAGACAAGAACAAAAAGATAGTATTATATATGTAGGTTATCTTCTCCACTCACATGTTTTCAATCTTGGCTCGATGATGCAGAGTGTCTCGATCCAATCCGTTAAGGGCATCGATCAATTGCAAGCGCAGCGAAGCTGGGCCGCCGGCTTTCTCCAACCCAATCTCTCCACACATGCCGAATACTGATAATGCCGTGGCTGTGGCTTCAAGTGGCTGCTGCGGGTTGACAGCTACAAATGCAGCGATCAGGGCAGTAACCGAGCAGCCGGCTGCAGTGATCTTTTGCAGCATAGGCACCCCATTGCGGACGCCCACCACTCGCTCACCGTCTGTTACTATGTCAACTGCACCAGATACTGCAATTATGCTTCCACTTATCTGAGCTAGAGACTTTGCCGCCTCAACAGCTTCTGTTGATTCGTGCAGGCTGTCAACGCCCTGACGATGAAAAAGGAAGTAAGCAAAATAGTGAGTCTGTGTAAATCAAAAAAATCTGAACAACCCTTTTGGCTACATTTATCATTCCAAAACTAACGAGGGTGTCAACTTTGAATTATTAAGGCTCGTTATTACTACTAGGACCACTGAGTCACGCGCACACACACACACATATATATATATATATTTGGGTGTAACACGATGACTTTCTAGGAGATCATTCATCTAGTACTACTCTTGTCCAATCACGTTTAACTTTGGAGTTCTTACGAGGCAGCCATGGATTGTACAAGTTACATGTATACATATTCTAATTGGAAACAGAGAAATCTCCTGGATACTTGCTTTGCATAATTCAGTTATGATCCAATCGTACTATCGACATTTCTGAAATACATAGAGAAACATCCATCCTTGGACTGCCTACAGCTCTAAATTGAAGCACCCTCAGGTTCACTATCATCCAAGTCCATTCGAAGGAGAAATGTAAGGAATTAAGGATAGAACCAGCAGAAATACACAGAAATAATAATACTAAATCTCATAAAAAGCTGTTTGCGCTACATATAAACAAGATATATAGACAAGATTGGCAGATGAGATGCATAGATCAACAATCATAGAATGCATAGGAAAGAGGGTTCCATTTATTTGGAAATCTTGGTACTATTTCATCACATGTCAAATACATATTCTCTTACAAAGACATAACCTCAAATACTAACATTTTACTATTTCTAAAAACTTCAAAATCTTCTATCTAAACAGTTAATTCATTCAAGCATTTGACAGGAAAATCCCACAAAATATTACGCATCAATCATAAGAAATCTTTAACTAAAGTATTTAATTAAGAGCATACTTATTGATTGGAAGCTTTGACAACCACAAGCAAGAAGTAACGTTCATCAAATGTCTGCTAATCTTGCTTCAATCATATTTTTTGCACTTCAACACAAAAATCCACTCAATGCAGGTAGGAATTGCCATAACTCTCATACACATCTTCCTCCTTCAACCACAAAAAACATACAGTGATGATCACTTCTGTTCTACAATCAACAGTTGTTTGTTAAGGAATCTAACAGCAAAGAATTAAACCCTACAGCACCAAAATCAACAATTTGGAAATTACTTTAAAAACATGCCACAAATTAGATAAATAAATAAATAAATCACGGTATAAGTACACATTATGATGCAGAGCAGATACCTTGGAAGTTCCATTGAGGGAGCCTCTGAAAAGGGCTAATATCTCAGAGCCATTGCCCCTGACCACAGTAGGCTTTAATTTCAGCAACTCCAAACATGCCTTTAACCGGTAACCGGATGCGCCGGAGGCCACCGGGTCGAGCACCCAAGGCTTATTACGCTCGTTCGCCACCTGAGCGGCCGCCTTCATTGCCGGTAGCCAGGCCGGGGTGAGCGTCCCCACGTTTATGTAGAGCCCATGGATTTGGGGAGTGAAATCGGGGATTTCTTCGGCGGCGTGTATCATTGCCGGCGATGCGCCGGCGGATAGGAGAACATTAGCGACGAGATCCATGGAGACGAAGTTTGTGATGCACTGGATTAGGGGCGTGGCCTGGCGCACCGACTCTAGGTGAGTCCATGCTTGCCGAGCCCACGACTCGGCGGCGTCTGGTATTGGTGGTATGCCTTTCGACTTCTGTCCGGAGGTTTCGTCCGCCATAGCTGGTTGGAGGTCGGCAGCGGCGGCGGCGAATTGGATAAACTGAAGAAGCGCAGGCACAATCCCCAGAAAGAAAGGAGTCGAATGGGAAGACTGACAAGAAAGCAACTCGAGTAGGGGTGGCCAAGTGGAAATTGTGACCGCCCCGGGTCATGAGTTCAAAAGTTTTGCCTGATTCACATTCATTTTTAGTTGGCAATTTAGGTATGTTTTTTTTACATGGGTTTTAATAAAATTTTGATTTGAATTTGATATTTAAATAATTATCAGATATTTTGTACCAGAAAAAAAAAAGAGAAAATTTTAAAAAATACAAAATAGACAATTTAGTTAACTTATACTTGTTCTGTCACATATTTATATATCCATTTGCTTATTCGACGAAATTTTAGAAATATTAGTATTATATTGGGATAAAGTAGAAATAAAGATAAAAAAGACTAAATTAACCCTAAGTATTGTATGATATAAAAGTAACTATAATATATTGTAAATTGGAAGGGTATTTGTAATGTTAGGTAGATAGTATAATTACTTAAAAAAGAAAATTGATATTTTATTATGTGACGGACTTAAATGAAAAAATGAATAGATTGTTAAAAAAGTGAGAAAGTATTTAAAGTATAGTGTGGAGTTCTGCTTGCTGCTTGCTACAATAAAGATCAAAGCTAAAAGTGATAAAAAAGTAAAAGCTACTATTGCAAAGAAATTTTGGGACATGTTAAAAAGTTTGTATATTTCAAAAACAGAGAACAATAAGTTATTTTTACTAAAATAGACTATGTCTTAATTAGAACGAGAGGAAATTCGCATCAGATCAAGTTCTTTTTTATATTTTATTGTCCGCGAAATACAAATAAAGAAGCCTTAAATATATTTATTACTATAATTTCATTTTTAAATATGAAATAAATATAAATAATTAAAAAATAATAATTTCTTTAAATAATCTTTTTCGAGATATTGATTATTTCAAATAATTTCTTAATAATTTTAAAAATAGAAAAAGAAAAATTTCTGCCAAAAGGATTGGCACAACTAATAAAATATAATAATTAATTGAAATATTTGAATAATAATCTACCATATTAATATATTCAAAAATCTCAATTAGTGATTTTAAATTATCTTATAATAATATTTGCAAAACTTTTAACTGAGAAATCATTTTTCTAAATCAATATTAAATAATACTTACGTCCAACTTTAAGAGTTTCATTTATTTTATTTTTTTTCATGTTGATAATTGAATATTAATTATTATATCAAAACATAGTACAAATTAATAAAAAAATTGTAAAAATACTTCAATTAGTGTCTAAAGATATTTATACAAAAAAAAAATTATACAAATATAAAGATATTTGTAATGTTAATTATAAAGACGCAAAACGTAAATGTAACCCAGAGGCGAACGAAAAAATATATTTTTATGAAAAAAGAAAAAGATGAAAAAAATAATACAAAATTCTATTAATTCTCTATCATCTAAATATATTAATTTTTATGAATAAACAAAAAATCAAATATATTGTTAAACATTTTTAATCGCATAAATCTATCATTTAATTAAGTTATTGTCATATTTAAAACCATTAAAAGTAATTAACTCTAAAATATTTTTCTTCCAATTTTACTTTTTATTTTGGGCCATTATCATCAAAGTTTCTTTTTCTAAACAATTTACATTTAGTTGAAAAATATACATTCAATATTCATATTCATAATAAAAAATAATTTCATTTGTAATTTTCATAGCACTAACAAATTCTTCATTTCTTTACTTTTTTAAAAAAATAAAATAAAATATCTTCTAATTATTTGATAGTTGTATTAATGCACACAAATTCATATTGTAATCTTTTATTTACACTATTAATTACAAATAAAATATCATATCAAATAAAAATTAATATGATTCAATCAAACTAATCAAACTTTTGGTTTCACTTTTTAATTTATTATCATCATAAAAATTATATAATTCTAACAAAGCTAATCTAATTCAAGAAGCTTGAAGATTTTAACAATTTTAACTCGACTTTTTCAACTAGTATTTTAAAAATTTTAAAATTTAATTTGAAATATATCAAGCAAATTTTTTTATTTTATTTTATTTTTCGTAGAACTTTTTGTATAACCTAAAAAATGATCGTTTTTACACAAGAATATGACATATCACAAAGTGTGAGATGCTATGACAATCACAAATCATATATAATGCTCCAGAATCAATATCGAACAATCTTTTTTGAATGTCGCTGTGTCGGAATATTTTATCTTATCTCTCAAGAGAAAATAGATATCTCCATAAAAGATTTTCAATTTTTTATGTTTACATTTCATATTAGAACTATTGTATAACTTTGATCTCTTATATTATTAACATTAAGACCAAGAACTTTGGGTGCATATACTAATTCACTTGCGTCATTAACTTTTACGAATCTTAAAAAATACTTTTCTATGTTTATTTTGTTAGTTGACATATTTACACATAGCACAATCAATATTTCTTGATGAGTAACATTTGGAATACAATAAAAATATTATAGAAAAATATTTAAATTTTTAAATAATTTCTATAATTGAATATCTAACACTATTAGCCAATGAATAAATCAACTTATTTTGAATTTTATTCTGAGATAATGATAATAAATTTCATGATTTTGAATACGTCTAATATGATTTTACATTATTAAATCAAATTATTCAATAGTTTTAATGATTCTCAAAAAGTATATCACTACGTTGATAAATTTTTTTTCATTTCATCCAACGTTTTTTTTCCTTTATAATTTCTTGTGGTATATTTTGCTCAATTGTTTGGTTGTTGTTTAATACTCCCTCCGTCTGCCTCTATGAGTCACATTTATTATTTGTGTCATTGTACTTAACATTAAAAATATTCTTATATTTGTATAATTTTATATACAAATGTTCTTCTATTAGTATTATAAGACACTGATGAAAGTATTTTTGCAATTTTTTTCTTAATTTGTACTAAATTTTGATATAATAATTAATATTCAAATATCAACGCGCAAAAAGTAAATGAGACCTTTAGAGCCGGACGGAGGTAGTATAACTTTTAATTCATTCGAAACATTCATGTATGTTATATGTTCAACATTATTATCATGTTGTTTAAGTCTTTCTCCTAAATATTTCAATCATTAAATTTACGGACAATTGGGCAAAAATCCCTCTGTCCATTTATCATTTGGGATTCAGTCCCTAATGATAAAAAATTGTTCTGCACTCCCCCCTTTTTCCTTTTTCCTTCTTCTTCCTCCCTAATCGTATTTCTCTTCATTCTGTTTCTCTTCGCGCAAAAAATTCTTGTCAAGCCGTTGTCCTCTTCCGTGAGCTCGAAAGCCACATCCCGCACAGGTAAGGTTCTTAATTGTTCGCCCGATTTTACATCGCCGCTTCTTGTCTGGTTCGATTGAAAAATTTCCTAGGGCACTCTCCGAATCCTGTTCCGGTTCCCTGTCGTCGGCGGTCGGTTGATTCGGTCGAAGAACTACCGAAGGCTGTCACCGGTTCCGTGGCCCGTATTTCTTGGTCTCCGGTGAAATTAGATGTACCAAGTGTGTTTTTGTGTCGGTTGATTCGGTCAAAGAACTACCGAAGGCTGTCACCGGTTTCCTGGCCCGTCTTTCTTGTTCTCCGGCGAAATTAGATGTACCAGGTGTGTTTTTGTATCGATATCTTAGTTGAAAAATTATTATCTGGAAGAAAATGTTTGGGTATTATTTAGGGTGATTTTGATAATAAATTTTGTTGCTATTTAGGGTTTAAGGGTAATATTTATTTTGTGAAATGGGTAATGTGTTGCTATTGAGGATCAAGACATTTCTAGAATTCCGTAAGAACATATGATTTTAGTGTATTTTGTGTAAGATTATCTAATCGCCCATACGACCTAATATAGTTCATACATTCATCGGTTGGATCGCTAGGTTCCGATGGACATGGAGCAAAGTAGTCTGAAATTATTAATTATATGTTCCTACGAGGGTGAGCATCATGTAATTCGTTTAGAAGAGGGCACCACGCTGGAGGATCTTTACCGGAATATATCGAAAAGATGGAATAAAGTGAGTATTGAGGCGGTAAAACTCCAATATATTGCACCTATTCAGAAAAGCTACGTGACATTATTGTGTGACGATGATGTCGCCAATATGTGGAGAATGCATATCTTGTTAAAGGTAATGTTTGTGGATATGATTGCACGGTGCAGAAGCGAGCACCAGAGCGTGCCTCTCCGAAGCACGGTTGGACGCAGGTACGTTACTCATCATTTGTAATTAAGTAGTCTTTATTAAACTTTGTTATAGAATGCAGTCACAATTGTTCCTTATGAAAGAATGCAGTCTGTAAGCACTTATAATGCAGTATGTAAGAATGCAGTCTGTAAGCGCTTATAATGTCATGTTCAACACATGTAAAAACATATTGTTTATAGGTTACGTTAGTAATAATTCTTTCATGATATTGGCATACAACAATACCGTGGTATATTGTTGCGATGTTGTTTGTAGGTAGTAAGTATCCACCTCCGCGATTTTGTAGTAGCGCGGTGCAGAACGAACCACTGAAGAGATTGTAAAGATATGTAGTGGGGCTATAACGTCTTGAAGGTATTTAACGATTTTCACTCCTTCTTCACACGCCACTGTCAATATCCTCTAGCAATCCGGTTTAGGTAGGTGTACCATGATCGATGCGTTGAAATTTCTGTAGCCCATGGCATTTACTGCATCACGTAGCCTGCTGCGGTGAATAGATGCAGTTGTTCTTTTAAATACCCTGGATGACACGGTAGGTAACCATAGACACCGTGGACATACTCGGTTGAGTAAGATGGGTACCCATGTTTTTCCATTTACTCTGAAAATATCTATTACCATATAAAATTAGAACTACTTACATCTGATATAATTTTCATTCTTATTATTGTATTTGTAATGTAGGGGCGAGGCCGAATGTTCTGGATTGAACGAAGATTGCGCCGATGGTATCTTTATTCCCGACGAAAGTACTAGTCTAATTGCAATGCAGAGATGCATTGTCGGGGAAGGGCAGACATTCAAGGGACCGCAGGAGTTTAGAAAGTTACTGAAGAATTATTCTATTGCCACTCAGAAACACTTCAGGTACCAAAAGAATGATTCGAGCAAAATTATTGCGGTGTGCATCGACAAAGGCTGTGGTTGGCGTATTTATGCCTCCTTCCATGCTCGTGATGCATCATTCAGCATTCGTAAGTGCAATTTACATCACACATGTACTATGAGTCTATTGCAATCAAGAGATCATCCAGCAGCCGATGCGAACTGGATTTCTGAGGTCTACAAAGATAAGATACGTTCTATGCCAGCGTATAAGGCATCCGACATCCGGGAGCATATCCAAACAGATTATGGGATTGACGTGAAATATCATAAAGCATGGCGTGGCAAAGAGAATGCGATAAGGGCAATTAATGGTGGAGGTAGAGACAGTTTCTCACAACTTCCATGGTACTGTCATGCACTTCGGGAGTCAAATCCGGGAAGTATTATAGACTGCGAAGTTGAGCAGGCAACCAAACGTTTCCAACGCCTTTTTGTTTGTTTGGGTGCATGCCGGCTGGGTTTTTTGAGGGGTTGCAGGCCCCTACTCTTTCTTGATGGGACACATATAAAAAACAAACACAAAGGGTGTCTGCTAAGTGCAATTGCAGTGGATGGGGATGATGGGATGTTTACTTTAGCATTTTCTGGTACGTAATTTGATATTAGCTACAGTTGTCATTTTGTTAGAATGCTGGGTATAGCTGTTCGTGTATGCTGTTTTCCATGCTCTCTTTAGGCACGTATGTACCCTTATACGTTGGAAACCTTTGTAGTTATTTGTGTTCTTATTTGTTGACTTGCAGCTGTGTCTACGGAAAATGATGAAAATTGGGAGTGGTTTTGCTGGAAGCTGCGATCTGTTTTAGAATGTGAGGGACGTACGGATTGGAAACAGTACACATTCTTCTCGGATCGGCACTCGGGTTTACTAAAGTCAATCTCGTGCGTCTTTCCCGGAGCACATCATGCGTACTGTCTCCGACACTTAGTGGACAACTTCCGTACCCAGGTATATGTACGTCAATATTAATCTGTAATGAACATCACTGGTTATGATCAGCCATAAAATGTCTTTTTTTTAGGTTATGCGGAGATACCCAATGCATAATAAGAAACGATGGACCGCTGTCTTCAATAAGGCCGCCTATGCTCCGTTGAGGAGAGATTTCGAAAACCACATTAGTTCTGTGGTCGAATCAATGCCATTGGCCAGGGACTTCATTACCCAATCACACCCAGAATGTTGGGCAAATTCACTATTCAGAGGCACTCGTTGGGGAATAATAAATAATAACATTGCTGAGTCATGGAATAGTTGGGTGAGATCCGCGAGGTCAATGCCATTCGTTGGGATGTTGGATACCATTAGAAGGCAAGTGATGGTAATGATGAATGAACGCCGCGAAAAGTCGGAGATAATGCACGGAAGGCTCTGGCCAAAACAGGAGAGCAAGTTGGCACTATCGTACATGGCGTCTCGACGGCTACAGTGCAGTTCATCCTCTAGAACTGTATTCGAGGTAACAGATTGTAATGAAAGATACGCAGTCGATTTGGAGGCGCGCAAATGCTCTTGTCGAGAATGGCAAATGTTCCGATTGCCCTGCAAGCATGCCTGCGCTTGCATTGAAAAATGCAGTATGTCAATTTATGATTTTTGCGATCTTTACTATAGCATTGAATCTTACAGAAAAACGTACCAGGAGCCAATAAATCCCGTACCGACGCATGATATGGACGTGATTGTTGAAATTCAGGCGGACCAAATTCACCCTCCTCCGTCGTCTGTCCAACCAGGCCGGCCAAAGAAGCGAAGGTTCGAGTCCCAGCAGGTAAAGAATGCACGGAAATGTGGTCGTTGTGGGCGTCTTGGACATAATAGAAGAAGTTGCAAGCAACAAATAGCTTAGCGAACCTTTTTTTCATTGTACATCTTTTTGGCTTCCAGGAGTATATATTAAGACAGTAGGTACATATTCAATAGCTATATTGTAATTGTTTTTTGTGTCTCTAGGATGTAACCGGTTGGATCCATCGACTTATTTGCAGTAGTAAGTGGTATGTAGCCCTCTCACGCAGGTATATGATGAAGTTGTGAAGGTTCATAGTTATATTCTGCAGGTATATTTTTCATGTACTGAGGCATTTGATGATGTAGCTCTGTAGGGACGGATGGTTAATGTAATCTCTAATTGTTTTGAAAGTACATGCTATCCTATTTTTGGGTAATTAGTAGGAGGTATAGTTGTTGTATTACACTCGTCATACTAACCAAGTGCATGTGTCATACAACTTAAGTATTTGTTGATGCCTTCTTTAACCATCAGCAGTAAATACATGCTATTTGAAGAAAAAAAAAAAAAGACCGTTTCCCCAGCCACAGGTAACCAGGGCATACATAATTGCAACTGAAGTATAATGTCACGGTTGTTGTAAGTACGCAATAGCTTACAGAGGGTATATGAATAATGATTCCAACATATAGGGTTGCGGTCCGAATACAAACCATATTTTATTTTGTTTATACAGTATTCTAATTGTATTACCGTGTAATAACTTGGAGGCGTAGCATTGATTAAAATTCAGCACACAGCTACGTACCAGACTTCCATATGCCACACAACTATATTGCGGTTATATTATCGTGTCTATTCTATTGTGTTCTAATTCAATTAACGGGTAAGCGATGTAAGTATAATCTGTGGCCTAAAACACGCCATTCAAGATTATGGGGTTGACGAGCAACACTACCATGGTTAAGCCAATACACTCTTACCATCAGTTCATGAATATTTTAAGAGAAAAGGCCGAGTCCCCACCCGTAGGGTACCAGAGCATTTGAAATGGTAACGGAAGTATAAAGACTATTTCCGTAGGTACATAATAGATACTATAGGGTATTTGTAATAATGACTCCGTTACTTATGCATCCGAGCTAAGTACCAGACTCGCTGAACGAGGTACACAGATTGCATATGCGGGCATCTGTGTTGTAGTTGTAGGTATCCTAGTTGTAGGTATAGTAGCACTTCTCTGTAACCACGTGTTGCTTAGCATTCCGCAGGAAATAGTTGATTGTAATCTAGACGTTGGCCCACACGCAATTACCAGACACCTATGTCCCGCACAAATATTTTGTTGTAATATGATCATGTTTTTTTAGTATTGTTTGTTTTAAATTAACGAGTAAGCCCTTGCAGTATCTCCGGTCGATTAAAACATGGCGTCCAGTAGGGTTTTATGAGAAACGCCGACACGGTTGAACTGATTCAAAGTGAACGCTATTTCAGTGATCAGTGCAAAAGAAATGACCAGTCCCACAAACGCAAATGACTGGAGCATGTAATATATAAATGGAAGTACATACTAGTTTTCCGTAGGCACATAAAAGCTATCAACGGGTATCACCACACAACGCAGGTATATAATGAAGATGACAAATCAATCCACATAAAAGACATTTACCAATTCCATCACCTCGATACACAATGCAATAACTTCCCAGATCAATCCAAATTGAAGACGTTAAACAAATCCATCACCTCCACACAACACAATAACTTCCCAGATCAATCCAAACTGAAGACATTCAACAAATCCATCACCTCGCCACACAACGCAAAAACTTCCCAAATCAATCCAAATTCATTACATGTGTTAACCTGCCCTATTTTTCCATCGGGGTCTACGTTTCAGAAGGGGGGACCTTTCAATATCCTCGCCGCAATCGTGCCTCGGTAGCTCTTGACATCGCCGAAGTCCTCGCCGAGGACACCAACGAGATTGACATCTGGACCTGCCCGCGCATAACACTCTGCGAACATGCAGACTAAAGGTCCACAGTCCAACGTTTCACCCTGGTGTCGGCATCTAATGTACTCGGGCATGTCGCTGACCATAGGCCATAGTCGTGACGCGTTC
This sequence comes from Andrographis paniculata, assembly GCF_009805555.1. Taxonomy (NCBI): domain Eukaryota; kingdom Viridiplantae; phylum Streptophyta; class Magnoliopsida; order Lamiales; family Acanthaceae; genus Andrographis; species Andrographis paniculata. Next base: position 1,875,000 of record NW_026137583.1, on the reverse strand, counting down.
ATATACAACGATAAAAATCGCGTCTGCACAAATAACGTTACTCTTTCGTTAAGGAATTCACCCTACCCATAGGCAATTAATTATGATCATTCGAAAGACGTACCAATTTCTTTGCATTCCCCTGGCCGAAGGGGTCGCGCATTGAGTTACACTCCAACACAACACGTTTGACGGTATCCAGTATGCAGAGATGCCAGTGGAACCGGGTGTGTACGGGTAGAAATATGTACCGGCACCCAGACCGGATTTTGTCCATGATTCCGGCAATCTCTTGGCCTACGGTCACTTGCAGCGAGTTGGCAAACGCGAGTACATTACCCTTATTGATGCTCGGCTTTTTCGCTCCCCTGCTTGGTCGTCATAGCGCGTCGTTCACGGCTTTCTGAAAATCGAACACAGCAACCAACGCAATAATAACAATGTGATTTGTAATACTAACCGTATAAATTCCAAACAGGATACTCACCGCTACGAACCATGGCACACAACCACACCGCACCTGCGGATTGTGTTGGAGCTGATATTCATTGCTGCATAGATGATATAGGTACGCGTCGATGACTTCGCCTTTCACAGCTTCGTCAAACAGTAGTTCTAAAACGGCATCGGACGAGACGGACACGACGCCCTGCTGCCATACAGTGTCCCTACAACATGATAGTCGCAAACGGATAAAAACATCGATTGAGAAAAATATATAAAGCCTTAATAATGAATAGCAATACCGGACAGCGAATGACGCGAGAAAATGTTCAATGGTGTTCGTCTCATCCTCAGATAAGGAACCCTTTCCACAGTAGCTGTCATTATTGCGATATCCCTCCCACTTTTGTGCTCCAGGGTCTACTACAACCTTAGCATCCGAGTCCCCATCGTCGCCGACGACAAATGGTTCCTGAACCAACAATGAAGATAATCATGTTTCCGTAGGTATCTGTATTTATTGTACAGGTATTGACGCAGAAACACTAGGTATTTAAGAATCTATCTGAAGTATTTTGAGCCAGACGACTTATATTTGTATGGAACTACGTACCTGCTCATTATTGACGTCGACCGCTGACTTTCCTTTCGCCCTCCGTGTTTTTCTCGCTTTCTCAATTCGCGGTGTCGACACAGGTGTCACGAATTCAGGCTTCTTCTTTCTCTTCCGATCCTTACGTGCCATTACACCACGTACAATCGATGAATCTGCGGCCCTGCTACAAGTCTCATGGTCGGAGTCATCGCCCTGCTACAATTTCAACAAAGCAAATAATCATTCAACAGATAGACAACTACGACCTACAAATTGTACTTACTATATTAATTAGCTTACCTTGACATCTATCGGTGCAACATAAGGAACAATGGCCATCAATTGGTTAAACTCTAGCAGGCTACCAACCCCTTCGTCATCTGACTCGTTTATCGGATCAACTTCGGCCAAAAGGATGTCCATTTTTTTTTGCTTCGGCGCTCGGTATTCGCTTGCCCTTCCGCTGCCTCCTCGGGATCCTCCTCAGTCTGCCTCTCCTCCTCCCCAGTTTTTTCCTCCTTCTCCTCCTCCTCCTCCTCTTCACCCTGACTCTCCTCCTCCTGACCTGGCTTCTCCTCCATGTCGGCCTGCTTCTCTTTCCTCTCAGACTCCACAGCCATCCGGTTTGCTGTCTCTTCATCCCCATAGTTTGCATCACCCTCCTCGCCATCGCTCTCGTCCTCACCCTCACCTTCACTGTCGTCATCGACAACACCGGCTCTAGATCTTTGTAATTTACGAGCAAGTCTGGCAATTGCAGTGTCTTTCTTCCGCAGCTCCACCTTCAATGCCGCAATTTGCTGCGCTGCTTCCTGCAACATATGTTAATAATGTCATATAAGAAATTATTTTATCCATTTACAACGGTAGCAACATTGAATAATGCATTTACCTCTGAAGCATGACAAATTGCACGAACGAACTTTTCTTCCGTGCCTATCCGATAGAATTCTTGAACATCTGACCGCTTTAGGGATGTCAATTCACCAACTGCATGAACCCTGGACATTGGACCGAGGCTATTCAGCCACCGAAAGAGACGCGGTACCTTCGGAAGGCACCGTGCCTTGTCCAGAGTTGGGACCCTCTCATTGAACCACGCCTGCACATATTGTAATAGACATTACTGCCAACAATAATACATATTGTGCAATATACCAAAATAAGTAGAAAAAATTAACAAATCCGATATTACATTGCTTACCAACAAACCCGCGGTGCAGCCTGTCAAATATTTTTTCCCGGACTTGAAGTCGCTTATAGACTTCAACAAATAACGGTGACTCGCGGGTCCCCACGCGTAGTCACCAATCGCACTCAGGTCTTCCACATACGGTAACAAAAAAAGGGGTACAGAATAATTCGCAGAACAAAATAAAATATTTGCAAAAACAAACATAATAAAAAGACGAGCAACATCCGCAACAGAAAGAGGCTCCAGCCCCTGCAACAGAGCCTCACGCAGCTTCTGCAACACCTGCCCGCGGGTTACAGAACGTGGCTTGCTCCCAAAAATTCGAACAAACCATTCGCTTTCGACCGATGTATTTTCGGTCACGTAGACTCCTTTCGCGTGTAGTCCTAAGACTACAGAATATTCTTCAACTTCAAACGGAAGCTCAATGTCACTTCCAATCTTGAAGGACATGGATTCCGAACTGAGGCTATTGACGAGGGCAACAAGTCGGTGCCATGGAAACTTCATTTTCGGGCAATCCAGAAAATGCCCGAATGGTGTCATGTTTATAGCTGCGATGTGTTGGTCTCTCATGTGTTGCTTCAGTTTGGCCAGCTCATTATGAAAAAAAGGTAATGCAAATCGGCTGATCACCGATTTGTGCTCCTTGCCTGGCCTGTAAGTAAAAACCATAAGTCCACGTTATCCAAATCTCTAATTTAGTTAAAAGTTTTTCACAATTTAGCAGGAGTAAAAACGCATTCCGAGTATACAACAGTGCCGTTCAGGTATATTAATTGGCAAATTAGACCAAACAAATGAAACTCCTGGTGCCTAATATTACCGCATTTATCAACCCACAAATATGACTATTTACCGAACAATCCACCAAAAAACCTAAAATATGCAACTTCGAGTAACTAAACAAAATATACATCTCCAAAATTAACAAAATCAAAGATAAAAACAGATAAAATCACCCAAAATCGGCCGAACCGGGTTTCCTGGCCAAAAATTCGAACAATTTCAAACCACCCGTTGAACTAACACAACACCGAACACCCAAGGCTCCTCATCACTAAACCGAGGCATACAAACACGGGACCAAGGCTTCTACCCCAAACAATCGAGTAAACTACGATATAAAATTCGATTGTCAACAAAATCATAAAACGAAAAGGGTTTCGACCAGACACTTACTTTTTTGAACTCCTCGTGGGGGATCGCGGCGGATTCGCGGTTTTTCTCACCATTTCGCTGAACAAAATGTCTTACTGCTGATCGTCGAGTTCGCGAGGGACGATTTCCTTCTCGAAGAACTAGGGCTTGAACGGAGAGTGAGTGAGGGGAGTTAGGGAATGTTTCAGTTTTTAAATCGTGCATATTTTCTGTGATTTTTTTTTAAAAAAAAATCACAAAATAAGATACGCAGTATTTAAATGGAATTATCTAATCGTATACTGGGGGTAGAGCGGGAGGTAATGTAGGTATATATTATAAAATTGGGAGTATTTATTAATCAATCGTAAGTACATGTTGCATATACAATTGTGATTGAGTAGAAAATACAAGAAGGGAGTTATAACATATCTAATCAATAAAGTAGGGACTGCAGATCAATTAATTTACAATGGGGACTGAATTGCAAGCAAAATACACTGACAGGGATTTTAGTCCAAGTCTCCCTTAAATTTATTGTTTATCAATAATTATTTGGTAATGCTAGTCTTAAATAATTTGTAATAAAAATAATATATTTTATGTATATTTTAAAAATAAACTACCCTCATCTATGATTTGTTTCTCTATTATTCAATTTTTTTAGAATAATAAACATATATGAGAAGTGTCGATAAGTGTTATCTAATGGAAAAATAAGCTTTAATTCTTTTATTGATCCATTTTCAATTAAATATTTTTTTTATTCGTAAGATTATCCCAATTTTTTTTAGCATGAATGCCTAATGATAAGAAAATTATATTATCATCAATTTTTAAATTTGATGTATTAGATTTAAATGAATGGTTATCTTCATTTAAATTGTTAATAAGTTTATTAACATTATTTTCTTTATTTAAGTTTTCTTTGTATTCAAGATGTTCAATATTATTTGTATCTAATTGATATGAATTTCTAAAAGAACCTATGTTCTTGTTTAAAAATCTATCAATAGTTCCTCTTTGTGATTTTATAAATTATTCTTTTTACTTTTCCTTTTCACTATCTGATAAATGTTTTTTAGGTAACATCCTTCAATATAATAATTCTAAAAATAAATAATAAGTTATATAAAAAAGCAAAGGATAATACCGCATGAATATTTATACAATTTAAATACCTCGGAGGACCAGAGAGCATAAGAGCAACTTAGCTGCAATTTTCTAATTATAATTAAAATCTTCTAATTCCACGGGAAACAAATAATTAAAATTTAAAATATTATCAAATCAAAAATCAATTTACTTATAAGTTACATTACAATAACAAAAAAATAAATAAGTAAACAAAAATAGTAATTTTTAAAATATAAATTTGCACACAACGCACTACACTCGAGTATACTGCACATAAAGTCAGACAAGCAACCCTAAAAACAAATGTTACGTTCATTCATAAAATAATCCATTAAATAAATAAATAATAATAATAATAATATGACAAACTTACCTATATATCTAAAAAAGGTCCTCCTCATAAATCAGAATCAGATAAATATGTTTAAGATCTAAGAATTAAAATAAATTGTCAAAATGAAGAACATAAGAACTAAAATTTGGTAGAATTTTTTTTTGTTGAAACTTGAATTTAGAAACTCAAAATCTCAAATGTAAAATTATGGCAAATAAATTTTTCAAAAGTCCATATATTTCATGAGAAAACTTACCGTTGTTTCATTTTAGCTAAAGAAGGAAAAATGAAAAAATGGGGAAAAATCGCAAGGCCTTGCTTTCTTCTGGCCTGTGGCTGAGTTGCTCTGTGTCATACGGAGTGTTTCCGCTTCTAGCATTTGTCTATTTTGTTTGATTTTGATTTCAATAGATTTATATTATTTATTTTATATTTTATTACATAGGCCCTAAACCCTAAATCATATATATAAAAAAAACAAATAATTATATATAACATATACATTACTTACATAAGGATATTTTGATCGGTTATTAGACATAAAAAGTGAAATTTAATAACTAGATACTTGGTTTGTGCTTATTTAATAATCTTTTTGATTTGTGAAAATTCTTTAGTTTATTTATGTAATAAACCTGCCCCTAACAAAAAAGTTATTCTTAAGTGTATCAAGAGTAAGAGTGCTCTTTTTAATGAATAAGAGAAAGATACTTGATACTTTATCTTCTTATCTGGAGACCCTAGTTACCGATGATAGGAGTAGTCGGAACATAGATTGAGATAATATGAATAACAAAAAAAACGGAAGAATAAGTAAATCAATACTAAAATACAAAGATCTTGAATGTCATCATTGTGACAAACAGAAACAAATAAAGACATATTGTTTCAAGTTGCAAAATTGCCTAAATATTTCTAGGGTAAGGCACTATATAATAGTGTTTGCATTATTAACGTAACTCTTACAATGACAATGCAGACAGATGTTCTTGATAGAGTTTGGCATGGAAAGTAAATTTTTATAATTATTTCTAAGTTTTTAGATGCAAATGTTTTATTCATATATCTAAAGATGAACGATCCAAATTAGATGTCGAGACTAGATAATAAATTTTTATTGGCTATAACAATGGTGAATGTGGCTACATATGTTATGATCTGATCCCGTTGAGAAAAAAGTTTTCATTGATGTTGTTTTTATGAAGGATCAAATGATTGAAGATATTGACACGACATATAAGTCAAAGTTTCAGAATGAAGACTTGATTATTTAGATCAAGTTCTTGCACCAAAAATTAGTGTTTATGAAAATCATGTTATTGACCATTATGTCATTGATGATTCTAATATTGATTCTGATCATTATGAGAGTTCTATCGATATGACATAAAATTTAGTGAGAAGTGCTACCCGAGATACAAAATCATCTACTAGATATTTATCCACGGAGCATGTGCTCTTGACTAAGAATGAAGAACCTGAAGATTAAGAAAAAATTATATGGAGTCTTGATAAAGAACAATGAATTATTGCTATAAAGAATAAAATGCAATTCTTACATCTTAATGACACTTAGGAATTAATTGAGCTTCCAAGTGATAGAATAATCTTGAAAATAAGTGGATTTACAAAGTAAAATAAGAAGAACACTTATTCTCTCCTTGATACAAAACTAGGTTAGTAGTTAAGGACTTTAGTCAGAAGTATAATATTGACTTCAAGGAGATTTTTTCAATAATTTTCAAAATGGCTTCTAGTCATGTCATCTTGGATTTGACTGCTTGTTTTGACCATAAAATGGAGCAGATGGATGTCAAGACTATATTTCTTCATGGTGTTCTTGAATAAAAAATTTACATGGAGCAACACAGATGTTTTGTGGTGAAAAGTAAGAAGAACTATGTGTGCCAATTAAACATAGTTTGCATGGACTTAAAAAAACTTTCATGTTGTGGTATAAAAAATTTCAACATATTATGATTCAACAAAAGTACAAGAAAAATGATGCAGACTATTGTACTTTGTGTAGCGGTTTTCTTGTAATGATATTATCATTTTACTTTTTTTTTTTTTGTAGATAATATGCTTATTGTAGGTTCTTCATTATAAAAAAATCTACAATTTGAAGAAAATGTTGAGTAAGCACTTTGTGATGTAGGTTTTGGGGCTAGAGAATTTTTGGAATAAATTTTTCTCGTAATAAAGAAGAGAATAAAATATGGTTGTCCCATAAAGCGTACATTGAAAAGGTGTACAATGGTTCAGCATGAATAAGACTAGATTTACTTCTACCCTAATTGCTACTTCATTTGAATTGAGTGTGAAATAACGTCCTTTAAACGAGAAAGAAAAAGAAGACATAAGACGAATTTTTTATGCCGCAGATGTTGGTATTTTGATGTAAGATACAATGTGTACTCTGTTAGACATACCTTATGCAGTTGATGTTGTGAACCGATTCATTTCGAATTCGGGCAAAGAGCATTGAAGTGCAATAAAGTGTATTTTGGGACATCTTTGGGATACTTTGAGTATGATGTGGTGTTTTGATTCTAGTAAACCGATGTTTTTTGGTTATATAAATTCAAATATGACCGAAGATTTTAATAAAAGAAAGTCTACTTTTGATTACTTGATAATTTATGCAGGAGGAGATATTTCATGACAATCCATATTGAAAAAATGTATTGCACTATCTTCCACAGAGACAGAGTTTATTGTTGCTACCAAAGAGCTGTTGTGGTTGAAAACTCTTGTAAGTAAGATTGATTTCACTCAACAGAAATATATTTTGTATTGTAACAATCAAAGTACAATCCATCTCAACAAAAATTTCATAGGAGATCAATATTTATTGATAGAACATATTATTGGATTAGATAAATTTTTTATATGTCCTCTAAAAATTTTCTTAGAGACAGTCAAATTATGCAGGTTGTAGTTGATAGCCTCTGTCCGCATAGTCGGAAGTAGAAGAGATGGATTTTTCTTATATGTAAGAGGTCCAATAATTTATTTTGAGTCCAAAAAGGTGTGAAAGTTCATATCTTCATTGTATGCTCTAATTTCACCTTGTGAGAGAAGTTGACTTTGAAGAGAAAATTTAGAACATAATTGAAATCCACACAATAGAGAGAATCAAAATTAAGAAAAGATTTCTTTAACTCGGTTTTGATCAACTATCTTTATCATCTTTGATATTTTTCAATAACGTTAATTTTTCATCATCTTATTTGTTTGGTTCCTTTAATTAATTAAAAATATAGCAAAATACTACTGATAAAAATAAACATTTCCTCGTAACAAAAAAAAAAATATATGTAAAATATAATTGAATTCATTATCTACACTAAAAAAAAATCATGTAAAATATAATTGAATTCATTATCTACACTCAATGAGAATTATCTACAATCAATGAGAGTTCAAAATCCAATTGATGTTATATTAGCACAATAACTCAAATTGAAGAAATAATGAATAATGATAAAATTGATATGACCAACCAAATAATAAAGATAGTTGTATTAATAATAAATAAATTCTCCAATAGATAATGAAATTAGACATTGAAAAAATTAAACAAATATCTATTGAAAATGAAAATGACAATATCAAAACAAAACATATAATGTGAGAAAAAATAATACTTTTTTTTTTATACTATTGAGACCCACAAATCAATAATGAAGATATCATAAACAACTTAGAACAAGATAACATATTAACATGAATGGCATTTTTTTGTTGGCATCTTTGTTTGTAACATTGTGACACATTGTGTATAAGATGCACTAATAAAAAGATATATATTTATAAAAGTTGAATTGTGATCACATATAGAATCAAAAAGTTATTACATTGTGTATAAGATGCACTAATAAAAAGATATATATTTATAAAAGTTGAATTGTGATCACATATAGAATCAAAAAGTTATTGCTTATTTACAACGTAATCTAACTTTATAATAATTTTTTTTTTAACTCTTTAACTAAATTTATAACAATCTAATACAACATCAATCTAGCTTAATAGTGAAAGATTCACAATTGAAAAAAAAAATAAAACTAAGATCATGTGCAATGCAAGAACCGATTACGTGTTCTTTAAATTTTTCTCTATGTCACGTCATACCAGATTAAAAACTCACCAAAAATCAATTTAATATTTTAATTACATTATAGAATCAAATTTCGCATTCCTACAAGTTTTTGTCTCTTCCGCTGAGAAGTTATAGCTCAACCGATTGAACACTCATTGATAATGCTATGAGATTAAAGGTTCAATTCTCAGGGAGTGTATCTAGACATGTGTGTGGGGGTTAAAATAAAATTTCTCTTTATTCTATATCAACAAATTTATAATTTTATTTAATTATATAATATCCTCTCATTCCGTAAAAGTTAGTCTCATCTCTTAGTAAAATTATAATGTCCCATAAAATAATTGTCGGAAGTTCATTGTAATTTCGGAATCCAAGCCGGAGTCGGACTCTCTTTTAAGGCTAAATTTTATTTTGGTCTTTTGGTGTAAAAGGTAAAAAAAATTGGGTTAGAATTTGGAGGTAAATTTGATTTTGGGCCATTTTGGGGTTCAAGAAGAAAAAAAATAACTTTAGTCCATAGTATTCATAAAAATAAAGAGAAGAAACAGGTTTCAGAGTGTTTTTTTCTCTCATTCGCCAGCAGCCCTTCTTTTTTCTTTCTTGAAAATTTTTCCATCAAAGCTCCCCTTCTTGGCTCTTTCTTCTAAGGTAACTAGGATTAATCATAGTTAAATAATATGATATATATACTATAGAATTATTTATTGATTTTATGTGATAGTTTTTAAATTACTTCTAAATGAGTATGTTATAAAAATGTTTGATTTTGCTATTTTTTTAGATAGTTTATTAGATGTTCATTAGGGCTTATGTGGAAATCATTATGGTCTTTTAAATTTTAAAATATTTAAATAGGTTAGAAATTCTAATTTTGCCGTAATTTAATTTATGTCTTTTAGAAAAGAGAATAAGACTATCTTTGAATATTTTGATTTTTTAGGTTAAATTATCTTCTTTTTTTTATTTTTTTTTGATAACGGGAGAACTCCCAACCGCTACCTGAAAGTGCATATTGGATAAACCCCTAACCGAACCTAATACATTACAAACTAGGGTTAAGTTATGTCATTTTGAATGCACATATTGTGCAAATGTTTTTTTGGAAAAATAACATCGAATTTCAATGAATTTGTTGGATTTTAATATTTTTTTTAGCTATTAAATGAAAATATTGATAAATAAAAAGTGTTTTATGAACAAATTTGAAAGTTTTGGTTTAGTTTCCAATGATTATTATTATTATTTTTTTTTATAATATGTTACATATCAAATGGATTTTGAGCTAATGGTCCTCCAAATGGATAACAACTTGATCCCTCTGTCACGTCATAATCGACGTGAACTTTGTTTTGTTGATTTGTAATGAATTCCATGAATTGGAGATTGCTACCTATCATCTCTATGACTTTGAGTATTTGTTGATGTTGTTGAGTATTCGGGGTTTTTGGAGCAGGTCGTTTCTTTGATGCACCATGTGGACTGGATAATGACTTGTTGCTTTGAGTAGTAGATGGCGGATTTTTTGGAATTTCTTTGAGTGTCTTTGTTAGCTTTTTACCCGTCTGAAAAAAAATAACTTTAAATAATATGATATATATACTATAGAATTATTTATTGATTTTATGTGATAGTTTTTAAATTACTTCTAAATGAGTATGTTATAAAAATGTTTGATTTTGCTATTTTTTTAGATAGTTTATTAGATGTTCATTAGGGCTTATGTGGAAATCATTATGGTCTTTTAAATTTTAAAATATTTAAATAGGTTAGAAATTCTAATTTTGCCGTAATTTAATTTCTGTCTTTTAGAAAAGAGAATAAGACTATCTTTGAATATTTTGATTTTTTAGGTTAAATTATCTTCTTTTTTTTATTTTTTTTTTATAACGGGATAACTCCCAACCGCTACCTGAAAGTGCATATTGGATAAACCCCTAACCGAACCTAATACATTACAAACTAGGGTTAAGTTATGTCATTTTGAATGCACATATTGTGCAAATGTTTTTTTTGGAAAAATAACATCAAATTTCAATGAATTTGTTGGATTTTAATATTTTTTTTAGCTATTAAATGAAAATATTGATAAATAAAAAGTGTTTTATGAACAAATTTGAAAGTTTTGGTTTAGTTTCCAATGATTATTTATTTATTTTTTTTTATAATATGTTACATATCAAATAGATTTTGAGCTAATGGTCCTCCAAATGGATAACAACTTGATCCCTCTGTCACGTCAGAATCGACGTGGACTTTGTTTTGTTGATTTGTAATGAATTCCATGAATTGAAGATTGCTACCTATCATCTCCATGACTTTGAGTATTTGTTGATGTTGTTGAGTATTCGGGGTTTTTGGAGCAGGTCGTTTCTTTGATGCACCATGTGGAATGGATAATGACTTGTTGCTTTGAGTAGTAGATGGCGGATTTTTTGGAATTTCTTTGAGTGTCTTTGTTAGCTTTTTACCCGTCTGAAAATAATGGACTACTGTTTGTTGATCACAAAATTGGATGTTGAATTGGTTCCACCATTTGATTTTAAATTCTTGAACCAATGATAATAGATTGAGTTTGTTGATAGCCTACAAAAATTTGAAGGACCAGCAAAATATCCATGGAACTTTGAATTCGACGTGATATAGTATTGGCTTCTGGAATTCTTCATTTTTGGACTTTTTGTTGATGAGTTGAAAGCCAAGTTGAACCTCGGGAGGAATTATACCATTTTCTTTTTTATTATGCATTTTGAATAGGCTATGCGGTCTGGATTTTGAGAATCTTTGGTATGAGTGAGTTCAATTGAATCAGAATCTACTAAAATGAGTTTATAAAAATTTTGGATTTTGATGGGATCATTTGTGCTCCAGTTACATCCCGTTGGGAAAAGTCTTTGGGTGAATTGTTTAAGGGTATCTATGTCAAGGATATCTTTGAATCGGGTTAATGTGACATGTTCAGTAATATCTTTTCTAAAATATGAGGAATTAGTTGTTTGTCTAGGTGGAGTACGGGGAGCTTAAGTTTTGTCCATATGTTGATTTTGTGGTTTCGAAATAGTTTGATTTTGAGAAGATTGAGCGGCTTGAGTATAGGTTAGTGGGGGGGAAATCGAAAAATGGTTGAAACCTGTTGCTTGTAGGAATCACTATTTTTGGAATGAGTTCATAATATTTTGCTTTTTGAGTTGTAGATTGAGTTGGAGTGTTCATACCTATAGAAGGAAAATTATAGTTAGGCAATAAAATAATTTGATACATTTTTTAGTTCTTTTAATTTTGTACGAGCTTTTAAATTTAGGGTGTTCTAGTACCCTCTATCATCTTTTGGAAATAAATGAAGGTGTTTATTTATGAATTCTAAATTATATTCAAAAAGTTTTAAAAAATGAATTAAGTGGGCTTTTAATTCCATGAGTTGGGATAAATTTTTTTTTTCTAAGTCTATATAAATTGAGGGTATGGTTAAAAGGAATGAATTTAGGAGGTATAATGGATTTGGGTTTATAGTTTACCATTACCCTGTGAAAATTCCCGAGTAAGGAAATCAGACAATGAATTTAATGAACCATTAATGAATTCAATTTCAAAATAAAAGGCAGATAAGATAGCTTACCATCTAGCAAACATTTGTTTTGAAACAAGATTTTGAACATCTTTTTGTAAAATTTCTTTTGCAGATTTACAGTCAAATTTTAATAACTTTTTTTGAAATATAAATCATCTTGAAATTTGAAAATGCATAAGACAATGGATAAAACCTCTTTTTTAATTGTTGAATAATTCTTTTGTGGTCCAAATCATATCCCTGAATGGAATCTAACTAACTATTCTTTTGATTTTATTTTTTGTGTTAGTATTCCTACATAACCTATGTCAGATGCATATGTTTCCACTATCATGAATGCATGAGGGTTTGGAATACCTAAACATGGTAGGACTTTAACTTTTTCTTTTAATACTTGAACAATTTCAGTGTGTTGATTAGTCGATAGGGGGGGGGGAATTAGTTTGTAATATTTGAAATAAAGGTTGACAAGTTTGTCTCATATTTGAAAAGAACTCAACTACATAGTTTAAACATCTTAAAAATCTTTGTAATTGGTTGTCTTTTATTTCATTGGAAAATTTATCTGCAAAGTCTATGGCTCTAGTTATTGGTTTAATAATTCCTATATGAATTTCATGCCCTAAGAAACAAATTTGAGTTTGGAATAATTTCATTTTAGATGATGAAACCGCTAAACCATTTTTTTTCTAATTATGTTGAAAAATGTTTGTAAATGCTTAAAATGTTGATCTATATTTTTTGAAAAAACTAGAACGTCGTCTACATATACTACTGTAAAAGTGGAGTAGGAGTTGAAAATATCATTCATTATATGTTGAAATTTAGAAGGAGCATTTTTTAATCCGAAAGACATTACATTCCATTCATAATAACCAAAAGGGACTCTAAAAGCAGTTTTATATCTATCGTCTTCGGCTATTTGAATTTGTCAATATCCAGATTTTAAATCGAATTTTGAAAATATTTTTGCATCATATAACCTGTTTAATAGATCTGTTTTATTTGGAATAGGATATCTTATCAATAGAAGAACTTTGTTTAGGGGTTTGTAATTAATAACTAACCTTGGGACACCACAGTTTTTTTCTGCATGATTCATAACATAGAAAGTAACGCACGACCATGGTGACTTTGAGGGCCTATTGAGTGTTTTTTTATCTAAAAGACTTTGAATTTCTTTTTTGTATGTTTGTAATAATTCTTGGTTTATTTGAATTGGTCTAGCTCTTGTTGAAATATTTTTTTTCTATAAAATCTTTTTCATATGGAAGATTAATAATATGTTTTTTTTTAATCCCAAAATGCATTTGGAATATTTGCACAAATTTCTTTTTTAAATAAATTTTCTACTTCTAATATTTTCTTTTGAACTAATGAATCTTTTATTATTTCTTCTATTGATACATAAGATTGTTTTCTTTTAGAAACATGATTTCTTTTTCTTTTTGTTGTATTAAATTTATCTGCTTAAATATAAAAGATGTTTGAAGTAAAAATAATTTTTTTTGTTTTACGAAATGTAAAAGTCTAAAAGTTATATTTTTTTTTCCATAATATTAGTATGAGATACATTGACTTTCGGTAGTAAATGAATATATTTGAATTAAAAAAGGAGTTTCTAAAATTATATCTTGACTTATATCATTAATTATATTACATATGTATCCTTTAGATACTTTATATTTTAATTTTAAAGGGGCTCCATTTGCTGTTAATAATTGTTTATTAGTTTTATCACAATATTTTGTTGGAATAAGACCAACTTTTATGTAATTTTGATCTGTCCCGCTATCGCAACAAAAGTTTCTTTAAAATCATCATTGCTAGAGTAATCATAGCATACCATTTTCTAAAATTAATTTTTTCTATTACTTGTAAAAATTGAAATTCGGGGGGATTTGTGTTTCTATTTTTATTTCTTTAGAAGGTGGGTTTATTGAAGATGTATCTTCATTAATTATTATAAATGCAATTATAGCTTCAATTTCTAGATATTTTATTTGGAGTGAATTAATTTCTTCTTTTATTTTATTAATTTGACTTTTCAATATATTTATTTCACTTTGAATATCTTTTGAAGAATTCTTTTTGGTTAAAGGATCTATGAATATTTGTCTAAAACTTTCGATAAACTAAAATGTTCAACTAATTTAACAAGTTCTTCTTTGAGAACTAGATCTTTTAATATTTTTAAATAATCTCATTTGATCACGTTTATATATATTCTAGACATAGTATTACATGAATTTTCACTACTTGATTTAGATTTTTCTCTTTCCTCGTCAGATCGTACTAATAATGAAGCAATTTTTTTCTTTTAAATCAGTTTCTTAAAAAATTTCATCAACTTTTTCTTTAATTTGCATTTATCTGCTTTTGTGTCTTACCTTTCCACATATTCAACATGTTATTATATTATTATTATTATTATTATTATTATTATTATTATTATTATTATTGTAATTTTATTGAATTTTTGGATAACCTGAGAACTCTCAACCGCTATCTAAAATTGTGTATTGAATAAACCCCTAACTGAATCTAATACCTTGCAAACTAGGGTTAAATTATGTCATTTTGAATTCACATATTGTGCAAATGTTTGTTTGTCAAAATAACATCGAATTTCAATGAAGTTGTTGGATTTTAATATTTCATTCTTGTTTTAGCTATTAAATGAAAATATTGATTTAAAAAAAAAAAAAAGTGTTTTATGAACAAATTTGAAAGTTTTGGTTTAGTTTTCACTATGTTGCAAAGCATGATTATTTGGCCAACATTTTATTGACTAGATGGTTAAATATTTATAAATAGGATGTTTCGAGTTGAATTTACTTTAAGATTTTTTTAATCGCATGTTGTATATTGAGTTAAATTGTTAATTGAAACTACTCGTTGAGTTTGATCAACTCGTCAATTGTATGGGATGATAAGACGTAGTCTTCCACCTCTATACATTGCAAATATAAGAGAGTATACTGGTATTTTAGGATAATTAGCTAACTTCGAATTAGAACTCAAATGGGCTAGATCGTGGCATCGAAATAATAGATTTGCTTTTGGGTGATTCCGAGGTGCACATCATCCACCATGGAATGGTCGTTAGACCATCATCCGTGATATAAATATGAATTGTCTACAATCCCCTATTAGTATGTTATGTATGAAAATAGAGGGTTTGACAGTTGTGCGTCCCTCGCAAAGTAATAAATAAGTTGTCATATATGTACTTTGTCTCGAACATTTATGAATCATTTATGGAGTTCATCAAGGGTTGTGATCCTATAGTTGCTATATGTATTTGTATGATGTGTACAAGCGAAGCAATAAAGTTGGTAAATCGGGTCGAACTTACCATAATTAAGGCCTAGTGGAGTTTTTTATTTTTCTTTTATATGTTCATTAAAATTATTTGAAAATTAAAAGGGAGACATAAGGAGTCCCGTAAGGGATGATCTGGTGGTGTGGGGGTTGGACGTGTGACCGTGGGGTCATGGGTTCGCCTAGGTGTGACTTGCCTGTCGGACCTAGTGTTTAGTATAATACGATATATATATCGATACCGTTTAAACGGATAGTTCGGCATACTGAATAATCGGTACAGTACAATATAAAATATAAATCATACCGAATTTTTGGTATACTAATTTCTTGGTTCGATAATGGTATGGTAAATTACCATGCCAAAAATTTTGGTACAATATACGGTATATATTTCGGTATGCTGTAACGAACCAGTCCTAATATTTTCGGTGTGTAAATATTTTAAAATATGTTTAAGATGTTTTTTAATTTACTACTAATATTTTAAAAAAGTTATATATTAATAAATAGTGCTAATTTTGACTATTTATATTTGACCTAAATTATATATTGTTATGAGAAAACGAGAAAGAAAGCAAATAAAGAACACAGAGGTTTTACGTGGTTCGGTGACGGTGTGTCAATCTACGTCCACGGGCAGGAACCGGAGAGATTTTATTATACTGATTCAGAGATTTACAATATGTCATCCGACTAAGAACCATAGTTGTCTATTTATAAGCACCCCAAAACACCCTAAACCCTAAGTCCATTTGTTATTAATTAGGATAAGCCCAAAAGGAACCCTGCCAATTGAAACAGCCCTTTCGCTTTGGTTTAGGGTCGGGTAGACCGCTAAATCCAAGTCACGTTTCAACAATCTCCACCTTGACTTGGAGTTTCTCCAACCGCCAAAGGTTCGTCAGTATCTCTCAGTCGTCTCCTTCCTGCCAGATGCCCCGAGAAGGCTTTACCTCCTACGAATATTCACCAAGTTCAAGCAATGCTCAAACTTCTCCGTCGGTAGCGCCTTTGTCAACATATCAGCTGGATTGTGTTCTGTAGCTATTTTCTGAATAGAAAACTTGTCTTCCTCCAGAACATCATGGATAAAATTCAACCTTACATCAATATGTTTGGTTCTCTCATGATACACTGGATTTTTAGCCAAACTCAAAGCACTTTGACTATCACAGAATAACACCGGTTTCTCCACCTTCAGACCCAAACTCTGCACCAGACCATGTAACCAGATACCCTCCTTAATACCTTCAGTCATTGACATGTATTCCGCCTCAGTCGTCGACAATGCAACCGTAGGTTGTAAAGTAGACTTCCAACTGACTGCACATCCAAACAGAGTGAAGATAAAACAAGTTAGTGATCTTCGTTTCACCAAGTCACCCCCGTAATCAGAGTCTGCATAGCCAACAAGACCATCACCATGGCCTTTATCATCATATACCAGACAAATATCAGACGCTCCTTTCAAATATCGCAAGATCCACTTTACAGCTCCCCAGTGAGCTTTACCCGGATTAGCCATAAACCTGCTCACCACACTAACCGCATAAGCGAGATCCGGTCTTGTACATACCATCGCATACATAAGACTTCCAACTGCACTTGAATATGGAACCGTCTTCATGTAACTAACCTCTTCATCTGTAGCCGGTATAGTGCTTCGATCAAGTTTAAAGTGTGCCGCCAAAGGGGTACTTACCGGTTTGGACTGATCAACAGAGAATGCCTGCAAAACTTTCTCAATATACTTTTCTTGAGAAACCCACAACCGTCTTGCTTCTCTATCACGCCAGATCTCCATACCAAGTATTTTCTTTGCCGCACCCAAATCCTTCATCTCAAACTCACCCTTTAGTAGAGCCTTCAAGTCATTAATTACAGCCATGTTCTTAGCTGCAATTAACATATCATCCACATACAACAGCAGATACACAAAGGAATCAGTAGAAACTTTCTTCGAGTAAACACAGTTATCAAACTGATTACGAGTATAACCATTAGACACCATGAATGAGTCAAATCTCTTGTACCATTGCCTCGGAGATTGCTTCAAGCCATACAGAGATTTCTTTAACAAACATACCTGGTCCCCTTTAGAACTGTAGAACCCCTCCGGTTGAGACATGTAAATTTGTTCTTCTAGATTACCATGAAGGAATGCTGTTTTTACATCAAGCTGCTCCAGCTCCAGATCAAAAGCACCCACCATTGCCAAAAGAACCCGAATGGTTTTGTGTTTCACCACAGGAGAAAAGACTTCATGGTAATCGATTCCTTCCTTCTGTGAAAACCCTTTTGCCACCAGTCTCGCCTTGAACCTAGCAGGTTCAACACCAGGAATTCCCTCCTTTCTTTTAAAGACCCACTTGCATCCCACTGGCTTCACCCCTTTTGGTAGTGCAACAAGATCCCAAGTCTTGTTCTTTTCAAGAGACTGCATCTCTTCATTCATTGCCATAATCCAGGTTTCTGCATCTTTACTCGCCACAGCTTCTTTATATGTCTTTGGCTCATCAGAGCCAAGATCATCACCAACCGCTAGTGCATAAGCAACAGAATCCATGTCACACGTATTGACACATCCTGCAAACCTAGCTGGTTTCTGAATATTTCTCTTTCCCTTTCTTGCTGCTATGGAATCTTCAACCCCAGTACCAGCGTCATCAGCTTCCCCCTCAACCGGTTTCCCTTGAGGTTTTGACTGATCTGGTTGATCGGATTGATCAATATTATTATCCTGCTGCTTTTCCTCTAACACAACTCTGTCAGGAGTCTCAAACTCCACCCTCTGGTTAGCACCACAATCTTTTGTACCTGCAATACTTTCACAACCTCTACTCTGATCAAGCATAGCAGATTCATCAAAGGTTACATCTCTGCTAATAAGAAATTTACCAGGATTTTTACCTTCTGTACACCACAGTCGATAACCTTTTACTCCTGTTGCATACCCTAGAAATATGCATTTTACCGCCCTCGGCTCCAGCTTACCATCATTCACATGAGCGTATGCAGGGCATCCAAATATTCTTAAATTAGAGTAATCAGAGGGTTTACCGGACCATACCTCTTGAGGAGTCTTTAAGTCAATTGCAGTTGATGGAGATCTATTAACCAGATAGCTAGCAGTGTTTACTGCTTCAGCCCAGAATTGCTTAGACAAGCCAGCAAATATGCGCATACACCTAGCACGCGCCATGAGGGTTTGATTCATTCGCTCTGCAACTCCATTTTGCTGTGGTGTGTGTCGTACAGTGCGGTGCCTCACTATACCTTCTTTCTTGCAAAAATCATCAAATGGAGCGTTGCAGAACTCCAACCCATTATCAGTTCTTAGAGTCTTGACCTGTTTACCCGTCCGTTTTTCAACCATGGTCTTCTACTCCTTGAACTTCCCAAACACCTCATCTTTAGTCTTTAGAAAGTACAACCAGACTTTTCTCGAATAATCATCTATGAAAGTGACAAAGTAAGAACACCCGCCCTGCGATTTCACCGGAGAGGGACCCCATAGATCTGAATGAACATACTCCAGAATTTGTTTTGAAGTGTGATGACCGGTACTAAACCTCACCCTGCGTTGCTTCCCTTTTACACAAGCCTCACAGAATTGAATTTTACCTATCACATCCCCACCAAATAAACCCTGCTTGCTCAACACAGACAACCCTAACTCACTCATGTGACCTAATCGCCGGTGCCACAAATTTGTCCTATCATCGTGTTTATCCAAGGACTGAGATACCGCCGCCGTTCCCATCACTGAACTGCCCTGTAGAAAATATATTCCATGCTGCAGTTTTCCCTTCATCATTACCAGCGCACCTTTCAGGACTTTCACCCACTCACCTTCACCATGATATTTTAAACCATTCTTGGCTAAGGTCCCAAGAGAAATCAAATTCTTTCTGAGTTCAGGAACATACCAACAGTCAAATTTCCTGACAGTACCGTCATGCAATTTTATCTGCACTACCCCGCTCCCTTTTATGGCTAGAACCCCATCATCACCTAACTTCACCGTTCCATTCCACTCCTTAAAAGAAGTTAGTAGATCACGAGAGAACGTCATATGGTGAGAAGCACCGGTATCCATAATCCAGGAATCAGCAGTACTAGCACTACACGCTGTCAGAACTTCACCAAAGTCCCCATCATCAGAACTGTCTTGTACCACAGCAGCACTGCTGCCACTGTTACTAGAATCAACTTTTGTATTTCCCTTCTTTTGTGGACAATCCCTTTTAACGTGCCCTTTCTCCTTGCAAAGATAACACTTAACTTTGCTAGAGGATTTTGATTTTGAACGCGACCTCCCATTCCCGTTACCCCTCTCATGTGGTCTTCCCCTACCTGCAAACAGACCTGAACCAGAACCCTCTTCCAGAGAAACCTTTCTTTTCAATTCTTTGGACATAAGGGCATCTTTCACATCATTAACAGAAATTGTAGTTCTACCATATAGCATAGTATCTACAAAATTCTCATATGAACCAGGTAGTGAACACAATAAAATTAGGGCTTGGTCTTCATCATCTACTTTAACCTCAACTCCTTGAAGATCAAGAATGATACGGTTAAAGGTATCAAGATGATCCTTTACCTGAGTACTTTCGGACATCCGGAGGGTGTAAAGACGTTGCTTCTGATATAGCCTGTTCGTGAGGGAGTTGTTTTGGTACTTCTCACACAGTTTATTCCATAACCCAAAAGCCGTTGTCTGATCTACAACCTCCCGTAACACCTCATCAGTAACTGACAGCAAGATCGCGGAATGAGCCCTTGCCAAAATCTCCTTATTTACCTCCTCCTTCGTGTCTTTAGGAAACTTGTCTTCTCCCTCCAACGCAGCCGCACATCCTTGTTGAACCAGAAGTGCCCTCATCTTGACCTTCCAGAGCGTGAAGTCATTCGACCCATTAAACTTCTCCAGATCAAATTTATACGAGGACATTTTCAATCAATGGGATATGGCTCTGATACCACTTGTTATGAGAAAACGAGAAAGAAAGCAAATAAAGAACACAGAGGTTTTACGTGGTTCGGTGACGGTGTGTCAACCTACGTCCACGGGCAGGAACCGGAGAGATTTTATTATACTGATTCAGAGATTTACAATATGTCATCCGACTAAGAACCATAGTTGTCTATTTATAAGCACCCCAAAACACCCTAAACCCTAAGTCCATTTGTTATTAATTAGGATAAGCCCAAAAGGAACCCTGCCAATTGAAACAGCCCTTTCGCTTTGGTTTAGGGTCGGGTAGACCGCTAAATCCAAGTCACGTTTCAACATATATTAATAAATAAAAGTTGAATTTGTTTAATTTTAAACCAAATCAACTCAAACCAGTTTATTTAATTTTGAAACTTTTTTATTCCATCTCTATTTCAATTTTTACAAACCAAATGCAGTCGTAGAATTTACTAATGGCAAACACCAAACACAGCCCCGAAATGATACTATAATGAATCCGAACAGGCACCTTAATATTATTATTATTATTATTATTATTATTATTAATAAAATAAAAAAGGAAAATGATTTAAGAAGTCGTAAATGTATGCCAATTGCCCTTAGCCTCGTTGAATTCAATTTTTGATTTCCCACAATAATTAATACCTCCAAAAGAGGACATTCGACTCCCCCTTTCCCTTCCACTCTCCTCTACCTTCTTCAACCCTAATAACCAAAACTTCTCCAACCCCAACCCCAACCCCCATGGAATTGGACGCCACCATCGCCGCCTTAGAAATGGCGACTCTCCCCTCCGTCGTCGAGCCTGCTCTTGTCGTCACCGAAGACATTCTCGACTTCAGTCTCGACGGAACCGATGAATTGAAGCCTGGCGCTTCCACTTCCTCCTCCTCCGGCCGTCTCAGCCTCTTCCCTGTAAGTCACCCGCCCTGTTCTGTGCTGTTTCTTTCCGACTTCGGCGGTGACTCGCTTTGAACCGGTGTCTCTCTGAGTCGACTCGGCCGAGTCAGCTCTGAGTCACCTCCGAGTTCTGTTAATGGTTGCCTGTCAAGTCAACGTTGTCGGCTTCTCCGCGTTCACTCGTTTCTGTGGACGAGTTTGCCCCTCCCACCCTGCAACCCCTAGGGGTGTTTCTGGAATTGTATATATTTTTTATTTTATTTTATTTTTATTTTAAAAAATAAATGGGAGGCATTGTTGGCGACAACGGAAATTAGCTGTAAAGATTAATGGTGGAGTCCTCCTTTTCTATGTGCATAGCAATCATGTGGGCCTGAGGCCATACGATAAGATATGATTTGATATAATATATATATATATATATTGAGACACGATTCTGCACTGCATGTGCTCTCTCAATCTCAATTAACACCTAAATATCTATCAAATTCAAATTATAATTATAATTTTTTATTTTATTTCTGAGGTAGCTGTTCCATTGGTGTGTTTGAATGGACAGAAGACATTCCTGAATGGAGATAGCATTATATAGCCCACGTGGAGTAATTTGACTTTATTGTAGCATAACATCCAAGAACTTGATTGATTGGGGATTTGCTACCTGTCACCCAATTTTGAAAATCTGTTAAAATGCCATTGTCTAGCTGTATCTGCATTGGATTGATATTATTCGTGATTACATAATAGGTTTTCTCATCCCAGTACGTGATCACATTCTTTTGCTTTGCAAGTGAAGATTTTACTCGTCTTTTTGTTGATTGCTTGATTGAGTAATGGCTTTTTTCATTCAGGAGTTTGAGGAGGAACTCGAATGGCTATCGAACAAGGACGCGTTCCCGTCCGTCGATACTTGCTTCGGGATCTTAGCCGACAATCCGGAGCTTGTATTGCTAAACCATCAGAGCCCAGTGTCGGTGCTCGAGAACAGCAGCAACAGCAATACGACGAGTAGCAGCGGCGGTGCTACCGTCGCGAGCTACTGCAGCAGTCTGAAAGTGCCCGAGAGCTTTCCCGTTCGTTCGCGGAGCAAGAGGCTGAGAAGAAAGAGGTCAGACTTAGTCGGATTGTTCAGACAGCAGCATCATCATCATTGTCTGTGGGCGACCCAAGTCTCTTTCAAGACTAAACAAGAACGGCCGGAAACTGTGTTACCTACAACGACGAATTCCAGGGGAGCTGGCATTGGGAGAAGGTGCTTGCATTGCCAATCTGACAAAACACCGCAATGGCGTGCGGGTCCTATGGGGCCGAAGACGCTATGCAATGCTTGTGGAGTGAGGTACAAGTCGGGTCGATTGCTTCCTGAGTATCGTCCTGCAAGTAGCCCGACGTTCTCGAGCAAGCTGCATTCGAATTCTCATCGGAAAGTGGTGGAGATGAGGAAGAAGAAGCAGTTACCGGTGGCGGTTGGTGAGAGTTGTGGATATATATAGGAGGAGAGATATAGAGGATATAATAGGTTAGAGAGAGAGCAGCAGCAGCAGCAGCAGGGTTAGCCATTGTCTCATTTTATTTTGGTGGTTTCTTTCTTCCTTAAAAATTAACATCGTATTTTTATATTTATTTTTGTTTAGATGATGAGGTTGTAGGATTTGTGTATGTGTACTTGAAGCAATTAGCTAGGTGGGGGTGGGGGTGGGGGTGGGGGTTAGAGTTGTTGTGGAGTACTATGATATATGAGTTAGTAGATGGTTATAGTGAGTGATTGTGTTTCTCCTTTCATCCAAATCTTGGCAATTAAGCATGGAATTTTGGTGGAAATTTTATTTTCAAGATAGAATGGTTTGGATGGTAAACCACTTGTTCATAACATAGAAGCATTGTGGTGGTTGAGGAGGCGGTGGCGGCGGCGGCGGCGGGCATGGCACTAGAGACCTCCGAGGAGGTGGCGATCAACACACTACTAAAATTTTACTTTTTAACACCTTATTTGAGTCATTTGGAGATATTTCTTCTTACGCATTTGTTGGGCTTTGTTTTGTAAGAGCAACCGCAGTGGCTACTTTCGAAAAAGCTTTGGAAATCTTCTTTAAAAATGATAATGTCAAAGGCTTGGAAAAAGACAATGATTGAAATTGTAAGTTGCTACCCATTTACCTTACACAAAGAAAATCATCTCATTGTATATTTCATAGTCTCCAACCTAATGTATTGCTTATCTTCCACAACATCTTTTCTTGTCGTGTGAAAATCTAGCCCATGACACAGATTTTTTGCCCATAAAAAAAAATAATAAAAAAAAAATAAAAAATAAAAAAAACCACATAAAAGGGAATTCTTATTAAGGTTTTCCTTTTTTTATTTTTTTTGCCCATAGAAAAAATCTTGCACAAACACATCATTGTTAAATGGGAAGATTTCTTCGTCGTCTTTGTCCAAAACACAGATTTATTTTCTTTCAATGACGCAATGACACAAAAAGGAATTGTTATTAAGGTTTTCCCTTTTTCTCTAATTTTATTTTCATTTCTGTTTAATCAAGGTATACCTTTTCTATTTGTAGACAATGACAATAATTTTAACATTCTATTATGATCTTGGTCTAAATTAGATGAAAAATTAAATTATACTACATTCGTTCAGCACTAAAGGACTATATTTACTTTTTGCGTATTGATATTTGGATATTAATTATTATATCTTACAAATTAAGAGAAAATGATAAAAATATCTATATTAGTGTTTTATAATACTAATATAATACATTTGTATAAAAATTTATAGAATTATAAGGATATTTTGAATGTTAAGTACAATAACACAAAAGATAAATGAATCCTCAAAAGCTGACGCGAAGAGTAATTTATTAGCAAGTAACGATGTCCACATATTTAAAAGCATCTATGCACAATCAACGCAATAGTACCGGGAAGGTACAAACAAAGATTTAGGAAGAAAAAAGAAAAAAAAAAAGAAAAATTAAAGAGCGAAGCCGCATAAATTATAAATCACAATAAAGAGGTAGGGTAAATTATGCAAATCTATTTTTATTTCATTGCTAAAAATTGTAGTAAGTATGTGCATAGGGCTATTGATTGTTGGCAAAAGAAATATAACCATACAAATCAAACACATCTATTGAAAATTCTGACGATAAAGAAATTGAAATTTTACTTTGCAAATACTTGGTTTTTGTTTACACGTTACTTTTGAAATTTTGGCATTATTCAATTTTGTTGGACATGATCGCCGAACTTAGTGATATAAGAGGTCAATTCCTTCGAGTTTCTTGACAGCAAAACTAGACAACCATAAATACAACTTCTACCACAAGATTATTTTGTAGTTATAACACCCGTGTGTGTAAGTGAAACACATGATGATGGTTGGAAAGTACGAACATAAATGAAAAACGATATTTGTTGATCTAGTTCAGTATTAAAACTTACATTTGGAGAATATCAATCCAATGATCATCCAATAAAATCCATCTCCAAGTTCATATGGACTCGATACATCCAACAAACATACATCACAAAGTATTATGTCCCCTTACTATCATTCCTTAGTCATGCACAAAAAACTGAACGTTACACTACAATAATAACTCAAGAGACCACTTAACTAGCTAAAAGTAAACTTGTTTACTAGTTGCTCATCACCTTTCTCATTCGTCTTAATAATTTCACAATTCCATCGAAAATTGAATGTTTTTTCCAAAACATGAAGGGATGGAAAAACACAAATAGAGAGTTTAAACACTAGTTTCTCTCCCTCAAAATTTAAATCTTCTTCAACTACTCTGATCTAGTCAACCAAGGCTGATTTTCGTCTAACTTACGGGTAAATAAACGAAGACATTAAATATTTCCCAAGAATTTTGAATCGATATTTCATTTCTCTAGAAATGAGTGTGCACGAGACAATTCAATTTTGTCCATTTGTCTTTGGTTCTTTTATGTTTTTAGCTAAACAAAAAGACTTTCTTCTTTGATGTCGATTGTAAAGTCTGATAACAAATTTGCATCTTACATGTGCCAAAATAGGAAATATTTGTTTTTTACTTTCTTAACATTCTTTTTCATTTTGGCATGTGATACAAGGCACCCAAAGCAACAAGAACACAAACAAACTCATGCACCTATCATCAACCATTCAAGTGCGAAATGTAGTTTGTTCAAAAGTTAATAGTTATAGGCCTTAAAAAGATAAAAAACAACAAATAACTTTTATAAAAAAATTAGTAAAACACGTTGACTAAACAGAAGTTATAACATCTACTTCATACAAATACAAACAAAATAAGGATAGCAGAAACAAAACTCTCAATTCCCCCTACTTATAGTTGTTTTTTCTTTTGACTTGCAGCAGAGGCAAAAACATAATAGTCATAAGAATGCATCATTCCCCTCATCACCAACTTAAACTTTATCATCGTTCACAAGAAAGGCAGGGTGGCGTGGCATCAAGCTAACAACTTGAGTAACGTTCTTTTTCTATGCAATAAGGGCGAAAAACATTGTATTTTGGTCACGTGTTACTTCTTATAGCAGTTCACAACAACACTCCCAACAAGCATCATCATCTGATGGCTCACCATCACCAAAATTATTATGTAGGCGCTTCAAATTGGATTGAGCGAGGAATGAACAAACACGGATCACCTCTTCATTTTCCTCTGGATAAATTTCGTGTGAGTGCAAAAACAAAGTTATCAAAGCACGACAAAACAATTGTGTCGAATTGCTTCTCGAATCTGATGTCAATTCAAGAATCATCGTCATTACAACAAAACCCAAGTTAATCCATTCTCAATGATGATCAACTACAAACAATAAATTACCCATCTTGGAACTTATTGTAGTGTCATTTGTGGTTGGATAAATGTTGGTACTATAGAGGCGGTACATGCATTGATATTTCAAAGTCAACAATGCAGAGGCAAGGCCAATCCTCCCGAACCCAATGGATTTTCCTGTAGACAACATCCAAACAACTTGTCATGCGATCTCCTCCATTAAGTACGATGGAATCCGACTTTCGTCATTAACGGGTAGTTGCAACAATGCATTGATCATCGAGGGGCTAAATTTCTGAATATGTCCACGGACAAAAGCGGGATCAAAGATCTTAAAGGTCAAATTTGCATGATACTTTATCACAAAGTGAAGACAAATATGTTCCACTCTACTAGCTCAATGAAACGAATGTTTCTCCTCCAAATAAGTAGTAAAAGTAGAATTTGTGTTCATAACTTTGTTAAGATGAGCTTTAACAATAATGTCACGAGTAGAGAAGGTCTTAATGGTGTACTTTTGGGTAGTAAAATGATAGTAAATGTCATTGAAAACATTCTCAACTCGAAAAGTAGAAGGTTCTTCTCTTTGCTTCTACTTAGTAGTACAAATAGTGTTCACTACTCACTTCCTTATACAGTTAAGGATTGGATTGAAAGACGATAAATCCTATAAAAAACATCAGCTTTAAATAGTTGTTCTTCCACAGGTCTAAGATCATCAATCTCATCTTCTTCTTCTATCAAGCATGATGAACAAAAATATTATGGTGATTTAGGCTCTGTTTAGATAGCCTGATTTGGACTAGTTCACACTGTATACTTTCAACACAGTTTAATACTCCCTCAAAATTTACTTTGATTTTCAAAGTTCCATTTTGGCATTAATGAGGTGGGTTTCATTCAAATAATTGGGGCCCACCACTAATAATATATTTAATATGTTATATTAGCTCGGTCCGGCTTTAAAAAGCTTATTTACTTTTTGTGTGTTAATCTTTAAATATTAATTGTTATATCAAAACGTAGTACAAAGAATAAAAAAAATTACAAAAGTATTTTCATTAGCGTCTTATAATACTAATATAATGACATTTGTAAAAAAAAAAATTATAAAAATATAAATGATATTTTTAATATTAAATATAATCACACAAAAAATAAATATAACCAGAGACATAATATTATATAAAATATAATTATAATTGGGCCCAACACTAATAATATGTTTAATACTCCTTTCATCCCATGGAACATGACCTTTTAGTCACGAATACAGTATTTAAGGTAATATAATTTGCTAAGTTAATTATAAAATATAAATTGTTAGTATTTTTAAGATAAAAATTAATATATAATTAGAAGAAATTTGAAATAGATACTTAAATATTTTAAATACTATATCTCAATAAAATATATATAATATAAATATTATTTTATAAAAAATAAAATTTTATATAATACAAATAAATAAAAATATATATACTTATTTATCTATAATTAACATAAAATGATTTTATAAAAAATGAAATTTTTAAATAAAACTAAAAATATTTATTTATCGAAAATAAATACAAATAAATCTTTTTGAATAATTTGTGTAAAAAATTGAAATTTAGTTAAATTAATTTATATTTATTAAGTATATCTAATATTGATATAATTTTTTTTTTAAAAAATAGAAACAAATCATCCATATAAAATAGAAAAAAGTAGAGGTAAAATAGAAACAAATCATCCATATAAAATAGAAAAAAATAGAGGAGTCATCCTGACACAGTATGATTCATGCACAATTTTATGTCCAAAAATGATGGAAAACATAATTTTACATTAAAAAAAAAAGATATACAATCAAAAAATAATTCTTTGTAGTCCAAATAATTAGTAGGCAGGCAGGCAGGCAAGTTGGCGTATCTACCTTCCCATTTCCCTCTCCCCCTACCTCTTTTCGAATTTCTTTAACCGAACTTACTATTCTATTAAATATACAATTCCCAACAACCCAACTTGACAAAATGTAACTCAAAATTTCTATCGTGACCTACACAAAATATATACGTATATATATAGAGAGAGAGATTTACTCACATAGATAAAATTGCTGTACGGATCAGGGCAGGGCGGGATCATTCAGAACTCCTATTCAAAGATGTTAGCATCTTGTTTTGTCAAGTTATCTCAGTGTAGTGTAGTGTTATTACAAGGATCATTCATTGTTCCTCATTTTCTCGAAGCTCGGTTCATCTGCAATAGATGAGCCCTGCGGCTGTAATCTTCCACCTGCCCACATTCATTGGATTTCAATTCTTTACCACAGCTTTAAAAAATCATATTGCCATTGCAAATCAACTGCAGAATCACATTATTGGTATTGGTAGTGCAGACAAACCATAAAACACTACTGTAATAAATAATATCATCCTTATGGTAAATTGATGGTAGGAAAAAGAACATAAAAGAAAAACAAGTAATCGAACTACTTTCTTGTGGACTTAATTAATTATATACCTGCAGTGCAGCTGTACTACTTAAAATTGATTCACATCTTCTCACCATAGCTCTTTCCTTCACTGCTACATCAGCGAGTTCGGACGCCAAGCTGTTTGTTCCCTCAACCTGCATCGTATATGAAAAATAAAAAACGTAGTATACAGTAGAGGATCATTTTTTTTTAAAAAAAGGATTCTCCAGAAACCAAGAGGTGTCCTAACCCTCAAAATTATTGAACATAGTGAGGATCCAACTGCCTGCATCGCATCAACTGCTGAGCATAAGGCCGCCTTTACAGCTTCAATATCACCCTAGAAAACATTTATGCATTTGGGTCATTTCGATTTTATTACAACTGGTATCAAGGTTGAAAGAGGCGTGCATGCATACACTGGCCCTGTAAGTAAGTGGAATGAGGGTCGTGCTTGACTGCAGATATTGGATGGTAGTGGTCAGCGAGTTGAGATGATCTACTTCAACTGAAGCCCACTTGTCAAGGTAAGTTAACTGAGCACCAAATAGATTCAAATTAGCAATGTTTTGAAGATATAGGATTGACAAATGCAATATGTCATAAGAAACCAAAAATAAAAACTATAGGAGATTATGACAAATTAAGGGCAGATATCAGGAAATAGGGTGCTGGTATCTAGAGCTTAAAAGACACATGATCACAGATGGCCATCAGCTGCGAATTCTATAAATTAATTATTATAGTTAGTTATGCACATTCAACAAACTACCCAACTTGAACAAGGGAAGGTTAAACATGGTGCTCTACCAACTGAGCTATAGCCCCACCATTTGAATCATATTTCAATGGCCATACAGCAAGAGGGGTAGAGAAAATGCTCCGAGCCCCTGAAGTAGCCCACAAAATTTCAGGAAATGCTCATTTATCCTTTAAATATTTGCATATACCCATACCCGACACAGACAGCTAGGTAGATAGGCGGAATACCCAGGGGCACCAGATAATTCCTAAAATAAAGTATTATGATACAAAGATGAGTATATGCAAAATTAAGAAAATTCCATTAGTTTACATTATGATAACTCCCATGGACAACTGACGATGCCACAAAGATTCAAGACAAATTACCGCTGTTACCCAGTCATGAATTTAAAACATACATGAAGTCCCTCAATGCATAACGTAAGGTATTTATTTGCAAAAGCATCCAACATCAATGTGTTGCTTTAATAGCATTCCAGTTCACAACTCCCACCACTCATTGAAGAGAACAATTTTATGCCTCTACAAGTGCAAGTATCACATATATTACTCAGGTCTATGACTTTCCTGCAGACAATAGAGTTTAAATGCTGATATGTGGTGATTATGTTCAACATTAGTTTAGTTCCAAGAAATAAGCATCACCTAGAAAAGATGAATTTGGAAATGTATACCATATTTTAATAAAAAGGAAAATGAATATGGAACTAAAACACATGCAATTAAACAGCAACAGTTATGCAAATCAAGAACCACCAAAACAAAATTCTTCATCGCTAACACATGCATCACCTGATTATTCAAAATGGAGTAAAGATTCAACTTCAGCTTCAGTTGCTGGATATCAATTCTTTTCTCCATTATCACGTCCCATGTACCAGAAATTACCCTCAAAGTGCTGTACAACACTTTCTGCATAATTAAAATATACTTGAGAGCACGTCATAAAAAATATATATACTGATATACTTGAGAGCTTAAACATTGACAAACTAATTTTATTCATAAACGCAAATAATATGAAATAATATGAGAAAGAAACAAAAGATGCACACAATGTTATAACCTAAAAATGTTATACAAACAAGACTCAATTTTGAAAACATTAAATAAAGAATGGATGAAGTAACAACTCTTTGGAATCTTACTACAATGTTTTGGTTTTTATTTTCGCACCATTCAGTGCATTTCCATTTTTCCTTCCAACAAACATCACTCCATACCTACTTTTCATCCAAAACATCACATGTAAGACCAATTTTCACCACAAAATTT
The DNA here is from genome assembly GCF_009805555.1 of Andrographis paniculata. Lineage (NCBI taxonomy): Eukaryota > Viridiplantae > Streptophyta > Magnoliopsida > Lamiales > Acanthaceae > Andrographis > Andrographis paniculata. Next base: position 1,843,996 of record NW_026137583.1, on the reverse strand, counting down.
TCCAAAAGCCAAATCAACCAAAAACTCATGGAAGTAAAAAGAACACTGTTATGATCTAAAAGAATTCAAATGATGTATCTGGAGGAATCATTTGAAGTTAAGACAAGTTTTAGTAAGACAAGCTCAAACCTCTGCTTTAACTTTCCTATATTGCACTACAGCATCAGTGCGTGCATTTGCATATCTCCATTGCAAGTGCCTGTTGTATACAAGCCTCAGTTGATGAACATCTTCAATATGATATGCAACTTTTTTTCCTTTTTTAATATCTGCAATAAAACTGAGAACAGAAGTAGAATTCTGGGGTTGTCTAGATGGGCTGCTTGGCCTTACAGGACCAGGACTGATTCCTCTGGACGAATAGTTGACAGCCTTCGCTCCAGAAGAATTGACCCCTCTTGCCATCAAGGGTGATCCAGAGCGTGATCCAGAAGTTGCCAAAGACATAGCTCTAGCTGCAGCATTTGCCAGTCTTGTTCGATCTGATGAACTAGAAAAGCCACGCTTCAGCATCCTTGGCGAACCATCATCGATTGAACTTCCACCAAGAACAGCCTTTCCATTTTCATCACGAGAAATTTTCATCAACAAATCACTGGTTGATTTTTGTAAGGATTTGCTTGTCCCAATCACAGACAACTTCCTCAGAGAAGGTGCACCCATTTCTGAACTGGTTATAGATGAAGAATTCCTTATCCTGTCAGCCATCTGGATACTTCTGTTCAGAGAAGTTGAAACCTCTTCACTTGTTCGACTGGACCATCTATGTTGGTCCACTACACGAGTACGGAAACTATCAACAGGTTTAAAATTCTCCAATTGACCAGAAGAGTGTTTTCCTTTCAGAGGGCTCTTCTTGCCTTCTGGGGTGGACTTCCGTAAAGCTGTGATACCAGCCTGTCTATGAGCACCATTTGATGGTAGCTTCGCAGTGCGATCAGAAGAGACATGAGAGACTGGCTTTTCTTTCTTAGTTATAGGAACACAATAGGAATCAGATTGAAAAGAAACGCTTAGACTCCGCATCGTTGAAGGCCATAAACACTCCGGTAATCCATTACCTACTACCATCTTCCTTGATCCAAGCAACACCTCTGCAGCTGTATCCTCAATTGGTGTTGATGGAGAAAGCGGCGACGATGGTCTTGAAGGACGCTTTCTTTCGATCGACATAGCCCTCTTTGGTGCTGATAAACTTGAGGTTGACGACAACCTACTGGGATTAGGTGAAGGGCAGCGCTTTGGAGCCATGGCTGCAGATGGTATAGGTGACCTACATCTAGAAATAATTTCTGGTTTCCCGGACCGAGGAGAATTTGCTCCATTCTTATTATCAGCTGGAACCAAGGGTCGTCTTCTTGTCCGAACACTTGATTGCTGCTTCTGTTGCGATGCTTGTGCTTGCTCTGGTTCACATACATCCATCCAAGCTGCGCATAGAAGGCCGCATTGATGACCCTTTTCATATATAATGAACAATCTCTAACATTCCTTTGACTGATGAATCACATCTACGTCTCTGGAAAAAGGAGATCCCCTTCCTTGTGCATCTTGAAAACTCTGTGAAACAAATTCGCGCCAAAAAGTAAGATACTTACAGAGAGGGAAAAGCAAAGTAAAAGAGTAAAGCATGATGCAAAAGGAAAAGATGCTCATTAGAACAACAGCACATCTTTAGAGACCCCCAGATCTTGAATTCAATAATTTCTAAAAGTATAAAAGCATCCATCCGCACCATCCAAGTGTGTCCACATTCAGGCAGATCCCACATCTGAAAAGACATGGGTAAATGCAGGAGAAGATTATACTAAAATTGCAATATCTGCTGCAACAAGCAGAAGAGGCGATGAATTTTTCCCTCTATCGAAAAATGAGAAAGAGTATTAAGATGAAAATGGCCGCAGGGCCAGGGATATAGCACAGTACAGAAAAGTACAGTACAACAATGATGAACTGTGAAGGGCGCAAGATAAGATTAAGAATGATCCCTCTCCTCTCTACGATTTACTACTACTATTTTCTTTATGCAATATTTATATATCCTCTGCTTTCCTTTTTTGATTCTGGTCCCCAAGCCTATGTGTCCCGTCCCTGTCACAAGAACGCCATGGCTTTCCTGGGCTGGATATGCATATGCATATGCATATGCGCATTACACACCAAAACACGTAAATTTGTTAATGTACAACTCACATTTAAAGCTCTGTGACCAAATTGCCCTTTTCTCCAACGCCCACCCAACACTTTTCATCTTCCAACCCAACTTGTTCTCTGCAAATTCATAGTAACGTAAATAGGGAATAGTTTACTTGGACATTGACCTTCCTGCACCTCTCTTTAACAAATTAATGAAGGAACCAAAAATCAATACACATCATTTCGTTTTTCACAATCGAAATTTGAAATTTAAACTACCGATGAATTATGTGTCTACATGAACAAGGACACGAAGACACGGCGAAATAATGGTCCTGCTGCTTTGTCAGGGTTCGTCCGGAGATTTGCCGACATCTGTATAATTCATGAACAATCTTCTCCATAGAATAAAACAAAAACAAAAACAGTAATTAATTGTTGGCATCCAAATCACTGAAATACTCTGCATATTTCAAAGTAACACGCAACAAATCTTCGATGACTCTAAGTTAACATTCGAGCTCAACGAGAAAGAAATTCAGATGAAAAACAATTGAGCCGATTCAAAGCTTCACCGGACAAAGCAGCAATCTCAATCGAACATAGGCTTTATTTAAATCCAATATAGCTTATAGAAAATAAATCGAGTATGCTTCCACACCTTCGACATGACGGAGAAGATGGATTTCGGCAACTTTCAGGATCGTCAACAATTTTACCCAACTCACCGACTGACTATTTAGCGGCCGTTTTCTCAAAACAATAATAGATATAAATAAGGGTAAAGTATAAATCTTTTATAATACAAATATTTGTGAAATAAAATTGAGAATGTTTTAAACTATCGGTGTGTTTGTTCGGGGTTTTGATTTTGAGTTGAGATTTGAATAGTAAAAATTTTGAATTTGAATAGTTGTATGATGTGATATAAATAAGTGTTGATGTGATATTTTGAATGTAAAATTAATTTTTAATATAATATAAAAAATGAAAAATAAATATTTGATTTAATATTTTTTTAAAAAAATAAGAATGAATAATAAAAATTTAATCCAATCTCCCAAACAAAAACACCCTTCAAAATTATCAAAATGAAGTGTGGTACTGTTAAAAAAATATTTTAATTTATTAAAATTTATTAATTATTTATTTTTTTATTTAGCATAATTCAAATATTTATTAAATTTGTACTCTCTTTGTCACAGGTGAATTGACATATTTTCATGTATGATATTTAAGATAATATATTATTAAATATATTTAAGATATTGTTTTGTTATTATTTGAATAATAATTGGTAGTTTTCAATCAAATTTAATATATATAATTAAAACAATAAAAATATATATTTAAATATTTTTAAAATTACTATTACAATTATAAATATATGTCACATGAATATAATTTTGTAAAAAATAAAATATAATAATATAAATAAATAAAAAAATACGTTTATTAATTTACAATTAACCTAAAGTAATTTTATATAAATAAAAATATTTATTTTCGAAGAGAAAATAAAAATGAAAGAGTTTTAAATGAGTTTTATGTATGATTTTATATGTTATTTAGTTAATCAAATTTATTTATATTTTTTTAATTATATTTTGATTTAGTAAATTTTATCAAAGTATAAATTATTATGAAATAAACAAAAATGAAAACAAAAAGAATACAATTAAGATGAGACGAAGAAAGTAGCTTATATTTTAAAAAATATAATTTAATTATAATATATAAATTATAATTCATCTTTAAATTAATTATACTTGACAATTTATTTTAAAATTACATAATTTATATTTAATAACTTTAAATTAGTTAAAAATCTGAATATTTTTATAATTTAGCATTTCAATTATAATTTTAAATTTTAATTTAATTATAACATATAAAATAAAATTATGAATAAAATTGTATTTTTAAATTTTAATTTAAGTATAATATACTATAAATTTATTATTATTATTATTATTATTATTATTATTATTATCTACTCTCAAAATAGATGACTATTTTTTTTAATCCGTGATGTCTATTTATAATAATAATTAACAATCTTAAATGTAATTAATAAATTTCATTAAGTTTTAATTATTAATTTTTATTATTTTTTAACAATAAAAAATACTAAAAATTAATTTCAAAAATAAAAATAAAACAAAAAGTTTTAAAACAGATAATAAATAGAAAAGCTTCCGAAATTTTCTTCAAATCCTAATATTTATCGATTCCCAAATCATTATGTTTGTTTGAGGGATTGGATTATATTTTCACTATTCATTCAATTTTTTCTCTCAAAAAATATCAAATCAAACATCTATTTTTTATTTTTTATATTATACTAAAAATCAATTTTACATTTAAAATGTCGCGTCAACATCTATTTATATCACATCATACAATTATTCAAATTCAAAATTTTTACTATTCAAATCCCTAACTTATAATCCAAACCCCAATCTCTTCATGGATGAACCCTATCTTCTCCCTCCCTTTATGCTCTTTCCTATTTCTCAACGTGAGGATGTTTTTATCCTATGGCCTTGTTAAATACTCCTTGTTGTTTCTTGCTACCATGTAAAATTTGTGCATTTGTTGATTTATGTCATTGTTAGAATAATCTAAATCTGAATTTGAACGAAGAGCTGTCACTCCTAAACGTTGTCAATTTGATGTCAAATTTTTGTAATTAGTGAATAACCAGACAATTTAAGGAGCAATTTAAATCCGAATTTGGAAAAAAAAATAAAAAATGATCAATTCCTGAACCTACTCAAATTGTTGTCAAATTTGTGTAATTCGTAAAATGACCAAGCAATTTGAATATAAATCTGAAAAAATTTGACCAATTTCTGAATCTGCTAAAATTGCTTAGTGATTATTTACAATCTTAATGAATAGCAATTTGAATCACAATCTTTGGAAAATTTTGACCAATTTTAGTTTAATTATTGATACACTATTGTTTAATTTTTTATTTTATGTCATCAAAATTATAATTCTAATGGTTATATTTGAGGTTTATATATATAATAAAAAAAGTAACGATATCACATGTCTAATCATATAACATGTGTGCATAGTAAAAATTATTTTACAAAAAAAATAACCACAATACAATTGTTAATCATCTAATATGTGTTCATTACTAGTCTAATCTTAACTATTTTTTATTAAATCACAAAAATAAGCATATAATAAATTATTCGCTCTACTATCATAATTTATAAAGGTGAAATAATTGTATCTTGCACTTGTATGACTAATGCAATTGACAGCAGCTGCACATACTATTTTTTCCTAGATCCATGAAGTATGTCAAACACTCTATGACTAGTTCAATATCAACATTAAGGTTGTTTGGCAATATACCTTGTCTAATGAGTGTATCATTTTTTATATATGCAATTTTATAATTATTATGTTCTTTACCTTTCATGATCTCTATCATACAATTTTGTATGCTAAGAAGAACTTTATTCAGTATAACTTTTCATATGAGTTTTCAATTGTACTCACAAGTTCATCAATCATGTAACATGTTGTTTCGGTTGAATGTTTTGAACTGTTCTAAATCATTTAAGATCCTTCAAATTAAGGTCCGGAGAATTTGGGGGTTATTGAACTAGATTTATGTCAAAACTATCATTAGAATATGCTACTCTTAAATTTGGATTTTCATTAATTTTGGATTATCCTATTGTATGAAAAAATTTCTACTCTTGTTGGCAAACCACTTTTGGTTACATAGAACTAGTGTGAATAAAAACAAATGCAATGTAATCGCATTTATTCTAACATTATAAAAGTTTAACATTCAATTAATTACATACATGATTGATCAAACATGCGTTAATTACTTATTTGGTAATAGATTGAATAGGCTTCGTCGTGAGGTTCCCATCTTACAGTTCTTACTTGATCTCTAAGCAACTTCTTTTTAAGTAAATGAAAAGTTTTCAATTTTCAATCAAAGATCATTGAACAATTTTCCACAAATATTGACCTACACATAATATACATACACATAAACTTGGTTATAAAATTCTTATTTTGACATGTTCTATGTGGCTTGGCCTCCTCTCAGGTTAAGTAAATCCAATGTGATTTTTACTCGTAAAAAATCACTTCTCTCCAACATATGCTATATTTTTCATGCATTTAAATTGAATTGTATTTGCAATAGAATTATACAGAAGTTGTTATAGTGAAAACTACAGTTTTAATCTACCTTGCAACACTGCTTTTAGAATACTATATTGAGGTTGTCAGCCTACATATTGTACATTATTTATAAAGAGAAACACTTTTGATCAATTGCATTATTTGGAAACTTCTTTTGAATCTTACATTTTGTTATCTCAAAATTATTTTTAGATAAAATTAATTTATGAATTTCTATTTTGGCCGAGGGGTTAACCCACTAAGTTTTGTTTGATGAGTTGACCACCCAAGACCAAGCTAAGAAAGACAAGTGCCCAAAGAGCAAGCTTGATCGAAATCACATGCAAGCACGTATTGACTAGTCTATAAGAAATTAATCAAAATTAAGTAAGATATTCACCGGATAGTTTGAGCAGAATTTGAAAAATGATTGTTATGGGAGAATGTCTACTATGGTAAAAGGGACATAAAAATACTCACGTTATTAAAAAGGAAAAAAAAAAAAAGAAGAAAAAAAAACCAAAAACATATTTTTTAAAAAACACATCAATTTCAATCGAATTTCAAAATTTCAGATTTTTTTTTTTCAATTTATTTCTATCACTTTTCATTGCAACTTCCTTGTAGAACATTATCGATATTCCTGCTCGTGATTGTTTACAATTTTTTCTTCTTCAATTTTTGTTATTGCTTCTCTCATTATTTTTCCTTGTTGTATTTTCCATTTTCATCAAATTCTAATTTTATTGCATTTTGTCCATGTTTTTTGAACAACAGACGCTACTTTCTTATTTCAATTATGTTTCTATCATCTCAAATTTTCAGCAATTCAATTCAATTAGATTTAATTTGCTTATGAGTAATTCGATACGGTTTCATATACTTGTTAAGAAAGCCCGAGAATCCACTCATTTTTCAACTCGCTCGACTTTATAAGTCGCCGAATAAATAAAATTCGAGAGACAATAATATTTAAAATTTAATTTTTAATCTTATTATTATTAATTTTTAAATAAATACTAATATTTTATATTTATTTTTCATAAAAGCTTTAATTATTTAAACTTTAATTGATTTTGACTCAGACTATAATTTATTTTTACCCGGACGTCAACATGTATAATTGACAAGTAAATGGTGGAATCAATATAATTAATTTATTTTTAATAGGATCAACTCTTAAAAAATATTCAACGTTTTGACTTTGTCGTATAATTTTATTTTATTTTTTTAATAAAATATCAAATTAAATACTTCCTCCGTCATGCAAATGTGTGCTTATTTGACCGGGCACGAGTTTTAATAAAAGTAAGTAATAATTGTTAATTTTTTCTTTTATAGTAAAAAATAGTACAAAAGTGAAATAATTTTTTATTGAAAAGGAAATGAAAATATTTTTCGATGACAACCCAAAAAGAAAAATGAACATAGATTTGAATGACGGAGGAAGTATTAGTTTAGGGCTCTTTTGAATTGATTTTTTTTTAAAAAAAATAATAAATAGAAAGTAAAAGTAGAAGTCAAAAGCAAAAATAATTCGATTTAAATTTTATAAAAAAACAGTTTAGATATAATAATGTTGAAATTGTTTTTAAACAGATAAAATTAACTTTGGTGTGTTTGTTTGGGGGTTTGGATTTTGAGTTGGAATTTGAATAGTAAAACTTTTGAATTTGAATAGTTGTATGATGTGATATAAATAGGCGTTGATGTGATGGTTTGAATGTAAAATTGATTTTTAATATAATATAAAAAATGAGAAATAGGTGTTTGATTTGATGTTTTTGAGGGAAAAAAATTGGATGAATAGTGTAAATTCAATCCAATCCTCCAAACAAACATATAATTAAATAATTATTTTTAAAAATATTAAATTATCTAGCTTAATTAAAATAATTATTTTTAAATAAATTTTACTATATAATTATTTTAAAATTTTTATCAATAATATATTTAAAAATATTAAACTATCTTTTATATAATTAAAATTTACATTTTTCTTCGATCATTTTTTTTTATAAACTTACATTTCTTTTTTATATCTCAGTTACATTTTTAAATTTTAAATTTAAATAAAAATATAAAATTGAAATTAAATATTTAACTTAAATTTAAATATATAAAAATTATTTGTATATCTATGCTATGTTATTTATTACTATTATTTATATGGGAACGGTTAGGGTGGTGAATTGGAAAAATCAAATTAGTACCCATAATATATAGAAATAACATAAAGTTTTATTATACACAGCGCATGTTATGTATAAAAATGACATGTGATGTTACTTTATAATTATAACGTACCATATGTGGTGTGCTGAAATCAATTAGTATTTGTGCCGTATAAGATTATAGCATGTGTTGTCAGTTCATGTGTTGTATTTGTGTTGTTAGTTCATAATACAAATGTGTTGTATAACATTATGTGGTGTGGTGAAATTAAGTATTGATTGTATTGTATAAAACTATAGCATGTGTTGTATTTGTATTATTTGAATGCAAACTGTGTGCTGCCGGTAGTAACACCATGTGTTGTTTAACAGCACACCAAGGTGTTGCGATGTGTTGTCAGCACAGTGCTGAATTTTAAAATTTAGCACAGTAGTCGCCGTCTATTTATATATATATATACATATATGAGTTCAATGCGACTTATATTCAAAATTTTGAAATTTTTATTTTTTAAAATACAATTTTGAAATAATATTAGTAGGCAAATCACACTATTCAAATTATGTATAACACACAAAACCTGGAGATGTTAGAATTTGAACACGAGTCCATCTACAAGTCACCGGACAATTTCTTTATATGCAAATCACACTATTCAAATTATGTATAACACACAAAACCTGGAGATGTTAGAATTTGAACACGAGTCCATCTACAAGTCACCGGACAATTTCTTTATATATATATATTAATATAAAAAGAAGATGCAACAAAAGAAAAAAAAAATTGCAAGGTTGGTGCTTTTAGTAAAAAACACAATTCATTAAAAAATATATTTTAAAAAAAACTTAATATATTAAACACAATTTTTTTTATATTATTTATACAATTCTCTATACTATATATAAAAAAATATTTTTTAAACTATTTCATTAAACACACAAATCTAAATTTATTTTTTGTGATTTCCAAGTTTAAAAAATAATTTGATTAGTACTATAGATCATATTTTTATAGTTTTTTTATCTGATCTATGTAGAATTTGATATACTTTGTATTAAAAATTTTGACCGGATTGATCCAAGAGTCCCTCCATAATACAATAGACCCATTTCATCAAATCCTCTATTCCTATTTTTCTCTTTTCACTTTACTCTAACCAATAAAATATTTCCATGTTAGAGATAATGTTAATACAATTTATATATTTTCTAACTATATTATTGATCAGTTTTTTTTTTCCAAAAAAAGCTCTTAAATTAAGGGGGTGTATTCAATTGAGATTTTAATTAATTTTTTTAGATTTTAAAAAGTCTATGAATTTATGTGGATTTAGAAAATCCACATAATCTATGTTGAGTTTAGTAATTGATTTAGATGGATTTCTACGGATTTGATTGAATTCTTTATGGATTTATATGGATTTTGTAGGATTGTGAAATAATTTTTTATGAATATAAATATTAATTATATAAATTTATACTTCCTCCGTCCAAGCTAAAAGTATACATTTACTTCTGGCGCGGAGATTAAAGAATAATAGTATTTTAATTATAGTGTGTAGGTAAAAATAGTGAAATGACATTTTTGCCTTTACTTTTTTTGTATAAAAGTAATGATTTGATGTAAAGTAGGGGTATTTGTGGAAAAAATAGGGTATTTAATGAAAGAGTTACTTTGTAATTAGACGTCCCAAAATAGAAATATGTATGTTTTCTAACTGGACGGAGGGAATATCAATCAACAAATTTTACAAATATAATAAATAATTATTAATAAAATAATATTTAATATTAATAAATAAATATAAGTATTAATAATGTAGAAGTATTGTAACATCCGTAATACTACTATATTCTAGATTATTAATTTCAATTTTACAATTTTAGTATTATATTATCATTCAATATATCAAATTAATTTTATATTTCTTTATTAGTTATTATTGTCATTTATATAATATTTTTAGATAAAAAATAAATACGTATATAAATAAAATAAAAAATATAATTTATGATTTTTTTAAAAAATATTAAAATAAATAAATAAATATAAATTAGCGGTTCAACAAAAAATCGTTATCGTAATGATAATATAGCGTATTCGATAATTGAAAAGAAAAGATGACAGTAATACATATTTATTGTGATAAGAATATTTTTTAAAATTATATTTATAATATGACAATATATATTTAAAAAAAAATTCATAATAATTTGCTAATATATTTTAGTTTTAAATTATTATTTTGATTAAAGATTATAATGATAATAATAAATATTATTATATTATTGATCATATATACAACAACAACAACAATAATAATAATAATAATAAGGCAAAATTGCCCATAACTTCCTTGTGGTTTCGAAACTCAGCATAAATTCCTCCTCTACTTTAAAAATTGCATGACGTTCCCTTATACTTTAAAAAATGTTGCATGAAACCACTTTGTGGTTTCGATACTCAGCATAAATTCCCATTTTACTTTAAAAAATTGCATGACGCTCACTTATACTTTAAAAAATATTGCATAAAACCTTCCTACCATGCAAAACATATGAATAGGAAATCATCTTCTTATCACACGAGGAAAGTTTCATGGTGGTGGGGTTTCATGCAACGTTTTCTAAAGTATAAGGTGTACCATGCAATTTTTAAAGTACATGGAGATTTTACTCTGAATTTCGAAACCACTGAGTTATAAGCAATTTTACCTAATAATAATAATAATAATTTTAAGAATCCATAAAAAATCTGTAATGATAAGGAGAGATTCTTTCCTATACAAAATCTTCACAATTTTCCATTAAAATCCATAGACTTTCAAAAGTCAAAAGTCTGGATTAAATACTCTGGATTTTAAAAGATTTTTAAAAGTCTTCATCGAATACATCCAAATTTTAAAAATTCAACAAAATCTTATAAAATCTATATAGAAATTTGTATTAATAATAAACATAAAAATTTAATTTGAATATAATTAATTTTTTTTAAAAAAAATTAATAAGTAATAAAAATATAATTTTTAAAATATATAAATTTTAAATCATATTCATATATATTCTTTCTTAATTTTCTCTCTCTTATTTCAATGTGTCATAATTTTATTTGTTGAAATAAAGAGAATAAGAGAATTTGGGAATAGAAGATTTATGTGTCATAATTTTTTCAACACGGATCAGGTACTAATTGAATTTATTCAGCACTTGTGCTGACAAATTAAAATATAATTATACTAATTTTTATAATTAAATTATACAATTAATATAATTAAATAGGACAGATTTTTATGCATCAGCACTGGCGCTCAATTTGTTCAGCCGCCTGATCCGTGGGCTAATTTTTTATATATATTCATATATACTCTTTATTCATTTATTGTTTTTTAATGTTTTAGTACAATTTTGTTTTTATATATTTTGCAAATATTGGTTCTCCTGGTAGTTTTTATTTTTATATTTTTATTTATTTTTTTATTTAATGGCCACTTTTAACTATTCAAATAGCATATCATATATTGTGGCGGTTCTATGAAACGTATTAGGATTAAGGGTTTGTTTCTTTTAGTCACAAAATCTCAAAGTTTCTACTATTTTAATTTTGTATTTTTCGAAAATAATATATTTTTTTTTTCTCACAAAACATCCCAATCATACATTATTTTAATAACAAATTCAAATCAAAACTTTTTCATGCCTATAAAAAAAAACATACCAAGTACTATTATGATTATACAATAAATAAATAAATAAATATATATATATATGTATATATATAGTGCTTTTATATTTATCAAAGAAGACTAGCAAAAGAAGAAGACTATGAGTTTACTATTTGTTTCTTTCAAAAGTTTAAAAAATAATTTGATGTTAATTTTTTAGGGATTCAAATCTCTGTATGTTGGATCACTTTATTTTGGAGAAGATATTCAATTATGATGAATGTTAAAAATTAAGAAATTTTCGGATTTTAATTTCTATATTTTATTATATACAAATAATTTGATACGATATAATTTTATTTATATTTTGAAGATATTGTGAAGTCTATTTGTTATGCATATAATTTTTCTTTTACTTGTAAGTAATTTATTTTTTATGTTTTAATACAATTTTTATTTTTTCTATAATTTATTTTGGATATAATTTGTTTTACTGATAACTAATTTATTTTTTATATTTTGATACAATTTTATTTTTTTAATATATATATTTTTTTTATGACGTGGGAATTCGCAACCGTTATTCGAAAGTATGCACGAGGTAAACTCCCGGTCGAACCTAATACCTGAAAATTATGTATGTTCTTTTCACAAATATATATATATACACACACGATTTTAAAATATTAATATATTATACATATCCATTATTTTATATTTTTTAACACAATTTTTCATAAAAAAAAAATATGCATTCAAATTATCTCACAAAACAACACACCTTGTTATTTTTATTTGTTCTCCAGATAATTTTTCTAAAGGTAACTAAGGTTGCGTTCTTTTGTGGATTTTACCACAAATTTTTACTTTTCAAATTATTTTTTTCCTAAAAAAATATCAAATCAAACATTTTTTTTTATATTATACTACAGATCTATTTTATATTAAAAACATTACATCAACCTCCAAATTCAACTTTTATTATTAAAAAATCCAAACCCAAAATTTCATAAAAATTGTAGGCAAAATTGTCCATAACTCCCTTTTGGTTTCGAAACTCAGCGTAAATTCCCCCTCTACTTTAAAAATTGCATAACGTCCCTTTATCCTTTAAAAAATGTTGCATGAAACCACTTTGTAGTTTTGAAACTCAGCATAAATCCCCATTTTATTTTAAAAAATTGCATGACGCTCACTTATACTTTCAAAAATATTGCATAAAACCCCCCTGCCATGCAAAACATATAGATAGGAAATCATCTTCTTATTACACGAGGAAAGTTTCATGGTGGTGGGGTTTCATGCAACGTTTTTAAAAGTATAAGGGGGTACAATGCAATTTTTAAAATATAGGGAGATTTTACGCTGAATTTCGAAACTACAGGAGAGTTATAAGCAATTTTACCAAAATTGTATTATTGACAAAAAAAAGAGTTCCAATGTCATATATATATATATATACGCATATATGTGGGCTCCAAATGATACTAACACCCCCTTCAAACTCAAGGTCGTAAAGTAGAAACCAACTTGAGTTTGTTCAACAATGTGGAGAATCAGTCTGGGAAGAGGGACTTGTTGAAAATACTCGCAGTCTAATCCTCGGAAGAGACATGAGATAGATGAACAGTACCTGCATGAACATGCTGACGAACAAAGTGACAATTAATCTCAATATGCTTGGTGCGCTCGTGAAAGACATCATTATGGGAGATCTGGATTGCGCTCGTGCTATCTCAATAGAGAAAAGTGGAAGAAGACTGAGGAACCCCGAGATCATAAAGAAGCCAATAAAGCCAAATGAGCTCTAAAGTCGAATACGCAAGAGCACGATACTCAGACTCTGTATTGGAGCAAAAAACGAGAGTCTGTTTCTTGCTACGCCAAGAAACAAGGGAACTTCCCATGAAAAAACTATAATCTATGATGGAGCGACAATAGTCGGATCACCTTCTCAATCAGCATCAGAGAAACTAACAAGAACCAATGAAGAGTCAGCAGAAAAGTGAAGACCATGTAGAAGTATTCCCTTAACGTAACAAAGGATGTGCAACACAACAGCATAGTGAATTGTCTGGGGATTAGTCATGAACTGACTAACAATATGGACCACATGAGCTATGTCAGAATAACCGTCAAGTAGATCAGGGATCCCACCAGCTGCCGATAGCGGGAGGGATTCTCTAGTGGAGTGCCGTCAAAAGGATCAAGTCGGTAGTTTACCTCGAGAGGGATGGGTGCAATCTGACTATCAGTCAGACCTGAACAAGATATGGGATCAGAGGAATATTTCGCCTGAGATAGATATATGCTATGTGGAGCGTCAGAAATCTCAAATCCGAAAAAATAGCGGAACTGACCAAGACTCTTCATGTTGAAGTGTCGATGGAGGTAAATCTATAGGGCTGATATACCATAAGTGTCGTCGCCGGTAATAACCATGTCATTCACATACAATAAGAGAATGATGATCCTCGTAGGAGAACGACGAATAAAGAGAGCAGAGTCATAAGAAGATGCAAAAAAGTCATGCTGAAGAAGCGCAACACTAAACTTAGCGAATCAAGCTTGGGGCGCTTGCTTGAGTCCATAAAGCGCAAGGCGCAACTTACATACCTTCCCTAAAAAATCGGAACCACGTGGAAAAGTCATGTAGACTTCTTCAGTCAAATCTCCATGAAAAAACACATTCTTCACATCCAACTGTAATAACTGCCATCGTCAAACAACGACAACAACAAGAAGACAATTGGTAGATGTCAAGCGAGCAATGGGAGCAAATGTCTCATCATAATCAATACCAATCCCTGGCGCGCTCAACAGAACCATCGGAGGGAGTGTTGATCTTGTACCCACTTGCAGCTAATAGGTTTCTTGCCAGGAGGGACATCGACGATATTCCACATGTCTGTCTTCTCAAGAGCCTACAATTCCTCATACATAGCGGCGCCACAGGAGATCATAGTTTGCCTCACGAAAGGTCCTGGGTTCATGTATATGCGAGCAAGACTATGCAATAGTATGATTTAATCATAGAAAGTAACCATAAAATCTACAACAAATATGGCAATAATACAAACTATGCTTGTATATGCATAAAAGGTGTGTTTGTTTGGGGGTTTGGATTTTGAGTTGGGATTTAAATAGTAAAAAAATTGAATTGAAATAATTGTATGATGTGATATAAATAGGTGTTGATGTGATATTTTGAATGTAAAATTAATTTTTAGTATAATATAAAAAATTAAAAATAGATATTTGATTTGATATTTTTGGGAGAAATTTTTTCGATGAATAGTGAAATTTTGAACAAATACTCCAAACATTTAATGGAAATATATTCAAAGCACGTAACTTAAAAACTGAAGATAAATAAATGAAAGCATAGAAATTCAATAAATCCAGAGTGTCAATGAAAGACTTCTTCTTCTACTACTTATTCCCTACGTTTATATAAAATAGGAATAATTAAGATCGAACAACAATTTGCATTAGTCATCAAATCTAGCAACACAACTGCCAGCCAAAGCTAGTGTGATTAGTTCTATGTTTCTCTCCTACAAGTTTTGTAAGCACTCTTATGGTTCCAATCGAGTTAAAAACTTCAATTTCGACAAAGTCTTTTAACTCTTATGGTTCCAATATAAAGAGTAACCTACCATTTCTTATTTTCATATATTCAACAACTCTATGGCTCCAATGCCATCAAATGTTTCGGATATAGTTGCACATATACATATATATATATATTATATCCAACACTAATCAAACATTAATGAAGAAAATCAATAATCACTATGCATAAAAAGCCTACATATACAGCCATATTCTTAACATAACTATTACTACTAAAATACAAAAATATGTAGAAAACAAATAAGAATCTTGAACGACGATATGAGTGTGTCTGAATGTAAATGTGCAGAGATACTTGCCACAATGATATGTCCTGCTTGTTAGTGCTGCCCAGCTCCATTTGAAACTCAAGACTTCCCACAATCTACGTCGCCTTAATTGTCCTGCCATATATTAGTGAAATAAGGTTGTCACTACTTGCAAGAATAATTTTGTCATAAGATGGATAAGTAGTATCAAACTATCAATTAATGCATATATCATGAACCACTGCATCATCCTGTTTCTGATGATGAGTTTTTAATCTAATAATTAGTTTGTTTTCAATACCATCAAATGCTTGGATAAGAACACCAATCAAAACATCAATGATGAATATCAGTAATCAGTATTACTGTTAAAAACACAAAAATATGCACAAAACATGAATCTGGAACAACAAAAATTTCTGACTAATCGTCCATCATTGAACGATACCAGTACTACCCGATAGTAATGTCCAGTATCAAAATTGAATACTTAATGAACGCTACCTGAATAATGAACCGGTATCCATACACCATACACCCGAATACCAACTTCTTGCAACACAGCAAACTGACTACATTTTTACTTTCTTGTAGATATCTTTTGCTGTCATGAATTCATAAAAATGTGCAGACTCCAGTTAGCTTTGCAATGAACTCACATCACATGCTACTACCATTAGTCCTGTCATGTTATATGCAGTTTCCCCAACTACCTATGTCCCTTGCTCCTCTATTTCTGGTGTTATCTTAAATGAATTTGTACTCAAACCAACCCAGTGATGGTAAACCCAACGCTCCGAGGCCCTAATTCATCAAAGGGTTGAAATTTATACACACACATATCATATGTAACCACATATACGACTTCTTGTATCACACTAGGGGTAAAAGAAGACCGAAAATAAAAAGGAAAAAAGACATCCCTTTTAACCCTAAGACCCAACACCCAAAATAAGATGAAAAGAAGGAAACAAGCAAAACCCAAAATACAAAATATGTGTATAAGATGAAAAGAAGAAAACAAGCAAAAGTAAGGGTGTCTGTCAGACAGCTGCAGGACCATCCGGACCTGACCGAAGCCGAGCCAAGAACGATCCTCTGCGAGTCCAATGGCACAGCCAAGCCGAGCCACGGGACCAGCTAATCACGCTCTAGTCGAGCAGCCATGGTTCATCCACCAGACATGGTTTCTTGCCTCCTTAGAACTCAAGGATGCAGAGATACGAGCCTATAGAATAGATCCTGTTCAAATAAGGTCGTGCCTTCTTGGTTATTTGTATTGCCTTCTAGTTATATGTTCCCGATGTGGGACTTTTATTATTATCGTTGGATAGTCTATCTGGAATGTACACTATTGATTAATTATCTAAAAATCAATATAATTAAATTAAAATCAATAAAATTTTCTACATAATATTATAATCTATATACTTAAAAAAATCATTTAAATTATATTATTTAAAAAAATTGCAAAAAATAAAATAAAACTAACAAAAAATTAAAGATCCGAATATTTTTTACCCCTATATGTAAAATCAAACTATGATTATAAATACATAAAGTGCAAATTAATGCAAAACACATAGCTTTTTTTTTTTTTTTAAAAAGGCAATAAATGAAATATAGAAATTCTATGTATACTGTATTGAAATATTTATTATTATTATTATATCGTATTATTAAGTAACTCTAATAATATATAAATATTTTTATATGATATTATATTAATAATTAAAAATATATTTACATAATATGATAGTAATAATATCTCAATATACATATACAGAATGTCAATGCTGAGACTTTCTTCTTTCTACTTCTTCCACCCTAGGTGTATTAAAAGAGATAATATCCAAAAGCAATTCACATTACTCATCCAATCTAGCAGCAAAAATTGTAGCCAAAGCTGGTGTGATTAGTTCTATGATGGTAACACTTATTCTTGTTGCCTTTGGTCTCTCGCCTACTTTCCCATACGGTGAAGCTAACAGAACGACCACTGATGTTCAAGGTAAACTCTGTTTGGAATTCATAAAAGTTTGTCCTATTTCTAATCGATTCAGTTATATATTCGTGGTGAGATAAAATGACAGAAAAACAATGATAATCAAATAGATGAGAAGGAGAACAACTTATACAAGTCGATCGCCCATCAGTGGCAGCAGGAACTGGAACTTCCGGAGGATTGGGCACACGCACAGGTGGGTCAACTAGTGGGGAAGGATCAGCATCAGACAGACCAATAGGAACAGACGGGGGGTTTGAGACTTGCAGGAGGAAGAGAGGAATCCAAAACAAAGAACGTGGACTCTGACTCAAAGGGAATGGAAAATTTAGATTTAAGAGGAAAAGAACTAATGCTCCTAAAAGGTAACATCCCGAGAGATACGTAGACGATTCGAGATGGGATCCCAACATCGATAACCTTTATGTTATACCCTATACCCTAGAAAACAACACATACGGGTGCGTGGTTCTAATTTATTTCTCTCAAGAAGAGAAAGGTAAACAAAATTGACATAACCAAAAAGATGAAAATGAGAGTAATAAGGTACCTGGCGGAAGAGCCTCTCAAAATGCGTGGGATCCTGAATGACAGGGGATGATAAATGGTTAATATTATAAACAACAGTAAGAGCAGCCTCACCCCAAAACCGATCTAGACAATTGACAGATAACAACATGGCTTGAACTGTGTCTAAAATATAACGATGTTTACGCTCTGCCCTACCATTTTGTTAAGATGTGTAGGGACATGAATGCTGGACAAGAGTACCCTGGGTGAACAGAAAACTAAGAAGAAAAAAAATCATTTTATTCAAGGGCATTGTCAGTGCGAAGAGTCTGAATAGAACACAAGAACTGAGTTTGCACCATTTTAGCGAATGTATAGTAAATAGAGGCGGGTTCAGACCGGTTACGCATAAAGTAAATCCAAGTAAATTGCCCGTAATCATCAATCAAAAGCACAAAGTAACGAATCCAGTAAGAGTAGCAACAGGAGAGGGCCCTCGTATGTGAGAATGTATTAACGAAAAAGGTTTATCATCAATAGACAAGTTGTTCAAAAAAGGTAAAGTTGGTTATTTTTCAAGTTTACAATGCAAACAATCAAAAGACTTAAAATGAACTGAACCTAAAACACCTATATTTGCAAGAGACTTAAGTTTAGATAGAGAGATATGACCAACTCTGAGGTGCCAGTGATAGAAAGAGGAATGTGAGATTGTAGCGGAAATAGATGGTGTATGACGAACGCGAAGATGGTCAAGCTCAAATAGGTTGCTTGTCTTGCGACCTGTCCCAAATATCTGACCTATCTGCGTGTCCTGAAATTGAACACCAGAACAAGAGAAAATTATAGTAAAATCCTACTCAACCAACTGATCGAAAGATGCAAAGTTTAGGGCTAATTTGGGAATGACATAAACATCATCGAGGTGGGGGACGAGATATGGCCAATATGGGTAATGTGCATGGGAATGTCATCAGCGGTAAGTATAGGAGGAGACGAGGTGACAGGTTTGGAGGAATGTAAAAGGCGAGGATCATGTGTCACGTGATTACAACAGACATAATCAACATACCATGTGTTGTTACCTGATATCGAGGCTAAGGAAGGGTGAAATGATCAAAGTTGAGTTAGTATGTGACAGAGGTCCTCAATAGTAGGAGGCGGCTGAGACGACTGTGATATGCTAGTGGTAGCAGCAATGGTAGAAAAAGAGCCGGAAGAGGACTGACTAGCCTTGGAATTCTTGGGACAATGCAAATGTGTGTGGCCCTTCTGACGACAGTAGTGACATTCAACCTTAGGACAGTGGATATAAAGATGATCAGTATTCGCGCAACTGCGACATTTATCAGACTGAGGTGGTCGGGCATCCTTGCGATTATCTCGGCGATGATGAGTAAAAGAAGAAACTGCCTAGGCCGAATCAAGAGTAGGAGCCTTTAGCATCTTGAGATGGGTGTCTCACATTTTGACAATTTTGTATATAGTTCTTTTCTTGAAGCTTCTTCAATACCATTCCCAAGTATCGGAAATGTGCATCAGGATCATTCGAATATATCAAGATTTCATTGATAAACACGACCAAAATTTTATCCAGCCACTACCTAAAAAATATTTGCATTAGATCCATAAACATAGTTGGGGTATTTGTGAGCCCAACCAGCATCATAGTGACTCAAAGTATCCATATCGCATCCAAAAAATCGTCTTTAGGATATCAGTTTCCTTCATACGAATTTGATGATATACTTATCTCAAACCCACCTTCGAAAAAAATCGTACCCCTATCAATTGATCGAAAAAGTCCTTGATCATCGGAATTAGATACTTATTTTTCACTGTCATTTGGTTGATTGCTCGATAGTCAATATAAAGCCTCAAAGACCTATATTTCTTCTGTATGAATAGCATAGGGGCTCCCCATGGTGAGCTACTCGGTTGTATGTATCATTTCTCTAATAGTTCATTGAACTGTTTCTTCAACTTGTTTTTTTTTCAATCAAAGCCATACGACAAAGGACCTTCGATACCGATTGGCTCCCGGTACTACGTTTACCTCAAAATCAATCTCTAAGTCCTGTGAAAATCTCAAAATCTCATGGGGAAAAACATCGAAAAAATCTCAAACTACATGAATGGTTTCCAAGCTCAGTTCCTTAGCTCGTGTGTCACAAACATAACATAAAAAGACTAGATACCCTTTTCGAATTATCGAGAACATCACTGTTGAGATAACCACCTTAGACTTTAATGTCCTCAATTACTTGTAGTACAACATCCTCAATCCATCCATCGTCCTAAGAGTTAGCTTGCCTAAGTGAAAATACCATTGGCTCGATACTTCTCCAACCAATCGATACCCAAGATCAAGTCAAATTCACTTAACTCCAGCACTAACAAGTGAATAGAAAACACTAATTCATTAACTACCACAAACAAAAACGAATCATATATCGCAGATCAGAGAGAAACAGCTTTCGGAGAAAAAGGCAACCAGCTAGCAAGATCTTCCATGAGGGCGTCCCTAGCATCGCTCCTGAAATCAGTTCGATTCTCGAACACTCCACGCAACCGTCGGAGTGATAGTTCGTAAATGCGTAATGGACTTGGGATTGTTCAGCGTGTCGGAGTGGTGGTTCGTAAATGCGTAATGGACTTGGGATTGTTCAACGTTACTTTTGTTATTAAAACTGCATGTAATGTGGTGTTTCTGTGTTAGCGACTTGGTTGATTTGCTTTTGTTTGTTGGTTCCGCATGACATGGAAGTAGTAAGGTAATTAATATTGTTTTAGGATGCGCATAACATGGAAGTGGTAAGGTATTACTACTGTTTTAGGATGCGTTTTTAATCTAACATTAATGGAAAAATGTTGGTAAGGACTGTTTTTTCCGTGGGCTACTATTGTTGATAGCAGGGAAGTGTATTAGGGTCATAGCTTCGACGAATGTACACTTACTACGACAAGAAACAGCCAAAATCCAATCTACAACTTGACAATAATTCGAAGGGAATGCTTACTAATACAATAGAAGCATGCATCAAGTACACGCATCGAAATACCAACGAGCACTACACCTTCTAAAATACAACAACTACAAGAACAACACAAGTAATTTAAAAACCACATCCCCACCGGATAAGCAACAGTAGGCTGTTTAAAATGCTATTTTAAATTACACAATTACAATAAAAATAACAAAAACCATCATGATGTTTTTCAAATAGCGTCGCGACACCTTCAACTCGGAAACGATCTGCTCGTTCACCATCTTAATCTCCTTGAACTTATCAATTAAACACACGGAATAGTCGGCTTCAGTATCCGCGTGCATTTCATGATCTTGGTGGCTTATGTTGAGAGGTTCCAGCCAACGAAAAAAATCAAAAACCCCTATCCGACAGTTGCAGAATAATCTACCTTCGGTCTCTTTCGATGAAACAACCACACGTATTGCAGCAAGTACACCACATTTGCACTTTGGTCATTTATACCTCAACTCAAAACTCATTCTTTTTTTTTTTTTTCGCGTGAGAATTACTACTACCTGTAGACATCTGCAGATTGGAAATATCATTCAATTTCAGAGAACTATAAAATCTTCTGAATCAAGATAAATGCACACAGTTCACTACAAATTAAAAAACTTCAAAATTACAAACAGGACCGAAGACATTAGGACATATATATATATATAAAACATTCTTACTCGATTCAAAGAATAGCCATTTAAGATACTAATTTTGGCCACTACAAAGAAGATAACCATATTCGAAAAATTTCATCAAGGCAGAAACAACATTTACCATAACCGAAAACATATTCTGATACCAAAAAACACATGAAAAAAAAATTAAGGGAGAAACGAAGCCAATGAAGAAGGTGGAAACGAAAACATCATATCTATTTTGCAAACACCTACCTGGAAATCAGAAATCAGTAATTGACCAGCGTCAGTTCTGGGTTTGCTTCGGTTGTGTTAGATCGATTGATAGAGAATGGATGTACTTAATGGGATTGGAAGGGTAAATTAGGAAATTTGGGTAGTTTAAGAGAAGCAACATCAAGTCTATTCGCTTACTCCATACGTGTATTCCATCTTCCGTTAACTTTTTTTGTTTGGGGGGTTAGACGCAAAATTTTTGAAAACACAAGGGAGTACTAGGCTGTTTTTAAAACACATGAGAAAACGGACCGAATTTCCAAATTAGGGGATATAGACAGTTTTATCCAGCAAGTAATTTAAATGTGAGAAAGATAGATAAATGAACTAAAAACAATCTCTAACGGATGCTCTTAGGAACATTCGAAAGGGAGTGTTGACTTTGCTTAGAAAATATTCTACGACACCAATAAGTACAACCTCCTCTTCCTCCTCCTCTGAAGCTTCTTTGCTAATGCTACTGCCATCCATGGGTTCTCTCTGCTAACTCTGGCCTTCTTCGTACAACGACCACTGACTGCTTCAGCTCGTCGTGTTTCCGTCGCCTCCTTTCTACCAATCAATCTCACTGGAAGGAACGTTCGTTCTTATATCTCATAATGATGTAGACATCACATATACGAAGCACTCAATGGAACGTTCCACAGGGATGGTCAAAATGCTTATGAAGAACTCCAACGATCCTCACCTCGCATGGATGCTCCTCAAGCGTACTCTCGATTCTTCCGACACTAGTTCCATCTGCTGTTCCGCACCTCGAATCATTCCCATTCTCGTCCGCGCTGGAATGTTCTCCGAGATCAACGCACTCCGCGATCATCTCCTACGTCTACCCGTGCCGCAATATAAACTTCTGTATTCAATTGTGAGGGTTTTAGCCAGCGAAGGCCACATTCACAAGGCCATGTCCCATTTCCAATACTTTCGAGCCCAATCACCGCACACGCCCCCAATTTCACTGTACAATTTACTTATCAAAGCTTCGATCAAGGAAAATTGCACTGATTTCATGTCGTGGCTGTATAAAGACATGACAATTTCGAAGGTACGCCTGGAAACATATACTTTCAACCTATTGATTACTGCATTGTGCGATTGTGGTTTGTTGGAGTATGCACGAGAGGTGTTCGATAAAATGCGCGAGAAAGGATGTGAGTCGAATGAGTACAGCTTTGGAATTTTGATCCGTGGGTATTGTAGGCTAGGGTTTGGCTGTAAAGCTTTGGAGCTTCTTGATTTAATGAGGAGGACAGCCGTTACTCCTAATATGGTTATATACAACACACTGATTAGTTTTTTCTGTAAGAAAGGAGATAATGATGAAGCAGAGAGATTAGTGGAGATGATGAAAGATGATGATCTAACCCCAAATATTGTTACCTTTAACTCTAGAATTTCTGCTCTTTGTAAAACAGGGAAGATTTTGGAAGCCTCGAGGATATTTACAGATATGCAAGTGGATGAGGTATTGGGCTTGCCCAAGCCTAATTCGATCACATATAACTTGATGTTGGATGGGTTTTGTAGGGAGGGATTGTTGGAAGAAGCAGAGGCTCTGGTTCAGTCCATGAAAAGAGACCGGTTTTTCTCAACTTTGAATAGTTATAACACATGGTTACGGGGTATGGTAAGGAATGGGAAGCTTTTGAAGGCTGAAATGATCTTAGAAGAGATGGCAGATATTGGCGTGGAACCGAATATTTACTCGTACAATATTTTGATTGATGGGCTATGCAAACATGGCATGCTTGTGGATGCTAGGAGAATTGTTGCTTTGATGAAATCTTGTGGATGTTTTCCTGATGTGGCGACATATAGCACAATGCTGCAGGGATATTGTAGGAAAGGAAAGTCTGCGGAGGCCAATATAATTCTGAGTGAGATGATTAGGAGTGGATGTTTACCGAATAGTTACACGTGCA
Source organism: Andrographis paniculata (assembly GCF_009805555.1). NCBI lineage: Eukaryota > Viridiplantae > Streptophyta > Magnoliopsida > Lamiales > Acanthaceae > Andrographis > Andrographis paniculata. The sequence goes on along the minus strand of NW_026137583.1, from coordinate 1,819,590 downwards.
ATATTCTGCTGTGTAGCTTGTGGAGAGAAGGTAAAACAGAAGAAGCGGAGAGATTATTGCAAAAGATGAATGGAGGCGAAGGATTGGATATGGTGAGCTGCAATACTGTTATTGATGGGTTATGTAGATCTGGAAAGGTCGATAAAGCTGTTGAAATCGTGGGTGAAATGTGGAATCATGGAAGTGCTGCTCTCGGGAACTTGGGTAACTCGTATATCGGTCTAGTGAATGAACACAGGAAAAAATGTTTGCCTGATCTGATTACGTATTCAACTGTCATTAATGGTTTATGCCGAGATGGTTTGCTGGAGGAAGCCAAAAGCATGTTTGTTGAGATGTTGCGGAGGAAGATATATCCTGATTCAACCATATACGACATTTTTGTGCACCACTTGTGCAAGAGGAACAAGATATCAGCTGCATTTCAGGTTCTTAAAGACATGGAGAAGAAGGGCTGCGACAAAACATTACGAACTTATAATTGCTTGATATCTGGACTAGGTCGTAACAATCAAATATTTGAAATGTTTGGCCTAATAGATGAGATGAAAGAAAGAGGGTTATCCCCTAATGTATACACTTACAACATCGTTCTGCACTCTTTATGTGAGGGAGATAAAAGTGACGAAGCAGCTTTTGTTTTAGATGAGATGCTGCAGAGGGGAATCACACCTAATATTACTTCCTTCAAGCTGCTAATCAAAACCTTTTGCAGGACAGGGGAGTTTAGACCCGCGCAGGATGTGTTTGAGACTGCTATCAGTATCTGCGGTCACAAGGAAATACTTTATAGTTTGATATTCAACGAGCTGACTGCTGGAGGGGAAATCTTGCTTGCAAAGCAGCTATTTGAAGCTGTATTGAGCAGAAATTTTGAACTGAGTAATTTTCATTACAAGGATCTTGTTAATGCGCTATGCAAAAATGGCGACTTAGAATCTGCGCATGAGATTCTAAGAAAAATGCTGCAGAGTGAATGCAAATTTGATCCTGCAGCTTTTATGCCCGTCATTGAGGAGTTAGATAAACAGGGAAACAAACATGAGGTTAATGAACTTACTGAAAGAATGCTGGAGATTGGTTCGGAAGTGAATGGGGAAGATAAGGTTCCTAGAAAAATGATGGGGTTAAGTCATGGTAAAAAGGGAAGTGATTGGCAAAGTGTTGTGCACAGGTATGATTCTCATAAATGTTCATATGTATTGTCAATTCTGCATATCAAGATATATATATATATATATATATGTATATGGTTCTTTGCTAGTGATGTATTATTGAATTTTATGTTTGTTTGAGCAGCATTTATTGTAATTTGATTGTTTAAACTGGCTCTAATATTTCTCTATGTATTTACAGAGATGATGGGAGTGGGATGGCCATGAAAACTATGAAGCGTGTGCAGAAAGGGTGGGGTTATGGAAACTTATCACTTTCCCATCTGAGCCAGAATTGAGATGCTGCTGCTTTTGGTGATCGATCTGATTCTGAGATGGTTGTTGTGCGGTAAGGCCAGATCAGTGACACTACAGATCACAGCACTGTGCCGACATGACAATAAGTTTAAATTGGAATTATGTCTGTGTTACAAGTCGAAACACCAGAGGCAGAGGCAGAGCAGGATATGGATATATGGTTTGGTTCAATATTTCTGATAAACCTTGTCCTGGTTGAGCTGCCATGCCTGTGCTTATAAAGAAAGAAATCCAGCTTTTCATTAGCAGAAGACATTAAGTGAAGGGCAATCCACACTGTCCTAACAATAGTGCAGTTGTTAACTGTAATTAGAGGTACATTCAATCCAATTGTTTATAGATATTAAGGTTATTTTAGTTATTGACGAAATACATTTGTTTTATATTTAATGTATTGTTGAAATGCGGGTAATACAAGGTGATATTTCATTCGATTGGGCACTGGTAATATGCTGGGCGAAGGCAGCACACAACCTTTCTAGTTTGGGTATCTGCTATTCGAGAAAGCTTATGTTACTTTCTAGCTGTGTGGAGTATGGGTGTATTGTTCCTTTCAAAGTGTTGGTTACTATGTTTGTGATACTTGACTTGGTTTACGTAGCGTTCACTATAACGTTGTATTTGCTCTTAGTTGATTCATGTGTTGATTGCTTCATTTGATCCTTTCAGATCTATGACATAGCATTTTTTTTGTTTTTTGTCATTTTGTATTACCAAATCGATGTTGAATAAAGTTAAACTGAGTTTAGGCGTTTCTCACTCAAATTCTACCTGCACTATTCGTATATTGATTTACATTTTTTAACATAGTATCAGAGCTCATAATAATACTAATCCTATCCCTCTGAGTCATTAAATACCTCACTAATTACGTATATTTTGACTAGCAACCAAAACATCTTTATATGGAGTAGAGCTTTGGCCTTCTCAACTCTAGTGAAAATAAGTTGGATTTTGTCGAAGGAAATATACGGTTCTAGTTAATCCTAATTTAGTTAAAAAATAGTATAGATGCAAGACATATGACAAAATTAATAGAATTGAAATGTATGGCATAATTCAAGAAATAACTAAACTTAACTAAGCTAGTGATAGTATAACTAAGTATTACTAGAAACTGAGGCTGCTCTGGCTCTGGATCAACTAAGTGCTATTAGGTCTTTAATCAGTGTATATGTGATGCTCCTGTTGAATATCCGAAGTATGAGAAAAATTTATAACTAATGCATTTTCTTATGGGTTTAAATAAAAGATTCTCTATCACTCATAGCAATATTCTTACAATATTTCTTTTACCATCTTTTTACGGAAGCTCAATATTGCATTACAAAGAAGATTCTCATAGGGATCCATGTAATAAATCTGAAAAATAGAAAAAAAAAAAAAAAAACTCCGCAGTTATGAATATTTTATACTTGCGATGCAATCAACACAAGTTTGTTATATTTTGTTTCCAAATGAAGACATATCTTTTAAAAGCATTTCTCACGGTCACTTTTCTTATTACCTTTATGATTACTTTTTCGGTTTTTACTATAATAACTAATTATCTTTCTCATTATCTTTTAAAAAGAGATACAATTATTCACTATTTATTACATTTCTCAAGAACTAGTTACCTTCAACAAATTTTTTTTAAAAAACTACTAACTAAAATTTTTATAAAATTATCAATTTTACAGAAATTATCTAATATATGTTAATTTATTCAAATAATTTCAATTTTTAAAATAGTAAATTATATGTTTCAATATATTAAAATTGTAGAGTTATTTTTGGTCAATGATTTGAGAGGCCGGTGATGCACAAACCCGACCCGCACAACCCGAAACTCATACCCGGTAATCGCGAACCATATCCGGTTCTTTGTGAAGCTACCGGTCTATTGCTGAACCGCTTCAATCCGAGCGAACCGGGTTTGGATCAGAGTCATATATGTATATATCCACTCTGTGACCAGGTTTGAGAGACAACTCTCACTCTCACACTCACTATTTCTCTCTCCCCGATGCGCTAGAAAGCCCTATCCCGCGACGGCGACTCCAATCGATCTTCCTTGGGTTTTTCCGGTGACCTGTCCGGCGAAGTGAAGGTTTTGGTTGAGTTCTTCGACATACAGTCTGTTCTGAGGCTGTTCCTCGGTTTGATTTACTGATTTGAGCATTCCTTACAGTGTATTGTGTATATTGTCTGTTTGGGAGAGAATATGCTTAGATCGTTGATGTTTTCCTTAGATTGTGGTGTGGTTCGCATGATTGTTGCGTTTCTGTGGATGTCGATTGTGTTTGGGTTGGTGTTGTGCATTACAGTTGGTGTTGGGATTGTTTTTCGATTGGGTAACCTGAGTCCGAGCAGTAGCTTTCGTAATATAAAAGATTCTTTTAAGTTCTTTGTTAGATTCGTATAGTGTTTCTTGCAAATTTAAGGCTTGTCCATCTTGAATGTGTAACAACCAAAATTTATATAGATTAAAATTCAAATATTTAATACTCTCTCTGTCCCATAAATATAGTCTTATATGGGTTGGACATAGGATTTAAGAAATATTGATATTATATTAATAGTTGGTAAAAAGTATGGATAAAAAACTTTTTTGCCCTTGTGAGTGTATTAGTGTAAAAAATAGTGGCAATTGTGTAATAAAAATGAAAAAGTAGGGGTAGTTTTATGGTGATATGGTTATTTATGAAAATAGGACAATTGTTTTGGGACGGACAAAAATGGTAAATAAGACTATTGTATTGGGACGGAGGAAGTATAATATAATATAAAAATATTATTAGACATAAAAATATATAGAAATATGTATAAATAAATAAACGGTCACAAATCCAACTCCCACACCACCGGGCCATCTCTTGCGGACGATGATGTTTAAACCTTTATTATAAAATAGAAACATGGCTGCTAATTTATGTTATAGGAGAGATAGTAGGCTTACAATATGAATGGATCAATTTCAGGTATGTTTAGGATGAATAGATTTCTCGCAATAGTTTGTTTGACCAGAAGAGTTTGAATCGAAAAATTAACTGAAAAAACACATTTACATTCAAATATATCACTGCAAGAATTTAATTTTTCTATTTACACATACATACTTTTTGTACAAAGCTACATGTCCTAAATAATGTCAAACCTACTTATTTAGATCATCATGTTAGCAAAGAAGTTAAACACTCCTAAGTGCATACACGTAAATGCAACTTAACAATCAATCATAAATACAAGATTGCAGTAGATATTTCATAAATGAACTAAGAAAATTCTTTACGGTTCAGTCGAAATCTATCGTCCACGTTGCTGTTGCTGTTGCTGTCACCGCCATAGTCGCAGTTGCAAAGAATTAGGGTACAGATTCAGTAGGAAAATTTTGATGGAATAAAAGTCCCTCGCAAATAGTTAGAATTATTAAATTTGATCACAAAATTGGTTTGTAGTTGCAAAGAATTACAAATATGACTCCTTTTTTGGTCCCTCGCAAATAGAGACATTGTTGTCTTTTTTCTTTTTTTTTTTTTTTTTTAAGTGAATAAAAACTTGGATTAAAACCTTGCGAGAAATAGAGTCCAAGTGAAATGAAGGAAGAAAGAAGTGAGATAAGAGGAGACGCGTGATTCATTAAATATATATGTTTTTTTTTTTTTTAATGACGTGGGAATCCGCAGTCGTTACCGAAAGTGCGCACTCGGTAAACCCTCGGTCAAACATAATACCCTGCAAACTAGGCTCAACAGGCAAGTCACACTAGGCGAACCATGTGTGGTAGGTGATCTGAGGCGTCGGGGGTTTGAACCCATAACATCACGGTCACACGTCCGATCTCTACACCACCAGACCATTCTTTACGAGACAAAAATATATATGTTATTGCATGGCACAAATGCAACACTTGTCAGCAGTAGAGAATGCATGACTTTAATTTGGATGGCATGCATTCATTTATTTCACCACCTTCTCGTTGCATTGCATGAAGCTAGCTAGCTAGCCAGCATTTATTCACGTCATTCCAAACTTCTCTTGGCCTCTTCTTGGTTTTTCTAATTACTATACACAACTATTATTTTATTTTATACATATCTGTATATGTTTGACATCCACTTCTTAAATTTCATCTTTAATTTTATATTCGACCCAGCAGCTACTTCTGGCACTGAAATATTAGACCATCTCCAATCCATCATCAGTGTTTTAATTCTAAATATACCGTTGCTACAATAATTTTATTCAATCGTAACTCCATTTTTTACTATTATTCTTCAAATATTTAATTTTTGCTATTATTTTAAACAACTTTTTATTTTTATATTTTAAAATAATTTTTTTAGAAAAATAAAAAATAAATTTTAAAATTTTAAAAAAGAAAAAAAGAAAAAAAAGGAAGCAAACGCCAAAAAATAGAGGACAATTTGGCGTCGATTGGAGACAACCAACGACAAATCTATCAATTCTGGGTTGGAGATAGAGCTCTTAAACAAACCGAGCCGTTATCGTGAACTCGGCTTGGTTCGGCTCAATTCGGGTTCAGTTAAAGCTCGTTCGTGAACATTAACGAGCCGATTCGAACAACATAAACAGACTCGTTTGATTAACGAACGAGCCCGAGTTTTGTTCGTAAACGTTCGCGAACGTTCATTTAGATAATATATTTATTATAAATATTATATAGACATATAAAGTTATAATTTATAAACAAATAAAATATTAATTTAAAATATATGAATAAAATAATTTTAAATTTTCTTTATAATTTATATATAAATTTAGAAAAATAAGATAAACGAGCTTGAACGAACTCGATCAAGTTTAATCGAGCTTAAATGAGCCGAACACGAACACAAGCTCAAACAACAAAAATTCTTAATGAGTCGAGCTCGAACACTACGAACAAGTTCGAAAACTTAACGAACGAATACGAGCCTTGTTCCCAAACATTAACGAACACTTAATATTTGGCTCGGCTTGGATTTTAAACGATTCTAGTTGGAGATGACCTTAATAGAACACTACAAGAAAAAATCATTTTTGTAACAAAACTTTTTTGTCTCTAAATCTACTTTTTCCGTTACTAATGACATTAGAGACGGAAATAAGAATGGAATTACGTTAGCTACGTGAACTTTAGGGACGGAATTCCGTTACAAATATATTATTTTTTTGTAGTGGAAGTACGCCTATTCTATTCCCAAGAATATTAGTACATATATCTATATATAATTTAATTTCTCAACTGCAATAATTAATGCAGCATTCAATCAGTAGCTAGCCATAGTTTCGATGATTCTTGGAAATAGCTCAACACACTACTAGTGCATCATCATCGCTTATACATATATATATATATATATATATGATCATTCGTCTGCTGCTGTGTTAGTTTGATGTATATATATAGAGGCTACATTGCATAAAACAATCATGTGTTTTGTGAAAATTTGTAATTTATTTATTGCAAAATCTACATATTATACTATCTGTTGGGACTTCCGTTTGCGGATATATGATTAATGATTGTGTTTTTCTAACGATTCAAATTTTTAGGTGAGACGGTCATTCAATGTCCGACATTTGCCTATAAGTAGCCACAAATATGTATCACACAATGACCTTGTATTGAATAAAAACAAAAATTTAAAATTTTATTATAACTTTTTTAGTAATAAAATGAAATGAAATAAATAAGGTTGACAACTGATTTCTTCAATTTTTTTATTTAAGAAATAATTAGATGAAATTCATGTTATGTTTTTTTAAGAATTACACATTTGTACAGATGAACTTATATTATAAAAAAAAAAAAAAAATATTAGGAAAATTTTTATATAACAGTCTATTCTTAAAATTATAAGAAAAATAAAATAGTTGATGTTGATATATTATTTCCCAAATCTTGTGATTCTTGTCTAAAAGATCAAAGTATATATTCATCTTCAAAAGTCATTTGCATTATAAGTTTGCGATTATTAATTACTGTCATTTTTTAACGAAAAAAATATTTTATAGAAACTTTATTCTAACACAAGAAAATTTCATTTAATAATATAATAAAAAAAAAGTATTATGTATATTTTTCATAAGATACAATGATGTGCAATATAATTCTACCCTATATATAATACTATTTCTGTCTGGACTAATTATGTCACAATATCTACGATTTAAATAAATAATACTCCATCCGTCCACTTAAGAAGTATACATTTACTTTTGGCGTAGAGTTTAAGAAATAATAGTATTTTAATTACAGTGAATAGTTAAAAGTAATGTAATGATATTTTTGCCCTTGATTTTTAGTATAAAAAGTAATGATATGATGTAAAGTAAGGGTATTTATAAAAAAAAATATGATATTTAATTAAATAATTACTTTGTAATTGGACGTTCCAAAATAGAAATATATATACTGTCGGAGGAAGTAATATTGTAATATAAAAGTACTATACATCAAAAGTAAAACAAGGTACTATAAGAAATTTATTAAAAAAGTTAATAATAAAATAATTAAATAAGTACAAGAATAATAAAAAAAAATTGATTGTTATTTATTAAAATTGAAATAATAAAAAATAAAATTGTTTACTATTCCCTTGTCTCCATAAAATTAGTCTTTTTTCTTTTTTTTTTTTTTTTTTGTAATTTTACAAAAAATTGAATTAAATTTGAGGAAGTATAATAAATTATGTATAAATTTATTGGAAAAAAAAAAAAGTAACATAATTATTGTATTGGGAAGTAAGCAACTAACGTAGGTCACCCGACACCGCCTCGATCTTCAATTTTCACGACTGTCTTGCATTTCATGCTGTCTCTTTGCATGTCCATAAATGCCTCTCTCTCTCTATCTCTCTCTCTCTCTCTCTCTCTAGATATATATATATATATATATTCACCAACATGCATTTCCTCACTTCACCTCACCTCACCTGTCCTGTCCTGTCCTCACTGTGTGATAGAGAGAATCTAGTTGAAGTTGAAGTGAGAAGACAAGTTGATATGGAAAAACTATTATACTATTACCAAATTGTATTGTTGATCTTAGGCTTACTATCCGCAACCTCGTCGGCGGTCAGGAACATTCCAAAGGAAGTACAAACCATAACCAAAGCCACTAAGCTCAATACTGCCGCCAATAATAATAATAATAATAATAATGTCATCATCCCTAACGCCCACGCCCCGGCCCCGGCTGCCCTTCTAGATGATCAGAAAAACTTCATCACCTACGGTGGCGTCGGCGGCTGGGCTGGCATTGGGGGCTTTTCCGGTGTCATTCCCGTGCTCGGCATCGGCGGCGGCATTGGCGGCGCAGGTGGCCTTGGAGGTCTTGGCGGGGCAGGCGGGCTTGGCGGCGTCGGCGGAGCAGGTGGGCTTGGAGGTCTTGGTGGCGCCGGTGGGCTTGGAGGGGCCGCCGGCGGCGTTGGCGGCGGAGGGGCTGGGGGCATTCTGCCATGAATATATGTAGTTAACTAGTTGTGAAGCTTTGATTAATTACTTGATGCAATTTTATGTGTTGTATTTTAGGGTTTGTGCGTTAACTGTTGTTGTTGTTATGCTTTTAATTTCTGGAATTACCTCATCTGTGCTTTCAGGTAGAGCTAGCTAGCCAGCCTATCTGTGCTGGATTTGGAAGTTCTCTTGTATTTGGTTGAACTCCTAATTAGGGCTGTCATTTAATTTTCTTGGTAATCAGTATTATGGAAGTCTCGTGTCATGTTAGTTTCCAAAGCCTGCAGATATTCATCTTCATTTTATGTAAATTTGTTATCATAGATAATGATGGAGATAAAAAGATAACCATCAAGGATACGAAAATTAAAATAAAGCTTGACATGACGTGCCATTTGGGGAGCGTAATTGTGTTTGTTTGAGGGTTTGGATTTTGAGTTGGGATTTGAATAGTAAAAATTTTAAATTTGAATAGTTGTATGATGTGATATAAATAGATGTTGATGTGATATTTTGAATGTAAAATTGATTTTTAGTATAATATAAAAAATAAAAAATAGATATTCGATTTGATGTTTTTGGAGAGAAAAAATGGGATAAGTAGTAGATTGGAAATCCAATCCCCAAACAAACACACCCTATTATCTAATCCACTATTCATGAACTCCATAAAATTACAACATACAAGACATAACTAGGGCCAACATTCACACCAACAGCTTCAGTACTCGTAACAATAAATTTGAAACAATATAAGTATTGTATTGTTACCTTGAGTTGAAAATTTTTCACTAAATGATAAGAAAAAACCTTCCTTTTTGGAGCATTTAGAGTAATCAAATCTTTAATTTGCACCATAGGCCGTGCCCAAACATTTGATAGTAAAAAAATCAAGATAAAGGGAAAAATGAAAAAAAATAATATGCAGAAAAGAGAAGTAAAAAATTATAAAAATTGTATTGATGAGATGCTCAATCTGAATTTACAATAACTACAATATACCTATTTATAGAATTTAAACGGTATATTGTGAATTGATACATCATTTCTATCTCATTAATGATGCAAACATTGAGTATAGAAAAAATAAAATAAAAATTAAATTAAATTATAAAGTAATATAATATCTTCTTTACTAATTTAATTAAATTTAAATTTAAAAATATTTAAATCGTCATTATTTAATTTTATAACAAACCCTAAATATTCTTAACGAAAACTGGATTATATACCGGCAATCTTTAGATACAGGGAACGGCCACGATACACGTACCTTCCGGCGGCTGCCATTTTTCTTCTTTTTATTATTATTATTTTCTTAATTTTAAAGTCGTCATTCAACAATCTACTTGATCATTAATTTGGGTTGTTTATCCAACAACTAACCAGAATCCTGGTCTAGGCACCTATTGATCGCAGTAGTACTTATTCTCTAGGAGCCCATCGACTCTATCTTCACTACAGGTGCCAGTTTCATGTCCTTTTTGTTGCGCATCAATCAACTAATTATTGGCTTTAAATATTCAAATTGGACATCCAACGGACAGATGATAGATAACATGATTTCAAAATCACAAGACATCTTGCTACAATCCAGATTGAATGTATTCGGAGAAATACAAATTGGTAGGACCTATCTACGGCATGAGAAAAACAGTCTCTGATACTATGTTAGAAATTTTGAGTGTCTTATTGATCATCAAAATAAAAGGTAGGCAATACAAAACAGATTCGATAGACTCAAATCTAAGCACTATAATATATGGATAAGATCAAATCTAAATATAAATCTATTAAATCTAAAACTGAATATCTAAAATATGTCAATGTCACAGAACCCGCGCGCTCTCTGACTTCCTCTCGGATCAGAGCGACCAGCAACTGGCCTCCGTTCTAGGCATCAGTCGTCTCTCTTACCTATTCGGGTGCTAGTTGATCCTTTTCTTGTTTCTGGCACCAACCGATTTCAACTTCTTATCCAGGCGCCAGTCAAATATCCGACCGTCGACCTCATCTTTAATCCAGGCACTGATATCCCTTCTGCTATGTCCATACGACATTTACCCCTCTTACCTAACCAGACACCAGTTGATTATTCATGTCTCTGGGTTTCCAGGTATAGTTTTTATTTTGTTAGACTCAAATTTGCTTCAAACAAAACAACAACCAAACATGTATAACACATAAACAAACTCACACGGCCAGGTAGTTTGTGTAATAATCAAACAACATATGTACTCCAAAAAAATAGTAAAATCGAAACACAAGACAATTGTTAATTCAGTTCGGCCCTTCAACTTGGCCTACGTCTTGGGGGTTCCAACGCAGGTCATATCACTAAAATTCATTCAAAAATTATACCAACATATTGCCCAAATAAATATCTATAATAGCCCAACTCCAAGACAACAAATACACAAGTGAATAATTATTACCTATGAGTTGTAAACTCTTCCTCAAGGATGTCTCTTTTAATTATTGGTAAAATTGTTCATAACTTCCATATGGTTTCGAAATTTAGCGTAAAATCTTCTTGTACTTTAAAAATTGTATGGCATCCCCTTATACTTTAAACAACGTTGCATGAAATTCCACCGTTATGAAACCTCTCTTGTGTGATGATTAATAATTTTCTATCTATATTTTTTGTATGATGGGGATTTTATGTAACATTTTTTAAAGTATAAGGGAGGTCATGCAATTTTAAAGTACAGTGGAGATTTAGGCTGAATTTCAAAATCACAAAGGAATTTCATGCAATATTTTTGAAAGTATAAAGGGATGTTATGCAATTTTTAAAGTAAATAAGGAATTTATGCTGAGTTTCGAAACCACGGGGAAATTATGGATAATTTTGGAATTATTATTTTTAGTTTTTGTGTCTGCGCAACAAGAATTAGCGTATTGAAAAATAGATTTATTTACTTTTGGCATTAGTTTGAATGTGATGACTATTTTTTGTATTTAATAATAAGAAAAGTAAAAAAAATAAAAATAAAAAGTGGTAAAAGTAGTTTTTCTTCTATCCCAGTGCAATATTTAATTTCGACTCAGAATTTTAGGTGAGTTAAATAGGATAATTTCAAAATTAGGTGATGCAATTTGGAGAGAGAAATATATATTTTATTTTTTATTTGAGTGATGTCATGATATAAAATGTGTAAATAGAAAATAAATATAATTAATTATTTTTTATTTTGAAAAATATCCCGGTTGTTTGAGATATATCAAAAGAAATAAAAATTGCACCATATTTGAGACCGAGAAAGTATTATTTTTTTCATAAATATAAAATAAGCCTGTTTTTTTATTGCAGACAAAAAAAAAAAAAAAAGTAATCATTATACTCCATCCATACAGGATGAATATACACCTTTGGAGTTTGGTAATATATTAAGAAATAATAGTATTTCAATGGTTAATGAAAATCTGTAAGAAGTTTTGACAATTTTGTCTTTTGACTTTATGTATAAAGTAAATGTATAATGATATATTTGTAATTTAAGTAAAAATTAAGGGTATTTTGATATTAGTATATGATTATTTTTATTAAAATAGAAATTGAATATTTTTTAATCGAACAAACGAAAATGATAAAAATGATTGACGCAGCCCAAGTAACTAAACTATACTAACCGAAACTTAAAACTAAATTCAAATAAAAAACTAAGTAAAAAAAAAGATATTACCGGTGTCCGATTCGTCAATCGATCGGATGTGAACCCAAGCGTTGCCTAGACCCAACATCTCTAAAGTAATGGAGACTCGAACGATTTGGCTAGAAACTCCGGTCAGTTTCGGAAGCCACGAACCCAAGGAATCAACCCAAGGACCCGATTTGAGAATGATACGCGTATGCAAGGGTAACCCTCGCTCACACACTAATTCCAATATAATGGAATAAAAAGAAACTTTAATTAATATAATTTTCAAGGTGTCTAACAAGTGAAGCCAAGTGCCTCATTTATAGGGGAGGCTAGCTTAGCAAAAGGACTCTACAACCAATGTGGGACAAAATTACATATTATTTATATCCCACTAATTAAGTAAATAAGATATGTCCAATTAATTAGATTAAAGGGGCCCACTTTATTAAATAATATAAAACACCTCTTATCCCACATGGGTAATGATGTGAGTAAAAACTCCATGGGTGTTATAAATTATGGTCTTCAAGGGTGGATGCACTTCAATGTTGACAACGCTCTTCCCATTGGCCTCCATGCTTCAACTTTGTGCATGTTTTCCTCTTCCAAGTGTAGAACTAATGCCATAATATTAGTGTGAAACTTCTTGGCACAGTTTCGAGTAATCGGACTTGGTGGAAGTGCATGTTCATCGTCTCTTTTGACGACCTCGTCATCCCCCCTTCTTGAAAAATTGAATCCCCCATTTTCATAGCATGTTTATCTCCTACATAAAAAGGACTTAAGTGAGCAACGTTGAATGTACTATGAACTTGGTACTCACCCGGTAGCTCAATACGATATGCATTGTCATTGATGCGTTCCACAACTTGGAATGGCCCGTCTCCTCTTGGGCTCAGCTTAGACTTCCGTTTCCCGGGAAATCTACTTTTTCTCAAGTGCAACCACACCCAATCGCCTGGATGGAACACTACATGCTTTCGACCTTTGTTAGCACTTTTAGCATACCGAGCATTTGATTTTGCAATGTTATCCCGAACCTTTGAATGCATCTCCTTCACAAATTCAGCCTGTTTCCTGTCATCACTATTAAAATACTCATTGCTAGGCAATGGTAACATATCCAAAGGTGTTAGAGGATTAAAGCCATAAACAACCTCAAAAGGAGACATGTGTGTCGAAGAATGCAACATACGATTATATGCAAATTCAGCGTGAGATAAACATTCTTCCCAACTTTTGCAATTTTTTTTTATCAAGACACGAAGTAGGTTCCCTAAGGTTCTATTCATTATTTCAGTTTGATCATCCGTTTGGGGATGATGAGATGTAGAAAATAGCAACTTAGTTCTTAATTTAGCCCAAAGTGTCTTCCAAAAGTAACTAAAAAACTTTGTATCCCTGTCCGACACAATTGTCTTAGGGACACCATGCAATTTCAAAACATTATGAAAGAATAGATCTGCAACATGAGATGCATCATTGGTTTTCTTACATGCAATGAAGTGTGCCATTTTTTAAAATCTATCAACCACGACAAAAATCGAATCATTTCCTCTCCTAGACCTAGGCAATCCCATAACAAAATCCATTGAAATATCAGTTCATGGTGCTTCTGGAATAGGTAAGGGTGTGTATAGACCGTGTGGTTGTGCATGTGACTTTACAATCTTACAAACAACACATTTATTCACAAAGACTCCACATCATGCTTCATTTTAGGCCAATAATAGTGTTCATGCAATGCACCCAATGTCTTATCACGTCCAAAATGACCCATTAAACCTCCCTCATGTGCCTCAACCACTAACACATCACGAAGTGAACACCTAGGTACACAAACGATTCACACGAAACAAACATCCATCGCGCAAATAATAATCACCAAAGCCATTCGTAGCACATTTTGCAAGGATATCAGAAAAATCAACATCATTCATATAAATATCTTTTATGAATGCAAATCCCATAAGTTTAGATTCTAACAAGGTTAGCAACCCGTACCTCCTTGATAGCGCATCAGCTACAATATTTTCCTTTCCTTTCTTGTACTGAATCGAGTAAGGAAATGTGTCCACGAATGCTACTCATCTTGCATGCCGCTTGCTAAGCTTTTGTTGACTCTTTAAATGCTTTAATGATTCATGGTCAGTGTGAACAATGAATTCTTGTGATCGCAAATAGTGCTGTCATGTTTGAAGTGCACGAACCAACGAATACAATTCTCGGTCATACGTCGAATAGTTGAGGGCAGCCCCACTCAGCTTCTCACTGAAGTACGCAATCGGCTTCCTTCCTTGCATCAAAACAGCTCCAATCCCAATTCCTGAGGCATCACATTCCAATTCAAATGGCTTAGTAAAATCCAGTAGAGCTAAAACAGGAGCATTAGTAAGTTTTCTCTTAAGCAAATCGAAAGATGCTTGTTAAGAAACTCCCCAATCAAAGTGTTTATCTTTCTTTGTAAGCTCAGTAGTGCTGCAATGGAGCTAAAAGCTCGCACAAAGCGGCGGTAAAAGCTTGCAAGTCCAAGGAAACTACGAACTTCCTTGATCGTTTTAGGTGTTGGCCAATCCCGAATAGCTTGTGTTTTAGCTTCATCCACACTTATCCCTTCAGCACCTACAACAAAACCAAGAAAAATACATTTGTCGACACAAAATTCGCACTTCTTCGGGTTAGCATAAAGCTTTTCAGCTCTTAACACTTCCAAAACACTACGAATATGCTCTACATGTTCTTCCATTGATTTACTATAAATGAGAATATCATCAAAGTAAACCACAACAAACTTCCCTATGAAGGTACGTAATACATGATTCATTAACCGCATAAACGTACTTGGAGCATTCGTAAGACCAAAAGGCATGACTAACCACTCATATAAGCCGAATGTAGTTTTAAATGCAGTTTTCCATTCGTCACCTTCCCTCATTCTAATATGATGATATCAACTTTTCAAATCAATTTTAGAAAAGTATTTTGACCCATGCAGTTCATCTAGCATATCATCTAAACGAGGGATAGGGTGTCGATACTTTACCGTTATGGCATTTACGGCTCGACAATCGATGCACATCCTCCACCCACCATCCTTCTTTGGGACAAGAAGAACCGGTACAGCACAAGGGCTTAGGCTTTCTCGAATCCAGCCTTTGTCAAGAAACTCATCCACTTGCTTACGTATTTCCTTGACTTCCTCTGGACTTGCCTTGTAAGCTGGACGATTTGGAATTGATGCACCCGGAATGAGATCCATCTGGTGCTCAATGCCCCGAATAGGTGATAATCCTCCGGTTACTTCATCAGGAAACACATCTTGATATTCCTGCAAAAGGGAAGCAACATTGGAAGGGAGTTCCATTAGCTCTTGCTTAGACAAATAAACAGGTTTAATCAAAAGTAAATAAGAACTTCCCTCATGAACTTTCAAATTTTTTGCCTCTCTCAAGCTCACAAGCATTTTTCTTTCAAGCTCACTCTTGCGTTGTTCACTCACTTGCTCTTTTTTGTCATTCTTATTTTTTTTCGCTCTCACTTTTCTCACTCCTATGCTCATTTTTTTCACTCTTATTTTTTTCACTCTTTTTTCTTTCTCTCTTTTCTTTGGCTTCTTCCAAAAATTGACGATGCATGTAGAGTTGGTCCTCATTGACATCCATTGGAGACAACGGCTTCAAACATATCTTTCTACTCCTAAACTCAAATGAGTATCTATTCAAATATCCATCATGATGAGCCTTTCTATCAAACTGCCATGGCCTCCCAAGTAATACGTGACAAGCTTGCATCGGTAGCACATCACAAACGATTTCATCCTCATAATTTTTTATCTTGATAGGAACCGTCACCTGCTTGTTCACATTCAACTCTCCGCAATTGCTAACCCACTGCAATTTGAATGGTTTGGGGTGGGGTGTTGTTAGCAAATTCAATTTTCGAACAGCAAGTTCACTTACAATATTTGTGCAACTCCCACTATCAATAATGAGGCTACACACTTTGCCTCAAATTATGCAACGAGTTTGAAAGAGATTTTCTCGTTGTTCCTCATCAAAGGTCCTTGACCTAGTACTTAAGGCTCGTAAGGTAACCAAACTCAAACCAACACCAGAATCAGAGTCATCATCCGTGTTATTTTCCTCATCTACTCTTTGATCAACCCCCTCCTGATTTTCAGATTCCGTTTCGTATTCCCCAAACTTATTGAGGATCATCGTTTTTTTGTTTGGGCATTGACTTGCAATGTGGCCTCGACCTTGACACTTGAAGCAAATGATATCTCGATTCCTCGGCTTCTCCGGATCAGCTCCAACATGCTTGTTCTGTGGCGTGTCATCCTTGATAATACAATTTCCTTTACCGAATCCTTGGGCCACTTGGGTTTTGTCATCCTTCTTGGTATAATTTGGTGTGAAGGGCTTCGTACCAAATGTTTTCTGTTTGCCCTTACGCTTCAATTGCTTTTCAATAGTAATAGCACGTTCCACCAATTCATCAATATCATCAAAACGATACAATTCCACTTTGTCAGCAATGTCTCGATTCAGCCCCGTCAAGATCCTCGCTACCGTGGCTTGTTGACTCTCTCGAACATCAGCCCGCATTAAAGTCACCTCCAAATCCTTGTAGAACTCATCGACTGTCCTATTTCCTTGCTTCATCGATTGCAGTCGAACATGCAATTCTTGCGTATACGAACTCGTCACAAATTTAGCTCGCATAACACGTGTCAACTCCTCCCATGTTTGAATCATCGGTGCTCCACCTCGCCTTCGATCAAGGCAAATATTGTCCCACCAATGAATGACATAATCTTTGAACTCGGAGACCGCAGCTCGGACTTTTTGTGGACCATCCAAATCTTGACAATCAAATATCAGCTCAATCTTCCGCTCCCAATCAAGATATGCTTCTGAATCATATTTTCCGTAGAAATGTGGGATTTGGAATTTCATAGAACGAATTGGATCATTGTCATCACTCCTATGTGCCCCTCGTCGTCCTCGAAGAAGAACATTGCTCTCTACTTCTCCATCATACTCAGTCATGTCACGATCATCTTCGAGAAGATCACGAACTCGTTCATGCCTTGGAGCATTCCCGGGCTGTCGTCGTCCTAGAGGTGGAATTCCAATGTGGGGACGTGGAGGGGCTGCATTCCCTTCTACTCTCGATGTTTCCAATTTATTTATTCGGGCATGGAGTCCCTCAACCTCATGTCGAAGTACCCTTTGTACTTCCACCATCATATCCTTCACGAACATTTTGGGGTCAAAACTTGATGTGAATGCCATATCATGTTCCTCGTCACTTTTCTCACCTGCCATAGAAAATTATAGTGGAAATATATATATAGATGGTTAGATAAATGATTTCCTCACCCTCTCGTGTATACCCACGTAATGTACCTCTCTGTCTTACACACGCGCTCAAATTTCACGGTCCTTGGTAAGCCCCTCGAATTATAGTCAACTAAACTTCACGGAATATAGCCAATATAAATTGAAGAGTGTACCCCAAGAAGCCAAACCCAACAATAGCAACGAACCAACAATGAAAGCACAACTGCAAGAAAATCGATATCCACAAATAAACAAGTGGATACAATACTCAAAATCACAATATATTTCAAAGAGGCTTTTTTTTTTTTGCAGTATATTTTTTTTTTAAATTTCTGCAGTATTTTTTTTATATTTTTTTCTGCAGTATTTTTTTTAATTTTCTGCAGTATTTTTCTTTTTATTTTTCTGCAGTTTTTTTTTTTTTTTTGCAATATATATATTTTTGCCCAACAATGATAATGCTACTTACAAAAATTTAAAAGATCATAACATAATTTAAAAATATGAAATAAGGACTACTAATACTACCCGAATAAGAATTCCGATAAAAACGGGCTCTGATACCAAATTGATGACGCAACCCAAGTAACTAAACTATACTAACCGAAACTTAAAACTAAATTCAAATAAAAAACTAAGTAAAAAAAAAAAGATATTACGGGTGTCCGATTCGTCAATCGATCGGATGTGAACCCAAGCGTTGCCTAGATTCAACACCTCTAAACTAATAGAGACTCGAACGATTTGGCTAGAAACTCCGGTCAGTTTCGGAAGCCATGAACCCAAGGAATCAACCCAAGGACCCGATTTGAGAATGATACGCGTATGCAAGGGTAACCCTCGCTCACACACTAATTCCAATATAATGGAATAAAAAAAACTTTAATTGATATAATTTTCAAGGTGTCTAACAAGTGAAGCCAAGTACCTTATTTATAGGGGAGGCTAGCTTAGCAAAAGGACTCTACAACCAATGTAGGACAAAATTATATATTATTTATATCCCACTAATTAAGTAAATAAGAGATGTCCAATTAATTAGATTAAATAGGCCCACTTTATTAAATAAAATAAAACACCTCTTATCCCACATGGGTAATGATGTGAGTAAAAACTCCATGGGTGTTTTAAATTGTGGTCTTCAAGGGTGGATGCACTTCAATGTTGACAACGCTCTTCCCATTGGCCTCAATTCTTCAACTTTGTGCATGTTTTCTTCTTCCAAGTGTACAACTAATGCCATAATATTAGTTTGAAACTTCTTGGCACAGTTTCGAGTAATCGGACCTGGTGGTAGTGCATGTTCATCGTCTCTTTTGACGACCTCGTCAATGATATTTTAGTTGAGAGGTGCAGATAATATTTTTTTATTGGAAGTCATTTGATTAAGGCAAAATAGTATAAAACCTCCATGTGGTTTGATGAATTTGCTGAAAATCCCTCATAGTTTGAAAATTTCATAAAATCTACTTGTAATTTTTAAAATGTTGCAAAAAATCTCATTTCCAAGTGCGTCTCACGCGATTAGACTGAGATTTTTATACAAAAATTGATATATAAGTATGTAAAATTACAAAGATACCTCTCTAGAGGCATCTCAAAATATATTAATTAAGGAAGAGAACTATTTTAGTTATTTGACCTATATTAAAAAAAAAAAAAAACCTAATTAACTAATAATAATAATAATAATAATAATAATAATAATAATAATAATATTAATATTAATAATCTAATTTCCAATTCATCTTATTTGATGGAACATATCGAAAAGCGCACCCCTCATCTTCCACCGTCCGCCGCCGACGACTGCCACACATTACCGGTCACCAATCTTCTTCTTCTCCTTCTCCTTTTTTTTTTTTTTTTTTTTTTTTTTTTAATTCAAACACATTATAGATTATTGAGCAAAATTTTTTGGTTCAACCGACAAATTCTTCTTTGAACAAAATAGAAATCAAATTAAAAAATAGTCGTATCAATTTCAAAATTCGGCAGCCTCAAATTCTTTCTTATCACTGAGTCAGAGAGAATTTGTATTAATTTCACAAAAAATTCAAGAAATTTTCATGGAATAGAAAATTTTGGATGGAATTAATAAATGAAATTGGGACAGGAAAGAGAAAGGCGGCGAATGAACAATCGGTTTGGGGGCGCGCGGCGGTGGCTGGCAACGGCGATACGTGGCTGAAGAAGGAGTTGCATGACATGACTGAAATTAGCGGAGAAGGGCGGCGCTCGCGGTGGCGATGGTGGAGGAAGAAGAAGACGACGCCGGTGGGTGGTGGTTGGCGGCTGCTTGTGCGCAGTGGATGGATGTGGGTTGACAGAAGAGAAAAAAGAGAAGAAGATGCGTCGGTGAGAGAGGAGGTAAGGAGAGAGAAAGAGGAATAGAGTAGAGAGATAGTGAGAGGTGAGTTTGGGTTTGAGAATTTAATTTGGACTTAAAGTTTAATTTTGGAATTTAATTTTTACTTAAAGCAGGACATAACGGTCAGTTTATGTAAAATTCAACACCGTCAATATAGATTAAAAGAAAGAGACAGTGTGCAATATTTTAAAAATTATAAATAGATTTTATGAAATTTTCAGACCACATAGTTTTAAGCAAATTCATCAAACCACAAGGGGGTTTTATGCTATTTTGTCTTTGATTAAAATGAGATGGATGTCAAACATGGTGAGTGAGTGAGTTGAGTTCATTTATTATATATTTTAAAAGTGTTTCGTTTGTTTCGATTTAAGCGGTCATTGGGATGTTAATTGAGTCAAATCAGTATTACTCAATAGCAAAGTGAATAATATATACTTCTAGGGTGTGAAAAAATAATACTCCCTTCGTCTCGTTCCAATTTTTTTACTTTTTGCGTCATTGTACTAAACATTAAAAATATTTTTAAATTTGTATAATTTTTTTTACACAAATGTCATTATAATAGTATTATAATATATTAATAAAAATATTTTTGCTATTTTTTCTTAATTTATATTACATATAAAAATTAATATTAAAAAATCAATAAGTAAAAAGTAAGGGAGACTGTGTTATATAACCTAATCATAAACATACCTGTAATATAATATAATATTGTCTTACATAAAAACATGTGTTATAAAGTTTATATATTATACTGTATTATGTAAATATATTTATTATACTAAAATCAATAATATATTATATTATATATTATTTTATCTTGTATTGTCGGAATACATATTATACTCTATATACTCTTAAATATGTTTGGTCTGTTTTTACTTAAATATATTAAATGGATCAATTAAAAAAACGATTATGTAACCTAATCAGCAAAATCGGTCCGTTTTATTACGACGTTATGTTTGTGTTTGGGTTATGAAAGTCAAGTGGTCATCCCCTAATTAAAGCTAATGATTTTTTTATTTTTTATTTTTTTTTCGGGATATTAGGTTCGGCCAGAGTTTACCGCAATTTCGGATAACGGCCGCAGATTCTCACGTCATAAAAAAAAAAATAATAATAATAAAATAAAATAAAAAAATATAAGACTCTTTGTTATATATCTAAATCAGCACGGGAGATTTAAATAATGGAAGCTGAGCGAGTGCTCCACCCGGCTCTGCTCTGATATGAAAAATTAAGGGAAAACATGCATTGCAATTGTTTCTAAATAAATAGTACTCCTTTCCAATGAAGTTCTTATTATTATTATTATTATTATTTTGAATTTACACGTAATTTATTTATAATAAATAATTTTATTTATTATAATTTTTTTATTATTATTATTATTTTAATTATACTTCACAAATATCATTATATTTGTATTTGTATTATAAGGGACTTATAAATGTACTTTTGTATTTTTATCTTGATTTGCACTACATATTGATATAATAATTAATATTCAAAGATTTATAAGCAAAAGCTCATGATACTCTTTTATGGGATGAAAGTAGTATTTTATTTTTAATCTGCCGACTTTTGTATTACAAAATTATTATTTTTAAATCTCTATATTAAAAAAATATATAATAATCCCTCCGTCTCAACAAAAATATATAAGTTTTACTATTATGTCTCACTTAATAGTTTTTTTTTTATTTTAATAAAATAATTATATATTAATATTAGGATATTAATTTTTATATAAATTACAAACATATTATTATATATATGATTAATTTATATATAATTATATAAATACAAAAAAAATAATCTTACATATTATTACTAACTAGTAAAATACTTTTATGTTTTAATCTATTATAAAAATTCAAAAATTAAGTGAGAATAGTTCATTTAACAAAAAAAACTATATATATTTTCCAAAAAATATAATATATCACATATATTTATTATTTTTATATTTCATACACAATTCTTTATATCTCATATAAAAAAAACTCTTTCAAATTATCTTACATAATAAGCACACTCCTATCAATTTTGTGAACCGAAAAACTTGTAGTCCCTCCATCAATCAAAATTTTTTTATTTTTTTATTTTAGTTCGTTATTCAAATATTACCATTAAAAAAAAAAATTTACATCCCATAAAAATATAAAAGTATTTTTACTTTATCATCCCATTATTATTTTTATACTAAAAAATTAAAAGCAGTTTTTGTCTGTCTCGTAACAATGGACACATTTTTATTTTTGGTAAAAATTATTAAATCAAAATATATTTAATAAATATAAATCAGCTTAATTAACTACATAACATAGTGTTGATGTATTTTTTCAACAATAAAAAGTAAAATCCGAAAATAGGGAATTATCTTCGAATTTGATATATTTAATGTCTGAGATTTGGAATCTCTAAACACTGTACGGTACAGAAAATAAACTGGAAAATAAAAACTACAGACTGGTAAATAAAGTGGTGATCCCCAAAAGCAATTCTCTTGAATTTGATGTCGATTGAAGATGCATTTTTTCGAACAGCACCGGATCCTTAAATAACCCCTTAAAGAAACGGTTTGAACCGCCGTCTGGTCAGTTACAGCAACCGCTGTCAACCGCCCAGAAAGTCCTCTTCTGTCAATACGTGTGTTAACCGACTCACCAACCGCTCACGCCAGTTACAGCACTCAACTGTCTCGGCCGACCGCCTCTGAAGACCTCATCGCCTTAAATGGGCGGCTAGTCCCGACCGACTACTCAACCGTCCAAGCAATAACCTCTGGCTTCTAAGACTGGTCGCTAGATCAAACGACTCATCGGCCGCCCCATCAAGCGACCACCATCTAATTTCTCCAATCGGCTGAACAACGAATCATCCAGACAATTTAATGGTCGCCCCAACCAAGCGACTGAACTACTGTTTACTTAAGTAGGCGACCAATTAACAGACCCTGTTTCGACCGACCTCAGTACCAGCCGACCTTCTTCGCCCGACTTCCTCTTTCGACCGACCTCAGTACCAGCCGACCTTCTTCGCCCGACTTCCTCTTTCGACCGACCTCAGTACCAGCCGACCTTCTTCGCCCGACTTCCTCTTTCGACCGACCTCAGTACCAGCCGACCTTCTTCGCCCGACTTCCTCTCTCGACCGACCGCTGTATTAGCCGTCCTCCATCCGACCTCATTTGGTCCGACCGCGAGACAACCGACTACGGACCATCCAACCGGATCAACCGACTACGAACCATCCGACAGCAAACCAACCGACCGGTTCTGTTTGTCTTATCTTCTTAGATGGACAACTGGTTTAAGAGACTATCTTCTTGACACTTCTTTGCCCGACCTTTGTCTTGACAGACCTCCGCGTCTGCTGATACTTATTATCTGCTTGGCCTTCGTTTTGACAGACCTCCACGTTTGCCGATACTTCTTCTCTGCCCAACCTTCGTCTTGACAGACCTCCACGTCTGCCGATACTTCTTCTCTGCCCGACCTTCGTCTTGACAGACCTCCGCGTCTGCTGATACTTATTATCTGCCCGGCCTTCGTTTTGACAGACCTCCACGTTTGCCGATACTTCTTCTCTGCCCGACCTTCGTCTTGACAGACCTCCACGTCTGCCGATACTTCTTCTCTGCCCGACCTTCGTCTTGACAGACCTCCGCGTCTGCCGATGCTTCTTCTCTGCCCGACCTTATCACGTCCGATCTCCGTGCCCGACCTTGTCCTGTCCGACCTCCGTATCGGCCGATCATCCTTCGATCGTCCGACTTTTTTTTGCCCGACTTCTAGGCCGTTTGGCTTATATCCAGACCCATTCAGAATCCTACTGCCATTATTTATTATTATTATTATTTTTTGTACTCAACACATGCAATATCATAAATGACGTAAGACCCACTCAAAACCCCTTTATTTCTACCTCTCTCTCCTAAAAAAATAAATATTTTTATCTATATTTAAAACTACACATCTTTTATAAAATTGATTTATGTTAATTATAAATAAACAAAAATATTTTTTTATTTATAGAAAGTTTTATTTTCTAAAAAATATATCCATATTGCATATATTTTTTAATTGCTATATAATTTTTAAATATTTAAACATATATTTTAATTTTTTTTAATCATATTTATTAAATTTACTTTAAAAATATAAATATTATTAATTATAAAAAATAATATAATAATATAATAACTAATTATTATTAACTAATTAAACATGTTCACTTTAAATACCGTGTTACTGATCAAATGGTTGAATTCTGATTAAAAGGTGGGAGTATTAATATACTAAAATATTGACGAATAGCAAATGAAAAGATAATGAATTACCGGAGGGAGATAGTACAATATAGGTGTGTTTGTTCGGAGGATTGGATTGAATTTACACTATTCATTCAATTTTTTTCCCTAAAAAAATCAAATCAAACACCTATTTTTTTTATATTATACCAAAAATTAATTTTACATTCAAAACATCATATCAACACCTATTTATGTCACATCATACAACTATTCAAATTCAAAATTTTTACTATTCAAATTCCAACTCAAAATCCAATCCCCCAAACAAACACACCTTAAGAATACCAAAATTAATTAATTAATTAAAAAATATTAATATAGCAGATGAGGGTATGTTAAAATTGAAATGGGATGGGTCACCCACGCCCATTACAGCAGGCGGTTGGTTAGCCGTAAAATCACACACCAACAACATATCAATATCAACTGTCACTTTTTTTCTCTTTTTCTTTTTTTAATGAAAAAATATATCTGATAAATTTTTATTTAAAATTATTTTTGCAGTCCATATTTATCAACATATTTATTCATTTTTTGTTTGAAATCATATGTTTAAAAAACATGTGAAAATTTGGAGTATTGTTTTGGTATATATTATCTCTATTCCCTCAAACGATATTACTTTACTTTTTAGCACAAATTTAATAAATAGTATTTTATTTGAGTGGTTAATAAGTTTATATTTATTTTTTTTATTATTAAACTTAATATAAAAAATATTTTTATATTTGTATAATTTTTATTACAAATATTATTATATTTATATAATGAGATACTAATAAAAGTATTTTTGTCTTTTTTTTTTATTTGTATTATATTTTGATATGATAATTAATATTCGAAGACAACACGCAAAAAGACAAATCTCTAACTTATTAAATGGACGAAGAGAGTATTATACTTTATACTCTCTCAATCGTAATTCAAAATACTATTTTTATCATTTTCGTCTATGCCACTCAAAAGTACCAATTTTCTATTTTAGTAAAAGTAATACACTATATCAAAATATCTCTAATTTTTACTTAAAATTATAAACGTACAATTACATATATAATTATTCTATAAATAAAGTCAAAGGAAAAAATATCAAAATCTTTTAGGCACTTCCACTAACTAATACTACCTCCGTCCAGCTAGGAAGTATACACATGCTTTTGCGCTATTGTATTTAATATTAAAATATCTTTATATTTGTATAGTTTACTTTAAATATATGATTATATTTGTATTATAAGATACTAATAGATGCATGTTTGTCATTTTCTCTTTATTTATATTACGTTTTGATATAATAATTAATATTCAAATATCAATAAAAAAAATCACTGTATATTTTGTGGTTGGACGAAGATAGTAAAATATTACTCCATTATTTTTTAATTTATTAAAAAAATCGATAAAGGGAACATTTAAAAGTGACGAAGGAAGTAATATTTAATAATTTTTTTTATGTAAAAAATGGTTTGCCTTTATTTTATAAATTAATACTCTCTCTCTTCCAACTTAAAATACTAATTTTACCATCTTCGTCCGTCCAACTCCAAAGTATCAATTTCCTATTTTTAGTAAAAGTAATTATACATCAATACCAAAATACTCTTAATTTTTACCTAAATTAAAAACATATAATTATACATACAAATAATTTATATAAAGTCAAATGACAAAAATGTCAAAACTTTTTACACACTTCCACTAATTAATAAATATTACTCCCTCCGTCCCATATCTATATATCCATTTGCTTTTTGTACGGAGTTTTAGAAATATTAGTATTATATTTAGATAAAGTAGAAATAAATGTAAAAAGACTAAATTAACCCTATTAATATTGTATGATATAAAGGTAAAAATATTTGTGTAATATATTGTAAATTGGAAGGGTATTTGTAATATTAGGTAGGTTAACAATTATTAAAAATGGAAGTAGATATTTTGTTATGAGACTGACCAAAATAAAAAAATGAATAGATTATTAAGAGATGAAGGGAGTATTACTTTTTAATCTACTATAAAACTTTAAATGACTCATTTGGACCGGAGGGAGCATAATGGTATTATATAAATAAATACTCCTCCGTCTAACCATAAAATATACAGTTGTTTTTTTGTTATTAACTTAATATTAAAAGTATTTTTATATTTATATAATTTATTTCAAAAATATTATTATATTTGTATTATAAAAAAATAATAAATATATTTTTGCCATTTTTTTTTCTTGATTTGTACTATAATTTTTGTATATTTAGTTTTGATATATTTTTTAAATAAAAATAATTGTTAGATATTTTATATGAAAAATAAGTATTATATATAATAGTTTGGTAAAATTGTACTATACTCACTTCTAATTTTACGAAATTGCACAAAATTTTGTGTTAGTACTCTTATGGTTTCATAAATTTTGCGTCTAACCCTCGGCCGTTTTTATTTAACAGTGTTTGACTTGCGCGTCTAAATTGCGAATGAATTTCAAAATTTTTATTTTTAAACATTTGAAATTACAAATATACTTATTCTCTTTTATACTTAGCTTCAAGGAAAAGTACAAATATAGGAAAAAAGAGTTGTTTTTCTCTGATTCGAATTTCTCTTAGTGTTTATTGACACTGATATAAGATGAATGAATATATTTGTAATTTCATAAGTTTAGAAATGAAAATTCTGAAACTGTTTGAACGTGTGCAGATCAAATATCGTTAAATAAAAACGGCTGAAGGAGTTAGACACATAATTTATGAAAACATGGAGTTTGACGCAATTTTGAAAATATAGAAGATTTGACGTAATTTAACCACAGATAAATTTTGTATAATTTTGCCTAATATTTTTAAAAAAAAATTAAATTTGTAAAATAATAAAAGAAAATGAAAAAAATCCCTTGAATGATTGAAGATACTTTGCATCACCAACCAAGGACATTGGAATTGCTCCTAAAAATTCCAAAGCTTAGTGGAGTTGGTCATTGAGAGGTTTATCTACTCGTAGAAAATTCTGCTTCTCAGTGGATTTATTGCATTATTAAACTATTTGTTGGATAAGCAACTTATTAAGGGTTAGGGTTTAGGGCTGTGATTTTAATTTGAAATTATCAGTATTTAATTTTTATGATTTTTTATAAAAATATATATATTTTTTTTTCATAAAATATTATATCAAAATTTATAATATTTAAATCAAAATTTTGAATTATCATTTTAAATTTTAAATTACAATTAAACAAAGTGTAAATCTCTCTCTCTCTCTATATATATATATTAAAATGTATATAAAAAAACATTGCTTTCAATTTAAATCCATCTCAAGCTTTATAGGTTAGTGAAAAATATTAACATGCATATGTGTAGCTTAGTAAATGTATTAAAAATTGTTTTTTTTTTTTTTTTTTTTTTTTTTTTATGAGGTGAGAATTTGCACTCGCTACCCGAAAGTGTGCAACGAATAAACTTTCGATCAAATTTAATACTTTGCAAATTAGGTCCGACAAAATAAATTATACTGGGCGATCATATATGGCAGGTCTCCTCAAACATATATTCAAATGTTGCTCTCTAGTTTACTTGATTTTGGAGAGCAATAAACCCTATTCTAACAATGTCACAATTTCCATTTGATTTGATTTTGGAGCTCAAATAACTATATTGAACAATCAGATTTTTATTAATTTATATATATATATGCATATAAAATACAAATAAAAAACAATATAAAATATGTTCTTTAGTATTTAGAATTTTTAAAATTTTTGTACTTAAATTAAGAAATATAAAAATATCATAAAAATTTTTGTGAAAATACTATTAAAATATTTATTTCTATTTTTAGAATAGTTCAATTAAAAATAATATTCCCTTCAGCTCGGAAGAGTCAACGTATTTAGTTAGTGATAGATAATAAAATTTAGTAAATTAAGGATAGTGTGTTATTATATTATTATATTATTTTTTTAGTATAAATGTTATTTTTGATAGTTTTAAAATTAGAAATATATATATATGATTTAAAAAAAATTAAAATGTGTTTAAAATTTATATTTCAATAAACAATATGAACATTATTTTGTAAATAATAAAATTTTATATAATAATAGAAATAAATAAAGAAATTATTTATGATTAACATAAAATAATTTTGTAAAAAAAATTGAAATTTTAAATGCAAATACAAATATTTATTGATAAGAGATATATAAAGAAAATAGTTTTGAATGGTCATACATAAAAATGTCAAAAATTGATACGACATACAAGCAGATACAAAATACTTGATTTTGGTCAAAGATTTAGACCCGATTATGTATATAAGTTGATACGAACCCGACACAACAACCTGATTATAATATATTAATATTAATTAAGATATTTATTCTATATTTAAAATAATTCTAATTTAGTAATTAGCTCACATATTAATTAAATTAAATTTAATCTTAAATAATTCAACATAACTCACTATACATATTACGACAAAAACTAAAATAACCACAACAACCTGACAAAAAATAATTAGTTTTAGATTAAAGATTTCGCTCCAATTATATAAATAGGTCAATCCGAATATGATATGATAATAAACGAGTCAATACGTACCCGACACAATAATAAACATGTTGGATTAGAGTTGAATGAATTAACTCGTTTCAAGTATTCAATCCAACACGAATCGACCCATTGCCAAATTTAGTTATACATGATGTATAATATATATTATGAAAATTAAATTATTTATATTTGTTATATATTTATTGAATGATTATATTTTATTAAAAATAAAAATATGTCAAATAAGACGAAGGATACTTAAAAAAAAAAAAAAAAAGCATGCCGACTTATAAGAGACGAATGGAATATATCTTTTTTAAATGTTCTGAAAAATAAAGAAAATAAAAATAATTACAAAGAAAGTTGCTTGACAATTGCAACAGTAAAACGATTTACACCAACTATTACCACCATGTTTAATCAAAGTGACAGCCTTATTACACTAGTCCTCTGGTCCCATCGCTAAGGCAGAATCAATCAAAATAATAATGTATGCTATGACAAAATCATACTATTATATGGGTTTTTTTTTTTTTGGTTTTTGGGCTGGCTTTAGAGCGATATGATAATAAAAATATTTGTTTTTTTAAAGAATTTTAAATAACTAAATACTCATTTCATCTCACCTCAATTGACATATTTTTATTTTTTGGTAAATTCATTAAATTTATACATACTTAACAAATATAAATACATAGGACCCATCACGTAGGACCCATTCAAAACTCTCTTATTTTTATAGACCCATTCAAAACTCTCTTATTTTTATATCTCTTTAATAAACAAATTTTTTTATCTATATTTAAAATTCCACTTTTTTTTAGGGTGTGTTCGGTTGGTGGATTGGATTTTAGTTCTACTATGGATTTACTGTAGATATTTGAAAAATTAAATCCACCCCCTACTTGCCTACGCCGTAGCCTGAAACTGTCAAGAATCTTTGCAATTCTCGTCAGGCGCATTCACGGGTGTTTGAATTGTGCAGGTGGTAGGTTGAGGTGGTAGGTTGAGGTAATATAAACACATCGGTGAGTAGTGCTTCGATTGTAGATTTACAGGGGTTTAACACCGGCGTGTCGGTGGGGAAGAGGAGTTAGCAGCGGCGACAACCAGACGACACACCGGTTAGTCAATCTCGATCCCGTTTCGTCGATTTAGCGTGAGTTCGGGCATACTCTTCTCTGATTTTTTAAACTCGACTGAAATTTGTGCAATTCGGAGAGGATATTTCTTCGGTTGTGGCTGATTTAGGTAGGAAGGGAGTGATCTATGTCGAACTTTAGGTATTATAGTGTGATTTTATTGTAGCAAGTACTACCCCCATTTTCGGTGTAGATCGAGTGTAATTTGTTAAACGGTGAGAATAAATTGTTTTCTGATGTTATATCGGAAAGATTCTGTTGCTCTCGACTTACCTAGAAAACTTCCCTAGAATAAGCAGTGGGTGGTTCGTGGGTAGTGGTTGATTGGATTTTCTGACACAAGTAATAGCTCATAGCAGTTGCTGAATTGTGGAACTTCCGGCGAGAGTCGTTCGAATGTCGTTAACACAGTCATGTAATAGGGGATATTAGGATCCTCGTTCGGAATGTATGGGATGAGGTTTGTTCAATGTTATTACCCATTGAATCGTGTGTGCTTTCGGAAATCTTAGACTCACTATTGTTTCGAAGGTGTTTACGAGATTTCTTCGTCGTTAGTACGCTCTGCGGCCTTTGCTGTCGGTGTTTAGAAGGGAGTTATGCGCACTATTAAGATTTAGGTTAAGGTTGATATGAGTTTTGTTTATTTGCAGATGGTAAGTGTGGGAATCAAGTTGAATTGTGTTTTCATGTTACCTGAATTAGATGCTGCAAAGTACTTTCTTATGAAAAGTTGATTGTACTTCGGTACATACGCTTCTCGCTTGTCACCCCGTAACGTAGATAGTGGTTTTCCGCCAACGATTAATGTGTGTGACTTGTGTTTCATACAACTTGGTGCAGTTTTATTTCTCATTGTGTACAGACTTTGAGCACCACAGTGATAGCAAAGTCATTTTCCATGAAAATCAAATCATTTGGATTAACATTGAGTTGAATCTGTGTTGTCTTTTTTGTTGGAATTACTTTGAAGTTTTGTTCAATCAATTCCATACATGTTAGGTCCAATTCCCCATTCATCGTTGGTGTTCACACCCCTAAGATATACCTGAAGCTTAGTTGTCATTGTCCACTGAGTTGTACAAAAAGAAACAGTCATTGTTGGTTGGATTTATATATTTGGGGGGGCTGTTGGAATGGGAGAATAATGTGAACATCTTCGTCGGTTGGGGTTTCAATTTTTAGTGCTTCGTTAGTTTAGAGCCTACATCTTCGCTTAATGCTAATGCTTTTTAAATTTCGAAATGCGAATATGCGTATTCACCATTATCTTAGTCGCTATTTCATGTAGTTACTATTTCAACATGCTTTCATGATCATTCCAAAAATCATAAATGGTTTCTTCTGGAATAAGAGTTGTAACGTTAGTGTGCGAAGGGATCTAGGGGTATCATAATTAAAATCATATATATGCCGTGCGAAAAGGTGGACAAGGCATTACCTATTCCTATTACAACGTTGAAAGCGTAGTACTAAAGTCTGTGCATACCCTTTAACGCATATATAGGGTGCAAACTGGAGGGTGAAGTTCCGGACGCGCATAGTTTAACTGGGAGCTGCGACCCCCTTCCGAAATGCGGGAAAAAACGCAAGGTTAGAGTGCATTCGTTTATAAATTACATAAGAGCCGGTTCGTAGAATGGAGAGTCAATAAAAACATTGCATAGAAGAATGATTGGTATTTTGGATCTCCTGGTCAGACAATGCCACGCGGACGGCGCGCAGCAGAGGACCGTCCCACACCGTAGGCTTCTTGGTCGTTGCCACAAGAGGAGTGTTTCCTCCACCTTGTGTGGTTGCAATGGCAGCTTGAGGAGTATCAGGGAACAAGCTTCACAAGGCCGGTGTGGGAAGATATAATGGCAAAGTTCAATGCGGAGATGAATGTCCAGTACAGAGTAGACCAACTCCAGACGAAACTAAAGCGAACGAAGAAGACGTACTTGGAACTCCAAGAGTTAGTGGTGACGACAACGGGACTTGGATGGGATCCAGACTCGCGGTTGATAGTAGCAGACGAGGAGAGAAAAAATGACCGGGCTTGGGTATATATCGTTTTCACGCTTGCGAACCAAACGTATCATTATCCCTTTACGTTATAGTTTTTCGTTGGCCTACTCTAACCATACTCTCTCAGGCTCACAAAGACTTCGTATCGCTCTTAACGAAACCATTCGCGCACTTGGACTATTGCCACGATATGTTTGATCCAACCGGAGAGGGGGCACGCAGACCATTATCTTCCGGGTGGGATAGTGCAATGTATGGACCGGGTAGGCAACCAAGTGTTGAACCAAACACAAATGATGGAACTGCTGGCACACAAGGGGGTTTGGATGGGACGAGCAGTACAGGCACGGGGACGGGCCACACTAGACCCTCTGAGGCCGGACCAAGTGTTAGAAGGGTTCGGCGGAGGCGAACCTCAAGTCAGGCGGAGGAGGTATGTGCTGTGGTTCGTGACGAACTGACGAAAATATTGAGTTGTACTACTACAGAAAAGGAAGCAGAGAAGGCTAAAAATAAGGAGCAGGTGGCATAGGTGACAGCCGCTCTCCTTGCCTTGCCCATAAGTGCCGACGTGAGGAAAAAGGCCAACGAGATGTTTACTTTTCCAGAGTACCGCGACTATTGGTTGTCGTTAGATGAAGAGGATCGGATTCAATGGATCCACCAGTTTGTTGGTTCGGATTGATTTGAGAATGCAGGAGGTTAAGTTGGATCTTTGCTGTTGAATTGTGTAGGTCTTATCCTTAAGTAGTTGTAACTTATAATTTCCTCGTTTCACGTCAACCTACGCGGACAGGTGGATTGTTATCATGTACTCGTTGGGAGTGGTTGTCGACGTTGTCGGCCTGTAATGTAGGCTTCAGGTTCCGGAAAGTTTGTTTCTTTATGTCATCTTAATGCCATGTTATAGGAAAAGTGGTTGAGTCGCCATTACACGACACGCAATGTATTTATTATCGTATTTCCTTCACATGCAGACAGCACATGGCCAATCCCAATGAATCAACCAACTCGTCGCGCAGTCTTCTCCGTCAAGCACTTCGTCTGAGAGAAAAAAAAGACGGGGAGAGGAGAAGGGGGCCACTTTGTTTTATGCAATGGCAACTACTGCCACTGTGGCGTTAGCCTCAAGTACAAGGATGCATCGTTGCTATGACTCGATGCTCGGAGGGGAAGAATTCACCCACGAGCTGATTAATGGGCACCCTGCTAGGATTAAAAATTTGTTGCGGGTATCATCTGACACGTTTCAAGATCTTTGTGCCACGTTGGTGGAAAAGGGGCTTCTGGAATGTCATTCAAGGCAGCGAGTAAAAGTTTAAGAGCACGTCGCAATATTTTTACACACAGTTGCCCATTCGAACCGGCAACGTTCCACTGCAGAACGTTCCAATACTCGACATCGACAATTTGCGACCATGTTAACGAGGTAGCGAAAGCGCTTGTGCGCCTAGCACCTCATGTCATCCGGCCTGGGGATATGTCGTCCCCTGCGAGGAAGATTCGTGAATCCCCAATTTTCTGGCCGTACTTCAAGGTAAATTCATCTACAAGCATCCGTAGTTTGCTTCCGCCATCTTCCTATTCTATGATGACGTCTCATTTCATTAGGATTGCGTGGGTGCAATGGATGGAACACTGGTGCACGCATGCTTACCTTTTAGGGATCAACGACTCTTCCGCGGGAGAAGGGGTGACACGATGCAAAATTGTCTTGCGGTTTGTGATTTTGACATGAAGTTCATGTACGTGCTCACAGGCCTGGAAGGGAGCGCACATGATGCTCATGTCTTAAGGGTCGCTATCCGAGAGCAAGGCGATTTCCCCTTCCCGCCGGACGGTAGTATATGGCAAACTTCCAATGTGACTTGGCAGTTTAGCGTTTACGATCACGTCATATTCTTTTTTCATAATGTAGGGAAGTACTATATCGGGGACTCTGGGTACATGAACGCTCCTCAGTGCCTTACACCGTACCGCACGTATCGCTATCATCTATCGGATTTTCAGGGAAACAACCCACGTCCTCGAGGTAAGGAGAATACTTCAATTACCGCCACGCACAATGCCGTAATGTCATTGAACGTGCGTTTGGTTGTCTTAAACGTCGTTTCGCCATTCTTCACGGGCCAATGCCAAACTACAAGTTTGATCGCCAAGTCAATTTTGTAATGGCCTGCGCCGTCGTGCATAACTTTATGTTACTCCATGGTGAGGATGTACTAGATCACGCCGCAGAAGGCCACGACTCAACCGATGAGGAATCAGCCCCTCAACCGGTTGCACACAAACGCCAAACACCGAACCCGGGCCGTGAAGACAGGGAAAATCAAAATGAATTCCGTGATATGATTGCGGACTGGCTTTGGATTAATAGATACGAGCACGAAGAAGAGTTCGACTCCTCGTGGCCTATTTAGGATTTTGCCTTCGATGGGGTAGGGTGCGGTTCCTTTATTTTATGTATGACGTTCCACCCGCAGTTGTATAATCGATGTGAAGACCCATCCATCTAGAATTGTATGCATTTACCCTTTAACCGCCTCCCAGTTATGTGTCCTTGTGTAATGCTCCCCCACTTATCTTATAAACTACCATTACCCGTAATATGTCTAGAGTTGTAAGCATCTAATTTCATTATGTTTTCTTCCATAACTTCACAAAAGGGCAATGTTGCAGTGACCATAGCGAAGGACAGAGATTTACACGTTCAACAGCACACCTACACGTACGACCAGGATGTTCTATCCTGCAACTGAACAGAGATTTACCCAGCCGACTGCACAGGCTGTGCCGGCGGCTGCCTTAATTTCTGTGTGTCCTGTTGGATATGGCATTCGTGTATCTCCCGTCACAAGGAGCCAAACTCTGCGCTTGGTTTTCCCACGCACTTTGCCATAGTTTTCGTGCACATTCATGAGACTGCTTTTGTTATTGTGCAATAGTTGTCCTGGAGAAGAACTAACACGATGAACAGCACACCTGCGCGTACGAGCGCGGTGTTCCATTATGCAGTATACCAGATAATTACGTAGCCGACTGCAAGGGGATGCTTATTTTTTTGTACGTGCCGTCGAAAATGGCATTCGAGTATTTCCCGTTGCATTTACCCGAACTTCGTGCTCGGTTTTCCCGTGCACTTTCCCATACTTTCGGTGCACTTTCATAACAATCATATCTTCACTTCATAATGTTTTCATACGACATATATCATTACTGCATAAAATTTGTCGTATTTGTTATTTATGGTTACGTTTTCTTTGTAACATCCTTGCAGGACGTAAGGGGCCAAGTATAACGAAACCGGCGAAAGGGAAGCGATCGCGCAAACTCTCTACTGCAGACATGGTCGAAGAAGATGATGAGCTCACTTTGATTCTTTTCAGTCGGTTATGCCGCACTGAACCGAACATTGAGGATACGTACCCGAGAATAAGCATTTTACCGATGCTAACTGGACGCGTAATCGATGCTGACGCCGTGGAAGCTATGGGTGGGGAAATGGAGATAGAGAGACTACTTTCGTGTGGGGCGTAGCGGAGGTTGTTTGAGATCAACGAGCCCTCATACAAGAAACTGACATTAGAGTTTTTGTGCACGCTAAAGCACGACAAGGCGAGCTTGCATCTGTATGACAAACCCAATGCCCTGCAGTTTCGCTTGGGAGGCCGTAGCTACTCAGTATCTGTCACGGACTTCGCTATCGCAGTAGGACTATATGACCGTGAATTCACAGAGACACACGAGTACAAGAACATGGCCTATACAATGCCTCTTTCTTGGTCAGTATACTGGCCTAGAATAAGCCGCACCTGAAACTTCAACCCAGGAGACTTCCAAGGCATCAACACTGAAGTCGCCTATTTTAAGGTACGTTCACAACATACTTGCTCATACACTTTCTGGCCAGAAAGATGCAACTGCGACAGTAAGTAAGGTGGATTTGGAGTTCCTTTGGAGCATGAACGAAGGGGTTCCAATCCATCTGGGATATTGGGTGGCCAGACTTTGTATAACGGCTGCCTCTGACACAAGGGTCCATAGCATTCCCGTCGGCCCATACGTTACCAGGCTGGCGAAGGGTTTGGGGGTAACGGAACTGATGGACAGAGTTCCAGATTCCCAAATGGTTCCGTGTGGAGTAGAGACTCTTTTCAGTATGGGAATTTTACAACGCCACCGCCGGGGCGATCCTGTTACTCACACTAAGCTCGGTCCGCAGCATCCCACCCCCAGCCACTCTGACTTATATACAATGTTCAACGAGCGCTTCGACAGGTTAGAGGAAAAGGTCAATGGAATGTGGGCAGAGCTGCGAGCCTTCATGACAGAAATGCGACGTGGCCGTGCTTCACTCTCGGAGCGCGGATGATGGCGTAAAGGTAACACGTATCCAGGTATGCGTAGTACTTCTTTTGTAGTAATGGACAACAGCGACAACGTAGCGGTGTAGCAGGCCGCGCCACGTGCCGAAACCAATGTACACACTTACATACCATCATTACGACGCTCGGAATATTGTAATGTGTACGCTACAGCATTAATGTATTTTGTTGAACCATAAACCTGCATTGCACCTCATTATACAGGTTTGATGTCGCTCCGATTCCTGTGTTTCTTTTGGACGAATCGTCATGCAGAACATAATGAAACTTATAAACCTTGCATCCTATATTTAACGGTTATTTAATACTCTTCTTGGCTGTACTACTTCGATGTCAAATTGGGTTGAGAGGTTGTAGTCACAAGTCGCTGCAAAAACATTTGCTTGCGAAATTTCAGCATAGTAGACGAAAACGTGGAGTTTGTGATACTATGGCTCATTTTTCGGCACTAACGGATGGAGGAAGTGAGTTGTGTTTAATCCAACAAATTCGATGGAGTGTGGGGAAAAGAAAACGGGTGTTTATCTGCAGGGATTCGACATTTTTCGGTTTGAATTTGAATAGTGAAAAATTGAACACAAAAAACGGTATGATACGACGTACGTACATGTTGACTGGGAAAATTACTTCCCAAGTGTTAGCTTTGATGATTTTACGAAAATGAAATTGCGTAAATTGTACAAATCTGAAAAATTTGATTACGTATAACAACGGTCTGAAAGGAGAAATAATAAAAAAAATAAACAAGAAATAATAAAAAAAATAAACGGGGACGTGTTTTGGGAATATTCTATCAAATTTTCAAATAAAAATTATTATCAAATCAACATTTACACACACAACATTAAAAAAAAAATCATTTAATAATATAAAATATTATTTTTTTTTAACATCAAATCAAACTTTCATTTCAACCTTTTCAATAATATTTTTTAATTATATCTCAATATCATTTAATTCAAACCATAACATCAACATATCATATCTCTCAATAAAATACTAATTATTTCAAACATAATCATTACAAAATTCAATCCCCTAAACAAACACAACTACAAATCCATACTTTAAAATCCTAAAAAATCCAATTCCAAAATCCAATCCCACGAACAAACACAGCCTAAAAAGAAGACTACAGATTCGATAGAAGACTATAGAAATATTGGGTTGTAGATTTTTTTTTTTTAATATTTATAATTTTTTTTTTCTAAAAATATCAAATAAAATACTTATTTTTTATTGTTTATTTTATATTAAAATTTACCTTTTTCATTCAAAATATTAAGTCAATATTTTTTATGTCACATTAAATAAGTATTTCAATTCAAAATTTTACAATTCAAAACTCAAATATAAAATTCAATTCTACAACCAAACACACACCGTCGATCCTCATTTATTGAAGTCATGCATTATTACAATATTAACTTTTACATTGTTTTTATTTGTATTTTTAGTTTTTTTGCATATTTATTTGTAAATTTTCCACACTCATTTCCTCTTAAAAACAGATAAACAAAAATCAGATAAAAATATATAATGAAATCAGAATACATATATTGATGTTAAATATATAACTTTATGATATCTGTGAAGATATATTAAATTTTCATACCAAACGTAGTATATAATAATTTTTTAAATAAAAAATTAAGAGCACGTATAAAAATAAATACAGAGAAACAAAATTCTATGGGTATGGTTCTCAATTAAAACATATCATCTTCTAATAAAACATCATATGAAAATATTATTTAAATTCAAAATTAGACTACAAAAATGTTCATCTATACATTTGTCTAGGACTATTAAGTAATTAACATTGTTAATATTATTAAAAAGTATCTATGAAAGTTTTCTATTTTCAAGTCACGAATTAATCAGTTTTCTTCTAATTCCAGATACTAAATTTATTAGTATTGAGATTATTAATTAAATTCATGTAGTTGATCCCGTATGTAAATTAAAATTCGGGTGATTAAATTGATGTGATTGATAATCTAAATTAACTTCCAACAAAATAATATAAGTATGTTTATTATATATATATATATATACATATATTATAAAAATTTTATATAATCATTTCAAATTTATGATATTTGTAAAGCATATAAGACATATTATTTTAATTGTTAGGAAAGAATGATATATTATCATATATTATTGATTATACAGAAAAAATAATAAGAAGAATAATACTCTTGGCCAGTAGGTTTGCTTTCTTTTCTAATATATATATATATATTTGAGTTTAATTTAATATATTACTTAAAAAAATATTCAAAATATTAAATTAAATGTATATATATAATACATCAAACATTTATTACAGCTATTTTTTTTTATTTATTTCAAAACATAATGATACAAACACAAAACTCTAACCACATATCACTCGCTATACAATTAATCAAAACCCTAATCAAATATCACTTGGTATACAACAACAAAAGCAATTGAACAAAGTTTAATGTACAAATAAAAATGAGAATAAAATAAAGGGATAAAAATTTCAATGGGATCGAAAGATCAAACTCGCTCAAAGGGGTGGTGGGAAGATCAGGTACCTATCGATCGAGAGTTGCCGTCACAACCCAACTTTCCGATAACCAAGGTTCATAAGGTAGAACCCTCGCCGCCGCCACAATTGTTGCCACTATTACCGTCGCCGTTGCCGGAGCCATTATTTGGGTTTTGATCTAGTGGGAAGAAACTCCAATGCGAATCCCCAAACAGCGCGGCAATATCATTATCCGCTCTGAATAAATCCTCATCAATAAAAGATCCTGAAAAATGATAAAACGGGCTAGAAGTGTTGCCCATATTTTCATTTCCCGGGAACGATTCTTGCTGAGGTTGAGCTGAGGATGAAGGCTGTGGTAAGACATTATACTGGCTTGAAGACGACGATGGCCCTGCTAGCAGATCATAGGTCGTCGGAACAACAGGATTTGCTGAAGGAGTTGGAATGGTTCGCTGCTGCAAAATTACTTGTTGTTCTTCTTGGATTGCAATAGTGGCGCCGCCGCTAGTGCCGACGACATTCCTCATCTCCTCCAACCTCTGGTTGGCTTGAGCTTGAACGGTCTCGAACCAGGCGGTCCACTCTAGGACCTCTCCTGGGCCAAGACTCTCGATAGGTACATGTTCCCACCATCCCTTTACGCGAGTTGGATCGATCTTATTGAGTTCTTTATCCCTTGCTTTTATTTCCTCTTTCATTTCCAAAACCTCGTCCAGCTGTTGATTCTGCTGCTGGATTTGGTTCCGGAGATGATCCTCGATGTACCCAATCATGCGATCCGGGGCCTGAGTAGGGTTTCTGTATCTCCTCAATAGGACATCCATATTCGGGCTGAAAAATGAGTATGGATTTCCTGTCGGGGAGTAGATTATTATTCCCATATTAGCACCACAAAGGGTGCTGAGCTCGCTCGCTTTTTTGTAAAGACTCAAACGACGCTTTGAGAATGAAGCGTATCTATCACTTTGGTTTTCGATCTGTTGGATGGGGATTCTTTGACGGCCTCTTGTTTGTCTAGCTGCCATTTAATATTAAAAAATAAGTTTAAAGGAAAATTAAAAATATGAACAAAGGAGGATTGTTGTAAGATAATTTCAAAGCTTATAAGACTTGATGATACAATAGAGCTTTGGTGAATATAAAATATATATAGCTATAAAAAGTAGATTAACAATTAATGTGATTAATTGACTTTTTACAATTGTAATATGTAGAATGATTTTGTGCATTATATTCATACAAAAAATAGATAATACTTGCAATCACAATTAAATTAGATAGATTTTAAGTGATTAATTGATAACAAAAAATTATTTAGTGTGACAATAAACAAAATAAGGCATATGATAACAAAATTTTAATAATTTCAACAACCATTTAAGTAATTTAGGCAAAATTTGATTGATCATAAGTATATAATATATATAAAAATATAAAATATGAAATCTCATACTTTACAACAAATTTGAGATTTAATTTATTAAATATATATATATATTTGTACCATAAGAAATAATGAATAAATGAACAAAATATATATATACATAATATATGAAATAACTTACCAATTTTTGAGCTATTCCGCGTACTTGCTATTGCATGGCAATGCAGCTGAGAACTTATCATCGGCATCCATTTTTGAAATATAAAATGAAAGTAGTAAGGATAAACGTATAATGTTATTGGATGTATGAATGACTGAAACATTGACTTTTATATAGACAACGTTCATTCATTTTATACGTAACTAATTAATAATATATTTATTTAGTAACATAATAATCGTGATTTTAAGCTTAAGTAAATGATGACATACCTTTTTATTAAATATAATAATCATAATTTTAATGAGATTTTATGTTTAAGATTTTATCAATAAAAAAGAATGCGGTGGCGTAATCTATTCGGAAAATTAATAAATGAAAGAATATTTTTTTATATATATTTTTACTTTTATTTCCTTTAACAATAGGGTATGTTTGGTTTTGATTTGTATTTATTTTTTATTATTTAAATTTTAGTTTAAATAATATTTTAATGTAATGTATGGTAAAAAATAATACTATATTTTTATGAGAAATTATGTGAATTTTAATATTATAGTTAGTTTTGATTTTTTGTTTGAAAATTATCTTAAAAGTTTATTACTCGAATAAAATCACTATAAAAGTTTTAAACACATGTATCATTTGTTCTGGGCAGTTTGGTTTATGGACTTGGAGTTGGTAGGATTTTTTCACAAGATTTGGATTATAAAATTCTAATGAATATATATTTGATTACAAAATAAATTATTAGAATTTAAAGTGCTAAGATTTTAAAATCATGCAAATGAGAGATTTTTTAATGATATGGTAACATGTTACTTTAAAATCTCATTCCTACTTTATTTCAATTTTTACATTTATACCTCATATCCAACAAAAAAAAAATATCTTCTTTTTTTGGTTTTAGTATTATATATATATATTTAATTAAATTATAGTTGGTTGGTTCTATGAAATATAATATTTTATTTAAAAATACTACTATAAATAATTACATATATTTATTTATAATCGTTAATTAATTTTATTTATATTTAATTATATTACTATGATATTTCAACTAAATTAATAATTTTAAAATTATTTGATTAGTGTGTTAGTTTTGTATTTTTTATTGGAGGTATTTTTATGTTAGGTATAAAAAAGAGTGTCGGTAGTATAAAAATAATAGTATATTATATTGAATTATTACATTTTCTAATGCATAG
This sequence comes from Andrographis paniculata, assembly GCF_009805555.1. NCBI lineage: Eukaryota > Viridiplantae > Streptophyta > Magnoliopsida > Lamiales > Acanthaceae > Andrographis > Andrographis paniculata. Next base: position 1,777,616 of record NW_026137583.1, on the reverse strand, counting down.
ATTATACAAGTATATCTTTTGTATGAATCTGTATAGATTATATTTTTTTAATATTAATCGAAAACCATATCACAAAAATTTTATTAGAAACACCCAATTTAGTAAATAAATAAATAAAATTCACAAAAAAATTGAATGTATAGGTTAAATTTATCACAACAAATAAAACTCACAAGAGGATAATTATATCATTTAAAATATACACATTCCAAATTTTTTCATTAATCTGCAAAACAAATTGATTTGAAAAATATAATTCTGAAAACATAATATAAATAAGATTTCGAATTCTAAATGCAATAAATTCTATCACATATAAATCCTAACAATCTCATAAAAAAGTCATTGAACCAAACAATCCATTAGCATTTTTGGATGAATTTATTTTTTTATGTTAGATATGAGAAATTATATTGGTACGATAAAATAATAATTTGAATTGAATCGTTGATTTTCTTAAGTGAATAAAGTATATATTATATATATATGGGTAAACTATATTTTTTTAGTCCCGTAACTGGACCATTTTATCATTTTAGTTCCATAACTTTGTCCTTAAATAGTCTCGTAAAATGGAAATCTTTTCGCATATTTAGTCCTCCGTTGGCAGATATACTTACGTGGCACTCACATGGCACGCTAGATGACACATGTTTGTCAGGCTACCCGACGGACATGAAAATTTTATTTTTATTTTTTTAAAATTGATATATTTTTAAAAATATAAAAAATAAATGAAAATATTTTTTATAATTTTATAAAATAGTTAATATATATGTTTTAATTTTAATTTTAATTTTAATTTTTTTAAAAAATTGATGTATTTTTTTAAAAAATAATAAATAATAAATTTTCCACATGTGAGCCAAGTGGCGGTACCTGGCGGATACGGATTCTTCAGCGTGCCACGTGGGTGTCACGCATGCATCTCCGGCGTTGGAGGACTAAATGTACAAATAATTTTTAATTACAATACTATTTCAAGACAAACTCTAGTTACGGAACTAAAATAGTAATGGGGCTTACGAGACAAAAAAAATAATAATAATAATTTACCCTATATATTGTATTAATGTGTACATGTTCGCTCTGTTCTTTCAGCATCATTTTGCAACTATAATTCCCCAAAAATAATACTCACTCCATTCAAGGATATTATTTTCTATTTTTTAGTCCCAAAATAAAGATATCATTTTCTAATTTAAGTAATTGTACTACATATCTAATATAATTAATACCTTTACAACTTTCAATATATTATACAAATGCCATTATTTTTATATCACACAATTAAATAAGGGTATTTTTGTTTTTTTCACTATAAACCAATATATTAATAATATTAAAAATCTATGTGCAAAAAATAAATGATGCTCTTTTTTCGAGACAGAGATAGTATTAAAAAAACTACAAAATATTTTATACAAATCAAAAAGTAAAAAAAAAAACTTCAAATATTCATTATAAAAAGTCAAATATCCAACCAAAATAATATATTTTATATTTTTTACACAATTTCACATCACATATCGAAAATAATTTCATCTAAAATGTTAGAAATTTTGGGGAAAAATAATGAGATTGTGTTCTTGATTATCAAAATAAGGGCACTATATATATGTAATACAAAACAGACTCGATAGACTCAAATCTAAGTAATATAATCTATAAATAAGACCAAATTTAATTATTAATATACTAAATCTAAAATTGAATATTTAAAATATCTCAATATCCCCTCTCAAACTCAAGTGGGTGCCGTAAAAACCAACTTGAGTTTGTCCAAGAGCAATCGGAAGCGGCTGAGAAGAAGAGACTTGGTGAAGATATATGTTGTCTGATCTGCGGAGGAGACCGAAACGAGATGGACAACACCACCGATGACATGTTGTCGAATGAAGTGACAGTCAAGCTCAATATGTTTAGTTCGCTCGTGAAAAGTATCATTGCGGGCCATCTTTATAGCACTCTGAATGTCGCAATGAAGAGCCGTAGAAGATGACTAAGGAACACCAAGATCATTGAGTAATTGACGAAGCCATAAAATTTCTGACGTAGAGTCATCAAGGTCACGATACTCCAACTCGGCACTCGATCGAGAAACTAAAGTCTGCTTCTTGCTGCGCCAAGAGACGAGAGAATCACCCAGGAAGAAGAAGAAACCAGTGGTCGAACGATGATCAATAGGATCACCAGCCCAATCAACATCAGAGTAACCGCTGAGAGTAAAAAACGAATGAGAGGAAAAGTGTAAACCATGCAGAAGAGTATTTTTCAAATAAAAAGGAATATGTAAGACGACAAAGTGGTGAGAGGTCCACGGAGTGGCCATGAACTTACTCACAATAGGAACTGCATGAGCGATATCTGGTCGAGTCACAATCAAGTAGATCAAGCTCCTAACAAGTTGACGATAGAGGGTAGGGTCATCAAGAAAAGAGCCATCATGAGGAGTAAGTTGAACATCGTAGGCAAGTGGTGTAAAGGCTACCTGACAGTTTGTGAGACCAGCTCGAGCAAGGAGATTGGAGGCATACTTAGCCTGAGAGAGAAAGAAACCATCGGAAGAATCAAAGATTCAAGCCCCAAGAAGTAACGAAGGGTACCCAAGCTCTTCATCTCAAACTGCTGGCTAAGATGTGCATGTAGATCTGAAATACCATACGCATCATTTCCTGTGATAATCATATCATCAACATAAAAAAAAGAGTATAACTATCCCAAATGAAGAACGACGAAGAAATAAGTCAAAGTCGTAAGCGCATGTGGTAAAACCAAACTCTAATAGTGCAGCACTAAATGTGGCATACCAAGCCCAAGGGGTCTGCTTCAACCCATATAAAGCGCGACATAAGCGACAAACCTTTCCACAGGACGAGAATCTTGGAGGGGGAGTCATATTGACATCTAACTGAATAAGAGACCACTGACGAGCAGCAGCAACAACAAGAAGACAACAAACAGTAGTGAGACGAGCAACGGGAGCAAAAGTCTCATCACAGTCAACTAGATACTCTTGGGAATAACCTTTGTCCACCAGATGAGCCTTGTAGCGCTCAATGGAATCATCAGAATTAGTCTTGATTTTGAAAATCCACTGGCACCCAATAGGTTTCTTGCCATAAGACAAATCCACTAAATCCCAAGTGTGAGTTTTTGCCAGAGTCTCTAATTCCTTAGTCATAGCTTGATGTCATAATGGATCAACACTCGCCTCACGAAATGACATAGGCTCATGATGAGATAATATGGCAAAGTAACAATAATAATCACGCAAGTGAGGAGGAGAGTGACTCACTCTATGTGATCGACGAGGTATGATAGGTCCAAGGACTGCAAACGGATCAATCATCTGGAGACAAGGTCAGAGGTGGATCAGAAGCCTCAACTGGAACAAGATCCGGAGGCAGTGATGGAGCCGTAGAATTAGGATCATGAAACAATGGAGGACATGCCGCAAAAATGAAGGTGAACTAGAAATAGATGGGATGTGAAATTTAAACATGGTGGAAAACATGACATTCTTCCAAAAGGTAACATGATGAGATATACACAACCGTTTGGAAATCGGATCCCAAAGCCTATAACATTTATGCTCTGACCTATAACCAAGAAGACAACATACATGCGCATGAGGTTCCAATTTAGGACGTTTATGTGGAGGGATAGCGACAAAACCGAAGGGACGAAGGTATTATAATCGGGTGGCTAACCATATGGACACTCGAAAGGGGTGCTATTATGGAGGATAGGCGATGGAATACGATTTATGGTATAGACAGTAATGAGGGCGACTTCTCCCCAGAACCTATCAGGACAAAAAACAGACGTAGGGGATGCACGAACAATATCTAGAATGTGACGATGTTTGCACTCAACGCGACTATTCTGTTGAGAGGTGTTGGACAGGAACGCTAAATCAATGTACCCTTGAGCAGAGAGAAAACTTAATAAGGTAGAGTCTCTATACTCAAGGGCATTATCAATACGGAGGGTGTGTATAGGACAAGAAAACTGAGTTTGAACCATTTGAGCAAATTGAATGTATGTTTGAGGTAATTCTAAATGGTGTTTCAAAAAAATATCCTTGTAAAATGGAAGTAATCATCTATGAAAATGACATAATAACGACAACCACCCACATAAGGAACAGGGGAAGGACCCAAAATATCATAATAAACTGAGGAAAATAGTTTACTTGCGACCGACATATTTTCTGAAAAAAAGATAAGGTTGGTTGTTTTCCCAAATGACAGTGTAAGTAATCAAATGACTCAAAATGAGTAGGGCCTAAATGACCCTTACTAACGAGAGACTGAATTTTAATGAAAAACACATGACCAAGACGAATGTGCCATTTAAGACTATGGGAAGAAAATGTATTAAGAGGGGTATGAGTAGTAATAGCAGAGAAATTACTTGGAGGAATTTTCAAAGATTGTACCTCAAATAGTTGACCCATTTTTCGATCTGTCCCAAAAATTTTACCCGTACGTGGATCCTGAACCTGCACACCAGAAGAAGAAAAGACAACAGTAAGTCTTTGCTCAACTAGTTGACTAACTTATACAAGATTTTAAGTCAATTGAGGAATGCAATACGTATCAAGAAGAGATAAATGGTAGAGATATAGATCCTGAATGAGTGATATCCATGCGACTTCCATTAACAGTATGTATAGGCAATGAAGGAGACACGTGATGTGCATCAGTCAAGGAGGCCAAATGTAGGTGTCATATGATAACAACAACCAGAATCAAAATACAATGAATTTTTCATGCCAGAAGGGGATTCGGAAGGAAGAACTTGATGCAAGAGAGTCACGAGATTCTAGACTGAGGAAGCCATGACAAATCAACTTCGATGACAAAACCAATCACAGTAACAGTCGCAAAACGGAATCAACTCCAATGACAAAACCAACCGCACCACAACGTAGGGAACCAAAACAGGAGGCGGCGGCCGAAACACGACAGTGGCGAAAGTATTTTCCACTGCGATTTGATTTTTCGGTGGCAAGGTCGCCAGACGATGGTGGTTCCAACGGTATGGGCGGTATCGACCGGGGAGCGGCAATGGACAGCGACGGCTAGGGTTTTGGTTTTGGAAAATCGGGCTCTGATACCATATTAGAAATTTTGGGAAAAAATAATTAGATTGTGTTATTGATAATCAAAATAAAGGGCCTATATATAAACAATACAATACAAAACAAATTCGATAGACTCAAATGTAAGTAATATAATTTATAAATAAGACCAAGTCTAAATATAAATATACTAAATTCAAAGTCAAATATTTAAAACATCTCAACATAAAAAATATTGGATGAACGAAATCAGGTATTTTTCAAAATATATTCACGATGAATCGTGTTATCAAAAACACTAAGCGAACAAAGTTAAAGTTTTATTTTTTATTTTTTTTGTTAAAATACCATATTATAATTGTATAATGTATCTTTAAAACATTATAATTTTGTTTTGCAAAAATATTTATATATTTTTTAGAGTGTGGGTAATAATTTGCTTTCCTTCTCTTCACAGGGACCTTTTTTTTTTTAGTTATTTGGAAAATTTTATATAAGCATGGTAATTACATACTATGATTTTGATTGGATTTACCAATTTCATTTTATAATAATAATATTATTATATTATTTTGAATTGTTGTTATAACTATAGTATAAACCACACAAAAAAGTAAAAATGCTTAATTTTATTATTAACAAAAAATTAAAATAAAACTCAGGGTGGGTTTTGTTGTTGGTTGTTTTAATTTTTACTATATATTTATTCCGTTTCTTAACAATCTATTAATTTTTTTTCATTTTGGTTTGTCTCATAACAAAGTATTCATTTTTTTTAAGTAATTGTACTATCCACTTAGGATTAAATATCATTTCAATTTACAATATATTACACAAATGTCATTATTGTTATATCATACAATACTAATAAAGTTAGTTTAGTCTTTTTACTTTTATTTCTACTATATCCTAATATAATACTAATATTTCTAAAACTCCGTGCGAAAAACAAATGAATAGATAGATATAGGACGGAGAGATTATAATTTTTTTTTCAAAATATCAAATAAAATACTTATTTTTACTCAAATATTATGTCAATAATTTTTTATATCATATTAAATAATTATTTTCATTCAAAATTTTATCATTTAAAACTCAAACACAAAATTTAAATCTACAACGTGTTTTTTTATTAAAAGAATACCAAATACATTTTCTCAAAAATAAATATATTACACACTCATTATTTTTCTATTACTTACGCAATTTTCTATACTTCATATAAATTTTTTTTTCCTATAAACTAAAACACAAAAACAAACAAACCCCCGGTCTCACGTAGCTTATAGATGGCATATAAAACCAAACTATTTTTTTAGTCCCGTAATTGACCATCTTATAATTTTTAATTTCGTAACTGAAGTCTGTATTGAAATAGTCCTGTAAGTCAATTTTCTTTTTTTGCACACGTGGTATATTAATTTTTTAGAAAAATTATATTTTTTAATCTTATCTTATTATTTCAGTCTCGTAAGTGAAGTCCACATAAAAATAATTCCGTATTAATTTTTTTTTTTGGCACAATTAATCTTTTGGTGCCGGAGATATGCATGTGATCTTCGCGTGATACACTAAAACACACTTATTTGCCAAATAAGCGACACCGAAACTACATGTGAATTTTTCAAAATTTGGAATACCAAATAAACAAAAAATTATAGTAATGAGGGAGTATAAACTTGACGAAAAGTAAATAGAAAATTAAAAAAGAAGACAAGTATACATATATATTGGATGTGGAGTGGTCAACAGTCAAAGGAATAGAGAGAGGCAGATAGAGGGAGATGCGAATGACGTGTGTGTAGAGAAGATAAGTGAAGAGAAGGAACATTCCTCTTTTATTTTTATTTTTGTTCCTTCTAGACGAACAGAACGGAACACGGAACACGAAAATCCATCCATCCCTGTTTCTTTCCTTCCTTGCTTGTGCTTCTAGACACACACGAGAATACATACTTTCAATCTTACCATTTATATTAATTGCTCTCTCTCTCTCTCTCTCTTGCCTGTCTGACTTGACTTTGAGTTGATTTCAGTTAAGTAATGAGGTTCCTTTTCATCATTTCCGTGACCATCCATCCATCCATCCATCCATCTTCTTTTTATGCAATCCACAACACCTCTAATTGTAATTGCTGTAATTGTAACAATCATTAATAAGGTGCGTGACATCAGACCAATATTTTTTAATTATTTATTTACTATTTTATTAATGAATAATAAGCAAGCTTTAACTATTCCAAAGGGGGAGAGGGAGAGGGAGAGGGAGAGGGAGAGGGAGGGAGCAAATAGCAATCCACTAGAGCGTACGCTGTGACCGACCGCGTTGACTTTCATTGGAAACCGAGTGGGAAATGGCAATGGTAGGTTTCCGGCAGTTCATCCTCTCTCTCTCTCTCTCTCTCTCTCTCTCTCTCTCTCTCAAACCATACAATTCAACACTTGGAACCTAATTACTTTTGAATTTAACCCCAACCCCATTAATTAATTAATCAATTAATTAAACCATCCATATATCCATCCCAACAATTCTCTCTTCTTCTTCTTCTTCTTCTTCAAATTAACAACCTTAATTACCCCAATCTCAATTTCCATCAATGCAACGCCTTCATTGATTCATTAATTAAGTCGCCATGAATCCCAAGTCCCTCTGTTTCGTGCTACCCACAGAAACCGACGACGACCAAGACGACGCTGCCCAGTCAAAGCTCCAAAACTCATCCTCCGCCAAGAACCCCCCGCCGCCGCCTCGCCGCCGCGTCTCCGCCGTAGATTCCCTCCGCCACGCATTGCAGCGCTTCTTCCTCTGCCACCACCACGGCAACCAATTCTCCGGCGCCTTCACCGACGCCGACGGCGTCCACCAAGCCGAGCCCGACAACAACAACCCCAGAATCTTCAGCTACTCCGAGCTCTACATCGCCACCAACGGATTCAACGCCGCCCAAATCCTCGGCGCCGGCGGCTTCGGCAGAGTCTACCGCGCCGTCCTCCCCAGCGACGGCACAACCGTCGCCGTCAAGTCCCTCGCCGAGAGTGGCCACACCTTCCAGAAAACCTTTATGGCGGAGCTCCTCGCTGTCGCCCACCTCCGCCACCGCAACCTCGTCCGCCTCCGCGGATGGTCCACTCACGCCGACGACCACCAACTCCTCCTCGTCTACGATTACATGCCCAACCGCAGCCTCGACAAAATCCTCTTCCAAAAATCCCCATCCTCCCCCCTAACATGGCACCAACGCAACAACATCGTCAATGGCCTGGCCGCCGCCTTACATTACCTCCACGACCAGCTCGAAACGCAGATTATTCATCGGGATGTCAAGGCCAGCAACGTCATGCTCGACGCCCACTTCAACGCCCGCCTAGGCGACTTCGGCCTCGCCCGCTGGCTCGAACACGACGCCGGCAATCTCAGCTACTACAGCAACAAAAATAGTAATAACAATACTCTGTTATTCCGATTGGCCGACACTACAAGGATCGGCGGCACCATCGGATACCTCCCGCCGGAGAGCTTCCAGAAGAGAAGCGCAGCCTCCACCGCCAAATCGGATGTATTCAGCTTCGGGATCGTCGTGCTGGAAGTCGTCTCAGGGAGGCGCGCCGTCGATCTAACCTGCACCGATGATCAAATCGTGCTGCTGGATTGGATCCGGCGGCTGTCCGATGACGGCGAACTTCTCCGGGCAGGGGATTCACGTCTCCGGAATTGTTCTGGTTCCGACATGGAGAGGCTATTGCAGCTGGGGCTTATGTGTACGCTTAATGAAGCTCATTCCCGACCAACCATGAAATGGATTGTCCAAGTCCTTACCGGCAATCTCTACGGCAAATTGCCGCAACTTCCCTCCTTTCGATCGCATCCTCTTTACATTTCCCTCTCGTCGTCGTCATCCTCAAGCAGCAGCAACAACACCAACACCCGAAATACAACCAGCAACAGCACGACGACGACAGGATTCTTTTCCTCGGGCTTTGTCTCGGCAAATGGCGAAACAATTTATATGAGTGCCGAACAATCCAAGACGAGGACCGTCATCCCTTGGACGAAAAAATCGTCAGCTAATCCCATCGTCGAGACTCCGCGACCAATAGCGTTCGAGAAGATAGTTTCAGCGACAAAAAACTTCTCCAAAATGGTTGCCGAGGTCGACTTCGGGACTGCCTATTACGGCGCCCTCGACAACTGCAATCCGGTTATCGTCAAAAGGCTAGGGATGAAGACTTGTCCCGCATTGCGGATGAGATTCGCAAACGAATTCCAAAACTTGGGACGGCTGCGCCATCGTAACCTAATTCAGCTTCGCGGATGGTGCACCGAGCAGGGGGAGATGCTCGTCGTTTACGACTACTCCAACTGTCGTCTTCTCAGCCGCGCTCTCTTCCATCACGATCAGAACAAGAAAAGAAATCTGATGCTGCGCTGGCGTCAACGCTACAACATAATCCAATCCCTCGCCTCAGCCGTTTGCTATCTGCACGAGGAGTGGGATGAGCAAGTAATTCACCGGAACATCACGTCGTCCGCAGTCAGCCTAGATCAGGATGCGAACCCGAAGCTGGGGTCTTTTTCCCTCGCCGAGTTCTTGACAAGAAACGAAGACGGCCATCACATAGCGCTGGACAAAAGGCAGTCGGTGAGAGGCATTTTTGGGTACATGTCACCGGAGTACATTGAGACAGGAGAAGCGACTACGATGGCGGATGTCTACAGCTTCGGAGTGGTGCTGCTTGAGATCATCACGGGAGAGATGGCGGTCGACTTCCGGAGGCCGGATGTATTGCTGGTGCAGAGAGTGCACGAGTTCGAAGAACAGCAAAGACCGTACGAGCAATTGGTGGATCGCCGGCTGGACGGGCAATTTGACGAGAGGGAACTGAGTAAGCTCGCGAAACTGGGGATCGCGTGCACGCGGTCGGACGCGAAGTCGAGACCAAACATGAGGCAGATTGCGAGCATACTCGACGGCGGCAACGGCGGCGGCAATAGGTGGCTGGTGATGGAGGACGGGCGGAGGGAGGGGATGGAAGAATGGAAGAGGAGAAATGCTTGCACTTTGGAACTCGTTGGAAGAATCAAAGCGCTTGGAATTCAATGAAATCGAATATCTGTAGAATGTTTTGTTTATATCTTTATCTGTACGTTCTGTATGTCTGTGTATATGTGATTTTGGAATACATACTCGATCCTCCTTCAATGAGTATCAAATCGAAAAGTAGTGCATCTAAAATCTATGTATGTCTTGTATGATCATGGGTTGGGATTCGATTGCATATTAGCTATTGGATTAAAATTTTTAATCCAATGGCTAATATTAGATTAAAAGTGTAATTATAATTTTAATAATCCTAATTTATGTAACTACATCAAATATCACCCTCCTTCATTTTTTCACGCAGTAATCGGTGGGGAGAAACGTCATTCTTCATTCTTCACTCTCCTTCATTATTTAATGGCTGATATCAACGAAGGTGAGCAGAATCAATTATCCATTATTCCAACCCCATTCAACCGCTTAACAAGGAATGAAAACATCGAAGAGATTGCAATTTCGGATAATCCAGCTCCTTCGCCAGTACCAGAACGGAAAATCGCTCAATCACGTAAGTTACGCATCGAAAATTGACTTGGAATCGTGAACATCGTACCTTCTGTGATCAATTTCATTGAAATTATGTTATTCTGTTCAGCAGATTGGAATTTCGTAAATATACTTTAGTATTCGCAATTTAATGAGAGCGTTAGTTACCAGCATGATATGTGATTGTCTTTGATACAGATATCAGCATCTTGTCATTTATCTGAAAGCATATTGAAATATGCTGGTCAACATTTTGATTAACAGAATTTAGCATTCCACGTGTGCAGAGTCCATAGATTGGCATGCAATGAAATTTACAAAATCGGATGATGCATACAGTTTCTATTGTGAATATGCACACAATAGGGATTTTTCAGTGAGGATAAAAATTCAAAAAAATTTCAGAAAAAATCGCACCAGATACAATACATGGAGTATTGTTGCAACAAAGCAGAGTTCAAAGAGAGTAACAATGTGAAACCACACAATCTTGAGATTCATCCAAAACAATGCAGCGAGTTAAGAAGGATCAAAATCATGCATCATAGTCATGAAACGGAAACAGACTAATTCAAAGATACAACTTCAATTTGACAAGAAGAATGTAAAGTACAAGTGACATACTTTAAAGACAACCACAATCATGATCTACATCCTACAAAACACAAGCACATGTTTGTATCAAATCGTAGGATTAATACATCACATTTAATCTTGCGAATATAAATCAAGAAGTCGGACTACCAATCAGATCATCGTATGATTTGTGAAAATAGTTGTCAGAGGAAAGAAAAATGTGAATATGCTTCTTTACTTGGCTCGTCTGCTCAAATTAATAGATTAGTTTGATGAGTGTATTCTTCATATATGCTGTTGAATGAACGTGAATATGCTGAGTAGGTTTTTACGGCCAGACAGTAATATTGTTCAATTTTTTTTATCAATTTCTGAATATGCTGAGCAGGTTTTTACAGCCAGATAGTAATATTGCTTCAATTTTTTTTTTTTATCAATTTCAAAGAGTGGTGGAGAATCATAGAGAAAAAAAAGGAACAACAAGATTTTTTCGCACGAGATAGACGGCTGGTTGCAAATCATATGTTCAACTCATTGACGAAATCTGCAGCTATATTCTACACACCGAATGTCTTTCAATGGTTTCAGGAGCAACACCAAAGATCCTTTGAATTCATAACACAGTACTTAGATGAAAAGACAACATATCTTATATATAACATGGAGAAGACATGCGATCAACATCTTGTGCGCGTAAATATTCAAGAATCTTCAATTGAGTGCACGTGCAATATATAGAAAAACTCTAGAATGTTGTGCTGTAATTCAATACGCACGATGGATGTATTAGTAGAAACAGGGTGTGCACAGTTAAAAAACATCCCAAACAAATACATATTAAATCGATTGAGAAAATATGCTAGGAAGATGTTACAGTAGCACTACACAGCTTAACATCTAGTCGAGAGGAAATAGATTTTTCAGGAAGATACATATCATTGTGCCACTTTTTCATGAATTCTGCAAAGTTAATAGTATCTGAGCTGAAGAATTACAATTCATTTTTACATAAATTCAATGAATTGCTTCACAACATAGTTACATGCCCAAATCTGTATTGAGGAATGCTGACAGATGAAAATAACAGTTACGTTTTGTATATATTTTATATTCATTGAAATATATATGATATTAAATTAATCGATTCTTCATGTTATAGGAGAAGTACAAAATATAACCACTGCAGACCATTTCATATTGAAGCCAAGAGACAATCCAAAAGGAAAATTTAAAAGAAAGATGTCAATCAGCAACTCTAAAAGACAAAAGAAACATCAAATGATGAATAAGAAAGATAACCAGCAGGATAAATCCAAGAAAAAGATGATTTTTTGTCGGTTCATATATGATTTAGCTGCAAAGTATTGTGAATAATTGATATTAAGCACTTACATATACAAGACCAAACATTTTGTCGAATACTAATAAACATCTTATTGAGTATCAATAAGCATTTTCTACAAGTGTGTTTAGGATGTCAATGAGATATGAATGTTATTCGAGAAAATGCTGCAAAATTAATTGTCAATTTAAAATATTATTCTTGAAATCATGCAACTTTTTTTTTTAAAAAAATAATAACTTGTTTCTGCGAGCTCATGGAAACCAAGCTTGTTTCTGCGGAGAGTAGCCAACTTTTACAAAATAAATCTGTTTCTAGCGAAAACAAGGTCTGTTTCTGCTAGCTCGCGGAAATAGACCTTGTTTCCGCTAGAAACATGCAGCATTCATTCTAAACCTACCAACATTTATATATATTAAGTCAAGCATTTTACTATGTATCGGTCATCATCTTGTGTTTTAACAAGAAGCATGAGTATTAAGCAGTAATTGTTGTGAAAATACAGTCAACAGATCAATCACCAATTAAAATTCAATCCATCGATCAACACCAACAATCTATTCAAGTTAAATCGATCGATCAATACCAACAATCTTTTCAAATTCAATTCATCAAAATCAACAAATCAGTCATCATATTTAATTTTTGTCTTGTCCACGACCTCGTCCTCGCCCTAAACATTTACCCTAAACTACACAATGGAAAAAACAAAACTCAAAATAGGTAACACGGAAGAAGATGAACATTTATCCTAAACTGCACAATGGAAAAAACAGTACTTACCAAAAATCTCCTCCATGGACGCGCCTAGTATCGTCGATTTGAAGGACGGTACAGAGAGTTGAAGAAGACGAATTGGAAACGACGCGCGAGGGAAGGGTTTCGTTGAAGAAAGCGATTTAAAGACGGAATGAAGAACAAACGAACGTGATGGAGGATTTTCGATGAAGAAGGCGATTTGAAAACGAAATAGAGAATAAGCTAGCGCGATGGAGGATTTTTGTTGAAGAAAACGATTTGAAGGGGGAAGATTAACGATTTGAAGACAAATGGTTCATATACACCTATAAGTCTTTAAAATAAAATTACTATATTACCCCTACGTAATCTTATGATGAACGGTTCGGATTGGATCAGGATGGTGCTGATGGGATCAGCACCGGATCCGCCTCCCAGGTGGAGATTGTTCAGCAATGTCATATTCATAGAAGTGGATCAATCTCCTAGGATTCGTAGCCTGGTAATTCTTAGGTTCGTTCCACAACTATTAAATATAAATATATTGGACTTGTTCGCTTAGTTTTTTTTGATAAATTTATTTTTGATATTATACATAAGAATTGTGTTGTAAATATAAAAGATAATGTATTTATTATATGATGTGTTTATAGATATATATATTACTTTTGTAAATAATATTAATAGAAAATTATGTCATAAAAAATATGATGCGAACAAAGTGAGTAAAACTTTTTTATCGAGGGTACAAATCCTTTGGGCATACTTGTTTATATATTTAATTTTTGAATTTGAATTTTTAAATAGTAAAAATTTAAATACAAATAATTATTTAATATAATATTTTAAATATAATATTATTTTAGTACAATATAAAAAAAAAAAAGAAAAACTAAATAGAAAAAATTTAATGAAAAACCAATAAAAAAAAAAACACAACCTGTATGTTTTTATAATAGTATTTGCTATCTCATTCAAAATTTTATTACTCCTTCCAAACAATATTAATTTTTTTCTTAATTTTAGCATACCTTTAGCATAAAACCTGAACTTTTTTTAAAACATAGAGAAATATCATGCCATTTTTAAAGCTTGGATTTATAAAGGTTCTTGTACTGCAAATAGTAAATGTTAAAAAACAAACTCCTCCTCACCAAAAGTCCAAAACTCACAACAAAAGCCAAACAAACAGTAGAGTCATATTTGCATGGGTGAGAATAAGACTGCAAAAATCATTTGGTAAAATATGAAGTAGTGATTCAAGTTGCACAAGAGGAGGATTCAACAATCCGAAGGGAAGAGAAGGGAATGATGATACCTATATCATAATTTAATCCAATAACAAAACTGTCGAATTAAAACAAAGCAAAAGCAAATGCGGTAGAGAACTGAACTTCAATACTTGACCGGAGCAAGAATGTCAAGTTCAGAGCCAAGCTTCTCCTCAGCAGCCTTCACAGCTTTCACTCTAAGCTTTGTCAACTGCTTCTTCCTCTCATATGTTGCCTGGGCCCTCTCTTTCCTCTTCTCCTCCAACTCCTATACGATGGACGACAATGGCAATTAGTTATGATAAAGGGAGTATGTATGATTCACATACACAAGCCAGCCAAAGAGTTTTTACAATTTTAGTGGAAACCCAAAGATTTCCCAAACAAAGTCCCAAAAGAATCAAAACAATAGTGTTAACAAGAATTTTCAAAAGGTAAAGAAAAAAAGGGGAAATTAGTTCCTTGATATTTTCAAGTTCCAACAATGGTTAAATGAAAACCAATATGGTCTTCAAGTTCTACTTAAACAAAAAAGAAAAAGAAAAAAGAAAAAGAAAAAAAAAAAATCACAGGTCATACATCTCAGAGTATCTAAATGAATTGTAATGAGCTGTTTGTTCGGGAGATTTTGCAGGACTTCTACTATTCTTTCAAAATTTTCGTCCTAAAAATATTATATCAAACATTTAATTCTTTATATTATAAGAAATAAACTTTATATTCAAAACATCACATCAATACATATTTATATCAAATCAACAACTATTCCAATTTAAAATTTTCCTCTTGAAAATCGAAACCCCCAAACAAACACAAACCCGTACAATACCAAATCACACCATACAAAGCCTTAAATCAATGGTAAAATATGGAAACGGCACCAAGAATAAGAACAGGACATTAAACATACCCTAATAGTATCATAATGGTTCCATCCAACTTCTGACGAGAGCCTACCCAGCAAGCAGTACTTATGGCCAGCTTGAAGCCTTAAGACCCTGTTTGACAATCACTCAAAGAACTCAATTACATTGAAACAAAACTTAAAAGAGTGTCTAATAAAAGTATTAAATACACCAGAAACTCACTTAAGGGCATCTGGAATGACCATTCTCTTTATCTTATCGTATGGTGGTGGAACACCCTCATAAACCTTCAAGCGTGCAAGGGCAGCTTCTCCTCTCTTTGTCTTGTGGGGTATCATTCTATCAACATACATGGACAAAATCATTTCAGACTCAAAGGGAAACAACTGTAATTATTAATACAATCAATAAAATAGACAAGAAACAAATGACTTAGATACAATGTAAAAGGTTGTCACTCTCTCACAAAATGACAAGTGCATTCGAAAATTATTGCTTGGATGAACGTTTTCTAATGGGTCTTACACTATTTATCACTTCCCCCACCCCCAACCCACACCTCAAAACCATCAAATTAAACATATATTTGTTATTCTAAATATTATATCAGATACCTATTTGTATTGCATCAAAAAACTATTTTAATTCTAACTTTTTACTTTTCTAGAACTCTAAGCCAACTTCCAAACCTATATTCACATCAAATGCTCCAGAAGACTACTGGTCCGACATTATATACTAGGCTACAACATACAAAATAAACCCAGCTTTTTCATTAATAAGGATTAAACATTCTAGATCACATTAGAGTGTATAATAGTTTCCTACTCAAAGTAACTCTTGTTTAACAACAGCTCTATTCACCCATTCAATAACAGTTGATATAGAAAAGTGCATATAGATAATAAGCAGCTGTAACACCAAGTTTTGAACTATGATATAAATCTCTAAATTATCTAGCTGAATTACATATTAACCTAAAAGCTGTAAGCAGGGGATAGTCTAATCAATTCCATTCCAAATACTCACAAAAACTAAGAATAATTGCGGATGCAAAATAATGAACAGCTAGATTACTAAAACCTACCCATCCACGGATGAATTCTTATTTTCTACATCAGATTCTAATTCCAAAAATTTGAAAAAAGAAAACTTAAAGCAAATGTACCCAAATCATACCCACGAATGGTCCTCCACAAAATCTTAGAAGGAGCCCTAAAATGAATAGGGCCATGAGAAGGCTTCGTATTCATCCGTTTACGGAGGAACCTCAAGTACTTCATCTTTTGGCGCACAAGTCCACCGGAAAGACATATTTCCTCGCATCGAACGACCACTACTTTTTGACCGTTCGAGAGCTCTTTCGCCAAAATGGAAGCCAAGCGGCCGAGCATGTGGTGCCTGGCGTCCACCACGACTTTCTTCGCACAGATCCCTGAACCGGACACCATCTCTCTGGATCTGCGGCAGAAGAACGGTGTGAGGATGACGACGGGTGATTTAGGGTTTCTTGGAGATGGGTATTTATATTGTATGTAAGTCAAGTCAGATTTTCATTTGGGCCTTGAGTTCGGATCTGTATGCATACTTAAGCTTTAGGTTAAAGCCCATCAAATATGGGCTAGCCCGCATCCTTTGATTTTAATTGTAAACGAATTCAGGGGTTTTTTTGCCCACAATTTTTTTTCCAACACAATTTTCAATATATATTTTATTTTTTAAAAAATTAATATTAAACATAAATATTATTTTTTATATTATCGATATTTTTTTTATATCTCACATAAAAAAATCAAATTAAAATACTTTAGAGTTTATTTGGCAATTAACTGATAGTTGTTAGCTAATTGAATTAGCTGCTATCTGTTAATTGATTCAATTAGTTAAGTTGACTACTTGATTCAATTAGCAATTGTATCAACGTATTTGGTAACATAGCGATTTGATATTAGTTGTGTTATTCAGTTTTTAGACTTTTTTTAATAATGTTTATTAAAAATTGTGAAGATTTTATTATAATATTTATTTTTGTTGTTTTCAAAATATTTTGTATGAGATTGTACATATATTTTTATTAAATTTATTTTTAATTAATTTTTAATTATTTATAATTTTAAATAAATTTATTCTAATATATTCATCATTAATAAAAAAATATGTGACAAAAAATATATAGTATATATAAATAAATAATAATAATTTCAATTATATCAAATTTATAAAAGTAAATGTAAAAGTTAACTAAGGGTGTGTTTGTTTGGGGGTTTGGATTTTGAGTTGGGATTTGAATAGTAAAAATTTTGAATTTGAATAGTTGTATGATGAGATATAAATAGGTGTTGATGTGATGTTTTGAATGTAAAATTGATTTTTAGTATAATATAAAAAATGAAAAATAGGTGTTTGATTTGATGTTTTTTGGCAAAAAAAATTGGATGAATAATGTAAATCCAATCCAATCCTCCAAACAAACACACCCTTAAAAAAAATATATTAACATAATTAATAAATACTATAATGAAAAATATATTAATGTGAGTAAAATGAATGATTTATTTATTAGGTCAAATAAAGAATTTAAGAAATTAAAGTGAATAAGCTAGTACGAAACACTTGCATGTACAACGTTTCAAAAATTAGTTTTTACCAAACACTTAAATTAATTTTTGATTAGTCAAACATTTCAAAATTGTTCTATCACCTAAAAGTTTTTCAAAAATTTGTTTCTCAAACATACTCTAAACAAACTCGTGGGATAGTCGGTAAAAATATCTTTCCTATCCCTCAGTGTCCGCAATGAGTGGGCAACACATGGCGTGTAGTGTTTATATTATTTTTTTTTATTTTTTTCGAAAATAAAATTACAAAATTTTGATTTTTGTAAATTACTCCTTCTACCTCCCTATTGCTATTTAATTTATGTCTTCTTTCTCTCAGCGTTCATTCAGATTCAGTAATTCTGTCTCTAGTCATCGTCCAACTACCTTCCATATATCGTGAAATAGTCTCTTCTCCTTTATTCCTTCACAGACCTACTGTTTATTTTCTTATTGTAGGGTGGTGTCAAATACTTATTGTTCATCGTTAGCCAGCCCAACCAAGTCCTTATCATTGTCATCACTCGTCTGGCTCCCATCACACAACAGAATCGCCGACATCCTTCTCTTCACGGTTGTTATTATTTGGGAATTTTCAATTTCATCAAAGTTCTTTTGAGTTAGGGTTTAAGTTTTGTTATTCTTGTTGGTAGTTTTGAAGAAGGAGACAAATCTCTCGCACTAAATAAATGACGTGGTCTCATTAAATGATAAGTTGGATTGGAAAGAATAAGCTCTTGAAATAGGATTCACAATTAATTCAATTAAGTTAACTTTTTATTTTATGTGAAGATTGTTTTAACTGATTCAAACAAATGTGAATTTGTCCGATAAAATAAAATATTATTATAAGTGCGGTAATGGGATCGGATTATGTAGGATCATTCTTCTCAGGTTACACTAATAAATAAAAACTCTACATCAAATTTTAAATACACAACAATTTTCTTGCAAAAAAATTCCAATCTCCGTTTTCTCTCGCAAAGTGCTTTCCAAAAACCAAAATTTTCTTGTGCAATCAAAACTCTTCCAAAATCTTTGATTCTCCTGATTTAGTTTGCGGGATCTGTAATTCCGTTAGATTCGTTCTATCCTGGGAGGCAATCAGTGACGGCCGAATTCGCTTCAAGGAAATCGCGTACTACGCGAGGCTCGAATACGATCTTGATTCTTTGTTATCATATTTGTGATTAATTTTTTTCGTCTTATCTCAGATTCGCCGTAAAATATTCAACAATTCTTTGTGTTAATCTTAACGATGTGGATTTAGTATTATTTTTTCTTTGGATTTTTTTTTCCCAATTTCGATAGGTTTGATTGAATTAGAATTTAGATTTTGTTGATTTCAGAGTTTTGAAGGTTTTGCTATTTTCAATTAGGGTACTTTATGTTTTAATTAGTGTATTCATTGGATTAATATTGGTGCAATATGATCCATAGAGTGAGCAACCATGAGCCTAATGAATAATTCTTTTTTTCCCGATATGTAAAATAATGAATATTTTTATTTAATTGAAAACACATTGTTTTACACTTGTAAATTTAATGCATTTTAGAGTAATTATACCGTGTCTATAGTGTTAGATGTATATGACGAATCTGAGATATGATAAAATCAGAAATTATAGATCATAATATTAATACAAATTGAAAACACATAGATTTTCCGGAGGATATTTGATTGAATAGGGTTTTATTGATTGTGTGATTTTTTGTTGCGATGAGGAATGTTGTTACACGCCACTAATGCACGTATTAACCGCTTCACAACAAACTCCATTTATCCAATAATTAACATGAATTAGTCCGTTATCATTCAAATTCAAAATTAAATTTTGAAATTGTAAAATTGAATTTAATTTATTGGATTTGGCCCACGTAGTCCACGAGCCCAAGCACAAGCCATAGAGCCCAAACCAATCCAATTTTGTCATTTATTACTTAATAGAGTGAAAAGTTAATATACTGAGATGAGTTTGTTTGTATTCCTCGTGTGGGACACAAAACTCTTCATTTCCCTTCTCTTCTCTCATCTTTCACACACACCCAATATATAGTAATAATATGTCGTAAACTCATTGTGAGTGAATGAATTTAATTATTTGGTTTTGTTTACAAATGAATGAATTCCTTGTTCAATTGTGATTTTAATTCTCTTACATTCTAATATTGTTGTATGTTGTAAATTCATATAAGACTTTCCGTTTATTTAATTGAGCTTCATCATCCGAGCAAATTCTTTTTGAGGGGTCAAATTTATTTTGAATAAGACAATTTTAAAACGATTTTAATTCTGCATTACAGTATTTAAAAAACTTCAAGTTGGAAAGAAATCATACATAATTCACCGTCATGATTGGCAGATATTTTTTGTTGTATAGATCTATGATGCATCTTATTTATTATGAAAATAAAAATTTAAAAATTATGTCTACAAATATTTTTTTTATCTTATTATTATGATTTTGATTTTATATTAGATTATTGTACTGAAGTTTGTGCAGTGTTGGTATAAGTTGTTTTTGGGTTGAAAATCATTAGGTTTATTTGAAGGAGGGGTTCTGTTCTAAACATATAATGTTGCAAGATCAATAGATCTTGTTTGTTCTATAGTATGTTGATAAGATGATACTTTATATGACAACAATTGGTTGCATATTCATGCAGGGTACTTGTATTACTTGCTGCAGATTAATAGGTCTTTTTTTTTTTTCAAAATAAATAAATAAGAGTAACAATTGCATTTACAACACAGATCGTGCACTTTAAATTCATTAACAAATATTACCAACATAAGTAAAGATGCCAACGATGCTCTTGTGTGTTGGGGGCTAGACGACAAAAGATGAGGACTCGGTTGGGCTAGCCGACGAAGAGTAAGTGTTTGACACTCCTCCAATAAGGAAATAATCCGTAGGTTGTGGCAGAAAAGAGGCTATTCAGGCATCTCCTGGTGCTGGGTTGGATGATTCCAAATCCAGCGCCATTTTTTTGGCGTTGCTTTCTTTTCTTTTTTTTTTAGTTTTTTTTTAAATTTTTAAAATTTAAATTTTAAAATTTATTTTTTATTTTTTTAAATTTAAAAAAAAAATTATTTTAAAATTATAAAAATAAAAAGTTGTTTAAAAATAGAAAAAATTGAATATTCTAAAAATAATAGTGAAAAATAGAGTTATTGAAGTAAAATTACTGTAGCAACTTCATACTTAGAGTTAAAAATTCATAAATGGAGTTAATGGATTGGAGATGGCCTCACTGATAGAAGCTGCTGGGCAAGATGTGAAGAGGCTAGACGACAACGACGAAAGCGACGGCGGGCTGAACGGCCATGACGAGAGGCAGAATGATTGAATCTGAATGAACACGGAGATAGAGAGGACACAAAAATTGAATCGCGATAAGGAGATAGAGGGAGTAAATTGCAAAAATCGAAATTTTGTAATTTTATTTGCAAAAGAAAATTAAAAGATAATATGAACACCACACGCCACGTGTCTCCCTCCCATTGGCTGGGACTGAGGGATAGGAAAAAAAGATCTCGATACCGACAATCCCCACCCCAAAAGAAATAATCCCTCACTTTCTCGAGTGTTTAATGAAGTGGAGTGGGGAAAATAATGGAGTTATTAAGTTAATGTTTTTTTATCGTATTATTATTTATTTGTAAATATTATTAAAAAATATAATACTTTTCTCGTCCTTCTTTAGGGATATCAAATGATATTTAATTAGTTAATAATAATGAGTTGTTATTATTTAATTATTAATAATATTGATAGTTTTAAAATAAATTTTACATGTGGATTAAAAAATTAAACTATGTATTTAAATATTTTAAAAATTTATCACAATAAAAAAATATATGCAATAAATATATAATTTTGTAGATAATAAAATATTCTATAATACAAATAAATAAAGAATATTTTTATATATTTATAATTAATATTAATTACTTTTATAAAAGATGTGGAGTTTTAATATAGGTAAAAATATTTAACTTTTTTAGGAGAGACAAAAATAAAAATGATTTTGAGTGATCCTAGGTAATGTATGATGTTATATGTTAATTAAGTTGATTTATATTTATTAAGTATATTTTGATTTCTTAGGTTTTATCTAAAAAGAGAAAAGTATCCATTGTTATGACAGACAACATCAATTGCAGTGGAATTGAGGAAATATATATTAATACAATATAATAAATATATATTTTATTTATTCGTAAACTCAATTAAAATTTTAACTTAATATTTTTCAATATTATTAATACAATATAAAAAATATATATTTTATTTATTCGTAAACTCAATAAAATTTTAGCATAATATTTTTTTATATTATTAATACAATATTTAATGCTATGTAATAATAATAATAATAAAAACACAATTTTTGGATTTTTTCAGAAAGCTTGAGTTTTTGAATTATATTTGAATTTTAAAATGAATTTGTATTTTTGCATTCTTTTATACTTGTAAGTTTGATTTAAGTTTTAGGATTTTTCTTTTATGTGTATTGATTTGATAGACAATTATTGTATTGGTGTAAAAGTTAGGGGTGGGTATGATAGTTATTTGCAAATTTGATATTCGAACCGAACTGAACAAATACTTGATAGCGCGAACCGTATTCGAACCGAAAATTTTTGTTAACCGAAAATATTTGTAGTATTTGCAAATAACTCAAACCAAACCGAAATTAAGAAAAAATACATTAAAATTCTAATTAAAAAAAAATATATTTAAAATATCCGAACCGAAACCAAATCGAATATAATTATTAATATAAATTTTAAAATATAATAATATAAATATATTCGATTCGGTTAACCGAACCAAAAAAAATATCAAAAGCGAAACCAAACTGAACCGACCAAAATCAAATATGCAGTATCTGTATTCGAACTGAATTTGCTCGGTTAACCAAAACTTCAGTTCGGTTCAGCGGTTCAACGGTTCGATTCAATTTTTTTCTCATCCCTGGTAAAAGTGGAATATAATAGTTTTAAATTATTTTTTATAAATAAAAAAAATTTAAAAAATAGAAATTGAGTTGTATTTTATAGAATTTGTGTTTTCAATTAAAATAAATAATTTTTGAAAATAAATTGAATGAATTATGTTGTCATATTTTCCAAGACCAACAATCGTAGTATTAGAATAAGAAAACAGATTAATTTGGCTCAATAATATATTTTTTCCTTTCCATCATTGCAATACGCAACGTTAACAATTCGTAATGGGTTGAGATATGAAGCTCATCGACTGTGGACGTAATAATAAGTGGAGTAAATGTTGCACAACCGTGCAGATGAAGAAATAATTCTCTGTTTTAAGATTCGCGAAAAAAGGTTGCACAGAACAGAAAGCGTTGTCAAGTCGGCACGGCCATGTTAATGTATGGAGATTTGAAAAAAAAATAAAATTTGGAGGTCCGTGCAAATCGGCTACTATCCCCTTATCTTGGTAGCATTTATAGATTAGAAACCTTTGATAAAATACCCCGTCATCCAACGGATAATGTATATTACATAACTTTTTACCGCCTTAGCAATAATATATGTCTTGTAGTAAACACAACTAAATATAGTTTTATTATTTCACATTGAATTTTTGCAGGATTAAGTCAATTGACAAAATAATTAGTTTGAAATAAAATTTATTATTTTAAATATTTTATTTTATAATTATAATTATATATTTTTTTTCATTCTAACTTAATTATGTCATTTGGACAATAAAATTAAAGAATAATGATATTTCAATATAAAAATAAGATAGATAAAAAAAAAATAAATTAGAGTATTATAAATTTTTTTATTAAAATTTGATAAAAAAAAAGGAATACAATGAAATTAAATAGAAAAAATAATGATAAATTTATTAATTATTTGTTAAAGTGTGAACAATAAAATATAAATGAACGAAATTGTTTAATATAAATGAATTATATATAAATTTAACTAAAAAAAGTTGACTAAATAAAAATAGCAAAATGTATAATATAATTATTATATATACAGATATAAGAGCTAGGGCCATAATTTATAATTTTTTACTTCTCAATTTTTTTTTTGGGAAAGTTGGAATTAAATTCCTCTTACACGTAATGAATTAAAGTTTAATCCCTTTTTATAATAAATTGGTTTGCAGTCCCTCCTTTTTTGATTTGATGTTTATAAACTCTCTATCGATATTTTTATCTTTATTTTAATTTCTAAATATTAAAAGATAGTAAATACTTCGATATCATATCTATGTGCCCATATAACTATTATATACACCTATAATTCTTTCTGCTCTACTTAACATATTCTAAATATATACCTGTGTATGCTTATTATATACCTTTGAAAAAAAATAATAAATAAATAAATAGTCGTTAACTTACAGGCATGATTTCATAATGGGGTGGAGAAACCAACACTCAAAACTCTCAGTAGCAAACAAAACCCTACCCAACTTTCACAATTCTCACCCGCACCTGATCGTTCTCATTTTCACTTATTATCCAACAAACTGAAAAACATGGCGAAGAGGAAGTTGGAAACGAGCCCATTACCCCGACGCACTGCAAATAAGTAAGTTTTATTTATTTCTTCCTAAAATTTTTAGTTTATTCACTGTATTTTTACCTAAAATTGTGTGTTCGATTGCGGTTTAAATTTCGGCCGCAATATGGTATGTCTCTGTTTGTCATCGAGAAATCCTCATTTTTCGTAGTATGTGCTTGGGCATAGTTGTGTGTCTAGAGTTTAACGTTTTACATTTTTAAGAGGTTCTACGGGACGATGAGTTAGATTTGGCTCCAATTGTTTAACTTTTACATGTTGGTTGGTTGTTTTAATATTATTAATCATGTTTAGAGGTCGACATTTGTATTACAAGTTAAATCGGCTGAGAATCAATTATGATATTTTTATATATCCACAATTGCATGTTTTAAACTTAGCATGCTATGTAATATACTTATGGGGCTTATACATGTACCTGAGTTGTATTTTTATGGGCTCACTCGTATACTTGGTAAACCTATAAAGTACTTTGAGATGCCCTATTATGGATTGATATTTATTTTTCACAGAATGAGAAATGAGTATAAATATGTGGGTAGCCAGTTTGTCATTTCTCACTTTTATAATGAGGTGGAGAAATTGAAGAAGCAAATGTCAGATTCTTATATTAAGGAAATAAAACGGACTCCGTTCGGGCACTTTTTCGATTGTCCAAAAATGAGACTCGTGTTATATCAATACTGGCTTTGGTCAATACTTTTCAGCCGGATAGCATGGACTTTACTATGCGTGGGGAGCAGCATGTCACCGATATTTGTTGAGAGTTGAGTGAATGAGAAGAACAAAGTAGTTGTATGTTATTTATGGTTATTCTCTAGCATGTTATGATTGATCATGTTCGTGGTTTTTATTGTGCAATTCTACTTTTAGACATTACGATATATTAAGCCGATGAACCATGAATACTTCCAATCACAACACGTATACCGGCTTAAGACTATTATACATACCATCGCTGATCCTTAATTGCCTCAATCATCGAAGGATTGAATGATATCGACCATATTGAAGAATACTTGCAACTATACATATAATACTTACGCATTCGTTATTGATGCTTAAATATGTATTAGTTTTGCATACAATTACAATATAATAAACTGGTTGCCCATGAATACTTCCGGTAACAACATATGTACCAACTTAACATTCATGCATATACCTCCGTTGATAGAGAAAGTACTCACGATGTGATTCAAGGAAACTTATTGCCTTACACATAATTTCAGTTGTAACCACCAATCAACATAAGATTGTAATACCCTCAGAGGTGTTATTACGTACCTGTAATATAATTTCATATGCTTCAGTAATACGTATCTACACCTGGATTATCTGTCGTTCCGAAATATGACCTTAATTCAAAATTTTTAACTGATATTGGTAACTAGGAATGAATTAATCACGATTATTTTCCTACGACACCCCGAAGTGTATGAAACGGTAATCAACACATATTTACTATAGATTGTTAAAAAAGTAATGAGTGACTAGGGTAAGTTATGTTGACTGTTACTTATATACCACTGTTCCCATGGATTGATTAGTTATTTAAACCTATTATCCAGTAATACACACCGTAGCACACAAAACAATATTTGGTCTAAAAATGTCGAGAGAGGAAGTACTCTCACCGAGTTCACGCATTGGACCCTCTGCGTGGAATTGACTAAAATAAATTACATTTGAATATACCTGGTACTACAAATTTAATGCCTATGAAATTATTATTTATACCTCTTATATTGAGGTTTATACTTGGCTCACATGGTTACATACCAGAACCATAAATGTAGATACCTTAGATAAGATATTACGTACCTACAATAACAATCAAATATACTTCAGTTATGATTACATATGCTTTGGTAACTTATAGCTGGAGAACTTGCATTTTTGCTTGAAATATTCACTAAATGACAGTAACCATGAATAAATTCAACCATGGTAGTGTTTCTCGCGACACCCCAAAGTGTATGGAAAGATAAACAATACATATTTACTATTAATAGTTAAATAAGTCATAAAAAATTAGTTAATTTTTATGATCATATTCCAACCTTCACTTTTAAATGACTAAACTAGTCATAAGTGAGTAAGTTAAATTATGTTGGTTGTTAGTATAAATGACTGATGTCATAAATTGAAATTCATTAGACCTATTACAATTAATCCACATTGTTTCATACACAACAACATTCGGTGAGGAGCATACTTGCATAGTGCATGACTCAACTAAGTGGATAAATGCTCCAGAGTGGGTCTGTCATACCCCCAAACTCGCATGGTTTACAAAATCTTAGTAATTGTGTACCTTCTGTAGTCTAACGTGTAACTGAACAACGTAATCTTATGGCAAGGTTTTCGAATTGTGTACCTTCATAGCTCCAATTAATGCCTGTGAGGATTTAGCATATCACCTTCATAGATTCTGAAACAGATTAAGACTTAATCCTCATATGTATGTTTCTAACGGATGTGACATGATCAACACAGTATGTTCATGTACTTTATGTCACTGCGATTATTAATTATCAAGACCACACTGATATTGTTGGGACAGTAATACGCTACCGCTAGATGTGCTTCGAGAGATCAGCTAAATACCCCCCAGATAATTCGTGTGCCTCTATTCAATTATTTGAAACTTGTGTCATTGAATTATCATATACAAACGAGAACTGTCACATACCCGTTGTTCATGTTCATATACCATCAGAATATCCAAATTACAACAACAGTTCTATACAATTTGAATCTTGCTATTGTATATTTACCTTCCACATTACATTTTATCAATTATGCCTAAATGTAATTGTTGATGCAATTTTTCAACAATAAAAAGTAAAATCCGAAAATAGAGATTTATCTTCGAATTTGATATAACTAGTGCCTGAGATTAAGAATCTCTAAACACTGTAGAATACATAAATAAAATAGGAAAATATAAAATAAAGACTAGAAAAATAAAGTGGTGATCCCCAAATCTGACTTTGCTTTGTTGAAGTTGATTGAAGATTCCGTTCTCAAGAAAAATCCAAATCCTTAAATATTCCTTGAAAAAGCGGTTTGAATCACCATTTGGTCGGTTACAGCAACTGCTATCAACCGTCCACCAATTTCTCCTCTGTTGACACGTGTTGCAACTTCCTTCAACCGTTCACCAGTTGCAACTTCCTCCAACCGCCCCAGAACTGCCTCTCACGACTTGAACCGTCCCAGAAATACCTTTCGTCCGACCTGCATAACCGACTTTGGACCATCCGACCTATTCAACCGACTGAGAACCCACCGACCGCAGACCAACCAAATGTGGTCCAGACCATAAAACAACCGACTGTGGTCCCGACCACAGAACAACCGACTATGGTCCCGACCACAGTTCAATCCGACCTCGGTCCCGACTGTGGTCCCGACCACAGAGCAACCGACTATGGTCCCGACCACGGACCATCCAAACGTGGTCCCGACCACAGAGCAACCAACCTCGGTCCTGACCTCATTGTCTGACCTTTAAACTTGGCCCGACCAGGTCCGACCTTGTTACCCCTGAACTCCGTACCTGACCTGATCATACCCGATCTTTGCATCAGACCTTGGTATTCCTGAATTCCGTACCCGATCTGATCGCACCCGACCTTTTCACCAGACCTTGGTACTCCGGAATTCCGTACCCAACTTGATCGTACCCGACCTTCTCCCGAGAAAACTTCTTCACCTAATTATGCTCCTTCCTGAGGCAATTTTTTCCTTAAACACATCCATATCCGGACCTTTGAAAGCCCCTTAAACTTGAATAAAAAACTTAACCTAATTTGGTAGGCCCATTCTCGAAAAATCCTACTTACTATTTTTTTATATTCAACAACTTGCCTCCTCCAGCCGAACGCCGAAATGTCACTCTTTGAATTGCGGGAAACGTGACGTTTAGGGGTTTACAGAGTGTGATCAGTACACTGCTCTGCGTCACATCAAGGGGTTTATATAAAACCCTTTCTTCACCCTCTTAAACTCACGCATTCAGAGCTCTGAAAATCCTCCTCTGCTTCTTCGTCTAACTACCCCATTGGAAGTTCCTTTCTCTCCATCTTCGTCAACTTTACACTCCTCTTCATCTTCTTCAACTTTACACAAATGGCTAACCAATATGTCCCCGCTCTTCCTTTCGACGGGTGCTCCCCTTCAGTGCCTTCTGTGACTTCGAAAGTTCTTACCCCTACCATACGCCCTTACTGCACTACCACCGCAGACGCCGAGCGCATAAGATTTGTTATTGCTCAAGTCTCTCCCATTATCATTAACAACGACGCATTCAAGCCAGAACGCCTCCTAGACAGTGTCAAGACTCACCTCACTGATCCGAAGGACGCCTATCGCAAATGGTATGGAAGGCTTCTCCCCCACTTCGAAGAACAATGGAAAAACCAGGGGATTGATAAAGCTATCCTCCTCTCAACACAACCCCTCTATCTGCATGACAAGGTCCTATTGGCCATGGCGGCCTTTTGGCATTCTCAGGTAGGTGCCTTCCTCCTCCCCGCAGGTCCTATCGGACCAACCCTGATGGATGTGGCAGTTATCGTGCATCTCCCAATCGTAGGCGACGATCCTGTTCTGGTTTCTTTCGGAGGTCGAGAACCCTCTCCCAACCATCTGGGTTGGGCCCTAGCTAAACACCCTGAAAAAGAAAGGGGATGGACTAATTTTGTTACCAAATATCAGGGTAAGGAGGGTACCCTTGTTTCCGAACTGGAACATACAGCCTTCCTCCTTTTTTGGCTTTGCAGGTACGTCCTCTCTCTTTTATTTATTTTCGTATTTCGAAGTTGGATATTCAGGTTGAATTCTTTCCTTTTTGCCACAGGTACAACATTCTCTACCCTTTTAAACTCGTTCTCTCTACTCAAGTTGATTTGGCCATTCAACTGGCTTGCGGCCATTTTTTCTCATTAGGAACCCTGTTTTTAGCTAATCTTTTTGAGGGCTTAGCTCGGGTAAGTACCCGTCTGACTGATACAAAAAAGACGGATACTGCAGCTTCGGGACCATTCTGGTTCCTAGAACTATGGCTCCGTCTGTACTTTCCCTCTGCATTTTTTGGCCGCTTCCCTATTTCTCTAAATCCATACAGATCCATTGGTTATGCCCTAGCTAGGTTAACCCCTAATTCTTCCTATCTGTATCGATCTGACCCTGTAATAACCCAGATTCTAACTGAAGATTATAGTAATTCCCGCTTTTACGTATACGAAACTCTAATACATTATTCAACTGATCTCTTCTTACTTCATCCTGACCCATCTCATCCGCAAACTCGTCCCGATCCTCTCCCTCATCCGACCTATTCTTTTTCATGGGACGTTGCAATGAAACCCCGATCTTTTTTTTCTAGTAGGAGGTCGGACAAGAAAAGCCGCAGATTATTCTATACTTATAATTATCAACCTCAATTTTTGGCCCGACAGCTCGGCTATTGTCAGGATACCGGGGCCACTGGCCAGTCCTTACCTGAAATTTCAAAGTCCGGAGGGACTAGTGATCCCCGAGCTTATCCCGACCTATGTTTCCCATCTCACCAATTACATCACCTCCAACTCATACTTACCTTTCTGCCTGAAACCCTCAGCGACTGAAACTTTCCCTGCTTGGTGGTCGGCTACTTGGTCTTTGATCGCTCCTTCGATTGACCAACTGGTTGGGAGACTTGCTCCACCTCCAGTCTTGGCCCTTGGCTCTCCTCATTTGGCTACTGTCCCAAGAAGAAAAAGGCAGGCGCCTGCTGCAGACGGGTCTGGAGCAAAGAAGCATAAGAAAAAAGCCACCCCTGCCATTGATAGGCAGGCTATTGAGGAATATTTGTCATCTCTGCCAGTAGACACCAGTGGGATGCCAAAATATTTGAGGCAACAATTTGGTAAGTCTGTTCCCTTCAATACTTCATTTTTCCTTGCAGACCTTCTTAACTTTAAATCTTCTATTTCAGAGGGTCCTTCATTAGCACCGACTGCTGCCCCATCTGTCTCTCAACCGACCGACCACCAACTGACCGAAAGTCAACCAATTGCGGTGTAATCTCCTATCAATCTGACTTCATCTCACTCAACTGCTGCCCCGACCATAGACCAACCGACTATGGTCCCGACCGCAGAGCAACCTGCTATGGTCCCGACCTCAAAGCAAAAAACTGAGGTCCCGACCACAGAACAACCGACTGTGGTCCCGACCACGATCCAGCCGACCGTGGTCCCAACTTCGGACCAACCGATTGTGGTCCTGACAGCGGAGCAACCGACTATGGTCCCGTCCATGGTCCAGTCGACTATGGTCCCGACTACAGACCAGCCGACTCCCGGGCAAACGGAAGTAAATTTTCCTTGATATTTCTTAGAAAAGAAGAATATCTACTCCAATCATTAACTTCAAACCTTTTACTGTAGGCACACCGACCGGAAGAATCATTGGGAAGGCAAATTCCTCTTCCACCACTTCCAACATCTAATATGGTCGCGGAGACGCCTGACCAACTCGTTCTTCTCCCCGATCAAGTTGCAGAACCATCACAAGTAAGCGCCAGACCCCTCTTTAATGTTGTTCTTTTACAGAACTTCTGACACTTAAAATTTTTTCCGACCAGGGACCTATTGTAATTGAGGTACTGCCTGAACCTAACCAGGTTGTAGAATTGCCTGATCCAGTCGCGGTACCACCCGACCAAGTCGCTCAACAAATCAATGAGGTCCCTCATGTTGCTCCTCAACCAGTCCAACCAGACCTACCGCCTCATGCTATAGAGGAAATCTCCTCTTCGAAGTTGGGCAAGGCTTCCGTCAATTTTGCCCCATGGGGATCGGTCAGTACTCTTTCTTATCCATTTTTTCTGATTTTCTTCCCCCCATTTGTACTTAACACTCCTTTTCCAGGGCATAGAACTAGCAGCCGCTCATCACCTTCAACCAGGGGATGAGTCTGTTGCTGGCCTGACAATTCACCACGGCACCTCTACAGCTTTCCAACTTATGGCTCCTTCCGAAGCCACGGCCGCCCTAAATCAGGTAAACTTTGACCTTATATCGTAAAGAGTTCACCATGTTTTCCCAACTTACTATTCTCTTCCTGCCTTAGGTTACCCAAGAGATGAATGTTTTGGCCCGAATAAATCTCCCGACCTCCATCAGAACTATTGTAGAACGTTGCGTCGACTTGGCTTTTGTTGACTTGGAAGTAGCCGACCTTTCAGCACTAGTTCGGGTCGCAATAACCCTGCTGGTTCAACCTACCTTAGAGTCGGGAGCTTCCCCCGTCCTTGACTGGATGATGGCCAGGATCACTGAACTTCAGGCATAATTGCCTTTGATCCGCCCCCATCATCCGAGGCCACTTCATCTCAGCCGACTGCTGATCCGACCAACCTTGAGGTAGACTTGAAGAAAGTCGATCAGGATCCAACCTTGCTAAAGCCAAACTGGACGAACTCCGACAAGCACGGCATACATTAGCTACTGAGATCTCCCAAAAGACAGAAGAACTTCGACGTCTCCAAGAACAACTGAAATCCCTGGATGATAGCATTTAGGAAGGGAGTCGTTTGGTTGAGGCACATTGCCTTAATCAGACAAGTCTTTGCGAGCAACTCCAAACGGCTATACAAATGAGACTTGTCCAGAGACATCAAGAAGCTTACCAACGTCGGCGGGCCATCAAATCAGAATTAAAGTGGACCAACCTCAAAACTGCTTTAAGGGCCCTACTTTCTATGTAATCCAACACGACATGTATATAGCTCCAGACTTAATTTGTATATATTTCCTATTTTCAGAACACAGATCCTGTATTCCTTGCACTTATACTAAGTCTAACATAAACACAGATCCATATTTATTGCCTATTAATAAACCACTTGAATTAGAAACCACACCAACTATATAAATCTCATACCTCCAACTACAAACGTCATCATCATTTCTCTTTCACTCAACATGGTTTCTCCTCGCCTTCGCGTTCCTCTTTCCAACTGGGAAGGTGCTCTCCAACTATTCTTAGTAGGAAAACACCCCATAGGTCATCATGCTGAAGACATGGTACAGGTTCTGAAACAACTGGATTTTAAATTTAGGTTCTCCGGCAGAGGTAGGAGAACCATTCATCGCACGATCCGGCTGATGGAACGTATATCCACCAGCTACGAACCCTACACCGACATACTTGCACGTATATCGGATCTTGATCATCATCTGGACATGATAAACCATCATGTAATTGCCATCCTCCCAGACCTCAGTTGGAACAACGATTTTCAACAACAAAGATCAACACTCTCCAGACTGAGTGTCCTTGCTGAATGAGAGATTCATTCCCTGCAAGATATGAAGACCCGGACTGAACACGATCTTCAAGACATGCAGGACCAATGGGATCGCTACCGCCTGGATTTGGATGACCTCTTGGATGAAGAACCTGAAATAGTTTCAGCAGGCTGGGATGACACCATTAACCTCTTTGATGACTAGAGAACCCTTTTACTAATAGGTTCGAACCCTTTGGAGAGGTTCTTAAATTTGAAAATAAGAAACAAATGACAAGGTTCTGAAAAGGCAGGGTAATACCTTTTCAAATACTTAGCATTAACATTCTCATGTACCATATTTCCTTCTTGATTTATAATAACAAAAGCCCCATTTCCAATTACTTTATGAATGATGAAGGGACCTTCCCAGTTGGGAGACCACTTCCCTAATTGATCCACTTTCTTGTAAGTGGGCAGAATTGTCTTCCAGACCAAATCTCCTTCTGCAAAGACCTTTGGGAATACCTTTTTCCCATAGTATTTTGCCCTAATTTCGCTCTGTCTGACCACTTGATCCAAAGCTTTCAATCGTTCTGTATCTACCTCCTCCAATTGTCGCAACATCCTTTGTACATACGTCTCATCAACACATGTTGTTGTATGAGTCACTCTAGGTGACGGCGTAACGAATTCTGCAGGTAACACGGCATCTTGCCCAAACGTTAGTTGGTATGGGGAAAATCCAGTAGAAGTGTTTCTACTATTTCGGTGGGCCCACAGTGCTTGAGACAACAATGTGTGCAATTTCCTTGGATTTTCTTCTACCATTTTCGGATAATGCCAATCACAATTTTATTTGCTGCTTCGGCCAACCCATTCGCCTGAGGGTAGTATGGTGAAGAATGGTGCAACTTAATATTGAATCCGGCCAAGAACTCAACAAACTTTTTCCCAGTGAACATCAACCCTTGATCGGTTGTAAGCGTGTGCGGGATCCCGAACCGATACACGATATGATTAAGTACGAACTCAATCACCTTTTTCAGTGTCGCATTCTTCAAGGGAATTGCTTCTACCCACTTGGTGAAATAATCAGTCGCTACCAAAATGAATGAATGTTGCTTTGACGAGGTCGGATGAATTTTCCCAATTACATCCAATGCCCAGGCTTTGAATGGCCAAGGTTTAACCATCGTCTGCAATTCTACTGTTGGCAGATGATTTAATGGACCATGCTTCTGGCATTCCTGGCATCCCTTGGCGAATCTGATACAATCATAAAAAATCTTCGGCCAATAAAATCCCATACGATGGATAGCCCATCGCATATTCAAACCTGCCCGATGCGCACCATATATTCCTCTATGGACCTCCTCCATTATTTTAATAGATTCCTCAGGTCACAGACACCTCAATAAAACTCCTTCGAAGGTCCTCTTGTACAGAACCCCTTCAATGAGTTGGAAGCGTAAAGCTTTCAGCCGAACACCCACAGGAGTAGTAGAACTTGGTGATTCTAAATACACCATAATTTCTGTCCTCCAATCAGTCCCAACATCGGCACTGCCGATCATTCGCTGGCAGGCATTCTGAGCCAAATTATCTGCCAACCGATTCTCTGTCCTTGGTACATGCTCAAAAACTACCTCTGCAATCCTATATAACATATGAAA
The DNA here is from genome assembly GCF_009805555.1 of Andrographis paniculata. Lineage (NCBI taxonomy): Eukaryota > Viridiplantae > Streptophyta > Magnoliopsida > Lamiales > Acanthaceae > Andrographis > Andrographis paniculata. The sequence continues at coordinate 1,743,015 of NW_026137583.1, read as the reverse complement.
TACCGCATCTCGGTATCTACGCAAATGAGGAAATTACAAGCGTACCGTCTCAGCACCTGGTTAATGACAAGTTGAGAATCTCCATAAATTAAAACAGACTGTACTCCTTTAGCAACAAACGCTTCCAAGCCCAAGATCAGTGCTTCATATTCCGCAGAATTATGTGTCATCTCTTCCATTTGAAGCTGCAAACTAATTTTGCTGCCTCTTGGTCCTTCTAATTTCACCCCTGCTCCCGACTTTCCTTTCGACCGAGAACCATCAAAAAATATTTTCCAAGGACTAGTGCCTATATATGGCACTAATTTGCTTTCCAATGGTTCATCACCTGCAAATTCCGCTAATAAATCGGCCACCACCTATCCTTTTTACCGCTTTGAGAGGTCGGTGTTGCAACGCAAAATGAGCCAACTTAATAGCCCACTTCATTAATCTCCCCTGCATGGTTGGTTTGTGGAGAATTAATCTGATCAAATCCATTTTAGAAACCACCTCGGTTTCTCTCGGCAGAATATAGTGCTCCAGTCGAGTACACGCAAAAACTAAAGAATAGCATATTTTTTCTGGCATAGTATAGTTCAACTCTGGTCCTGCCAAAGTTTTACTTAAATAATAAATGGCTCTTTCCTTACCATCCTCCTATTCTTGCACCAATATACTACTCACAACATCAAAATTGTTTGCCACGTACAGCCGAAGGGGTCGGTCACCTCTTGGGGGAACCAACACAGGCGGATTAATTAATGCCTCCTTGATTTCTTCCAATGTCTTCTGTTGCTCCTGACGCCAAGCAAAATCAGTGGCCTTATTCCGTAGCAACTTTGTGATAGGTTTTAATTTCCCTGCGGCATTTAATATGAAATGCCTTAGGTAATTTACCTTTCCCAACAAACTCTGTACTTTTTTGACCGACTGAGGCGACCGTATTGATAGAACAGCCTTGGCTTTGTTCGCATCAACTTCTATCCCTTTCTCGTGTACTAAAAACCCCATGCCGAAACTCCAAAGGCACATTTTGTTGGGTTCATTTTCAGGTTGTACTGTTTCATTCGTATAAAAGCATTTTTTAAGTCAACCAAATGTGTATCAAAGTCTCTAGACTTAATGATCACATCATTAATATACACCTCCATTGGCTGTTCGATTAAATCATGAAAGATGGTATTTATCGCCCGTTGGTAAGTTGCTCCAGCATTCTTTAAACCGAATGGCATAACCATCCACTCATAGATCCCCAAAGCTTCTGGGCATCTAAACACGGTTTTAGGTATATCTTCTTCTGCTAATGAAATTTGATTATACCCTGCGTACCCATCCATCAGACTTAAAATTCTATGCCCTGCTGCAGAGTCGACCAACATGTCTGCTATGGGCATGACATATTCATCTTTTGGAGTGGCGAGATTGAGATCTCTAAAATCAATGCAAATTCGAATATTTCCATTTTTCTTTGTTACCAGAACAATATTGGCTAACCATTCTGCATATCGACATGGCGAATGAAACCAACCTTCAACAGCTTCTCGATTTCTTCTTTGATCTGGGGCATCAATTCTGGACTCACTCTCCTCAGTGGTTGCTTATAAGGTTTAAACCCTTTTTTAATAGGCAACCTATGTTCTATTAAATTGCGCACCAATCCGGGCATTTCGGAATAATCCCATGCCAGACATTCCTTATGATCCCGAATTAATGCTACCATGCGCTCCTGTTGGTTTTTTGTCAATAAACCACTTACCCTGACCATCTTGGGTATCTGTTTGGTTCCTACATTATATTCAATGAGAGGATCCTGACTTGACAAAGAGGTTTCTATCTTTTCCAAGAGATCAGGCCAGCAAAAACCTTCTCCCTCGCCAATATTATTGTTGGAACTTTCACTATTATGTAATTTAACCATTAATTGATTTAAATAAAACTGCCTAATCAGCTTGTCACATTTATTTATTTCTTCCATAATTAAACTTTAAATAAATAAAAGTTTATTTTTGGCTAACAACAGAGCCACAATACAGAAGATTGTTTCTAATGAAACACATAACCCTGTGCAGTGAGCCTACAACCCTTCCAGGGATACTCATCTGCCACAGTTGTCCGTGAAATCGGTGGTACATACTCTGAATAGAGAACTGACTCTTCCACTCCTTCTGTAGAACCGAACGGATTGGTACTGGCTTCCATGGTAAAAACCTGATCTCCTTCCCAAAACATGATCTTTGGTCCGACCTCAATAGGCGCCACCATCATTCCCTCAGGTTTGGTTGGTTGCCCCGTGAAGCTTGTCATTTCAATATCTACCGGAGACAGATCATCGATTCCTTTGCTCAACTTTCTCAGCGTTTTAAGAGGCATGACATTGAAAACAACCCCATTATCGATGAAAACCTTGTTAACTGGCTTACCACATATGTGAGCGTTAACATATAGTGGTTTTAAGTGCGGAATTGTTCCTTCTAGTATAGGTGGAAAAACCATAGGTGGAGGTCTGGCAATCATCGCCGCCCACTCTGGTTCTTCCTCTTCCTCGAACTTCGCTCAAATGGGTTCTTCTTCTTCTTCGGCGAACCATCGCATATCTGTCATCCTGACTTTGAACCCGGCTTTGTCAAGCTTCACTATCTTGCTGCGCAAAACTTTCGTTTCTTCTGGGGCAAAGGACCCGAAGACTATCTCAGGAGTCTCTTTCTCTGCATCTTCTATTTCAGGATCAATGTTGATCCGCTTACAGAATTGACATCGAAAACGCTTGGCCTTTTTGATAGGCTTGCTGGTCCACCAGCGCTCCTCTGGTCCCTCACTTGAGCTTTTCTTTTGGGTGACGATTCCTTCTTCTCCTTCCCCTTATCTACTCGCTTTCCATGTTGAGCCGCATACCTGCGCTTAGCATTACGAATTTGTGTGCGATTCATACCTAGAAATCAAGGATCTATGTCTATTGGCATAGGCTTTCTATTCCGGCTCCATTTCTCCTGGACTTGATGTGGTTTGCGCATTGGTCGGTCTCGTACCACAACTTTATTTTTCAATTCTACTTTGAAAGACCCATCTTCTCTGTCCCATTTCTCCGCCACTCTGGTTTCACGAACTTTGAACTTCACTTCTTGATTATGTTCCCGCTCTTTGGGCTTGCGTTCCGTTCGCTTGGTGTTCTCTTCATCATCACTTTGCGCATCTTGTAAAGAATGCAGGGAGATCACAACAGTAGTTACTTTTAGGAATGGCTGATGTTCCACTCCCATTGTTACATATTTAAATCTCCCTGCTTTGATAGCCTTCTGTATTTCCTTTCGGAAATGTGTACATTGATTAGTGTAATGCGTAAAAGAATTATGCCACTTACAGTATGGCCTCCCTTTTATCTCTTCCTTCATTGCTAAACGCTGCCCTTTGGGAATGCAAATCTACCCGTCTGCCAGCAGAATATCGAAAATTTTGTTTGCCTTAGACGCATCAAAGGTCGGCTGTTCCTTCTCTTCAGTCCCCGGAAGGGGCTTTAGTTTGGAACACATGTACGGCTTGCCACTCACAATTTCGGCCGCCATTTCCTCAATAATGTTTCCCTGGTCATCGTCTGGTGCATACATTTCTGTATCGACAACGGCCATCTGTTGAACCCTACTTCGTCGGGAATTATGATCTCTTTCCCTAAAAAGAGATTCTAACCTTCCTGCCTTGGAAGCCAAACTGGCTAGGTCTTGAATATCATGGGCTGTCAGTGCATCTCGTAGTCTGGAATGCATATTCCTAACCACTAAATTGGTCATTTCACTTTCCTTGATGATTGTCGGGCACTTTCCCTTCATCAGACGTATCCGCTCTATAAATTGATACGCGGTCTCTTCTGGCATCTGCCGAATCTCAAAGAGATCTGTGAGTGAAACCGTTGAGAGTGGATTAAAAAATCTTGTATGGAATGCAGCCTCTAGACCTTCCCAAGTTTGCAACTGTCCTGGCGGCAGATTAGCGAACCATGAAAAGGCGGTTGTTGTGAGCGATAATCCGAACAACTGTAATTTGTAGAACAAATTATTGCCCACTTCCCCTAATTGAGCCGTGAAACGTCCCACATGCTCAATGGTTGACGCTCCATCTTCTCCTGAAAAAGAGTGAAAGTCAGGCGGTCTGTAATTCCTGGGAAGGGGGTGCTCATTAATGATTCTTTCTGGGAATGGTCTCTGATATGCAGGTCTGTTGACTGTATGTGGATTCATCCCAAAATGCACTCTCAGAACCTGAGCAATGTCCTCTGGATCTATCATGGGTGGAACAGGATCAAACACCGGGATGGGATTGTGAGCTTGCCCTCCTAATCTTTCATCCCTGGGGTCGGTTGGTTTAGTTCTAACACCCAACGGAATATTATTTGGGTATGTAAGAAGAGTCTTTCCCCTGTCAACCCTAGGGGCGGCCGTAGCACTTGGAAAAGTTCTATCCACATAAGAGGGCCCCGCAAAATTTGCCTGTAATCTGGATGGTGATGATTCTGGTGGCGCTTGGATGGGTTGGAGAGTAACCCTTGACAACGCCTGATTTAGCATATTTTGCATAAGGTTTTGCTGCTCCCGCAACATTTGTTGCTCGCGCAACATATTCTGCATAGCCAAATTATGCTGATTGTTCAATTGTTGAACATAGGAAACCCAGTCAGCAGGTGCCTGTGGTATTTCCCCTGTATTTGGCATGACAGGTGGTGAGACTGTTTCTCCCACCGGTGCATATGATGCTTGTGGCTGTGAGCCTGCCATGTGAATCCTTCCGACTATTCGGCCGGACCTTAATCGTATGAAACTCTCCATTGATGTAGGATCAGCAATCTTGTCTTTCTCCCACTGTGGTCGCCAAATTGTTGATGCAATTTTTCAACAATAAAAAGTAAAATCCGAAAATAGAGAAATATCTTCGAATTTGATATAACTAGTGCCTGAGATCAGGAATCTCTAAACAATGTAGAATACATAAATAAAATAGGAAAAATATAAAATAAAGACTAGAAAAATAAAGTGGTGATCCCAAAATCTGACTTTGCTTTGTTGAAGTTGATTGAAGATTCCCTTCTCCAGAAAAATCCAAATCCTTAAATATTCCTTGAAAAAGCGGTTTGAATCACCATTTGGTCGGTTACAGCAACTGCTATCAACCGTCCACCAATTTCTCCTCTGTTGACATGTGTTGCAACTTCCTTCAACCGTTCACCAGTTGCAACTTCCTCCAACCGCCCCAGAACTGCCTCTCACGACTTGAACCGTCCCAGAAATACCTTTCGTCCGACCTGCATAACCGACTTTGGACCATCCGACCTATTCAACCGACTGAGAACCCACCGACCGCAAACCAACCAAATGTGGTCCAGACCATAAAACAACCGACTGTGGTCCCGACCACAGAACAACCGACTATGGTCCCGACCACAGTTCAATCCGACCTCGGTCCCGACTGTGGTCTTGACCACGGACCAACCAACCATGGTCCCGACCACAGAGCAACCGACCTCGGTCCCGACCTCATTTTCTGACCTTTAAACTTGGCCCGACCAGGTCCGACCTCGTTACCCCTGAACTCCGTACCCGACCTGATCATACCCGATCTTTGCATCAGACCTTGGTATTCCTAAATTCCGTTCCCGATCTGATCACACTCGACCTTTTCACCAGACCTTGGTACTCCTGAATTCCGTACCCGACTTGATCGTACCCGACCTTCTCCCGAGAAAACTTCTTCACCTAATTCTGCTCATTCCCGAGGCAATTTCTTCCTTAAAAACATCCATATTCGGACCTTTGAAAGCCCATTAAACTTGAATAAAAAACTTAACCTAATTTGGTAGGCCCATTCTCAAAAAACTCTACTTACTATTTTTTTATATTCAACAGTAATTACACACCAAAAAGGATGTTTAGAACAAAAACAAAAATTACACTTCAAAAGGCCTACGGTACCGCAGCGTTACAAGTTCTTCTGTTGTGCCCGAGACGACCACAACGTCCACATTTTCATGACTATTTTATTTGTTGCAAGTCATAGCATCATTTCTTCTTCGTACAACCTAGTTGCACAAACGAAACAGGAGGTACCCATCTTACTATACCAAGTATGTATAATAAATTAGCAACGTACCTGCGTCCAATCGTGCATCGGAGATGGATGTTTTGTTGCTCACTCTTGAACCGTGCAAATAGTACCTTTAACATTATATGCATCTTTCACATATTCGCCACATCATCATCCTCTCAAACGAGGCCTACGTTTCCATGTTGTTGATATATGTTGATCCATCCTTCAAGCCTTTGTTGCTACTACCAACATTAGTTTATATAATTCATATATATAATGATATGTATCAATCTCCTATATTCCTTAATTTTTTTTTTATTTTTAATAAATTTGTACTAAAACTAAAATGGAATATTCCAATAATCAAAATGATTCTTGATGGCCAGGCCTTTAAAAACTACACAAATTCGAATCACATTACAACACGTCTTCTCATTGGAAACAAAATCATGAATAACTATGTCAAGCTACATCTCGATGTCTTCTCAACATTGTGCCAACTCATCACCTTTCAAACCCTCTGCGTCTAGCCGTGTCTCCCCACCGTTGCATAAACATTATGAAGATAACACATACGTCTCATTATTCCGTTCCAATGCCACAACCCTCTCCGCCACCACCTCCTTGTTGCCACAACACCCGCTCATCAACGCCCTCCAACTCGCCGCCTCCTCCGACCTCCATGGCATCCTTTGAATCAATCTTTTTGCCTATCCAACAAGCCCCACCCGGCTTAAAAAAATTGACAATGCATCCAAAATGCTCGATCCTGGGCACGACGCCATACACATTTCACTTAATCCTCACCAACTCCAATTCTTTAATCTCCATATCCAAATAAACACACGCCACGAGAAAAAAAGTAAACGTCACCCGATCGAGATGAATCCCCGAGTCCCCCATCCTCGAAAACAAATCGACATCCTTTTTTCCTACAACATTTGTTGCAAGCGTGGATATCATAGCGTTCCGTGTTATTATATCTCGTTCAGGCATTTCGTCGAACATCTTCTCAGCAGAACAAATGCAGCCATATTTCAAGTATATATTGATAAGCACATTGCCCAATTTAATATTCGATCGAATATTCAATTTCTCAAAAAATTATGAACCCATTTTCCAAATTCAAACAACCTAAATGCTCATGAGCATAAAGAAAAAAAAAAACTAAAGATCTTTCATCAGTCACAATCCCAACAATCTGTGTCTTAGTTTCGAATAATAATAAAAAAAAACTAAAAAAAAAAGTTAGGAATTGCGTTGAGTCTTATTTTATTTCAAAAATTGAGGATTTCATCCATAACTCTTGTAGATTTTTCAATTCTAACTCTATATCGGAAAAATCCATCACTACGACTATAAGGTTGTGCTTACTTGGGTTCCGATGACCTCGCTCAATTTGGACTTCCCGGCGGTTAGCCTCCATGGAAGAAAGAAGGGTATGCAGGATTTAAGTGGCTGCCGGTATTGATTGACACCATGGTAAACTATGAAAAAATCCTGCGAAAGAAATAAAAGAATTGTGTGAGGATAAATTAGGTGAAGGAAGAGGTGGTTGAATGTTAAAAAAAAAAAAAAAAAAACAGAAAGTTTAAACAAATATTATATGTAAAGTAAGGATTGCAGTTCAAACGAATTTCTATAGGGACTGAATCTAAAATTCATTACGCATACGAGGACTTTTATCCAATTATCCATTTTTTTTCTTTCTTTTCTTTTTTTTAAAAATTTTTTGAAATAGTGGCGGTTTTATGAACTTAATGGAGTTAAATTTTTGTTGAGAGTACCAATAAAAGAAGAGTAGACCACAGTATTAATAAATGAAAAACTTGGGCATGAATTGGATTGGGCCTAACATGATTTGGGCTTGACTTAATTTAGATTTTTTTTATACTCTCTTTCCTCTGTCATCCAAATATTTTCACATTTTTTATTTATCATTCAAACTTATTTTTGTTTCCATTTCTAATAAAAAAAATATTTTTTTTTACTATAAAACAAATAAATTTATATTTTTATCCACTTTTTTTGAAACTCATGTCTGATCAAATACACATATTTTTACACCACGGAAAGAGTATTAAAAGTCACCATTTTGGTATTGGGCCTTCGGGCTCAATGGGCCCAACCCAATAAAAGTAAATTAAATTTTAAAATAATTTTAATTTTGTAAGATTTAAAGTTGTCAAACTAATTTGTTGCAACTTATTGATTAATGAGGTGCTAATATTATATCGGTGGATGAGAGAAGTTGGGATGAATTAATCTCTTATTCTTCAATTCTAATATATATATAATCAAAATTCTCTCCTATTGATTTTGATCATATTTCTAATATTTTCTTTTATACTAATTTTTTCTACTCTCTCAAAATTTTTCTTCTCAGATTTTTCTACATAATCTCTCTAACAGTTTGCAAAATATGATATTATATTAGTTTGTTCTATCTTGGAAAGCAAACGATAATGGAATTGAATTTGATTCAAAGAAATCGAGAAGCTCGAAACTCCAATTTCGATCCTTGTTTATTTGAATATTGATTTGGATAATTACATCTTGATTTTCACTATTTATAACAATTTTATGGTTATACAATATATATTATTTATATTTATTTTGATATAAAAAGAAGAGGCGAAGAAGAGAATGGATTTATTATTTTGTTTCTTTCAAGTTCAAAACATAATTAAATTAGTTATATAGATCATATTTTTATATGATATTTGTGTAAATTTTGGTATTAACTTATGAGAAATTTAAATCTCATATTGCATTTTTTTTTTCCAATTTGTTGCTTTTTTTTTTTTTTTTAAGAAGATATTCAATTTCAGTGAATATTAAAAAAATAAGAATTTTGCATATGATAAGTAATTTAATTTTTATGTTTTGATACGATTTTATTGATATTGTGATTATTATTTGTTCCGTATATAATTTTTTATTGGTAAATAATTATCTTTTATGTCTTGATATGATTTTATTTTTTATATACTCCCTCCGTTCCCCATCTACCATGTCTACATTGCCGTTTCTGTCCGTCCCACATCCCACATCCCATATCACTTTCTTTTTTTGAAAAATGATTATACACTTTAATCTCATTTTAAAATTTTTAATTTAATTTTAATTAAAGTAATTAGTTATCTTAATCTTAATCTATAATTATTTATATTATAGGATAATTACTTTTACTAATATATTCTTAATTATCTACTAATTATACTTATCCTAAATTCTCGTATCTACAGTGACCCAGACATCCTGTGGGACGGAGGGAGTATAATTTTTTCAGATATTGTGATTTTTATTTGGTCTCCATATAATTACTTTTTATGTTTAATATTAATTATGGTTAATTTTAACTATTCAAATATCATATAACATCAATTTTTAATGAAATTTTTCTTCACTTTTTTTTTTTTTTTGGGTAAACTGTTTTTTTAGTCTCGTAACTGGACCCCTTTATCATTTTAGTCCTGTAAGTGGAGCCTGTCACAAACTAGTCCCATAAGTGAGAAATTTTCGCTGTTTTAGTGCTCCGGCGCCGGAGACGCCCGCGTGGCTCGTCGGAGGTGACGTGTCCGCCAGGTGTCCCGCTAGGTCAGCGACACCTGACAGACATGATGATTTATTATTTTTTTTTCATTTCTTTTAAATTTTTTAATTTTTTTTAATTGTAACAAATAAAAAAATAAAAAAATACAAATAAAATTTAAAATAAATTAAAAATAAGTTTTTAAAAAAATTAAAAATAAAAAATAAAAATCCACGTGTCCGCCAGGTCAGCGACACCTGGCGGACACGTCACCTCCGGCGAGCCACGCGGGTATCTCCGGCGCCGGAGGACTAAAACAACAAAAATTCTTCACTTATGGGACTAGTTTACGACAGGCTTCACTTACGGGACTAAAATGATAAGGGGGTCTAATTACGGGACTAAAAAAATAGTTTACCTTTTTTTTTTTAAATCTTATTATGTTTGAGAAGATATCAATTATCGTATTCATTTTTATTGTTTTATTTCTATTTTGCACAGTGTATGAATAACTTAATATGATATATTTTTTTTGTTATTGTTTTGTAAATAATTCTTTTATCGGTAAAATTATTTTTTTGTTATAAATAATAATATAGCATAATGGTAAGTGTAATATATATAAATGTACGGGTGTGCTTATATAAATCTATATATATATATATATAATGGTAAGTGTGTGTATAGGTGTATAGTTGTTTATATTTATGTATATATGTGTAATTATAGAGAGAGATAGAGTTTGAGAGAATTGTGTGATTTTTTTTTTTTTTTTTTTTTTTTTTTTTTTTTTATGTCTGATCACTCCAACATTCAATGCCTATTTATAGGTGTTAAAACCTTGTCAGGAAGGAAGAGAAAAAGCATACAAAAGTGTCACGTAGTTACTTCGTGTACTACGTACATATTTTATAACACTTTCCCTTTGATGCTTTTATACAAAGAATGTGCTTCGTTAAAACCTTACTATGAAAAAACCTTGTGGGAAAAAATCATAGTGAAGGAAAAAAGTACATCATTCTTCTATTAATGCGCTTCCCCATGTTTTGGACTTTATTTGATGTCTTTCAACGGACGCATTCTAATTTCTTGTATCAATTTGTTGAATGTTGCAGTCGGTGGCGCCTTCGTGAATAAATCTGCAAAATTTTCAGACGATCGAATTTGTTGCACATTAATTTCACCACTTTTCTGAAGATCGTGAGTGGAAAAGAATTTTGGAGATATGTGCTTTGTCCGATCGCCTTTAATATACCCTCCTTTTAATTGAGCTATACAAGCTGCATTATCTTCAAATAATATTGTAGGAGGTAATATATCATCGGTAATCAAGCCACAATTTTTCTGAATATGGTGAGCCATGGACCTCAACCAAACGCATTCACGATTGGCTTCGTGAATTGCTAAAACCTCATTGTGGTTTGAAGAAGTAGCTGTTATCGTCTGTTTAGCAGATCTCCAAGAGATTGCGGTTCCGTCACAAGTAAATAAATAGCCGGTTTGAGATTTTGCTTTGTGTGGATCAGACAGATAACCAGCATCAGCATAACCAATTAATTCATTTCGAGATTCACTCGAATAAAATAAACCGAGGTCATGGGTCCCATGAAGATAACGAAAAATGTGCTTGATACCGTTCCAGTGGCGCTTTGTTGGGGATGCGCTAAACCTGGCCAGTAGATTTACTGAAAATGATATATCTGGCCTGATACAATTTGCAAGGTACATTAATGTGCCAATAGCACTGAGATATGGTACCTCAGGGCCAAGTATTTCTTCATTTTATTCTCTTGGCCTAAATGGATCTTTACCGGGATCAAGGGGTCTGACCACCATTGGTGTACTCAAAGAGTGAGATTTATCCCTATAAAATTGTTTTAATACCTTTACCGGATCAAGTAGCTTTACTCTAGCGGAAGTATGCATTTATTTATTTTTTTAATTCACTCGATATTTGTTTTATACTCTTTTGATTATTATTTCAATTTATGATGCTTTGGACATTATGGTTAAGTAATTTATGATCATATTCATTTTAGACCAGTAGAAAATTGACATGTTCATATCACACTTATGTAATTTTCTCTCTGCATATTGCATGATTGATCAATGTCATTTGATTGCAATGATATCCATGATTACTGTGAGTTTAGCTGTTGATATGTCGAATGCTTCTTTAGTCCTATATTCTTTTGATTGATAGACCAGATTATTGCAAGTCTTGTCTTATAATGACGGTAAATTGAGATCATAAGGAACAATATGTTCATTCAGACCCATACTAGATCCAGTGGGAGATTGTTGGATTTGGGATCAAATATGTGTATCAAATATATTGTTAAAGTCATTATTTTAATTAATTATGGACTGATGGGCTTGATTGTTATGAAATGAAAGTATAGCTACCCACGTATTATATTATTATTTTGGTGATGTGACAAATTAATAATATTAATTAAGGGTATAATTATAACTACAATAATGTTTGCCCTATTATAAATAGATTAGGGTTAGGTCTCCGGGACAGAGCGTCATACAGAGATTTGATTCTCCATACAGTTTTTACTCATCACCCGTCAAGGATAGAAAAGAAGCCGATGCTCTGATCTTGAAAGACAAAACCTTTAGTCACCCAAGATTCGCATATAGCTTCATCTTCAGGTACGCTTCTAGTTTAAGGATCTGGCATTTAAATTCAAAACCTTGTTGTTTCATTAAATGATCAAGGAAGACACCACAATAAGTAGTCCAAGTTCTATATATCACCAAGACTTCGCTATTAAATCTAGTTTGTGAGTAGGAACACGAATATTTACATCTACAAAATGAATAAGATATAACATGTGGTTTGATTGATGTATAGGTTGTTTGCTTCTTGGAGGGCTGTACATCATATTCATGGTATTACAATTCTGAATAATAATTTGTATGTACAACAAAAATTGGACAAGAAAGCTGCCAAAGATACAAATGGCGATGCAAGATTGGCGAGAAAAAAAGTAAGATTGTTGTTGTATTGAATAATTCTTTATTTTACATTCCGGTCAAAATTATACTCTCTCCATCCCAATTACTGTGTCTATTTTTCCATTTTCATCTGTCCCACTTATTTTGTTACTTTTATTTTTTGAAAAATAATTATACACTTTAATCTCGTTTTAAAATTTGAGATTTAAATTTTTTTAATTTTAATTAGATTAATTAATTATCTTAATCTTATCTACAATTATTTTTATTATACGATAATTAATTTTTTCAATACATTTTTAATTATTTACTAATTATATCACTTATAAATTCTTGTATCTGCAATAAAGAGGACACCATACGGAGGGAGTAATAATATTACCATCTACTGAATAAATTTGGTGATATAATATATATTTTTTGAAATATTGGTGTTGTGTCACAACTTTCAACACCATTTTATTTTTTGTTTTGTAGTGGCAAGTGGCTTTCAAAGCTAATATTTTATTGTTATTATTATTATTATATTTTTTTTTTTTTTTTTTGTGTTTTGGCAAAGCTTTTGGAGCCTCATATATTTCATTAAGATAATTTTGATTTTGTTGTGTGGCATATATTTTTGGGCTATAATTTTTTTTTCTTCGGCACAACCTTCCCGGCCGTAAGTTTTTAAGGACCGAAAATTCATTACTTTTCAAGTTGTAACCAACATTTGGTAACGGACTGTACTATGCGACAAAACCGTAACAATAATATAAATTTGGCACCTATTTGTTGCGAGTTCTACCGCACCAAATGACCTTTTTTTGGAGTTGTGGAACTTTATAATTTATTTTTAAAAGTTTACAAATTATATTTAAAAACTTTAAATTGTTTAGTATAAGTTTAAAAAAAAATATTGATATCTCAATTATAATTTTGAATTTTAATTTAAATATAATATATAAATTAAAATTCAAAATACGATTATATTTTTAAATTTAAATTTAAATTTAAACACTAAATTCATTATTTTTATATTATATGTATTATTATTATGTATAACAATAATTAAACATAAAATTTTTTGTTTTTTTGTCAGAAACTACCCCAATATGCTTATGAAAAAAATATTATGAGCTTCAAAAGCTATTTATGTTTCTAAACAAAAGTCAATACAAAAGTCCTTGGTAAAAGCCAATCCAAACGGGCTAAGTTTTGCTGTGTTAGTTTGAATAAACATTAGTAGAAGAAAACAAAATTTATTCTAGGATTTGATGAATTTAATGTTGGAAAAATATGGGGCGATAATAAAGCAGTAAGAAGGAAGTCAAGTAAAGAAAAATCTCTTTCCGCAGAGCAAAATATGGCCGGTAGTGTTCCAGTGTACCCGTATCACTCCCAAAGGTAAAAACAACTTATATCTTCTTGAAGCAGCACCACAAGCAAGAGGCCTGGAAAACATGGAGAGAGTAGGAGATTAGAGTAGGATAAGAGTGTGTAGGCTTATGTGTGTATTTGTCTTAGGGTTAGGATCATGCTTATTAATAGGCTTTCCACATAACAAACTTTTGGGGATTCTCTCTGGATATGGTGTATCACCCATATCTAGAATCATATCTATTAGAATATGATATCAAGAGTCAAATCTCATAAGATATGATCTCAAATTTGGACATGTAAATCAATTTTATGAATGACTTGTTTGGTATGGATTGAGTTTTTTGGGATTTCTCTATCCAACTGTAAGCTCATCGATTCGGTCCGACATCCGATCCGAATTTGCAACTCAGTTCAACACATAATTATGTGACATGGATAATTATATCATCTCATTTATTTTTCACTCACCATAATTGAATTTGAGTATAGACTAAAAATTTAATCATTATTTGATTTCCTGAATTCTCAAAACGAGAATTCCTGCAATCCCCCACATGAGTGGAAATAGACAATGCTAAGGTTGTAAAGGCACAACTCTCATTAAAAAGATGTTTTCGCATAGGACAAGGTAATTTTAGCTTTGAACCTTTTTTTCTCGACAGTGTTAGGTATACTGGCAACTTAGTGAACTTCTTCTTAAACTATTCTTCCACAATGTACACCTAGAGAATGTTATTAAAAATGATAACACCCCACCTATCTATTGTTCTCATGTTTGTTTCCATTTCGGGCAAGGGAAAACACCTTTATCTTCATAAGTGACTTAATTGAAGTGGCTCCCACTTCGCACTTGCATAGGTGACCTCCCAAGAGTATCCTACTGTACTCTACCTATGATCGGTAGGGAGCCATTAAAAGCTCAACGCTTAACCTTCACCACTAATAGAAAAGTCAACACTCTTTGCTCGCTTCTTTTTTTTTTTTTTGCGAGGAATGGTGGAAGACGTGTCTTCCAAGTGTTACAACATGAACTTCTATAGCTTGGTTTTCCCATTAATCCAAGTTTGTGGGATCTATACTCATCATGGTTAGGTGTCCAACACAGTCGTTCTATAATGTGGTTTTTGATACCCATTCCTACGAGCAACTTCAGAAATTGAACTCAATTTAAACCTTTGGTTAACGGATCTGTTAGGTTATCCTTAGAGTTCATGTAGTCTAACGAGATTATCCCTCGTGAGATCAATTCTCGTACTGTATTGTGTCGACAACTTACCATTGTACATCACATTATGTGCCCTTTCAATAGCCGCAAGGCTGTCACAATGTACAGTTACCGTGGGCATATATTTCTTCCATCATGGAATCTCCCGTAATAGTTGTCGAAGCCATTCTGCCTTCTCTTCTGCCTTGTCTAAGGCGATAAACTTAGATTCCATGGATGATCGGGCTATACATGTCTGCTTAGTTGATTTCCATGACACAACACCTTCTCCGATTGTAAATACATATCCACTTGTGGAAAAGGAGTCACCTCGATCAGATATCCAATCGGCATCACAATGTCCTTCAAGCTTGGAGCAAGTGGGGTTTTCGTTGTTGGCTCATCATTGGCCCAAAATTAGTCAATTCGTTAGGAATATAATACTCCAAATTATTCTTACATATTTCGCTTGAGCTACAGGATCGCCTTGATTTTTGTTCACCTCAATGCTTGGAGCAAGTGGAGTTTTCGTTGTTGGCTCATCATTGGTGCCAAAATTAGTCAATATTTTTTACACATAATGGAATTGTGTCAGGACAATTCCTTCTAGGTACCTAACTATTTTGATTTCAATGATCACATCAACCAACCTTAGATCTTTCATGTCGAAATTTCCTTTCAACATCTGTTTTATCCAAACAATGAGTCTTTGATCATTTTCCATGATCAGTATATCGTCTACGTAAAGGCAAACCAACACAAAACTGATGGAATCCCTTTTGTAGTAAATACATTTTTCACACTCATTGTATCTGAATCCATTCGACAATATACTATTGTTAAATTTCAAGTGTCATTGCTTCAACACTTGCTTAAGTCCATATAGGGGCTTGACCAATTTGCATACCTTACCCTCTTGGCCAGGTACTACAAATCCTTCGGGTTGTTCTATATAGATTTGTTTCTCTAGGTCACCATTCACAAATGTTATCTTGGCATCCATCTGATGAATCTATAGATTCTGCAAGACAACAATCGCGAGAAGAACCATAATTGAGGTGATTCTAGACACGGGAGAATATGTTTACAGAAATTATCTCCCTTTTTTTTATTTTATTAAAGCCCTTAACAACCACGTGGACTTTAAACTTCTCAATTGAGCCATCAACTTTGTATTTTCTTTTTAGGACCCACTTGTATTCTAAGGGCTTGCAACCTTTTGGGAGACCGGTCAAGATCCTAGTACAATTTCGCATGATCGAATCAATTTTGTCATTTATCGGTTCATCCCAAAATTCAGCATCTGGCCCCGAAAATACTTCTTTCATTGTTCTTGGCTCATCATCCAACATATACATTATATAATCTAGACCAAAGTTCTTGGATATTTTTATCCTCTCACTACATCTCGGTTCTTCTTCGGAGAAATTAGATTTGGTTGTCATCTATCGTGTTCTCTTCTGAGAATATCTAGGAACGTTGTCTTTATTTTTATAAGGGAATACATTTTCAAAACAATTCGTATTCCTTGATTTGATTTCCGTCCTTTCACTAATGTCATAGATTTCTACTTATGAATAAGGAAAATGGTACGCGCTAATGTTAAGGACGTAGCTTATGAATACACAATCAACCATATTTGGATTGATGATGACTTTCTTTCGTAAAAGGTACTTCTGCCTGAGCTAAACATTTTAAACTTTGAGGTATCCGTATGAAGGCTCACGGCCCTTCCATAACTCATAGGGAGTTACATCCTCACTCTTTAGGGAATCTTATTCAGGATATTGTTTGCCGTTAGTTAGGCTTCCCCCACATGTTCTATGGTAAACCAAAACTTATTAACAAAACATTCATCATGTCCTTTAGTGTTTGATTCTTACATTTTGCAACATTAGACTGCGGCAAGTAGGGTGTCATAATTTGATGAATTATGCCTTCGGAAGTACAATATTTCACAAATGGAGCAATGTATTCTCCATCTCTATCGCTTTGACTCAAATGCCAAGTTGCTTTTCAGCTTTATTCTTGAAGTTCTTAAATGCTTTAAGAGCTTCGTCCTTCTTTCTCAACAAGTAGAGATAGAAATATCGAGTACAATCATCAATGAAGGTGATGAGGTATTTCTTACATCCTCTAGTTTGTACAAACTTTAAATCACATAAGTTAGAGTAAATCAATTCTAAAGGTCTAGTGTATCGTTCAACACTCTGGAATGGTTATTTTATTGATTTTGCCTCAATACAAATTTTACAGTTTCGATTGTTATCGAAATCCATCCCATTTAGTTCAATCTTACTAGTTTCGTTATGGCACTTTTATTCACATGTTCTAATCGAGAGTGCCATAGTTCACATGACTTAAGCAAGTAAAAAAAAACATGTTTCTTATTACTGTTAGCATTATGAGGCTTGGCAAATACATTCAATTTAAACAATTCATAGGTAAGATACCATTTACTTAGGAACATTCCGTACTTAGATAGTACAAATTTCTCAGACTCAAACACTAGTTTAAAACTATGAGTAACTAGTAATAAACTAGAAAATAAATTCTTTCGGATGTCTGGGACATGCAGCATATCCTTCAGCGTCAAGTATTTTCCACTTGTGAGTTTGAGCACGATGTTTCTAGTTTCAGCAACCTCTAACCATGCTTGTTTGCCTGTGTGCAACTTTCTTCCCTAAAGGAGGTGAAGTAGGCCTTATTTGCACCTACATGACAGGTAACCCGCATGTCGATAAACCACTCGCGAGGGTTTCCGACATGCAAGATTTCGGAGACAATGGTCCTGAGGTTGTTCTCCCAGCCATCCTCCTCTTTCTTTTCTACGGCAAGTGCGCTCACTTAGCATTTGCTCTTGGGCCTTCTACGACTGACTGCTCGTGTGTTCGGGCTTGCCACAATTGTAACAGTTCCTGGAAAACTTAGGCTTTTTCTTTTTGCGCTCTTCAGCCTTAGTTTGTCCTTTTCTCTTGTTCGAAGAGTTTCTCCGCTCTGCTAAATTGGCTTTATTTTCAAAGACCTTTGATTTTGAACTCTCTTTTTGGTTGTCTTCGTCAATGCACAGTCTGAAAACTAGGTCCTCAAGTGAAATAGCTAGAAGCTTATGGTTGAGGTAGTTCTTAAAGTCCCTCCATTAAAGAGATAAATTTTCAATGACTTTTGTCACATTAAACGCATCCATGAGTAGCATCCCTTCGGATTTGATACCGTGTATCAAGAGTTGAAACTCTTGTACCTGTTCCAAAACCGAACGTCCGTTGACCATATGGTATGACACGTATCTCAATGCGACGTACTTATTAGTACTCCCATGCTCAGTTTTTATACTTTCTTTCAAGTTGTTGCCACAGCTCTTTAGCAGTCTTTACAGTTTAATATCCAAAGTACAAGGAATCAGAAAGACCATTCAACATCAAATTTAAACACAAAAGTCTCATTGTCTCCATTTGTCATAGGCAACTTGTCTGGAAGGGAGCGCATCCTCTTTATCATCCATTGTTGGATCTTCTATCAAGAAGTTGCGCACCCCTAGCATCGTAAGATAAAACACTTTTGTTGCCAAGTCTTGAAGTCTGTTTAATTGAATTTGGGTGGCTTCTCCAGCGTGATAAAGGGAGCCATTCTTTGTTGCATGAAGATCTGATTCAAGGTGGGAGCATTCACATCAAGAGAAAAAATGTCTATGGAGAAACCAGCGACCCCTCTAGCAATGACGTCGGTGGTGTGTGCGGCGGCAGTAGTAGATCCGGAAGTGGAAGCGGCATCGGGTTCGACGGCTCTGGTTGTAATGGCGTTCCTAGCGGAGAGTGTGTTGATCAGGAAAAACAAGGCTTCATTGATGGAAGGAAGTTGATTTTTTGTGGAGGAAGGGATAGTCGTTGGTGTATCAGGATTCATTATCACTTTATTTCGCTCTGGGACTGCTGGAAAATATAAAGCGATAATGAGACAACATAAAGGAAGCCGAGTCAACGAATACATCTTCCCGCAAAGCAAAATACGACCAATAGTTCTCTGGTGTACCCGTATCACACCTAAAGGTAAAACGACTTATATCTTCTCGAAGTAGCACCACAAGCAAGAGGCCTGACAAACATGAAGAGAGTGGGTTAGTTGGCAATGGGAGGAGAGGAGATTATCTCAGGATGAAAGTGTGTAGGCTTATTATGTGTATTTTTCTTAGGGTTATAGTTATTCATATTTATAGGCTCCCTACATAACAAACTTTTGAGGAATTCTCTCTAGATATAGTGTACCACCCACGTGTAGAATCGTATTTATAATAATATGATATTAAGAGACAAATCTCATAAAATATTATCTTAAATTTGGATATGGAAAGCAATATTAATATATGAATTGTCTGTTTGGTATGGATTGAGTTTTTCTAGATTTCTCTATCCGACCCGTGAGCTCACCAACTCGGTCCGAGGTCCGATCCGAATTCGCAACTTGGTTCAACACATAATTATATGACATAATTGGATTTTGAGAATATAATGAATATTTAATTATTATTTTGATTTTCTAAATTCTCAAAATGAGAATTCCTACATTTAAATACTCATATATTTACATTGTTGATTAAGAAAGCCTTAATCACATCATTTTTAATTGCTTGAATAGGTTTAGTGATTAGTGCACTTGTTGCAGGATTCTTACTAATTTTTTTTTATAGCTTCTTTGTATGTGAATGAGAAAACGCTAATTTATCCATAAATATCACTGAACTGTACTCTCATATGTTGGTCTAAAGATTGCACACATGAACATAGTAACAAATGTCTTGTTTTGGCATGTTCTATGTGGTTCTTCTTTTTTGGGAGTCAAATGAATCTCTATTATTCTCTAGTGATATAAAATCATTTTCACATTAATGTGTTTGACATTATTTATATATTTAAATTCAATAGTTTGTTGTATCGATGCATAAAAAATTTAATCAAGTGTAAACTTTAGGCTCTTAAGGCTCTCATTCAAATCCACCACTAGACATTGCTTTTTAAGGTGTGTTCTTTTATCAAATTTTCATATATTTTTTTTCAGTAAAAATTTTCTCTTTCAAAAATATCAAATCAAATATTTATTTTTTCTTCAAAATATCATGTCAATACCTATTAATATCATATTATACAAATATTTTAATTTAAATTTTTTACTTTTCAAACTCCAAACAAATACACTGTTAAAATATCTAATTGGTGCATCACGACTTTGAATGTATCTTTTTTTTTTTAAAAAAAAATATAGCATAAAATTCCCGTGTGGTTTCACGAAGTTGCTGAAAACTCTTCTGGTTCTAAAACTCCAAAATACCTACTTTTGGTTTGTAAAACGTTGCAAGAAAACCCCTCTCCGTTAGGACTTAACGGAAAGTATATATCACGCGCCTCAAATGCAAATTTTAGTCCATAAAGTGATAAATCTATCTGTGAAGTTATTAAAATGATGCTCTAACTTTATTATATGCAATCTTCTATCCTTCACCGTCTTTTAATTCACAATACATTCTCCTAACCAAAATTCAATACAGATTGGTCTTCCACAACGTTTTCTTCTCACCTGATTTAGAGTTAAAATTCCACAAAATTTGGGTACGTCCAATTTTAACGGTAGTTTATTTTATTTGCTTGGAGTTTTGCTAAGTTTTGTTTATTTTTTTGGAAATTCATCCTGAAATTGGGTTTAGGTTATTCCTTGTCTCGTTCAATTTTTTCTGTCACTTGTAGATCATTGTGAAGCAATGGGTTTCCTTCAGGGTTTAGGGTTACCCATTTTACCGTTTTACCGATTTTTATCGTTGTAGATCTCGTGTTACCCATTTTGGGTTTGGGTCTGTCAATTTGATCTCCAAATTGAATTTTTTTTTTTTTTTGTGGGTAATTGGTTTTGGTAATTCATTTGGAATATTGAAATTCCTATCACTGAAATTTAATGATTCATGAATAAATTTTCGAATCACTATTCTTGAACCGCATTTTTGGAACCCTTACTGTTGTAATTTTTAACATAACAATTTTTGAATCAAATTGGATGTTTTTAAGCATCTATATCAATCACAAAATTTTAATTTTGTGATAATTTCCAACTAAAGGGAGTGAAGTCCGTGCGACCGATAAATGAATTTATTTGGATGAAAATAATCTTATGTGTTTATGTCCTTTTGCAATATTTTTAATTTTTAAAATTGAATATGATCAGAGATTTCATTTAGCAAATCAAAATCAAAGTCCATGGGGCGGGGAGATCTTGACCTAAGGTATTGATGTCCACGATGCAAGTGTGGGACTGTTGCGACAATCAGTGTTGTTGGCCTAACAAGGAAAGACAAGAAAAATTATATTGTAATTTCCGCATTGGAGCCTATAAATTTTTCCGTTGGCTTCATCTGGTAAGCACCCGCATTGGGGAGTAGATCAACGATGGGAATGATGTGAATGATTCAGAGGTTCAATCTGCTGCATTTGATGGGGAGTAACTGAAACAAACGAAGGTGATCGCGGATGGCATGTCTTAATTGAATGTGGCTGTAGAAGAACTATCTTGTGAAATAAAAATCTTGTGAGCTGCACTGAGGCACATCAATCTTGTCATGATTGGTGTTATGGTGGTTACCATACTCAAAGTCTTGTTTTAAGTAGTTGGTATGTGTTTGATGGTTCGTCTCCTCTCGTCTTGTGTTGTAGTAGTAATAAGAATAACATAGATGTTTTGATATTTTGATTTTAGCTTTTTGGTCTAGGTATGAACAAGGATGTTTTGATGTTTCGATCTGGATATTTTGATTTTAGATTTGGTGTAGGTATGAAGATGGATGTGAAATTTTGTTTTGATTGTTGCTTTTCGTGGTATTAACATGGGTGTTTTGACGTTTCGATTGCAACTTTGGATTGGATATTTTGATGTTGTAAGGAATTTAAGTGCCAAGTTTATTTGAATCGAAATGGTATATTCGTAGGACAATTTAATGTAATAATAAGCAAAGACATCAGACAACGTTAAACATTGTGCGACCATTGACCTAACAGCTGTTACTTACACAAAATGTTCCAATCCCTACTATTATATGTGACCATTGAACATAACAGCAAGATAAAAAAAGGTAAAATATGCATTAGCCGACATAGAACATAGCGCGTAGATGATAGTTCTGTCACCCTGTGCAACAAACAACATAATGACAAGATATTTTGCAAATCCTAAACACAAAATGAACAAGAGGAATATATGACTTCATGTGTCCGTATTATCCGACACTATACGACTGAAGTACATAATATGAAAATAGTCTAAATCTAGTAGGCATTCATCACAAATGGCATACTAAAATAGCATTTCATTCTCACGAACAACCACTCGAAGATCCACCTGCCGATGGCGGTCCATACCTTCCCGGATTAAGGGAGAATCTAACACTTCGGAGAAAAGAGGATAATGTTGGACTTTGAGACATTCCACTCCTATCCGTTGCCCCCGATGGACCCTATGAATGGGCATTTCATCAAAATGAATATTTGGAACAAATATTCACACACGTATGTATATTTCCCACAAATTAATACAAGAGAGTGTTGTTGCCATACCAACTGGACTTGAGACGACTGTGTCGTTGGTGTTGACTTCGGAGCGGGATGAGCATTGAAAGCCACCTAACGAGTACGTTGCAATGGTAAAAATAACATCACATTTATGTCATCCAAAACAAATTAGATCCAAAACAATTCCAATGACATGTTTATGAAAATAAATATTTTATAAAATTTTCAGCCACATGTTAATGAAAATAAATAAGAAAATAAGATAAAAAGTCATGCAAAATGTTGGTTGATTTTACCAAAAGAGCTTGCATGCTCCATTTCGCGCCAATAATGAGCTCCCATTCTCTCATTATAATTTGTCCACAACCCTCTCTAGTCACCCTCATCTACATAGTTTATGAAATTTTCAGCCACATGTTAATGAAAATAAATAAAAAAAACTAGATAAATAGTCATGTAAAATGCTGGCAGATCTTACAGACTGGGCTTGCATGCTCTGTCTCGCGCCAACTATGAGATCCCATTCATTCAGTGTAATCTTTCCACATTGGTTCCTCAACACCTATGTACTCGAAACCCCTAGCTTTTCTCATCACCATCATTCTCATCATCATCGTCTCTATCTTCGTTTGTTTCTGATCGTGCAATACCTTTCCTTTTTTGATCCATTTGTTCGTCACGAGGATCAAATCCACCTGTTAGGTACTCAACTCCTTGGGTTTGAAAACCATCAGTCCTAATCCTGCACATATCATCCATGACCCCTGCATCTTCATCATCCACATTATCACCAGCATCCTCACCGTTTTCCTCCTACTTGACAGGCACGTAAGCCGGACCGCTACTTTCCCCTACTTTCCTACGCTATTCCAGATATTGTACATCCGTTTCTGGGTTCCTTATGGGACACCCATATTGATCGCATACCATCATTGGCAAGCCCTTATCATCGGCATATATAGAAATTACATTTTCCCGTAATAGATTGAACCCCGAAGATTAGCACCATGGCTGCTGATGGAGTTCCAATGTGTGAGCTCTAAAACCCCTGCTCTTTCTCCGCCACGGGCATACATATCTAAGAGAGCACCATATTAAATTCGATCCTTGTTGATATCCAAAAACCAAACAGTCCTACCACCCCTGTAACGACAACATTTGCTATCCCGCTTAGTATACCCACCAACCCACATATATTAGTGTATAAATTGTCCATTACCAGTCAAAACAGCTAGCAATCTGCACACACAATAATATCAAATTTTAGAATGAATCAAACGCTATCGAAATTAGTGATTACTACAAAAAAATACGACAAAAAAGCATAATAAATAATACTCCTTCCATCCCATATCTATCTATCCGTTTTCTTTTTGCACGAAGTTTTAGAAATATTAGTATTATATTGTGATGTAGTAGAAATAAAGGAAAAAAAACTAAACTAACCTTATTAGTATTGTATAATATAAATGTAATGACATTTGTGTAATATATTGTAAATTGGAAGGGTATTTGTAATGTTAGGTAGATAGTAAAGTTACTAAAAAATAAAATGGATACTGTGTTATAGGTTATACCAAAATAGGAAAATAGATAGATTGTTAAGGGATAGAGGGAGTAGAATAAAGTAACCCAACCTAAAAAGACCAAAAAATCTCATATTTTTCAAGAAACTAACGTGTATGTTTTGTATATATGGCCGACCGCATGTGGACCCTCGTGAAACCAAAATCAAACTTAATCCGGTTGTTTTTCGCCCATTTTTATGTGTCCCTATTCACGATTCGATAGAAATTTGCAGAAGTTTACCTAAATAGGAAGGGCTCGACGTATTGACCTCCGCCAAAACAAAATCAGACACGAACAACTTCTATTCATTGTAGGCGGCAGCGGCGGAGCGAGTGGCGGTGGTAGAAGCAGCAATGGCGGGCGACAGACCATTGCAATCGGGATTGTGTGACAGAGCGGCAAGTCGAGGTGCGTCGGGAGTGAAATCATGAGAAGAGTGGCTTGATTTACCCTAGTTTCTAACTACAAATTATACTAAGAGGCAAAATGGTCCACCAGGGGTTATTTAACACCGTCAATGCCTTTTGGAAGGGGGAAGAGTGTGCAACATTTTACAAAATACAAATAGGTTTTTTAGATTTTTAGAATCAGAGGGGGGTTTTTCAACAATTGCGTGAAACAAAGAAGTTTTATAATACTTTACATTTTTTTAGAAGAATTTTTGCAATCAATTCAAGAAGCATTCTTTTATGTCTGAAAGCATTTTTTTTGCTTAATTAAACAAGTTCACAATTTTCCAAATATTATTATGCTTATTTAAAATATTTGTTGACTGAACTCCTAGAGCATTAAAAAACATTTTCTGCCTCCAACATTTTACTGAAAACAATTTTTCGTTCTTAGGGTTCATAAGAAAAAACTGAATTATTATATATTACATTGTTTATCACTGTTGTCGCTGAAATTCGTCAATGACGGCCCAATGGATTAGGCCGGTCAAAATCGATGTGAATTGGGTTCTCCGACCTCTTCAAGAAAGAATCCGGGCTAATCTCGCCGTCAGATATTGAAATCGCAACACCTCCGAACAAAAATATCCGTAGAACAATGGCCCGACGATGGACCCAATATGGTGCGGATCGGATTAATAAAATATTGTAATATTGTAATAGGAATTAAAATTGCTTAGGTCTAAAAAATAGAACAAAAATTTAATCTAATAAGTATGAATAAAATGAAAGCAAAAGAAAGAAAATGGAAGTATTTGGATATTGGCTGGATGAGTGTCTCTTCTTCCTCTCCTCCTAGGTGATGTATATATATCAAATCAAACAACTCTCCATTTTATCCACTCAATTATTTTCCCACAATTTTGCCCATAATTCTTTCATACTTCCTTCTCAACTTTCCATTTTGACTCACTCCCTTATTTTGGTTAGATTGGGACTGTTTGGGCCGGCCTGTCCACTCTTCCGAATTGGGCTGCTAGTCACCTTCAGAGACCCGAAAATATTTGAGAGTAACAATCACTAAATTCTTTTCTCTTCATCATTATAGGTCAGAGGTAAAGGCAAAGCTTGTGCTACGTGTTCGGGTGAAATCTACAATTGAAGCGAAGATAAAAAAAAAAAAAAAAAAAGACCATTTCTTACATAATACATAATTTGATGCACTACAAAAATGTATCTAATCAGGTCATCTCCAACCCATCAACTTCATTTATCAAGTTTTAACTCTAAATATGCAGTTGCTACAGTAATTTTACTCCAACCATAACTCTATTTTTCACTATTATTCTTCAAATATTCAATTTTTCCTATTATTTTAAACAACTTTTTATTTTTATAATTTAAAATAATTTTTTAAAAATTCAAAAAATTAAAAATAAATTTAAAATTTAAAATAAAAAATTTAAAAATTTAAAAAATAAATAAATTAATAAAATAGGATGCAACGCCATTTTTTGGTGTTGCTATTCTAGTGTTGCACTGTAGCAACGCCAAAAAATGGCACAAGATTTGGCGTCAGTCATCCAACCCAGCGCCATTAATGGCGTTTTTAATCGTGCTGAGTTGGAGATGCCCTTAGCTACAATATTTTTAGTATGAAATATTTTGTAGTTAAAACGTGACATTTAGCAACAAAAATAATTTCATCACTAAAAACAAATTATGTATTACAAAATTAATTTCGTCGCTAAATTTTTTTTGCTAGAAAATTCTATCTTCATAGTAAAAAGGTTTTAGCTACAATATTATTTTTCATATCTAAAATCATTTGGCTAAAAAAAATAATAACGTTGCTAAAACTTTAGTTATACATTTTAATTTTGTAGTAAAAAAGTTTTAACTACGAAATCATATTTTTTGTAGCTATATTCCTTTTCTTAACTTTCATTGCAAAAACTTATTTTTTTTTTACGAAAGTCATATTTGTCGCCAAAGACCTTTACTAAGGGGTATAGGCGACGAAATGAGTTTCGTCGCAAAAATATTTTTGCTATGAGTTATTACCTTTTGCTATGAATTTTTCTTGTAGCTAAATTTAAGCATTTTTGTAGTGATGCATTTGAAAATCATTTTAATAACCTTGTTACATTTTCAAAATTGATTATGCTGACTGTTGCCTTGACTGCACAAAAAATGGTGCTAACTGTTTTTGATTAACTGCAGTGAATAAAAACTAATTTGTGGTCCCTCAAGTGCATTTATAGGACTCCAAACACTCATGAATTTGTTTGGGGGGAAATGAAAATTATTTTTCTGAACTGGTTGCTGCTATAATATTAGTTGTGTTGTTTTTATCATTTTGGGAAGGTCACTTATGTTTAGTGGCTATATTTATTTAGTTGTTGTATGTTGGCATTGGTATTCTGTTGCATTGGGAAGCTTCAGCTTTTATTAGTTTAGTTATGCCGGTTAGGTATTCATGCTAGAGTAATTATTATTATTTTTTTATTGAAATAAGGGTAAACTGTTTTTTTAGTCCGTAACTGGACCCTTTATTATTTTAGTTCCGTAAGTGGAGCTTGTCGCAAATTAGTTTTATAAGTGAAAACTTTTCGCTGTTTTAGTCCTCCGGCGCCGGAGACGCCTGTGTGGCTCGCCGGAGGTGACGTGTCCGCCAGGTCAGCGACACCTGACGGACACGTGGATTTTTTATTTTATTTTTTATTTTTTTAATTTTTTGATAACTTATTTTTAATTTATTTTTAATTTCATTTGTATTTTTTTATTTTTTTTATTTAGTCCAATTTTTTTAAAAAAAATGAAAAAAAATAAATAAATCCACGTGTCCGCCGGGTGTCGCTGACCTGGCGGACACGTCACCTCCGGCGAGCTACGCGGACATCTCTGGCGTCGGAGGACTAAAACAACGAAAATTTTCCACTTATGGACTAATTTGTGATAAACTCCACTTATGGGACTAAAATGATAAGGGGTCCACTTACGAGACTAAAAAAAACAGTTTGCACTTGAAATAAATATCCGACATTTTAAGAATATTTCATTTCGAGTTAGTCATTAATATAAATAGGATAAATTTTATTTCTAGTTAATAGCTAAAATTAATAATTCAAATTTTATTTATAATTATTTAGTAAAATGAATGGGGTGTATATTTTTATTTATAATTAATTATTAAAATTAAATTAATTGGATTTACTTTCATAATACAATATAAAAGATTTGCATGTCTAAATAAACAATATTTTTCTTCAATTTACAATTTAAATCTATATACTATAAACATTTTAATACATTATCAAATTTAAATAGAATTTTAAAAGTAACAGCAATATTATTCATATAAAAAATAATAAATTAATATTATAAATTATTACATATGGTCTCAATGTTTTTTAGCAAAAAACAAATAATAAATTAATATTATAAATTATTACATATGGTCTCAATGTTTTTTAGCAAAAAACAAATAATAAATTAATATTATAAATTATTACATATGGTCTCAATGTTTTTTAGCAAAAAACAAATTATAACTTCTATAATAATATGATTAAATTTTTATTTTTACAATTTAGTCATTATTTTGCCGGCAGATAATTTAAAAACTTAACACAATTTAATATTATTTGCCTAAACTTTCAAAATATGGATCTATTAGGACAGAGCACAGAGGCATCAAGAATTGCTCCTTTCAAAAGCCGACTCTGATCTATTATAATTAATTTATTAAACTCCGTGTAATAGTCCAAACTCATCAACTATTGTTAAATAGGGGTTATTGTCGAAAGCATATATCATACATGTTGTCTACGTAGCTACTAAGTGGACGTTTTACAACCGCCTTCACCACCGCCTACAAAGAAGAACTTTACCTACAAATACATATGCAAACTACTTGTACTAGAAATGGAGAATTAAGTTGGTGACAAAATACAGTCTCTCATAGACATCATTATTTAGTGCATACTATATCTATACATCTTCTATATCTATATATCTGTATATATATATATATTATCTTATAGGTTAAACACCACCCACGCATACATACATATATAATCATATCTAGCAATATTATATTATTATTACATAACACGTTATTAGCACGAAGGTTCTTGCCTATTTTATTTTTGGTAAATTTATTTTTAGATTATCTATATTATCTATTTTCTATACTATGGAAAATCTTGCAAAATTTTCTTTTAAACATTTGTCTCTCACCGGTAATAATTTTCTGACTTGGTTCCCGGATATTGAAATGCATCTGATTTCTTTGGGCTTTGTTCATACAATTGCTAGTGAAAATGCGGCTACAAGCCAAGATCGGGCTAAGGCTATTATTTTCATTCGTTACCATCTGGAATTCCTTTACATTCCGAATATTTGACGTTGAAAGATCTATTTGATTTGTGGAATTAATTGAGGGAGAGATTTGGGCACTTGAAAGATATCACTCTCCTGAAAAGCCCAACATGATTGGCTTACATGCAGTTGAAGGATTTTAAAATTGTTACAGAGTACAACTTTGTTATCTATCACATTACATCTCAGTTGAAACTCTGTGGAGAAATTGTTACTAAGAATGATAAATTGGAAAAGACTCTCTCTACCTTCTATGCTTCTAATGTTGTGCTGCAACAACAGTATCGTGAGAAAAACTTTCAAAAGTACTCACAGCTCATAGTATGTCTTTTATTAGCTGAGAAAAATAATGAGTTACTGATGAAAAATCATCATTCTCGGCCAACTAGTTCCAGTCCATTCCCTGAAGCGAACATGACATTTTCCGAATGAGGCCGAAGACATGGTAGAGGCCGTGGACGAGGTCGCGGTCGTGAGAGTCAACGCAGTCAATATACCCCTTACAATCACCGCAATTTTGACATTAATAGGAAGTAGAGTAAACCCCAATATGGGGATATAGCCGAAAAGGCTAAATAGGGAAAGAGACAAATCAGCATTTGTAATCGGTGTGGCATTGAAGGCCATTAGGCCAATACCTGCAGAACAACCAAACACCTAGCCGATCTTTATCAAGCCTCACTACAGAAAAAAAGGAAGAAGGTCGATATTAATCACATTGATAATGATGACGACCCCAATGATGATCTTCTGGATTATGACACAAAACATCTTGATATAGCAGATTTTGTCGTAGATCCAAAAAATCCCCAGTGATAGATATATTATGTCATTTTACATTATGTTTTGTAATATTTAAATTATCGCATATTACCTTTTTTTAAATGCATTTTTTAATACTTACATCTGCCTTTATTAACACTCCGTTTTTTTATATTTGAAGGTTAAATGGATGCCAAAAATGATGCAAATATGTGTTTCATTGACAGTGCAACGACATATACTATATTGAAACACGAAAAATATTTCTCCCATTTGAAAACGGAATGAATGAATGTCAATACAATAACTGGCAGTGCGAAATTAATTGAAGGCTTTAGAGAAGCCATTATATTTCTCTCCGTGGGGACGAAAATTGTGATACAGTATGCACTTTTGGCCACTAAAGCTCGAAGAAATATACTGAGCTTTCATGACATTCGGAAAAATGGTTATCACGTTGAAACTATGAGTGACACCGATAGTGAATTTTTATCGATCACCAATATCATTGATAAAAAGAAATACATCATTGAGAGATACCCTCACTCTCTATTGGTTTATATTATGTCAGATTAGGTGTTGTTGAAACACACCTCACGGTAGATAAAAAGACTACCGATTTTGAAATATGACATGATCGCATTGGGCATCCTGGCAATATAATGATGAGGTGAATAATTGAGAATTTACATGGCCATTCATTAAATGGTCAAAAAGTGTTAAACTCAAATGAGTTAACTTGTGTTGCCTGCACTCAGGGAAAATTGATAACCAGGCCATCGCCAACTAAAGTAGGTATTGAATCACCTACGTTTTTTGAAAGAATACACGGGGATATATGTGGACCAATAGACCCACCATTGTGGGTCATCTAAATATTTTATGGTGCTTATTGATGCATCTACCATATGGTCACATGTCTATTTATTATCTACTATATGGCATTTGCGAGATTACTTGTCCAAATTATTAAATTACGGACACAATTCCCTGATAATCCAATTAAGACCATACGTCTAGATAATGCTGGTGAATATTCATTGAATGCATTTGAAAATTATTGCATGTCAATTGGAATTAATGTAAAGCACCCAGTTGCTCATGTTCATACACAAAATGTCTTGGCAGAATCACTTACTGATGAGGTCTATGTTATCCGTTTCAGCTTGGGGGCATGCAATCTTACATGCAGGAATACTCATAAGAATGTAACCAACAAACTATCATAGCTATTCCCCTATGCAATTAGTATTTGGTCACGAACCAAATATATCTCATCTACGTATTTTTTGGTGTGCTATTTATATTCCTATTCCACCCCTCAAACATACAAAAATGGGTCCTTAACGTAGATTGAGCATTTATGTCGGATATGAATCTCCGTCAATTATAAAATATCTTGAACCTATGACGGCTTATTTATTCACTGTTCTTTGCAGATTGTCATTTTGATGAATCATATTTTTCGACATCAGAAGGAGACAAAAATGAGCCAGAAAAGGATACTAATTGGAAAATCTCATTGAATTTTTGTGATCCTAGTACAAAGCAGTGTGAACTGGAAGCTCAACGTATTATACATTTGAAAAATATTGCAAAAATCAGTTACCGGATGCATTCAGTGACTTGAGTAAAGTCACTCGATCATATATTTAAGCTGCTAATGCTCCGGCTAGAACAATTGTCCCTGATGGACAAATTACAAGTGCTAATGAATCAGCGACACGCTTAAAGCGTGGTAGACCACTCGGTTCCAAAGACAAACATCCTTGAAAGAAAAGAGAAATTAATGATGATCATGAAAATATCACGAATGACATTGATAAACCTCAATCTAATGAGGAAGTCAACCCTGAAATAATTGCTCAAGAAGAGCACGATCATGAAAAATATAATGAGATTATCGAAAACTCAATCAACTATGTTACTTCAAGAAAATATTGGAACCGTAAAGAGGCAATTATTGATAATGCCTTAGTATACAATTTAGCACTTGATATAATGGAAAAATGAGGATCCAAAGCCAAAATCGGTTAATGAATGTTGGCAAAGAAATGAGTGGCCAAAATGGGAAATGCGATTCAAGCAGACCTTGACTCATTAAACAAAAGAGAGGTCTTCGGACAAATTGTTCAAACACTAGATGATATAAAACCAGTTGAATAGAAATGGATGTTTTTATGAAATAGAAATGAGCATAATGAAATTGTGAGATATAAATTTCGTCTTGTAGCTCAAGAATTTTCACAAAGACTTTGATTAAATTTTGATGAAACATGCTCTCCAGTTGTTGATAGAATAACATTTAGATACCGTGTGAATCTAGCAGTGCGAGAAAAGCTCGATATGCGCCTTTTAGATGTAGTTACTGCATATCTTTATTGCTCCTTAGATACTGATATTTATATGAAAGTTCCTAAGAGATTTAATATGCTTGGAACATACAAATTAAACCCAAGGGAATTATATTCCATCAAATTGAAAAAGTCATTGTATGAACTTAAACAATCAAGACGAATATTGTATAACCGTCTCAGTGAATGTTTAATAAATGAAGGTTAAACGAATGATCCAATATTCCCATGTGTCTTTATAAAGAAAAATAGATCAAATTTTGTCATTATTGCAATATATGTTGATGATCTCAATTTAATTGGAACTTCTGAAAAGATCCAAATTGCAGTTGAATATCTAAAGAAAGAATTTGAGATCAAAAATTTTAGAAAGAGAAAATATTGTCTGAGATTACAAGTGGATCATGTTAATAATGAAATATTTATCCATCAATCCACATATACCCAAAAAGTATTAAAACACTTTTATATGGATAAATCTCATTCTCTTAGTACACCAATGGTGGTTAGATCATTTGATCCAAGTAAAGATCCATTTAGGCAAAGAGAAGAAAATGAAGAAATACTTGGACCCGAGGTACCATATCTTAGCGCTATTGACGCATTAATGTACCTTGCAAATTGTACCAAACCAGATATATCTTTTTCAGTAAATCTACTGGCCAGGTTTAGCGCATCCCCCAGAAAACGCCATTAGAATGGTATCAATCACATTTTTCATTATCTTCAGAGGACTCATGAACTTGGTCTATTTTATTCGAGTAAATCTCGAAATGAATTAATTGGTTATGCTGATGTTGGTTATCTGTCTGATCTACATAAAGCAAAATCTCAAACTGACTATTTATTTACTTGTGGTGGAACCGCTATCTCTTGGAAATCCTCTAAACAAACGATAACAACTACTTCTTCAAACCATGCTTAGGTTTTAGCAATTCATGAAGCCAGTCATGAATGCGTTTGGTTGAGGTATATGAATAACCATATTCAGAAAAATTGTGGTTTGATTTCTTATGATATATTACCTCCCACAATATTATTTGAAGATAATGCGGCTTGTATAGCTCAGTTAAAATGGAGATATATTAAAGGCGATCAGACAAAGCATATATCTCCGAATTTTTTTCACTCACGATCTTCAGAAAATTGGTGAAATTAATGTGTAACAAATTCAATCGTCTAAAAATTTTGCAGATCTATTTACGAAGGCGTTACCAACTGCAACATTCACCAAACTGGTGCAAGGAATTGGAATGCATTGGATGAAAGACATCAAATAAAGTCCAAAACAGGAGGAGCGCATTAATACAAAAATGATGTAGTCTTTTCCATTCACTAAGATTTTCTCCCACCGGACTTTTTCTTAGTAAGGTTTTAACGAGACACATCCTCTGTATAAAATATCCAATAAGAAATGTCGAAAATATATATAATATATGTTGTCTACGTAGCTACTAACTAGGTGAATGTTTTACAACCACCTTCACCACCGCCTACAAAAAAGAACATTACCTATAATCTTATAGGTTAAACACCACCCACGCATACATACATATATAATCATATCTAGCAATATTATATTATTATTATTACATAATAGTTATATATCATGTACTCTTCATAATTTTAATTTTACTATTATTTATGTTCTAATTTTAATGTATTGTTTTTATATTTTTTATTTGTTTTACTTTAAAGTATATTTTTAATTTTATAAAAAATTTTTATATATTAATATTAAAATATCTTTATATTTTATTTCAATTATAAATATATCATTACATGTACAATCACTTTATATATTAAGGTAAGTGACAAAAATGTAAAAAATTCTACACACTTCCACTAATTTAGGACCGAATGTGTATTTTTTTTCTTTATTGGATTAATTTTACTATTTTCTATATGATGCATTACTGTACAAAAGCAAACTCATTTTTTTTTAGTTGTAAACTATATTTTACCGTGTTAACTTTAATTTTTGGGTGAATGTCTTTTTAGTGTTAGCCATGGAGAACTATATTTTATTTTTGTCAATTTTATTTAAAACTATTGTTACATAAAAAATAATTATATATTAAAATTCAAATATTCTTAATTTTATTGAAATTACAAATCATATTCATAGACATATATATATAAAGTGCATAGGAGAAAAATATCAAAATTATTTTACACACTTTTATTAATAAATAAAATATTATTATTTTATTATCTATTATAAAAACACAATTTGGTACATTCGTATGGAATGACATAAGTATATCATATGAATATATGTATATATATTTTTGGTAATATTTATCCCAAATCATACCACTAAAATAATCTGAATGAATACACCCTATATGTATACATATATACATTATCTTCACAGTAGCTAAAAAAAATGAAAATTTTTTTATTTAATAATACTCTAAATTCAATTTTAAAATCTTTTTGAAATACTCATTGGAGATAGTTGAATTAAAAGTAATAAAGTTATTAAATTTCAAAACTTTTTAAATTATATTGGTAAATTGGAAGTATGAAGTAAAAAAAAAATTGATTACTCAACTTGAATCTTATAAATTTGTACTCTCTATCGTATCTTTCATAGGGTGTATTTGTTTGGGGTTTAGATTTTGAGTTGGGATTTGAATAGTAAAAATTTTGAATTTGAATTGTTGTATGATGTGATATAAATAAGTGTTGATATGATATTTTGAATGTAAAATTAATTTTTAGTATAATATAAAAAATAAAAAATAGGTGTTTGATTTGATGTTTTTAGAGGAGAATAATGAGATAAATAGTGGATTGGAAATCCAATCCCTCAAACAAACACACCCAGTAGTATAATTTTTAAAAAATTACAACATCTGGATTTATATATGTATTGATATTGCTTTAAATAAACTAGAGTATGCCTTTTTAATTTTTTTTTTAAAAAATTATTGAAATGAAGAACTTTGTACTAGTATAGGTGTTGAATTGTTTATTTCTGAAAAAATGATAAAATTATTTGACTATATTGTTGATTAAAAAATATTAGAAAAAATAAAGATATTAATATTATTATTGACAATTTTATATATTAGAAGGTCAAATAATTATTTTATTTAATTAGTTGTATTTTATAGTCAAACGAGAAAATTATTACTCCACATGTATATATCTAAAATTGTTAATAAGCCGAGCGCAATAGAATTTGAAGTGTTAGTGTTTGTACGTTAAGCATTCGAATTGTTCGTATTATTTGAGCTTACTTCGTTAAAAAATTTTATTGTTCAAATTCGTGTTGGTGTTTAGTTTGAATATATTCATTTGAACTAGTTTAAATAGATATGATATTTTATTATTTTTGAAAATTTCATATATTTAATATTTTATTTATTTCTTGTTTTAATTCATATTATATAATAGTACTTTATTTATATATATAATATTCATTTATTTTTTTAATTAATAATTTAACATATTTATTAGAGAAAAAATTATTTTTGGGCCAAATATAACCAAAATTAATAAATTTTGGGTCATAATATAAAATTTTTAGCAATTTTGGTTCCAATATAATCAAAACTCATCATTTTTTGTCCCAATATAACCAAAACTAATCATCTTGGTCATAATATAAAATTTTTATCAATTTTAGTCTCAATATAATCAAAACTCATCATTTTTTGTCCCAAATATAATCAAATTTTATCTTTTTTGTCTCACTGTCAACAAACCAATGGAAAATGCTGACGTGGTGGACTTGCAAGATTGTGCAATTTCTTCAAATATAAATATAAGGTTTGATTTCTTTTTACATCAGAATTTTTCACCGGTTTGTTGACGGTGAGACCAAAAAAGATAAGATTTGATTATATTGGGACAAAAAATGATGAGTTTTTGTTATATTGAGACTAAAATTGATAAAAAAAATTTATATTTGGACAAAAAATTATGAGTTTTGGTTATATTGGGACAAAAAATGATAAGTTTTGGTTATATTGGAACCAAAATTGATAAAATTTTTATATTATGATCAAAATTGATGAATTTTGATTATATTGAAACTACAAGTGATTTTTCTCCTATTTATTAGGCAAACATTCAAGAACATAGCCCGGACTTGTTTGTTAAGAAGACAAATCTATTTATGTTCGACTCAGTTTGTTTATATTCGCAAATAAATTTAAATTAAATTGAATTGATCCAAGCTCACTCGTTTGTTAAGAAGACAAATTTATTTATGTTCGACTCAGTTTGTTTATATTCGTGAATAAGTTTAAATTAAATTGAATTGATCCACGCTCATATACAAATTAATTTGTTCAACACTCTTCTCTCTATATATTTATATAGAGGACTGTCATTTTTTTATTAATTCCAAGTCCATTAAATTCATATACGGTCCAATCGCCAACAATATAAATTGCCAGGTCAGATTGCTTGCTGCTGGCGCTGCTACACTTAATTATCTGGAAACACAAGAGTTCCCATTGGGCTGCAATTTTGTTAAATAAATATTCAATGAATTCTGCAGTTATTATTATTTTTATTTATTTGTTTTTCTTAATGCAGTGAGAATTTGTAATTATTATTCTTCGAGTACGCTAGACAAACTATATATAATAAACAAAATTTGAATGCGAGTTCGAACCCATGATTTTAATAACGAGTATTGGAATATAAAATTGAAATTCTCTATTTTAATATAAAAATATATATCTAATAAGAATTCTATAAATTTTCTAAATGATGAAGAATCCTACAATTTTTTTAAATAAGACAACGGCTATAAATATAATATTTATTTTCTAAATATATTTTAACGCCCCCTCTTCAAACTCAAGGTATGGTTGAACAAACTTGAGTTTTCCAAAAATAATCGAATGTGATGTAATCGAGATCTTCCACGAACAAACTTGAATTTGTCAAAATTGACCGAAAGTGATGTATCCAGGATAATCCACTGGATCAGAGTAGGAAACAAAACTCTTAACACCGTTAGAGTTGGAAACAAGACTTGCTCACTCACAATGGAACTAAAGTTGAAAGTAGGACTCGCTCGCTCGTAACGGAGTTAGAGTTGAAAATAGAATTCGCTCGCTCTCAATAGAATTTGATTTGAAAATAAATATCTAAACGGAGTTGGAGTCGAAAGTAGAGACGGAGACAGTATGGAGATTACAGCACGGTCATGGATAAAAGCAGATACCATAAAATATAAAAAATATATACGGGATATAACAGCTATGGATGTACCTAGAGAGAATATAGCTCTGATACCATGTTGGAATATAAAATTGAAATTCTTTATTTCAATATAAAAATATGTACATAATTATAGTGATATGAAAATCTTCTAAATAAAATAAGATATTATAAATCTTCTAAATAATATAAAAATCTATAAATCTTCTAAATAATGTAAGAATCCTACAAATTTCTTAAACAAGACAATTACCATAAATATAATATTTATTTTTTAAATATTTTAACAACAAGTTCATCCCCAAACCATCATATTATCACATTATTGTTATTATTATTATTATTATTATTTGTTAAGATGAGGTGTAATGGCGCAGCCTTACGTGTCAACTAATACAATTAAAATTGACACTGGATCCTTAGAGCAATGACAATAGCCCTTCAAGGGTATCCCTCATAAATCTGATGTGTCAAATGGGACGGCCACAGTTGATGAATAAAAAAGTAAATTTGTGTACAATAGCTTTTTATTTCCCTTTTATTTTATTTTTTTAATTAAAAAGTCTAGTGTTTCTTTTTTTAATGGAATACGAATAGAAACTCACATTCTCCTTCATCTTTGCAAATATCAGTGCAATTCTTCTTCGTGAACACTCTCGCGCGGGCTGTCGTCATTCCACGCTAGAAGCTCGTCTCGGTGGTTAACTTGGAAAGGTAAAAGAAAGTCCTTATCGTATTCTTTTTTCCTGTTGCGGTAAGATGGTTTGTTTGATTTTTGGTTTGTATGAGTTTTGATTTCCACTACCGGGTGAATCTCGATTTTTAGATTTCATTTCCGTAGAAATTTGTGGTGACTTGTTTTCGATGTTGATTTCTCTTTAGTCTTGGTTGAATAATATCACATGTTTTGAATTTTCGATATATTTTGGCTTTGTTTTCAAAATTTAAGAGCAACATTCCTATGAAATTCTGGGTACTCGATTTTGTGTTGGGATGCAATTGCTAGGTCGGGATACTTGTTAGTACAAACCGTGTGAAAGTTGAAATCTTTGGAAATATAATACTATGTGCAATTGAAAATTGATTATGTGTTTATCAGTTCTAAGAGAAATGATTATTCTGATTTATAATGTTAAAATTCTAAAATCCCTGATTTATAATGTTTGGAAGAATGATTTTTGGAACTTGCTACTATAAAATGCAAGTAATTTAAAGATTGTTAAATTTTAGCGAGTATGCCACTTTTGTTGTGCAGTTGTTTGAGTTTCTTATTAGACATGTTTATACAAAGTTTAACTACTCTTATTCCATACTATTCAGTTAAAATGGATGGTCGTGATGGAGATAAAGTGGATGATGTGGAAGATTTAGCGGATTTGTCTCAAACAACTAAGAAGTCCCGGACAATGCCAAATAGCTCATGAGGTCCTTGTATTGACAACAGTCTGAATTTGCCTCAAATTCAAAATTCATTCCCGAACCAATACAACACGAACTTTGGTGCTCCTTTCAACCCAATGCAATACTATCAACCCCGAGGTGATCTCATGTTTTACACTAATATGTGGAGTTTTATACCATCTGGGGGTTCACCTCAAGTTCCATATCACGAGACACAGGCATCACAAGCCAACACATCTCCCTTGATTTTGAAACGTCCACCATTACAACGTCAAGTTGTTTCCCAAAGCATCCCCGGTGTAAGGTCTACTGAAACAAACCAGCGTGCAAATAAGAACTGGAGCATTGAAGAGGATGTTGAGTTGTCCACTGCCTAGTGTAATATAACGACGGATGCACGAGTTGGTGTCGGACAAAAAAAAGAAAGGTTATGGGAGCGAGTATGCGAGAATTTTATCGTTCTTATGCAAGAGAACCATGGAGTTATAAGATCAGAGAATAAAAGAACACCGGGAGGTTGTGAGAATCGCTGGACGGAAATTCGAAACCAATGTATAAAATGGTCCGCCGTACGATTTCAGGCGGAGCCAAATTATAGGAGCGGATGGAGCCCAACAAATTTCGTAAGTATATTATCAACTGCCTTTAAATGCATACTTTTTTTTAGTTGTTTTTAATCTACGTATAATAATGCTTTTACAGGAACATTATTGTCACGTAGCATATAAGGACAGACACAATTTGAGCTTCAAATGTGAGGCATGTTGGCAAGTACTGAAAGATCAACCCAAGTGGCTAGACCTTGTTGGTAGAAAGAAAAAAAAAGACCAATGAAAGGTCTAGCACTTCTAGGAAAGCTGCAATAGATAAGCAAAATGAGACTCAAAGATCTGTTGAGGTCCTGTCCCCAGTCTCTCCTATTGACGGTGGTGTGGGGGAGATACCTATAAATACAAATTCGTCAACAAAAGTCCCTACTCAGCCAGAATTAGAAGGCCCGGCTGCAATTGATTTGGAGCGCCCAATTGGAGTTAAAAAGGCGAAGGCTAGCAACAAACCAAATAATCAACGACAACGAAGGATAAAGAATTATGAAGAGTCTCAAGCATCGGTTGCTCAAACAATTACTGCCAATTTGATGAAACTTCAATCTGCAATTAATGAAAGATGGTCAAGAATTGAGGAGTTCGATCGAAAAACTCAATTGCAACTCGATGAGGAATATGAGGTGGTCTCTGAAAGATCTAAAAAGAAGGTGGTTTCAGATTTTGAGTGTTCTTTTTTTTTTTTTTTTTTGATCTTGTGTTATGTCAATCCTGTTTACTTCTATTTTCAGGATTCAATAGACACAAGGAAAGAATATGCAAATATAGTGAAAGAGCTTGAAAACATTGGCGACAGGCTGATGGGTTCAATAACAAGACTGGAAGAATTGGATGAGGAAAACATACGCACCGAGTACCAGGGGTACTACACACGGGGTTATAATAGTATGTATATTTTTCTTTTTCAATTACAATATTATGAGATTTTGTTTTCTGATCTTGTCCAATTGTAGGGTTGAAATCAATTCTTGAATCGATTGACGAGACACTTTTGGGAAGTTTCCCCAAGACAAATTCAAGTAGCGAAAATAGATATTGTTTCTTCATAAAGCCGTCCACAGTTCGTGAAATAGTGTTACATGGAAGATACATAAGTGATCCCAATCCAACACAAACCATACAAACTAACTACTACATGCAACTAACGAAATAAAATACAAAAAAATATCAGTGCAGTAATAACTAAATTAGCCAACATTAGAAGATGTAGCGTTTAAATATCCTCCATTTGTCTTTTCTCCTCGTGGCCTGAACATGTACATCGACATGTAGTACCCACACGTGGATGTTGCGAGCTTGCAGTTGAATCATCAGTGTAGAAAGATCTCTCTTTCTTCATTTCAAACTCTCGGTACGATTGTTCATTTAGATCATCCTCCCAACACAACCATTTATCATAGGGATTACATCTATAGTATAACCTACCTGGATTTTTGAAACTCCTAGAAACTCTTAGCACACCGTACTTCCCGCAAGAACATTTTCCGCCCATTTCCCACAAAACTCCTTATAAATTTCACAACTTTGCAAAACTGCACAACCATAAAAACATCACAACTATAACATTACGAGCATCCCATCCATTGGGTTTTATATCAAATGCCAACAAAGTATCTTCGGAAAGATTCGCATAAATGAACAATAACAACATTAATGGTAGTCTAAAGCTTTCGCCATTGTTCTAAAGAAGTAGTATGTGATGTTAATCCATAACATCTAGACTAAAACCAGTCAAAATTTCAGTTCCATTGATAACATCTAATTCAAATTTGGACAAAAAATAGTTGAAGAAAAACTTAAAATCGAATGACTTCCCCACTGATATTCTACATATATCGATCAAATGTTTCTCCAAATTCATATTCAAATTTCTCAACATTAAACAATAAACCACAACAACCACAACGAGTTGCAACATCCATAAATAAAAAACTAGTCTTTTGTCTCAAAACAATCTTTCCTCATCTCTGAATACCAAACAGATATACACACAACACTACATACTTAGAAATAATTACCAAAAAACTTCATAGAAACTTCGCGAGTTGGACAATTAGATGGTTCCAAAAGCAGATTGCACAATCACCCAAAATATATACGTTTAACTCCCCCTTCGCAGCAACAAAGCCCTAAATTTTGCTAAGATCTTCATTTTTCAAATCAAATGCTACCAAAATTGCTTTTTAGGATGACAGATTCAGAAAACTCACCAAAAGGAACAGCGGGTTCAAAATGGACAACTTTTTTTTTTGTTCGGGCCTCTCGATGAGGTTGATGGGAGAGTACCTACACCAAAAAACGCTCGCCTTCGATGGACGGAGAGGA
The DNA here is from genome assembly GCF_009805555.1 of Andrographis paniculata. Lineage (NCBI taxonomy): Eukaryota > Viridiplantae > Streptophyta > Magnoliopsida > Lamiales > Acanthaceae > Andrographis > Andrographis paniculata. The sequence continues at coordinate 1,701,377 of NW_026137583.1, read as the reverse complement.
GAAAAATGATGGAGAAAAACACTATGTAGAAAGAGAAATGAAGAAAGAACAGTGAAGAGAAGAATAAAATTGAGGTTATCTGTCCGTCGCCTGCACCAGGCACAAGTCAGGTTTTGATAAAAAGTTAGTATGGAAATGCATTGCATTCTGTGCCCTTATTTTCGATTTAAAAATAGAAGGCCTCTGACTAATAAAAAATAACATCTCAAATAGAGCTATTGTTAATGCTCTAACTCCTCTCTCCATGCAAACTGATATATATATATATGTATATATATCATGTTGGAAATTTTGGCCGTTCGAAGCCTAACCCGAAAAGTTCCTCGATAAATAATTAGTTGGCCCACTCCGTAGCCCAACCCACCGGATAGGTCAAAACCCTTTAACCCAAATCCACCTTACCCTAATCAATATTAGTTAGGTTGTTGATTTTGTTATAACCGTAAGTGAGTTGGTTAGGGTGAGTTAGTTATGATAGATATAAAATAGTGGATTTAGGGGTGAATTAAATTGTGTGGGAAACCAAGAGAGTGAGGGAGAGTAAAAGAGAGAGAACCCCCAATGGAGTTCTAGTGAGAAACCGTCGAGCAATTCCGGTGAGTTTCCGGTGAGGTTCGGGATCCTTTTCTTGTGCCGATTTTGGTGGGCGTCGAGGCTTGGCATGACGAGCCGACCTCCAACCTTGAGGCGTGATTACCTCGGGCCACTTTGCACCATGGACTGAGCCGATATCCGCCATCCCTTCCCGCCGGTGAAAGATCGGAGGAAAGATCGGTTGAAAGAAGGATCGTCGGAGCGGTTCGGAGGAGTTCCAATTGCCGCTGCTGCTGGTTGGATAAGATGACCGGAGCTGCTGGCTGATTCGTCAGAGGAGAGCCGCTGGCCGGAGCTGCAGTTCGGCGTTGTTGTTTGGGGCTGTCTACTGCCGGAGTGCTGTTGCCGGAAGTCGCACGGTCAGAAACTATTAGTCGTCCATCGTTGTCGATCTGTTTGCGCCGGTTTGGAAATCAATCGCAGAAAGGAATGAACAGGGAGTTTTTCTTTTTCTTTAATTCATTCCTAGGTCCTGTTTGTTTGGTTATTTGATTTCCCAATCCAATATCGAATTATGCCTAGTGTGTAATTTCAATTTTGATTTAGTTTTAGATTAATTTTGGGTTTATTTGATGTAATTTGCTTCCGCTAATTCATATTCGAATTTTTGTATATGAGGTTTGTTCGATAAATCCAAAGGATCCGGGAATAAATTCACAACAGTGGTATCAGAGCCCGACAACCGATTCCGAAATTGAAAGAATTATTTGGTTCGAGTTTGGTAAGACTCGAATCGTGGTAAAAGGCTAAACCCTCAACTCTCTAATTTTGGTATATATTAATCTTGGTGAATCTTGATGAAATTGTTGTTAGATAATATGTTGAATTTCTTTGTGTTGGTTGGGTATGCATTTTTTAGTGTTTGATTGGCTATATTTTTTCTTGGTGATTAGATTGGTATATAATCTTGGAATTGTTATTTCATTGTATTTTTTCCTTGGTAATATTTCTTGGGAAATTTTTTGTTCCTTGATTATATTTTTGTTGTGTTTTTTGGGTTATGTTGATAGCCTTGTGAATTTTTTGTGCTAGCCAAATTATTGTAGTAGATGCATGTTTAATCTTCTTTGTGTGTGTTAGATATGCATGATTTAGTTTTTCTTTGTAAGATAGAATATTGTATGTTAGTTGTTAATCGGAAAATGCCTAAAAAGAATGAATAATCGGAGGATAATCAAGAATAGTTAGGTTTGTAGCATTATGTGATTGCTCGGTGAAATGCATAATTCTTGATTTGTATGCTATATGATTAGTTGTTATATCATGTTTTGATTGATTGCTTTGTGGTTGTGCACCCGGGGTTTTCTAAGCGGTAGTGTTCGATCGAACTAGGTGCTTAGTGTTCTGCTTTCCGTTTAGTCGCTAAGTGTTCTTCTAGGGTTAGCTTTGTTCCTAGTTGTTGCGTGTTCCTCTAGGTTTCGTCCTAGTTGCTTAGTTCTTCTAGGTTTCCTCCTAGTTTGCTTAGTGTTCTTCTAGGTAGGATGTCTGAGTGGTTGTGTCTTCAGAGAGCTGAGTGGTAGTGGTCGATCGATCCAGGTTCTTAGGTTGTGCTTAGCTCGTAGATGTGTGTATTAGAGCTGTAGTGCCTAAGGTTTTCTTTGTGTCTAGAGCTTACTGTGTTCTCTAGTAGATGTCAAATAAAGTGGAGTTGCTATTATGTGTTTCTATATTTTTTTTTTTTGTATTCGGCATGTGATAATTTTCCTTTGTGTATATGCATGTATGTTCCTCGATTGTGTAGTTTTTTGTATGAACTATTTGCTAGGTTGCTATGTGATCTATCTAGATACATGTTAGGATCTATGTGTTCTATGTGTGGTATATTTTGTCTGTATTAACGTTTGTTCGTAAATGCAGCGAGGGACAAAAGGCTATGATGAATTCCATTGGTGCTAGGTAAGTCTATATCTAGTAAATACGTATTTGGGATTTGGTTAAATCACGACCTAAATAGGTGGAGATTGTTGGGAATTTTGGTTGTTCGAGGCCTAACCCGACAAGTCCTCGATAAATAATTAGTTAGCCAACTCCGTAGCCCGACCCACCGGATCGGTCCAAACCCTTTAACCCAAATCCATTTACCCAAATCCACCTTACCCTAATCAATATTAGTTAGGTTGTTGATTTTGTTATAACCGTAAGTGAGTTGGTTATGGTGAGTTAGTTGTTATAGATATAAAATAGTGGGTTTAGGGGTGAATTAAATTGTGTGGGAAACCAAGAGAGTGAGGGAGAGTAAAAGAGAGAGAACCCCCAACGGAGTTCCAGTGAGAAACTGTCGAACAATTCCAGTGAGTTTCCGGTGAGGTTCGGGATCCTTTTCTTGTGCCGATTTCGGTGGGCGTCGAGGCTTGGCGTGACGAGCCGACCTCCAACCTTGAGGCGTGATTACCTCGGGCCACTTTGCACCATGGACTGAGTAGATATCCGCCATCCCTTCCCGCCGGTGAAAGATCGGAGGAAAGATCGGTTGAAAGAAGGATCGTCGGAGCGGTTCGGAGGAGTTCCAATTGCCGCTGCTGTCGGTTGGATGAGATGACTGGAGCTGCTGGCTGATTCGTCGGAGGAGAGCCGCTGGCCGGAGCTGCAGTTCGGCGTTGTTGTTTGGGGCTGTCTACTACCGGAGTGCTGTTGCCGGAAGTCGCACGGTCAGAAACTATTAGTCGTCCGGCGTCGTCGATCTGTTTGCGCCAGTTTGGAAATCAATCGCAGAAATGAATGAAGAGGGAGTTTTTCTTTTTCTTTAATTCATTCATAGGTCCTGTTTGTTTGGTTATTTGATTTCCCAATTCCAATATCGAATTATGCCTAGTGTGTAATTTCAATTTCGATTCAGTTTTAGATTAATTTTGGGTTTATTTGATTTAATTTGCTTCCGCTAATTCATATTCGAATTTTTGTATATGAGGTTTGTTCGATAAATCCAAAGGATCCGGGAATAAATTGACAACATATCCAATGTTTATATGCGATATATAAATATACTTTCTCCGTTCGAAAATATACCTTTCAAATTTTATAGTATATTAAAAAATAATAGTATGTTATTGGTAACGTGTAAGAAATTTTGATACTTTTGTCATTTGATTTTATATATAAAGTAATTGCATATGTAATTATATTTTTGTAATTTAAAGAAAAATTTAAGGTATTTTAATATTAATGTATGATTACTTTTATTAAAATAGAAAATATATATTTTTTCATGGACAAATAAAAATAGTAAAAATAATAATTAAGTTAAAAAAGAAGAAGTATACATACATTATGTGTATTTATATTCATATATATATATATATACAATGTATATTAGAGGAGCTAGCAATGGCTGGGTTGGACTGTAGGGGACTAGAGATCGCATACTATTATAAATTTTGTAATTTGAAAATGTGAATTATTTTTTTAAGACAATTAGAAAAACATTAAATTTTTTAAAAAATTAAAAATAATTGATGAGACGTTATCTCCAATTTTAGAAAAAAAAAGTTAATAAGATGTAATGTTTTCATTTATAATTATATTTTTTTTTAGTTAAAAAATTAATAAATGTAGTACTATAAGTTTTCATGTCTCATATTTATGTATAATATTTTCTATGTCTGACATATAAAGTATTATTTTTGTCAATTACACGTACTTTATTTATTTTTCGTTTTTTTGAAAAATAATTATACAATTTAATTTTATTTTAAATTTTATAATTTATAATTTTTTTAATTTTAATTAAATTATTTAATTATTTTACTTTTAATTTACAATTATATTTTTATACAATAATTATTTTTTAAATATAGTTTTAGTTATTTATTAATTATATTTTTTTATAATTTTTTGTGAACAATTTTACTGGATTGGAAAGAGTATATAGCACGTGCCTCGTTGACATGATCTATAAAATTTATCTTTTTTACAAGCTTTTGATTTCTATTATTATTAATTTTTTAATATAAGTAATGGCTCCTTCATTATTAACTAATGTCTTTATGAAATTCATTTGATTCTATTTTTTTTTAAAAAAAAAATATTAAATTGTTTATTTGCACAAATATGTTTTTATTTTATTTTTTAAAAATTATATTAAATATGTAATTTTAATTTAAATCATTATTTTTGGAAAATAAAATAAGATATTAGAATTTGAATTTCTTGGGCTAATAAGCTTAAAAAAAAAAAAACATATTTAATTTTGAATTAAAAAAGCATCAACGGAGCATCTACACTCATTTATACTACTACCATTGACCAAAAGTCTACCAGACTAGCATTTGAGAATCTAAAATTAGGCACTGTCAATGGAAGAATCCCAAAACTAAGGCTCCGAAATAAATATGTTCAAGAAGCGAACCAAGAAAGCCTTTAAGTGGAAATCTTTTATTCTCGTATCCTCTTTGCTCTCTCTTTCATCCGATCAAACAAATTCATTTATAGTCACGTAAGAATGACCTAGTGGTACGGAGGTGGACTTATAACCATGAGGTCATGGGTTTAAACCTCTGACGCCTGCAGGTCACCTGCCACACATGGTTCATCTAGTGTGACTTACCTGTCGGGCTTAATTTACAGAGTATTAGGTAGCGGCTGTGAATTCCCACATCATCGAAAAAAAAAAATAAAACAAACTCATTTATAAAAAAAATAATTGTTAATAGCTCAGAGTGCCTCTCGGTCTTTCTTAGTAATACAATCTTTCTCTTTCTTTATAGGACCTGTTCACGTTGCCTCCAGTTGTCGTCTACCTCGAGGCTGCAAGCTTTTTATTCATATCGATATTAGATTAATTGATTTATTTATTTTTTTTCCATAGGATAATTTTTACAAAATTATCACATATCAATCACACATTTATCTTATGCAAACGAAAATTTTTTTAGGTTTTTTAATCTTTTTAATATTTATACTCATTGTATTTTTTTATTTTGACTGAAATGCTTAGACAGTTGATTCTAGATAAAATTTAATATTTGTTGTGGATAAAAAATTGTGTTATTTTTAATAAACACAAAATTTGTACAAGTTATATTTGATTTGGATTAAAAGCGGGTCTTATTCTCTAAATGAGTCATTTGATTCTTCTTCTGGGTCGATTTGTTTTCCAACTTGGTTTTCGATGGCTTCTTTGGTCCGAAGAGATTTGTTCTTCGGTTTGATTTTGCTGGACTTTGGAGGGCTTTGGTCTTCGTGCAGGCGATTTGATCATCGGCTTTAAATTTCATGTCCTATTTGGACGATCCGAGACTTTGATCTTTGGTTTGGCTTTGCCAACTTTAGAGGACTTTGATCTCCGTGTGGGTGATTTGATCATCGGCTTTGAATTTGACTTCTTTAGACGATCTGAGCCTTTGATCTTTGCTTTGGCTTTGCCGCTTTTGGAGAACTTTGGTCTCCCTGTGGGCTATTTGATCATCGGCTTTGGATTTGATGTCTTCTTTGGATGATCCGCGGCTTTGATCTTTGATTTGGCTTTATCGCCTTTTGGAGGGCTTTAGTCTCCGTGTGGACGATTTGATGATCGGCTTTGGATTTGATGTCTTCTTTGGACGATCCGTGGCTTTGATCTTTGGTTTGTTTTTTCCGCCTTTTGGAGAGCTTCGGTCTCCGTGTAGGCGATTTGATCGTCGGCTTTGGATTTGATGTCTTCTTTAGACGATCCGCGACTTTGATTTTTGGTTTGCTCTTTCCGCCTTTTGGAGAGCTTCGCTCTCTGTGCGGGCGATTTGATCCTCAACTTTGGATTTGATGTTTTCTTTAGACGATTCGCGGCTTTGATGTTTGAGGAGGTGGACTTGGTGCTCCATAACACTTTTGGCGGTGTGTCTTTTTGACTTTTGGATCGAAGAGGGCCTAGTTGATGGTTTCGAAGAAGAACGCGACGAACACCTTTAAGTTTTGGGATGAACTTAGGAGGCTCTTCCTTGGCTTTGACGAATTGTTTAACGGCTTTGGGAGTTTTGGTCTTTCCTCCGGCTCGAACATACGACGAAGAACGTTAGCTCCATCGATTCGTCAATCAATATTGGATCATTTTTCCAAATCAGTGACTTTCGACGAAGAACGCTTTGAAGGAAACAAAGAATATGAAGTACAATACAGAGAGAGTCTAGAGACTTACCCTTTTGTTTGAATCCTCGATGTAACTTCAGTGTGTCAAATGAAGTGGCCATGGATCCTATTTATAGAGGAGGGGTGACCTCGGTTTCCTTTTTGAATGATGCCATGTGGCTTGTCCTGATTGGCTAACAGGAAGATTTTATAATCTTTCATTTTCTATCAGATGTCGTTTTTCATTCTTGACGGATTTGATTGTGCACATTCCTTTTTCGCCAAGATCTTTATATCATTGCATTTTTTCGGAAGATATTTATTTATATACTTCCTTTATTGAAAAGATTAATTTATTTTGTTGCCAAAATTATTATGGTTCTATTTATGCACGTAATATTTGTACGATATCTTCCATTTTAAGCAGATTTATGCATTAATGGTTGATATTTATTGTACAAAAATTAACATATGTGCATAATTACATACCATATATTTATTTTATTAGAATTTTATTTTCTTCCAAAATACATGATATTTAATTAAATTTAGACAAATATTTTTAGTGTCTACATCTGTGATAGGAAATTCCTCTAACCAATGAAGAAATTGATGATCTCAAAAGAACAGATTCCTCATATAGGTATGGAATTTGATAATGAAAATTTAGCTGGAGAGTTTTATTCTGCATATGTTAAAAATATTGGATTTGTTGTTAGAAAAAAGCACATTTTATAAAAAAATGGCAAACTTGTTGATATAATATTTTGTTACTATGTTGAAGGTAAACAATAATCCGATAAGCGATATGTTTATGTGAAACAATCATGTGCCGAAAATAGATTTGGGTCTTTGGCAAAAATAAAAATACCTTCGAATAAGAATGAAAATTGTGATGTTGTAAAATTTATTTCATAGAAAAATCATTATTTATCTAGTGCATATGAAACTTACTTATTTAGATCATACAATAAAATAAATGAAACTCGTACTATTCAAATTGAAATAGCAGAAATTTTAGATATTCCACCAAAAGCTTCTCATGATTATATGATCAAGCAAGTGGTCGTGATAATTAAAAATTTACTTCCCAAAATTATCGATACTATTTGCATTTAAAAAGACCTAAGGATATAAAAATTGGAGATTGAGGGGGAGTACTTGAATATTTACAAGAAAATCATGTAAGAGATCTGAATTTTTTCACTGAATTAAGTTGATGACAATGATTCAATTATTAATATATTTTGGAGAAGTGAAATAATAAAAAATGATTATGTTGTATTTGGAAATTTGATATCTTTCTATACAACTTATGAGAAGAATTCTCAAAATCTCCATCTTGCATTGTTTGTCGGTGTAAATCACCACAAAGAAACTGATATTTTTAGTTGCGTACTTTTATATGATAAAATTACTGCAACATTGGAACGACTATTCGATGTATTTTCTTGTAGCATGTTAAGTAAGAAACCATTAACTATTTGACTGACGAAGATGCACCAAAAGGTACGTTAATTACAAGAATAGCTTACGTCAATTCTTTAAATAAATTTAATTTATAATCGACATTATGAAGACTTGAAAGCTAATTTTAGAGAAATAAAAGTAATTATGTATTATTTTTTCCTACCTAATTTTTAAAACATCCAACGAGTATTTATACTTCTAAAGTATTTAAATTGTTTCAAAAAAACAAAAAAAAATAGACTAGAGGAAGCTCTAGAGAACAAAAAAAACAAAAAACTCATTCACCTAAGTTTCAAATCTTAAATTTGATGAAATGTTTTGAATAAAAAATTAATTTTAGTGAAATATAAAAAGTAAAAAAATAAATATTTTATTTAATTTTTTGGGAACAAAAAATTTGTAAATAATTGAAACAAAATATAACATCCATACAAAGACACCCTTAAATGCATCACTTGAAATATTGAAAAATTTAGAGAGTATTGTGATGATTATGATACTAAAAGTACTCCCAAAGCCAATGAAGAGTTTTTAAGGCGTATAAGGGCCAGACTATGGCAAAGAAATGACCGTTTTGCAAGAGTTGGCTCCCAAGGGAGCAGTGCTGAAATTGTCTTATGGAAGTCTAATTCTTCGGCTTCTTCGAGTACTCTAACATCCACATAATTTCTTTTATGAGATGAAGATTAAAGTTTAACAAGAAATACTTTGACATGTGCAAGCTGAACATTGATGAAAAAAATATTGATATATGTAATATGTACATTGTTAAGTTTCCAAAAGTTGTGTAATTTACTTTATTTGTCCATTAATCTTCAAAATCTTCATACAAATGTATTTTTATAATTTTTCATGTGGCATTATCTTTAATGTTGTATGGTATATTATCTATGAGTACATTGATTGTTGGATCCCACGTCCGAAATTATCTAATAACTATTTGCATTCTTGATCTTATAGATTGTGTATATTTTGTACTTATCTACATAGATAATGAAATTTCATTTTCACAAAGTTATAACTATTACGTTTATTTAATCAAATCTCAATAAAAATTCATACACATCTTTAATTTTTTATTGTTCAAAATTAGGACTGTTGTGTTATCTAAAATTATTTATGTTTCAGATGTAACAAAATACTAGAATAATCTTGCAAAGGTTTGTGTTGGACAAAGTTTCAGACATTAGACTTTTATTCCCACTTCTTGCGTGATCCTCTCCAAAAAGTTGTAGGTATTGCTAGTCCATCAATGTCTTTCTTTCCACCATTGTCAAGGGCATGTATACAAGTGAATAAAACGATATACTATGGGTTATAGACGGGGATGATGTAAACGCTAATGACAGCAATATGAACTCTGATTATACCACACCCCCTTAAGAGTTTATGTAATTTTCATAAGTAAGAACTGTAAAATAGTCTTGTGCATTTTGAACATTTGATATCATAGTTGGATTTATATTTCAATGATACATTTGGATATCTCATAAACTTATAGCTGCTAGTTGATGTTGCCAATATATTTTTGTCCGATAGCAATTTATTGTATAGTGTGCAATTAGTTTAAATTTATAGTTTGTAATTCACAAGGGACTTTAATATATTTTATCGGTACGTGATTTATGGATAAAGTCGTATGACGGCTATATTGGTGAAGTAGGTGTGCAATTATATATTAATATTATTAAGTTGTTTTTTTTAAAAAAAATTGTGTAAGTTTATTTTGGTTTTAATATTCTACAAATTTTGTATATTCTTAATATTTTTATAATAATAAAAAAATTCACTATGAGTGAAGACATGGTAATTTGAAATTTTGGCTTGAAAAAACTTCCACATTTCAATGCAGAATTTGATGTTGCATTTTAATATAAATGGTCTAGGAAAGCCGAGACCATTCATATAGTTTCGAGATTTCAAATATTATTTGGATTGGATATTTACTCCACCGTTATGTTCGAAGCTTCCCGGAGCGTTTGAGATTATTTTGAATGGTCTAAAAATATCTAAGGTTGTTTAAGATAGGCTCAAATCATCCGAGCTCATCTTACTGACAACAAAATTTATTATTTGGAAATGTATCTAATGGTGAGTCTAAATTATTAAAATATTGACTCAAATTTAGTTTATTTTCCAAAGTATTTTTTCCAACCTAATGACTAATTGTGTAGTATAACAAATATTATACTTGTTTTTTATTTTTATTTTATGAATTGAATATTAGTTTTAGTTAGAAAGCAATAAATAATGACATAAAATATGGTAATCCAATTTGATCACAATCGGATCTACATCTGAAGGAATTTGTCTATAGAAAACACATTACTATATATGGTTATGTACACAATAATAGTCACTCTAAATTGCAACCAATTCTAACTATTCCTATCTACCATTGCACCAAAGGTAACCTTATCACTAGAAACTAAGCATAAATACTAAAGACTTTGGACAGAGACAATAGCTAAATAGCTGACTAAATATGGTGTAGCCATAACCATATTTGCAACCCATAACAACAATCATCTATGAGCGTATTGTGACATCTTCAATATTCTTTTTTTGTTTTTTTTTTTTTTGTGCAAGATCGGATAATAATGATCATGCTAGAATAATCATAAGCCCTCAATCTATTCAGGTAAGTACTTTTAGGTATGTGATGGCTAACTATCTGAATTCGATGCGTGTGTGATGATCAAACTATTATGGATGTCTCCTTATATAAAGATAGCAACAACAACTTTTACTAAATTGTAAGAGATAAGATTTGGTATAATCAATCTCAATATGATTCGTCTATGTTTATCTACAGTAGTATTTTGGATAAATTCTTCTTCCTTCACCTTTTTTTTTTTGTTGATTGATATCGGATATATCCATAATATAAATGAAACTTCGCCCAAATATTTATTTGTTCGTTCACGTTATTGCTTAAACATATTTGTAAACAAATCATCTTTGGTCTTCTTTGTCTGATCAAAATTGGATTTGAGCCTCTTGCTCACTTGTTTGTTCAAACGTTTAATACAAAAAATCTAACAATCTCTCATTTTTTGCATTATATCTAACGCACAATAGCAAACAAAATTTGATTCGAAACATAACCTTAATAATTATCCATGCATGAACATCCACCAATTCCAAAAGCCAAAAGTGAAAATAATCAAGTGATAACCATTAGAAATAAGTCCGACACATAAAAAAAATTATCAACAATATCAGTCATACTTCTCCTGTGTACAATAGGCATAATGCAAAAAATAACTTACAAGAGTAGATACCTCCTCAAGAAGTCTGTGCACAACCATCTTCTATTTCATGAGACCTAGCTAAAAGTTCCTCCATATGACCATATATTCTTGAAGTTAAACAATGGCTTCTTATGTAGAATGTGTTGGAAAATCCCGATCTTCCTCTCCTAAGTCATTAGGTTTGTTCTTTAATGTCTTAGGAATATAATCTGGTTGAATCGAATTGATAAAATCATAATCTATAGTAGGAACCCCAACATATAAACAAAAAAAAAAAAAAAACTAATCAAACCAAAATATGGAAGATACTGGTTTTTTTCCTTGACATAACTTGCAAAATTAGTTAAAAATCCATAATAAGAGCACCAAGATATAGTGCACAAGCTCAATTGAGGGAGATAATGCTTCTTTTTGTGGATGGAAGAATACTATGACAAAGAAAGTGATGATAAAATGTATACTTAACACTCAATTAGCCAACATTGTTGTCACGAATAAAAGATAAGGCATTTGAGGTAAATCTTTGAGCTATGATTGACTATTCAAAAGAGAATAACTATGGAAATTTGTCTCCAAACTCCACATTTGCAACCTCCAAATAAACATTGAGTAAGGAGGTCATAATAAAAATAATCTTTTTACAAACATAGACTCCTTCGAACCAGCAAGAACGGTCACTTGTGAATTTATGATGCAAATTGGAATAAAATTTGTCAAAAAATATTGTATTAAAAAATGTTAATTTTGTTATCGATTCAAACAACCCTTTTGAGTGTAGTTCAAAAAAAAAATCCAATATTTAAAAAACATCAGCAAGAAAATTTGCTTTTCATAAAAAAAAAAAAAAGTAATTTCGTAATGACAGAGTGTGAGCCTTCTGTTTGGGATACCAGTACTTGAATGAGGTAGCTTCTGATATAACAAAAATTGGTGTCGAAGTAGCATCCTTTCGCAATTAGGATATAGCTCTTGCTTCCTAGAGATGAAGGTTGAGAATAATTCATCCTCAAAATAGTTTGGGTGATCAAGTCAATACACCATCATAATTCACAAGTAGACATGGAGGTTTTGGCATTTTTGTAATAGACAAGGAATAATTAAGATGTAATTGTTGACCCAAAATTAAATTACCCAATCTAATGTCCATAGTCCGATATCTGGATCCGGAATCATGAATTGATCCTACGGAGTATTGCTGTGTAAGTACTTTGAGTGTGTATTCGAGTTTCATATTTTCTTGCACCACAATGTTTAACAAAAATCCTCCTATAATACCCCTGGAGTCGGGTCGGTGCTAGACCAACTCCCATGGATGAGCCGATGTCAGGCCATCCGAGGTTGATATAGGTTAAATGGATTGAATAGGTTAATCATGTCAACAATGTGCACATTCGATTTTGGAAGCCCTACTAAAAGAACTCTGGAGTTAAGTGCTTGCTGTAGAGTAAATTGAGAATGGGTGACCCCCAAGGTGCGCATGTGTGAGGAAAAAAACGCGTTGAAATGACTCATATTAACCTGTGGGGCAGTCTACGATCCCGATATATTCGGCTTCGCGTGTGGCTTACGAACCGGGGTGCCATAGTTGGTATCAGAGCCGACCTGCGATACCTTGCAGTCGTTGACCAGACTGGTGATGGGCCTTGTAGTTGATGATCCTTGGGGTGCAACGTTGATGTTGCATTCTTAAGTGGGAGATGGTGTAATACCCGCAGAGTTGGACCAGTGCTAGGTCAACTCCCATGGATGAGCTAGTGCCAGGCCATCCGAGGTTGAATATAGGTTAAATGGATTGAATAGACTACTCATGTCAAAAATATGCACATTCATTTTCGGAAGCTTTACTGAAAGAACTCTAGAGTTAAACGTGTTCGCTCTAGAGTAATATGAGGATGTGTAACCCCCTGAGGAGTCTCCTAGGGAGTGCGTGAGTAAGGGCAAAAGCGCACTGGAAGGACTCATATTGACCTTTGGTGCTAGTCTACAATCCCGATATACTCGACTTCGCGTGGCTTGCAGGCAAGGGTGTCACACTTCCTCTCATTCTAATTATTTCCGATATCACTTTTTCATTCTCCTCGTTCGTTCCGATAGAAAACCCTTCAAACATCCAAACATTCTTAGAGCAAACCAAGCCTACTTTTTTCCTTTTCGAATCAACACTAGAGACACTCATATTCTCAAATATATTAGTACTCGGAGAATAAACAAATATACCTCCGTCTTCCGAGCGATCATCGTCTCTGGAATTTCACCGACCAATAACAATACTTTGAGGGTTGAGACAAGAAAACCCAACTAAGTTTGACAACTTAAAAACTCTTTGCATTTTACTTCTATCAGGTTCCATACTTGGATTAGGCTTTAATTTCATACTACCCATGAAATTTTATTTAAATCAAAGAAAAATGAATAACGATGCAGAGAGAGGAACAAAGAGTTTTGAGTAAGCTAAAGTTTCACCTATACTTTTCTTCCCTCCCTCTTTTGTAAAAATATATATATATATATACATATATATATAAATGTATATAACTAGCAATGAGAGCGGGCTTAGATCATTAAGGCCCCAAATAAGAAAAAAAAAAAAAGAAATGTTAATTTTGGACTTTAACATCCGAAACTTTTTTTTAAAAAAAAAATTATGTTTTTTTTTTATTTATTTACAGAAATTTTGAAATCTATTTTTTGGGATTTTCTATATACATATAAATATATATTTTTGCAAACAAGATTAAATAAATAAAGTAAAAAATAAAAATGAATATATACTAATTTTCTAGGAGATTAGTAGGCATATAGCTATTTGGCATCTTAATTCTCCAAATCAGTTGGCATCCAGTGGCTTTGTAAACATATCAGCCAATTGATTCTCCATTCAAACATATTCCTGAACAAGTGATCTATTTTCAATAAGTGATTCAATGTAGTGGAATCGAATCGCAATGTGCTTTATTTTGTTGTGATGAACTAAATTCCTAAAAATAGCTATAGCACTCTCATTATCGCAAATGATGATAAAAGTTTCTTATTTTATACCACAATTCCTTAACATGTGATGTATCTACAAAAGTTGAGAGCAACGTTGTCCAATAGCGATATATTCCGATTCATTTGTACTTAGGGATATTTTTTTTTATTATTGTACCATGCGACCAAATTATTTTCGGAAAATATACAACATCCACTTTGTAGTTTTTCCACCATCACAACTTCCTACCAAATTAACATCAGAAAATTCAAGTAATTCGAATTTATTCTTTCTACAATATAGTAGGCTTAAATTTCTTATACACCCAATATACCATAAAATCCTCTTAGCTGCTTCTAAATGTGTTTTTTTGGGATAATATTGAAAGCAAACACAAATTCCCACACTTAGGCAAATATTTGGACAAGTAGCAGTGACAAATAGAAGACTTCCAATCATGCATATGTAAAGTATTTTATAAACTTACTTACTATTGTCCAATCGAGTAAGTTTACATTTAATAGACATAGGAGTTCGAAAAGCCTTAGCATTTTCTTTTTCAAACTTCTTCATCATGTTGAAAATATATTTCCTTTGGTTGATGAAAATTCCTTAATTTGATTGACACACTTGTAGACACAAAAAGAACTTTAGTTTTTCAACCATCCTTATCTCAAATTCAGTGCTCATATCATTGATGAATTTGTTTATCAATGAAGTTAAAGTAGATCTGAAGACAACATCATCTACATATATAGATTTAAGTGATCATCAAAATTTTATTTTCTTGTTTAAAAATATAGTTTTATCATTAGTTCCTCGTTCATAACCTTTTTCGGACATATATTGTGATAATTTTTAATACCATGCACGTGATTCCTATTTGAGTCCATAAGAGCCTTATCCAGTAAATAAATTTAATAGGGTGATGTGTGTCTTCAAATCCAATTGGTTGCTCAACATAAATAGTCTTACAAGATATCCATTGAGAAAAGCAGCTTTGAGATTTGAAATAGAGAAAAATTCAAACTTGTTGCGATTGCAATCAATAATCGTATAGCTTCCATTCAGACAATTAAAGCAAATATCTCTTCATAATTGATTCCTTCAACTTAATTATACCCTTGAGCAGCAAGTCTAGATTTTTTTCTAATAATAATTCTATGCTCATATGTCTTGTTGTTATAGATCCATTTAGTTCCAACTATATTACCATCAATAGGACTATCCACAAGGTGCTAGCCCTTTATTTATATCAAATTAAATGAGTTTGTTCAGCATTGTTGTCACCTAATAATCATCTTGAAATACTTTTTTTTTTTTTTGCATTCTTTGGCTTATATACATTACAAGAAATTATTATTTTTGTAATAAGATCTTTTCATCTCTAATTCTACCATTTCTGTTACTAATGACATTAGAGACAAAATTAAGACAACATTCATTAAATTCTATTTCTAAAATTCTTGTAGCTAACGTTATCCATCCCTAGTTTTTGTTACAAATGTGTTGTTTTTTTGTAATGTTAGAAGTGAAACATCTACCAATATTTTCATTTAGCATCTTCTTGTAATCAATTGCATCTTTTTTCCTAGTAGTTAATTCATATTTAACATTATTAATAATATCTGCTAATGAGTGATTTCTCAATAGTTTTGATGGTATGGTTTGTAAAGCCTTATTCTTTTATGGTTTAGGTATACTATTTCCATCATCATCAAGTTGTATCTCTAACCCATCATTCATATTTTTTTAATTATTCGGCAATAATGTCCATGTATATCTTGAGTAATCATCAATACATACCGAAGTGTAACCATTTTCCCCAATACTAAGAGTATTTATTTGTCCATATAGATCAATGTGAAGCGAGTCAAGAATTCCTTTTGTTTTCACTCTCCATAGACTTTTGTGAGCTTCTTATTTGTTTGTTCAAACAACAGTATAAAGAAACCCTTCAATCTTTCAGCTTTTCAAGTTTAGAAATCTTATGTATTGATCCTGACTTTCTTAGCTTGATTAATCTAGGGTAGTTGATATGACCTAGTCTTTGATGCCAAACATTATTATTATATTGTTGAAAACTTAATGCAAAAGAATCTTCTTCAATCATATAACAATTATTCATACTACGTGATCATGTTATTAACACGTTTCCAATATTATAATATACTTCACACCATTTCCTTGTAAAGTTAACTTTGAATCCGGAGTAGCAAAGTTGGATAATGCTTATCAGATTAGCGTGTAATTCTTCCACAAATAATACTCTATCAAATTAATGAGAATTATTCAACCACATCTTACCTAAACCAATAATTTTTATTTATTTTTCTTTCTCCACCACCAAGATAGCATGTGATCATTTTTTCTTTCTTTGAAGTCAGTGAAAAAAATCTTTACTTTCAATTATGTATTTGGAACAATCACTATCCAAATATCATAAATTATTTAGTTTTATTTTTTAACACACAAAACCTCTTATCAAAATTTTGGGCACTCATATTTTCTTAAGTTTCAAATACTTGTTTTGAGTTATGTATTTACTCTTTCTCAAATCCTTTTGAGCTTTGAAGCATCAATTTCTTTTATGTCCCTATTTCAAACAATAAGTGCAAAAGTTGCGGGATTAATTTTTCTCTCTTTTAGCTTCTTGTACAACTTGATTGCTCTAACTTCCTTTCTGTATATAACTCAAGCCTCTTTTATCTCCATATTATCGTCCAAGTGCTATTGCTTTATGAAGAGATGATTTTTCTTTATTTATTTTTGTGAGGTAATTATTCTCAATATCTAACTTCTTTTAATTTTCTTTAGAAGACCTCTTATGAACAATTCATATTTGAATTTTTTTGTCTGACAGAAAATTGATTTGAGCCTCTTATTCACTTGTTTGTTCAAACACATTCAAATTCTAAAAAATTGTCGATTTTTCTATACATTCAAATATAATTTAACAAGAATAACGAAATATTCAAAAGTACCGCCTTCAATGAATGGTAGAAGCAAGACTTTATCAACATTTTTCACTTTGGCATTGATGTGATTGAACTCATTTAACAATTTTTTTTTTTTTCTTTGTCAATCCCTATAATAATTATGGATTAGAATTTCAAGAGTTTGGTTTTAATTGAATTCTTTATAAATATAAATGACTATTGTAGATTGCAACTATTGGTTATTATGATGCTGAATGATATCATTAAACATTCTACTGAAAGTATTGTATGTACGCAAATAATATATTACAAATAGATAGATAATATTTTCTTCGTCCGCCTATAAAGGTCATATTTACCTTTTGTGTCATTGTACTTAACATTAAAAATATCCTTATATTTGTATAATATTTTTGTACAAATGTCCTTCTATTAGTATTATAAGTCTCTAAACCCGAACTATAATAAAGTAAATATAAATGTAATATGCATACAATATAATAAAGTGAGAATCTATGATAATAATCCGAACTATACCTTTTTGATCTTAACATGTATCACATGTTAGAACATCACAAACTGTATAATATAATCTATGTTAATATAACACAATACAATATAAACAATAACACATAATAATAGTCCACATTGGACATATCTCCATTGATTTTACTATATATCATATCATGTGCTAATACAATACAATATATAATCAACAATATATAATAATAAGACTATTAAGTTCGGCCGGGGGTTTACCCCACTACCAGAAAAGTGCTACATTGTCCAGAAAACTGTCTCGGCAAAAACCGCTAAGACAATAGTGTGTCACAGAATTTTTCTTTGAGACAAATCAGTGTTTCAACCATGGTTTGAAATATTACTGCGACACTTTATCTCGACTATAATCTCGAAGATTAGTTCATGACAATGCATTGTTACATCTTTCTCTCAAAACACTACTGAGAGTAACAAATGTCTCAACATAGACACGGAAACTACCCTGAGATTTAGAATTGTCTCAAAACAAATCACAAATTTTTTTTTCGAGAGTATGCATTGTCTCGAAATGGACACGAAAAATACCCGGAGACTGAATTATCTCAAAATAAGTCACAAAAAAGTACCCCGAATTTTTCAATTGTCTCAAAATAAGTCGCCAAAAAATTTCGCAGAGTATACATTGTCTCGAAACGAATCATGAAAAAACTCCATGAATGCATGATTTTCAGATGTTGATGCACTAGAGTCCATATAACTAGTATTTGAATGAAGTGAAGATCCTAATCTACTGAGATTAATATTTAAAGCAGCAGGTGAGATTTTCCACGATAGCTTCCTTGAGGATGCAGCACTTTCTTGGTATTCATGGCGGTTAGAGCTACTTATATCGATCATGACCCTCTTCAATACTTTTGATGTTGCATTTGTTAATTACCATTCAATTGCGATTGAAATTTGGAGCATCAAATTCATTTTAGACACCGAAATTTGAATGTGCTATTTTACTTTCAATAATACGCAACTCTCATTTTTCTTTTCTTTTTTTTTTCCGAATAAAATTAATAGCATGTTTTCTTGTGCAAAATAAGACTTATTTCTATGTATTTTTTATACAAATCCGATAGTGTATATATATGATATTATATCTATACACTAATTTATATTAAATTCTATAATGTATATAAATTAATCTTTTTAAGAAAAAATATCCTATTTGATTATTCAATGTGATCTAATTTAATAAATTAAATCTATTTAAAATTGATAAAACTTGAATATATAATATATATTCAATCTAAAGTAAACAAATATATATACTTATTTTTTAATAGTATTATTTTTAGGAACAATACGCCTACTATGTATTAATTTATAATTAAATCTATTTAATAATAAATAAATTTAAGTTCAAATATAATAAAAATGCACAAAATTATTTATAGATAAAATATGGGGGGATTTTTCCCACACATTTATTTTTCACTAGACTCCACGTTTCCATTTACTTTTATCCACAATTACATTTACTTATCCACTTATTTAAACAGCCTTAGTGCTAAAAATCCTCATTTCAACAAGCTATTCCAATCTTCACTAGTTTCTCCACAGTGGCTCTCCCCTTCTCCGACGCCATTGCCATCTCCTTGTCGAATGTCTGTAGCCCATCCTTGCGCACCTCTTTGCACGATCGCGTGGATCCACCCGGCCAGATCTGCCGAGTGGTGGCTGCAGCCCTGCACAATGACGTACTTCCCTGTCACCACACGTCCGTCTTCTTGCACATGCGGTACCGCATCATGTATTCCTTTGACTTGTACGCCATCAGCACCTGCTGCACCTGGCTAGGGTTCACCACCTGGAGGTCGAATTTGCAATGCTCTTTGTTGATGAAGGTAAGTCTGAAGGCGCCGCCGCCGGTGCTGCCAGTTTGTTGAGGTGTTATGGCGTCGGATTAGTCGGACTTTTTGCGGTGGCGTTTCTGAGTGCTGCCTTCTCAGCGACTACTTCTCTTGCAGCGACGGCGTTGTGGTCGATGCCGCCGGCGGGAGTGGCTTCCGGTTGGCCGAGGTTGGACTTTTGTTTCTTGGACTGGTAGAGGAGGAGAACAAGGAGGATGAGGAAGAGGATGAGACCGAGAAGACGACAGATGGCAACGATTAGGCGATTTTGGCTAGAGAGCCCTTATCTCTGGCAGAGGCAGCCCGGGCATGGGGTGTCCATCGGCCGGCTGTATAGTTAGTGCCTTTATTTATGCATTACGTTACAAAATAAGAAAAAAAAAATATATAAATAAAAACTTACATAAAAAAAAAAAATTGTCTCTTCTGTTGGGCCACCCTATCGCGGCCAGACAAACTTCCTGCCACCACCGGATTAATGGTGCCACGGTTGTTGGAGACAAACTAAAATATCAAAACTTATCACGACTGTTGGAGGTAACTAATAGTCTCAAAATTTGTCATGTGATTCAAGACAAAATATAGTCACGGATATTGTCGCGGTTGTTGGAGACAAATTAAAGGCTTAAATAGTGTCACGAGCGTTAGAGACAAGATTTAGTCTCAAATATTGTCTTGGCGATACAAGACAAAATATAATCTCGGATGTTGTCATGGTTGTTGGCAACAAAATATAGTGTCGGATGTTGTCATGTTAGTTCGCGACAAAATATAGTCTCGAGGGGTGTTTGCGAGAACTTTCGAGACAATGTATTGTCATGACAATATCTCGGTCAATCCGTCGAGACAATTTGTCTCGTAATTCTGTAACTATCCAAATTGTCACGAGCAAACGCCCACAGCAAGGGTTTCGAGACAATTGCAGAGATTATTCAATTAATTGTCTCGTATTTATAAAAATTTCGAGACAAATTTTCTGAGAAATTTTAGCATTTTTTTGGTAGTGCTCAGAGCACATTCAAATGGTAACGCTAGCAGATTCCCACACTATAAAATATATATATAAATAATAATATCTCTGATAAATATATATTCAATAATATACATTATATACATAATGGTAACACCAACGAATTCTCACGTTATAAAATATATATATATATATAATAATAATATATCCGATAAATATATAGATATATATATTCAATAATATACATTATATGCTGAATGGAGATCGGCCAACACTATAACCAATGCCAATGTAGGTGGATATAGTTTTAGGAATATCTAATTTTACAAATATTATTATTATTATTATTATTATTATTATTATTATTATTTCTCTTCGACAGTAACATCTTATTAGTGTTCAGTCGAATAATGGTTTCGCCTTAAATGGTTATGCAAGATGTTGAGTAAATATGAGTTGAAGTTCTAACGACAGATGTGTATGTTATGTGTATGTTTGTTGCTATCAAAATAAGATTATATAAGTAATTTTATATATTTGAGGGTAAAACAGAGAATATACATATTGATAGAGAATATATTCAAACTTCCATTGGCGCTGGATTTAGTTTTTAAAGATAGAAAAAACTGATATTGCAATTATAAGTTGGGTTTCAAATTTTTCATTACTTTTTCCAATATATATATATATATATATATGTGTGCTTGCGTAATAATCCATAGTAAATTACATTAATGATATTTTTCTTTTTCAGTGAGGCATGTACAAATTTCACTATCTAACCAACTATAAATTTAATTACACTACCTTATGCTATTTTCCTTTTTTTCGGTTTAATTTTGATAAAATTTTGATAGTTTTTTTTTTTTTTTTCCCCTCTATTTTTATGGGAGATATTTTTATAAATTATTTTTAGAGTAAAAGAAGAACATTTTGTGAATAAATAAAACAATTTTGGAACTTCTTAAATTAAAAATAATAGGAAAAAAATTTGGGATGAGGAATAATGAGTTTGTTTGCTTAGTGTTTTGATTTGATGTAAATTTTTTATATAAAATATAAAGAATTAGGTAAATAATGTAAAAATAATATTTTATATTAAATATTAAATTTTTATTAAACAATAAAATATAATATATATATTAAAAATAGAATTAAAAAAAAATAAAAAAAAATAGTGAAAGACCAAACACAATAAGTTTAGGAGATCGTTGGTGTAGAGAGCAAAGCATTAGTGTGGATGTATCGGGTGTAGTGATCCCTGGAGCCTCGACATGATGATGGGCCAGAAAATCTTCTTTCATATGGGTCCCACAGTAGTTACTGCAAGTGGGTCCTTGGGTGTCATAAATTATCGGTTAATAATAACTTCTGTGGGGACCACGGGTGTTAATGCTTTCTCACTAATTACAGCTCACCACAGAACGGATAGATTCTGTATTCAGTTATGCTTTGGTGCGAGAGAGGGAGAGAGAGAGACTGAGGGCACACCTTCCTCACGTGCAATCCAAACCCCCTCTGACCCCACACTTCACTCATTGGATAGGAAGATTCTGGAACCACGTCCCAACCACGTGACTAAATTTGTCCGTAAATTTGTTTGGAATTTTGAATCGATTTTCACATATGGAATTTTTTATTTTTTTTTATTTTTAGTATTGATATTTTTAAGGTGTGGTTGGCAATTAGCTGATAGCTGATATTTAGCTGATTCAATTAGCTGATTCAATTAGCTGGTTTGACTAGCTGATTTGATTAGTTGTTTGTATTAAAATGTTTGGTAAAACAACTGTTTGATATTAGCTGTTTATACATAAAATGACAATTGATGACATTTCTATTTTATTTTTTTTCTAGTATATTCAATTATATTCTTTTGAGTTTAGAATGTTTAAAATTTTTTATTATTCGTTATTGAAAATTGTAAAAGTGTTATAAAAGTATTTATTTTTATTACAATTAGATTTAAAAAAATAATATATTTTTATTAAAATATATAAATAATTTTTTCTATTGAAAATTATGTAAAATATAAAATTAAATTTTTTGTGTATATATTTATTATTTTAGTTATCGATTAGTTCATTATATTTATAATTTTCAATAAATTTAATTTATTTAAATTATTTTTAGTATAAAATTTATATAATGTAATTTTAATATAAAAATAAATTATTAATATTAATATTTTCTATTTTATGTTGATTTTAATAAATTTATATATTTTATAATTAAAATAATTTTTATATAAAAATTAATTATTTTAAATTTATAAAAGTAAAACTATATTATAATAAAATATTCTAATATAATTAATAAATAATCAAAATATATTTATTTGTGTAAAATGCATAATAAATTTTTAAGGGCATATAAGGAATAAAAAAAAAAATTATAGAAAAAACTATTTCAAAATGCTAGATAAGTTAGCTTTTCAGAAATTAGCTTTTTGGGTCCAAAAAGCTATTACAAAAAGCTAATTTACCAAACATCTAAATTAGCTTTTTGACTAGTCAAACGGCTAAAAATTATTCAATAAGCTAAAAGCTCTTCAAAAAGCTATTTGCCAAACACTAAGGGTGCGTTTGGCAATTAGCTGTTAACTGATTCAATTAGCTGGTTTGACTAGCTGATTTAATTAGCGGTTTGTAAATGTTTGGTAAAACAACTGTTTGACATTACCTGTTTATACATAAAATGACTATTAAGGACATTGATATGCTATTTTTAAAAATAATTAGATTTGTTCATTTTGGTTTGAAATTTATGAGAATTTTTGTTATTAATTATTGAAAATTATAAAAATATTATAAAATATTTATTTTTATTATTTAGATTTGAGAAAATTATTTTTACTAAAAAAACAATTTTTTATTGAAATTATGTAAAATATAAAATAATAAATTTTTCGTATATATATTTTTATTTTAATATATATAAATAATGTAGACACTAAAAATATATGTCTAAAATCAATTAGATATCATATATTTTGGAAGAAAATAAAATTCCAATAAAATAAATATATGATATTTAATTATGCATATATGTTAATTTTTGTACAATAAATATCACCCATTAATGCAACAATCTGCTTAAAATGGAAGATATCGTACAAATATTACGTGCATAAATAGAACCATAATAAATTTGGCAGCAAAATAAATTAATCTTGTCAATAAAGGAAGTATATAAATTAATATCTTCCAAACAAGGCAATGATATAAAGATCTTGTCAATAAAGGAAGTATATAAATTAATATCTTCCAAAAAAGACAATGATATAAAGATTTTGGCGAGAAAGGAAGGTGCATAATCAAATCCGTCAAAAATGGAAAACGGCATCCGATGGAAAAGGAAAGATTATAAAATCTTTCCATCCACGTGGCACCATCCGAAAAGGAAGCCAAGGCCACCCTCCCCTATAAATAGGAGCCTTGGCCAATTCATTTATACACCGAAGTTCATTTGAAGACTCGCGCAAGGGTAAGTCTCTCTAGACTCTCTGCAATGTTCTTCATTGTTCTTCGTGTCCTTCGAAGCGTTCTTTGTCGAAAAGTCACCGATTTGGACAAATGATTCAATATTGGTTGACGAATCGATGGAGTTAACGTTCTTCGTCGTATGTCCGAGCCGGAGGAAGGATCAAAGCTCTCAAAGCCATCGAGGAATCCATCAAATCCAAGGAAAAGCCTCCAAAGTCGCTCCCAAAGCTTCAAGATGTTCGTCGCGTTCTTCATAAAAGGCGCAAACGAGGCCCTCTTTGATCCAAAAGTCAAAGGACACACCGCCAAAAGCGTTATGGAGCACCAAATCCCTCCCTCAAGGATCAAATTCCGTCGGATCAAATTCCGTCGGATCATCCAAATGAGGCATCAATCCAAAGTCGACAATCAAAATCGCCAACATGGATACCAAAGTCTTTCAAAAGCCGGCGAAGTCAAACAGAAGACCAAAATCCCTTCGGATCAAAGAAGCCACCCAAATTCAAATTGGAAAAATGGATCGACCAGAAGAGAGAATCAAAGGATCCGAATAGAGAATAGGACCCGCATATATTTAAATCATATGTAATTTGTACGATTTTGTGTTTATAAAAATATAACATAATTTTTTTTGTCTACAGATTTTTGGCACGCCCAGTGGGACAACTCTACCTTTCATCTCTTTTTCCGTCGAATTCTCAAACGATCAATGGCTTCCTACAAAATCAAGACTTCCAACGCTGTGTCGAAAGCTGCCGCTCTAGCCGCCACCTCCAAATGAGTCGCTGCTACTACATCAAGAACCTCAAGTGCTTCAACGAATGCTGGAGTGATGACACGAAGCATGGCTAAAAGAGTATTGTCATTCTCCGAGTATGCACATCCGAAAATCACAGAGCAAAGCTCATTCTATGAGGAGGACGAAAGCTTCAAGAGTACCTCCGCACCGGGCACCCCTCAAGAAGTTACAACTCGTTCGACTGCATTGAGTTATGCCCCGGTGATGACCACGAATGCTTCAAACATAGAAGACCAACTTGTTGCACTGGCCAAAGTTGTTGAAGGGATGTCTCAACACATGCAGCAACAAGACAATGTCATCGCAAAACTACTTGCAAAATTAGACAAGCCGGAACCAACCAACCAGAATGCTTCAGAAGCCCAAAATGAAGCAGAAACATCCATGGATCAACGCCACGGTAAAGAAAAAATGGTAGGACCAATGCCGTTTCAAGCATCATCTGACTCTTTCATCCATCTATCCCAACTTGACGAGTATATCAAAGGAGCTCTCAAAAGGGAGTTTGAAGGAAGTTCAAGGCCAACAAATATGTATGCCAAGCCTTACACTTCAAGGATCGATGCCCTCAAGATGCCATTGGGATATCAACCGCCGGAGTTCCAACAATTTGATGGCAAAGGCAACCCAAAGCAGCATATGGCACACTTCATGGAAACATGCAACAACGCTGGGACGTACGGCGATCTCTTGGTGAAGCAGTTCGTACGGTCATTAAAAGGCAACGCCTTCGACTGGTACATCGACCTAGAGGCTGGTTCCATCGACAGTTGGGAGCAGTTGGAGTACGAGTTCTTGAACCGGTTCTACAACACGAAAAGGACTGTCAGTATGACAGAACTCACCAATACTCGTCAATGGAAAGATGAACCAGCAATCGACTACATCAATCGCTGGAGGAGTCTGAGTTTGAACTGCAAAGACCGATTGTCTGAGGCCTCCGGTATAGAGATGTGCGTCCAAGGAATGCACTGGGGGTTGAAATACATCCTGCAAGGGATCCGACCCCACACTTTCGAAGAACTTGCTACCCGCGCTCATGACATGGAGTTAAGTATGGCTTCTAGCGGGATGCACGGACAACCAGTTCAAGAATCTTCAAAAGCAAAAAGATACAAAAGATATGATGCCGCAAAGAAGGGGAACAACGCTCATATCAAGTCTTTCGGAAAAGAAGCCTTGGCCATAAAAGCGACGACCAAAGCACCAGTGAAGATCCAAAGTAAAGAAAAGGAAGTTCCAAGGAAAAAACAGTCAACTCAGACAGAAAGACCGCCAAGGCCAACCCTTAAAGAGTTGCAATCCAAAACTTATCCTTTCTTGGATTCTGACGTCTCGGGCATCTTTAACGATCTACTCAGAGAAAACCTCATTGAACTTCCAAATTCAAAAAGACCGGAGAAAGCTCGAAAGGTTGATGACCCAAGATACTGCAAATACCATCGTGTCGTAGGACATCCCATCCATAACTGTTTTGTCTTTAAAGACAAAGTCATGGAGTTGGCTCATGAAGGAAAGATCACCCTTGAAGACGATTCTGTTTCTGTTAATGTCATTTCAATCATGTTCGGGTCTCTCGAAGTTGGCATAAAAGACAAAGAATCATATTGCCTCACTACCGAGAAAGGTGGCAAGGCGATCGGAGACAAATCGAGTGAAGAATGTGCCACGATAACTTTCACTGATGAAGATTTGATGTTAGGATCCAAACCCCATAATCATCTATTACTGGTCGTGGGTTATATCCATGAACAAAGGATTAGCCGGATATTCTTAGACGGAGGAGCTACAGTCAATGTCCTTCCTCTATACACATTGCAAAAATTGGGCATACCAGTAGATCAGTTGTTCGAGAGTCGTATGACAATACATGGATACAATCAAGAGGGGCAAAGAGCACTTGGCACCATAAGATTGAGACTGTTAATCGATGAAATGGAAACTAACCCTTTGTTCTACGTGATAGATGTAAAGACATCTTTCAACATTCTTTTGGGAAGACCATGGATACACGAGAATAGTGTAGTTCCATCAACGTGGCACCAATGCTTCAAATACACTCAAAATGGAGTGACAAAGAAAGTTCTTGGAGACACAAAGCCATATGCAGAAGCCGAGTCACACTTTGCGGACGCCAAATATTTCTCTACAGAAGCAAAAAAATCCAAGGTACATGAAAATGTCAAAGCACTACAACCAAACTTGGAGGCAAAGTCAAGAGATAAAGAAAAAACACCTGCCTCAGGTTCTGCAGACTCATTAATTGAGCCTCTGAAAGATTTGACTCTTCCGAAGACCCCACTCAATCCAATCTCCCCCTCACAGACAAGGAACGGAAAAGAAGAAAAAATAGAGGCTATGCGATTGCAAAATGACAAAAGCTTTGGCCCAAAAGCCTACAAACTTCTCACAAAAGCTGGATATAATCCAAATGAGGAGTCACTGCTGGGAAAGTTACCACCACAGACAACCCAAGGTTCGAGGGCTGGTCTTGGATACATGCCACAAGCTCCCGTACGCATCGCTATCAAAAGGGCTGCAAATCATTATATCACCGAAAGCGAGACTTTGTCTTCCAATTCACCTCAAAAGGGGAAGAATGCAAGGGTATCGGTTTTCGAGAGGCTAAAATCTTCTGTCTTCACAAGGTTAGGACCAAAGATCAATAAAAAGAAAAACAAGACGAATTCCACATCAACAAAATATGTGGAGATGGAAGAAAAAATCAAGAGCCGCTTTCCATCCCGCATGACGCGTCAAACAAAAATGACGATACATTGCAGTAAAGTTTTAAAGGCTAAATGGCAAACCGTTGTCTTCACCAAACCCAAAGAAGATAATGAAGAAAGTGTTGCATCATCCTGCTACATTACTGAAGGGGGTGAAGAGACAATGGTTGAAGAAGTTGCAGGAAATGAACCCGTCGCGCTTGAAGAAGGGGTCAAAGCTGCAGTGGACGAGTTAAAAGAAATCAACTTGGGAAGTGAAGATCACCCAAGACCCGTCTATTTCAGCAAAGAGCTGGGTGAGGATGATATGAATGCCTACACCCGACTTCTCAACGAATTCCAAGATGTCTTCGCTTGGTCATATAAAGAAATGCCCGGCTTAGACCCGAAAGTTGCGGTCCACCATCTAGGTGTGAGGAAGGGAGCTCGCTCTGTAAAGCAAGCGCAATGAAGATTCCGTCCTGAACTCATCCCTCAAATTGAAAATGAAGTCAACAAACTCATTGAAGTGGGGTTCATCCGGGAAGTCAAATACCCCCAATGGATTTCCAACATCGTGCTTGTAAAGAAGAAGAATGGACAAATCCGAGTTTGTGTGGATTTCCGGGATTTAAACGAAGCATGCCTAAAAGATGATTTTCCTTTACCCATAACTGAATTGACGATTGATGCAACGACAGGACATGAAGCGCTTTCTTTTATGGATGGATCATCTGGATATAACCAAATTCGTATGGCACCTGAAGACGAAGAGTTAACCGCCTTTCGTACACCGAAAGGTATCTACTGTTACAAAGTTATGCCTTTCGGATTGAAAAATGCTGGGGCAACCTACCAAAGAGCAATGCAAAAGATCTTTGATGACATGCTACACAAAAATGTAGAGTGCTATGTTGATGACTTGGTTGTCAAATCCAAGAGAAAAGAAGATCACCTGCAAGACTTAAGAAAAGTTTTTGAAAGGTTGAAGCGCTACCAATTAAAAATGAATCATCTCAAGTGCGCTTTTGGAGTCACCTCCGGAAAATTCCTCAGATTCATTGTCCATAGTCGTGGAATTGAGATTGAACAGGCAAAGATAGATGCCATCACAAAAATGCTTGAGCCTCGTAACATCCACGAGCTGAAAAGCTTACAAGGGAAATTAGCATGTATAAGAAGATTTATCTCTAACCTCGCTGGACGATGTTAACCTTTCAGCCGAATCATGAAGAAGGGAGTGCCTTTCCATTGGAATGAAGCGTGCAGGAAGGCATTCCAAAGTATCAAAGACTACTTGACAAAGCCACCAGTGCTGACAGCCCCAATTCCTGGACATCCGTTGACGCTTTACATCGCTGCACAAGAACGTTCAGTTGGAGCCTTGTTAGCACAGGAAGCCAATAAAGGGAAAGAAAATGCCCTCTACTACCTCAGTAGAATGATGACACCAAATGAACTAAATTATTCACCGGTGGAAAAGATATGCTTGGCGCTCATCTTCGCCATAAAAAAAGTTGAAGCATTACTTCCAAGCGCACACTATCCGGTTGGTGTCCAAAGCAAATCCCTTAAAATATGTCATGTCAAAGCCTCTCCTTTCTGATCGACTCGCGAGGTGGTACCTGCAGCTGCAACAATTCGAAATCATTTATGTACCACAGAAAGCTGTAAAAGGACAAATATTGGCTGACTTCCTTGTTGATCATTCCATCCCCGCTGAGTGGGAGTTGTCTGACGACTTCCCTGATGAAGATGCGTTTTTTCTCGAAAGTCACCCCACCATGGAAAATGTATTTTGACGGCTCATCACACAAAAATGGAGCTGGAGCCGGACTAATATTTGTCACATCACAAGGATAAGTCCTTCCATACTCTTTTGCCTTAAAAGAAAAGTGTTCAAATAATGTGGCTGAGTATCAAGCACTCATCCTCAGCCTAAAAATGGCGGTAGACATCAAGCAACGCCAACTTCAAGTATACGGGGACTCCAAGTTGGTTGTAAATCAAATCACTGGAGAGTTCGAAGTGAAGAAACCAGAAACTAATGCCTTACTTAAAGTATGCTAAGGCACTCATTGAGTTGCTCGGGGATGTCTCTATTGAATATGTCCCGAGGAAAGAGAATGGGCAAGCGGACGCTCTGGCTAAACTGGCATCGACTCTATCCATCCCGGATCAACAGGTATATATTCCGATACGCAATGTTTGGGTGGATTCCTGCAAGTATAAAGAAGAAGAATGTGTTGAAAAAGAAGTAAATCACCTCATCGAGGTGTTTGAAATTTAAGAAGAAGAAGAAGATTGGCGGCAACCAATATTAGACTTCTTAAAATATGACAAGCTCCCGAGTGACCCGCGCAGACGAGCAGATATCCGAAGAAGAGCTGCACGCTATGCCTACTTCAACGGCATACTTTATCGTCGGTCGTTCGACAACTTGTTCCTTCGATGCCTCGGCAATCATCAAGCCAAACAAGCTATGGAGGAAACTCATGCCGGAATCTGTGGAGCTCATCAAGATGGCCCAAAGTTACACTTCCGAATAAAGAGGATGGGGTATTATTGGCCAACCATGGTTAAAGACTGTATAGAGTTTGCACGGAGATGCCAACCGTGTCAATTTCATGCTAACTTTATCAATCAACCACCGAAACCATTGCACCCAACTATTGCTTCATGGCCATTCGATACCTGGGGCATGGACGTTGTAGGACCACTCACAAAGTCGTCCGCTGGACATCTCTATATCTTGGCCGCAACAGACTACTTCTCCAAATGGGCAGAAGCAGTTCCTTTGAAAGAAGTCAAAAAGGAGACGGTAGCTGACTTCATACGAGTCAACATCATTTACCGTTATAGGGTTCCTCGGTGCATCATCACTGATAATGGAAGATCTTTCGCCAATACTCACATCGACAAGCTTTGTGAAAAGTTTGGCTTCCAACAATCCTCGATGTATTATGCACCGGCAAATGGACTCGCAGAGGCATTCAATAAAACACTTTGTAACTTGCTGAAAAAGGTTGTCTCCAAATCAAAAAGAGATTGGCATGACCGCATTGGTGAAGCTTTGTGGGCCTATCGTGCTACATTCCCCACTCCAACACAAGCGACACCATACTCACTTGTATATAGGGTCGAAGTTGTCCTCCCATTGGAAAGACAAATTCCTTCACTAAGGATTGCTCTCCAGGAAGAATTGATGACTGAAGAAAATGTCAGATTAAGACTCGAAGAGCTAGAGGCTCTCGACGAGAAAAGACTACAAGCTCAACAAAGACTGGAGTGTTATCAAGCACGATTGTCTCGAGCTTACAATAAAAAAGTCAAATCACGATCCTTTCAAATCGGGGACTTGGTTCTTGCTGTGAGAAGGCCCATTGTGATCAACTTTCGTTCGGGAAATAAATTTTTATCCAAGTAGGATGGACCCTACGTCGTCACTCAGGTTTACACAAATGGTGCATACAAGTTGACATCTCAAGACGGACTCCGGATAGGGCCAATCAACGGGAGGTTCCTCAAAAGATATTATGCGTGAGACCTTCAAATCAAATCAAGACTCCTTAGCATGAGGATAAACTGCAAAATAACAATAAAAGCAAATTCAAGTTGCTTTGAACTACGTTATGACTTGATCCCTTTACCAGGTACGTAGGCAGCTTGAGATATACCTTCAAGTTCAGTCAAATAAATAAAAAAAAAAATAGTGATAAAGGATTTGGGTAAAAAAAATGCTCGAAAAAAATAATAAGAAAAAGAAGAGAGAATTTAAATTTATTGATTGGCAATCAAAATGAAGAGTACAAATTGATCTTAAACATTAAGATTATACAACTCTTCTTTGCTAATATCCAACAACTCTTCTAAGCTTTTTAAGTATTCTTCGTCTTGCGCGGGGACATTCTCTACGGCGGCGAGTTCATCCTTGACTTCAGCAATTTGAATAGTGATATTCTCATTAACTCCTTGACGTCGCTTAATAAGGTAAATATTCTCTCTTTTTTGCTCTTGTAAAGAGCGAAGCTTCACGTTAATATTCTCCACACACCCCTCTAACTCCTTGATAGCTTCGCACTCCTCAATACGCCTCGTCTCAAGGTGCGACAAGCGATCTTTGATCTCGGAAATATGTTGGTTACGAGCCGCCAAGGATACGGCGTCGATCGAGTCAGAACATGCCTCATCAAAAGATGCAGCGTCATAAAAAAAGGTCCTGACTCGGTCCTCAATATGAGAAATGTCAGAATACTTAAAGCTTTTCATTGATTGGAGCACTACGTCAACCTCGTCCTTAATCGAGGAAAGCAAATGAGCTGGTGTCCTCAAAAGCTTACCCCGAAGATCCGACCATACTTTTCCTATATATTCGCATTGGATTCCTTTTACAAAATCCGCGCCACATAACTCTGAAACCGCGGGCACAACGGAATGAACAACTATGGGCTTGGTTGGAGCATCCTTTACTTGCTCATTGCAAACACCTCTGCTTTCCCCAATCACCTCAACAATGGAATCTCGGCTCGCCATCTTTTCATCCATACTCGGGATTCTTTGCTCCAACTGAAAAAGGGGATAAAAAAAAATCATGTCAAAAAAAAGAAAAAAAAAGAGATAGAAGTTACCTTTCTCGCGAAATCGCTCGAAGAATGGTGTCGGCTCGAACGAGGACTTGACGGGTTGATGATATGAGGATCTGGACGAGCTCGCTTTCAATGAACATCATGCTCATTACTGCTTCATTCAGAGACAGAAGGTACCGCCCGCTTTGAAGAACCGACATTGTAAGTACTTGAATTTCCATTGTTCCTCTCAGGAACACCCGGGATAAGTAGCGGCATTTTTTGAGCTTTATCCGATGGCTTGGTCTGATCAGTGTTCTTTTGTACCGGCGGGATATACTTATCCAAGAAAGACCCGCAAACTTGAGTCCACCACTTCTTGTATACGTCGGAAGAAAATCCCCTCGGAATCGAAGGAATGCGTGGAAGAATAACTTCGGCTGAAGATTTCAAGTAAGTACTTTGGTGCCAATGTTGATAGCCTTCCTCAAAAGCGCAGCAACGGACGTCTTTCAAAAGAACTCCGGGAATCTCTTGGAAAAAACCAAATTGACGGCAAAAATGGTGGGGACTATACGGCTCCACGAAGCATCGAAATCCATCCCGCAAAGTCAGAAAAAAAGAGCGAATGAAGATGAAGTATTCTTGCTCGTAGTCTTCGCGCTTCCCGTCATCAACAAACCGTACGTCAAAATCTTTCGTGATCATGGTGCAAGCCCAACGAAAGTAGTCACCGCGCAAGATCTTTCGGCATGCAACATCTGCTCTATACGCACGAGCACTAACAACCCCGGAGTGCTTCACCATCCCCGGACCACGGATTCCCTTCCATACGCCGTAGTGGGTCTGAAAATACTCAGATCCATCCGGTCAAAAAGTGGAGAGGAATTGTCGACCGAACTTTCCCAGGACATGATGAATCCGCGATCTGGTTCAGCCCTCTATAAATAACGGTTAAGACTGGAATGGCCAAGCTTACTGGAAATCCCGACGCTAGGACATTTGCCATCTTGAAAGTTGAAGGACGTATCAAACCAACATCGTCGAGCGGAAGCACAAAGATGCAAAGCCAACAAGAAAGGAACGCTGCGAGAAAAGTCTTCTCAAGGTGCTCCCGTCCAACTTTGAGTTTGCCAAAAGATGACTCTTGCGCCTTCGACCATGGTTCGTGGGCACCAATCTCTCCGGTAGGATTGTAAGTCGCATCAGGCCGAGAAGAACGAGTAGACTCCTTGCCACGACGAATTTGAGGATGCTCGTATTTGACGGTCTTTTTGCACCACAAAGAAATCCAGTCGGTTGCGCTGACGCCACGTCGACCTTTGTCATGACTCCGAAGAAGGTGATAGGCATGCAACAGGTATCGGCACGAACGGGGAACCAGCTTCCTATTCTCTTTACTGCCATATAGCTCCTTTGCGCTTGGTACCACCTCTTCGTAAAATGAGCCGAGTATGGGGAGGCCCACCAAGAACGCCAAGTCACGGAGAGAGATCGACACTTCACCGGCGGCAGTCAAAAGGGTGTTGGTTCCGGGACACCACGCCTCGCAAACGGCCTTGACGATCTCCGGAGAATAGTCGTAGGAGAACAAGGAAGCATAGACCGCATCGTAAATGCATCATCTCTTTAGTGGAATCTCGCATCGATCCAACACATCCTCCGCCCATTCCCAATAGCCGGCCACGTACGAAAAGTTGCCATCAAAAGAAGGAAGACCATTCCAAGCGCACGCCCCATCCATGATCCGCCGCCCCAAGGTTGGAAGTGGACGAACATCGTTTGACACGTGTTGATGAAGTGAGGATTGCAAGGTATGCTTTCCGCCAGCGACATTCCAAGACCACATCTTTGGGAAATTTGGGACCTCCAAGTGAGGGCGAGCAGCTCCGCATCCTATGAGTGGTGGATGCACCAATAGACGAGTCGCCTTGTCCAGCGGTTGACCTTCAAACTCGCAAATCACCAACTCGGCGTTTCCAAAGGGGGAGGAGACATCCTTGAAGTAAGCCACCTCGCCTACAAAAAAAAAAAACAAAAACAAAAGCAAAGATCGAAAGATGAAAAGAAAAAAAAAACACAAGAAAAACCTACGCTAGAATGAGAGAAACCTACTAAAAAAATAATTTTTTATTGAAATTATGTAAAATATAAAATAATAAATTTTTCGTATATATATTTTTATTATGTTAATTATTATTTTAATATATATAAATAATGTAGACACTAAAAATATATGTCTAAAATCAATTAGATATCATATATTTTGGAAGAAAATAAAATTCCAATAAAATAAATATATGATATTTAATTATGCATATATGTTAATTTTTGTACAATAAATATCAACCATTAATGCAAAAATCTGCTTAAAACGGAAGATATCGTACAAATATTACGTGCATAAATAGAGCCATAATAAATTTGGCAGCAAAATAAATTAATCTTGTCAATAAATGAAGTATATAAATTAATATCTTCCAAACAAGGCAATGATATACAGATCTTGTCAATAAAGGAAGTATATAAATTAATATCTTCCAAAAAAGACAATGATATAAAGATTTTGGCGAGAAAGGAAGGTGCATAATCAAATCCGTCAAAAATGGAAAACGGCATCCGATGGAAAAGGAAATATTATAAAATCTTTCCATCCACGTGGCACCATCCGAAAAGGAATCCAAGGCCACCCTCCCCTATAAATAGGAGCCTTGGCCAATTCATTTATACACCGAAGTTCATTTGAAGACTCGCGCAAGGGTAAGTCTCTCTAGACTCTCTGCAATGTTCTTCATTGTTCTTCGTGTCCTTCGAAGCGTTCTTCGTCGAAAAGTCACCGATTTGGACAAATGATTCAATATTGGTTGACGAATCGATGGAGTTAACGTTCTTCGTCGTATGTCCGAGCCGAAGGAAGGATCAAAGCTCTCAAAGCCATCAAGGAATCCATCAAAGCCAAGGAAGAGCCTCCAAAGTCGCTCCCAAAGCTTCAAGATGTTCGTCGCGTTCTTCATAAAAGGCGCAAACCAGGCCCTCTTCGATCCAAAAGTCAAAGGGACACGCCGCCAAAAGCGTTATGGAGCACCAAATCCCTCCTCAAGAATCAAATTCCGTCGGATCATCCAAATGAGGCATCAATCCAAAGTCGACGATCAAAATCGCCAACATGGATACCAAAGTCTTTCAAAAGCCGGCGAAGTCAAACCGAAGACCAAAATCCCTTCGGATCAAAGAAGCCACCCAAATTCAAATTTGAAAAATGGATCGACCCGGAGAGAGAATCAAAGGATCCGAATAGATAATAGGACCCGCATATATTTAAATCATATGTAATTTGTACGATTTTGTGTTTATAAAAATATATTTTTTTTGTCTACAAATAAATTAATAACCTTTGTTTTTTCTATTTGATTTAGTTTTAAATTATATATTTTACAAATAAAATAATTTATATCTAATAATTAATAATAGTAATTATTTTAAATTTACAAAAAAAATAAAATATATAATTTGATAAATTAAATATATTAAAAATAATTAATAAATACTGCTATAAAAATATATTTATATGTAAAAATAAATAATTAAATTTTAAGGGTAAATAAGGAATAAGCAAAATTAAAATGAAAAAGCCCTTTCAAAACGCTGGGTAGATGAGCTTTTCAGAAATTAGCTTTTTTGGTCCCAAAAGCTCTTTCAAAAAACTAATTTACCAAACACCTAAATTAGTTTTTGAATTAATCAAACAGCTAAAAGCTGTTCAATATGCTAAAAGCTTTTCAAAAAGCTGTTTCCCAAACACCCCCTAAGGAGAAGGGGCACATTTAAAGGGATTGTCCACAGAAGAAGGAAAATACAAAAGTTGATTCTAGTAACAGTGGCAGCAGTGCTGCTGTGGTACAAGACAGTTCTGATGATGGGGACTTTGGTGAAGTTCTGACAGCGTGTAGTGCTAGTACTGCTGATTCTTGGATTATGGATACCGGTGCTTCTCACCGTATGAAGTTCTCTCGTGATCTACTCACTTCTTTTAAGGAGTGGAATGGAACGGTGAAGTTAGGTGATGATGGAGTTTTAGCCATAAAAGGGAGTAGGATAGTGCAGATAAAATTGCATGATGATACTGTCAGGAAATTTGACTGTTGGTATGTTCCTGAACTCATAAAGAATTTGATTTCTCTTGGCACCTTAGCCAAGAATGGTTTAAAATATCATGGTGAATGTGAGTGGGTGAAAGTCCTGAAAGGTGCTCTGGTAATGATGAAGGAAAAACTGCAGCATGAAATTTATTTTCGACAGGGCAGTTCAGTGATGGGAACGGCGGCGGTATCCCAGTCCTTGGATAAACATGATGACAGGACAAATTTGTGGCACCGTCGATTAGGTCACATGAGTGAGCTAGGGTTGTCTGTATTGAGCAAGCAAAGTTTATTTGGTGGGAATGTGATAGATAAAATTCAATTATGTGAGGCTTGTGTAAAAGGGAAGCAATGCAGGGTGAGGTTTAGTACCGGTCATCACACTTCCAAAGAAATTCTGGAGTATGTTCATTCAGATCTATGGGGTCCCTCTCCGGTGAAATCGCAAGGCGGGTGTTCTTACTTTGTCACTTTCATAGATGATTATTCAAGGAAAGTCTGGTTGTACTTTCTGAAGACTAAAGATGAGGTGTTTGGGAAGTTCAAGGAGTGAAAGACCATGGTTGAAAAACAGACGGGTAAATAGGTCAAGACTCGAAGAACTGATAATGGGTTAGAGTTCTGCAACGCTCCATTTGATGATTTCTACAAGAAAGAAGGTGTAGTGAGGCACTGCACTGTACGACACATACCACAGCAAAATAGAGTTGCAGAGCGAATGAACCAAACCCTCATGGCGCATGCTAGGTGTATGCGCATACTTGTTGGCTTATCTAAGCAATTCTGGGCTGAAGCAGTTAACACTGCTATCGATCTGGTTAATAGATCTCCATCAACTGCAATTGACTTAAAGACTCCTCAAGAGGTATGGTCCGGTAAACCCTTTGATTACTCTAATCTAAGAATATTTGGATGCCCTGCATACGCTCATGTGAATGATGGTAAGCTGGAGCCGAGGGCGGTAAAATGCATATTTCTAGAGTATGCAACAGGAGTAAAAGGTTATCGACTTTGGTGTACAGAAGGTAAAAATCTTGGTAAATTTTTTATTAGCAGAGATGTAACCTTCGATGAATCTGCTATGCTTGATCAGAGTAGAGGTTGTGAAAGTATTGCAGGTACAAAAGATTGTGGTGCTGACCAGAGGGTGGAGTTTGAAACTCCTGACAGAGTTGTGTTAGAGGAAAAGCAGCAGGATAATACTATTGATCAATCCGATCAACCAGATTAGTCAAAACCTCAAGGGAAACCGGTTGAAGGGGAAGCTGATGACGCTAGTACTGGGGTTGAAGATTCCATAGCAGCAAAAAAGGAAAATAGAAATATTCAGAAACCAAATGGTTTGCAGGATGTGTCAATACATGTGATATGAATTATGTGGCTTATGCACTGGCGTTTGGTGATGATCTTGGCTCTTATGAGCCAAAGACATCTAAAGAAGCTGTGGCGAGTAAAGATGCAAAAACCTGAATTTTGGCAATGAATGAAGAGATGCAATCTTTTGAAAAGAACAAGACTTGGGATCTTGTTGTACTACCAAAAGGGGTGAAGCCAGTGGGATGCAAGTGGGTCTTTAAAGGAAATGAGGAAATTTCTGGTGTTGAACCTGCTAGGTTCAAGGCGAGACTGGTGGCAAAAATGTTCTTACAGAAGGAAGGAATCGATTACCATGAAGTCTTTTCTCCTGTGGTGAAACACAAAATCATTCGGGTTCTTTTGGCAATGGTGGGTGCTTTTAATCTGGAGCTGGAGCAGCTTGATGTAAAAACAACATTCCTTCATGGTAATCTAGAAGAACAAATTTACATGTCTCAACCGGAGGGATTCTACAGTTCTAAAGAGGACCAGGTATGCTTGTTAAAGAAATCTCTGTATGGCTTGAAGCATTCTCCGAGACAATGGTACAAGAGATTTGACTCTTTCATGATGTCTAATGGTTATACTCGTAATCAGTTTGATAACTGTGTTTACTCGAATAAAGTTTCTACTGATTCCTTTGTGTATCTGCTGTTGTATGTGGATGATATGATAATTGCAGCTAAAAACATGGTTGTAATTAATGACTTGAAGGCTCTACTAAATGGTGAGTTTGAGATGAAGGATTTGGGTGCGGCAAAGAAAATACTTGGTATGGAGATCTGATGTGATAGAAAAGCAAGACGGCTATGGGTTTCTCAAGAAAAGTATATTGAGAAAGTTTTGCAGGCATTCTCTGTTGATTAGTCCAAACCGGTAAGTACCCCTTTGGCGGCACATTTTAAACTTGATGAAAGCACTATAGCGGCTACAGATGAAGAGGTTAGCTACATGAAGACAGTTCCATATTCAAGTGCTGTTGGAAGTCTTATGTATGCGATGGTATGTACGAGACCGGATCTCGCTATGCAGTTAGTGTGGTAAGCAGGTTTATGGCTAATCCGGGTAAAGTTCACTGGGGAGCTGTAAACTGGATCTTGCAATATTTGAAATGTGCGTCTGATATTTGTCTGGTATATGATGATAAAGGCCATGGTGATGGTCTTGTTAGCTATGTAGACTCTGATTACGGGGGTGACTTGGTGAAACAAAGATCACTGACTTGCTTTATCTTCACTCTGTTTGGATATGTAGTTAGTTGGAAGTCTACTTTACAACCTACGGTTGCACTGTCGACGATTGAGGCAGAATACATGTCAATGACTGAAAGTATTAAGAAGGGTATCTGGTTACATAGTCTGGTGCAGAGTTTGGGTCTGAAGGTGGAGAAACCGGTGTTATTCTGTGATAATCAGAGTGCTTTGAGTTTGGCTAAAAATCTAGTGTATCATGAGAGAACCAAGCATATTGATGTAAGGTTGAATTTTATCCATGATGTTATGGAGGAAGACAAATTTTCTATTCAGAAAATAGCTACAGAACACAATCCAACTGATATGTTGACAAAGGCGCTACCGAATGAGAAGTTCGAGCACTACTTGAACTTGGTGAATATTCGCAGGAGGTAAAGTCCTCTCCGGGCATCTGGTAGGAATGAGACGACTGAGAGATATTGACGAACCTTTGGCGGTTGGAGAAACTCCAAGTCAAGGCGGAGATTGTTGAAACGTGACTTGGATTTAGCGGTCTACCCGACCCGAAATCAAAGCGAAAGGGTTGTTTCAATTGGCAGGGTTCCTTTTGGGCTTATCCTAATTAATAACAAATAGGCTTAGGGTTTAGGTGTTTTGGGGTGCTTATAAATAGATAGCTATGGTTCCTAGTCGACATAATTGTAAATCTCTGAATCAGTATAATAAAATCTCTATGGTTCCTGCCCGTGGACGTAGGTTGACACACCGTCATCTAACAACCTAAAATCTCTGTATTCTTTATTATTATTTTTTTTTTCTCGTTTTCTCATAACATGCTCGGATGATTGTTACGAGTTTGTAAGCTCTCTCATGTAAAGTATATAAGGACAACAATGCTACACATATTTTAAATGAATTATTGAATGAGGTTTACTTTAATCAGCTTAGTTGTGAAATAATAATAATAATAATAATAATAATAATAATAATAATAAATTTAATCGTTAAAAACATGAAAACAAAAAAAGAAGGATAAAAGGCATGTATATTCCTTCAATAGCAGCAACACAAGATTCCGTTCTAAAGTTGTAGGTTCCATGGTTACTTGGCTATATCAATTTATATTACAAATTACCTAAATCTATACAATGAATATATTAATTATGTATCAATTTAGTGACATGTAATGAAGGTGTTCTAAAGCCACAACTAAATAACCAAAACACATTTAAAGACATCATCTTTAAGCTTTTAGTAGTGATTAAAACTAAATTAAATGGAGTGGAAACAAAAATGTGAAAAAGTGAATATTGATGTTACATATTCTAAGACTTGTACTATTAAGGACACTTGTTGGAACTAAACACTTTCTTAATTTAAGATTAGACGTTCCTAAAATTAACATTCCATAAAATAAATATTTAGACTATTATTTCTGACATGATATATATTCATTTCGTTCTACTTTTTTTCGTCCACTATTTCTATTTTTGTTTATTCTATCTTATTTGTCCTTATGTCTACAATAAATTGGATACAAAAAGAGGACCAAAGGAAGTATAATTTTATCTTATAGGATTCAAGTCTTCGATTGAGTCAAATCAACATATATATATATATATAAAAGTATATTTTACAATATGTTATAATACAATATACAATACACGTTTCGTAGCACATGATATAATTTTATATACTATAATATATTATTTATTTCAGCATAATTAGTATTATACTGCGTAATACAATATATAAATTAAACAACATATATTTTTATATAATATAATATTATGTTATGCTATTTAAAAAATATACACTATCTACCTCTATTATATGTACTCATTGAGTCAAAATGAACTGATTTAACACAATCAACACCCTAATTACTGCTTCTTTCAAGATAGTTTCTATTTTTTATTTTATTTTATTTAATTTGTTATCCGAGGATGCATGCATGTATGTCCACTTCAGTTTACATTGCTTTGATTTTTGTAAAATTCTTGAAAACTTGTCACTCCTACTATTAGAACAATGAATTTATATTGGATTTTATTTTACCATCACAAAGTTCTTTCAATAATTTTATTAGTAAAAGATTTTCTTAAGGTGTGTTTGTCTAGGGGATCCCATTTTTCTTCCCAAAAATATCAAATCAAATTAAACACCTATTTTTTATTTTTTATATTATACTAAATTAATTTTCCATTCAAAATATTACATCGACTCCTATTTATATTACATCATACAACTATTCAAATTCAAAATTTTTACTATTCAAATCTCAACTCAAAATTCAAATCCCCAAACAAACACACCCTTAGTGACCCATTCAGAAATGAGTAATTATCAACTATGCTCCATTATTCCAGAATTAAATGATAGGTTTTAAATTGAGGTAGCAGTTCTTCTCTTGCATCATGTTATTTATCTTGTCGAGCAAATATTTTGTCGTATTATATATATATATATATATATATATACAGGCATAGGTTGAATTTAAGATGTATGTTGTTTTAAGTTATCAAGATGTCTTCAAATGAAACCATCGATTTGAAAGGATATATATACAAATAAATTATAGGTTTAAGTTAGATAGAACGATAACTTTCTTGCATCATATTGTTGATCATGTCGAGTAGGTATTAATTTTTTCGTATTTTTGCTTTTATTTTTACGTATAGTTGGGATCAAATTCGATGTAAGTTGTTCAAAATTTTCAAGTGTCTTCAATTGAATTTGTTGGTTTGGAATATAGGATATTAAAATGGATAAAACAATAATCGATTGTATCATATTGTTTATTAATACATCGAGTAGATATTTTTTCGTATTATATGTTAGCATTTTTTATTTTTTATATTTATCTAACGGTAAATTTTTTATTTGATTTTTACATGCGACTTAAGGTAAATTAGTATTTTAAAGATATATAATTTAATAAAGTAGTATCTTTTTATTTATTTATCTATTTATTATTATTATTATTATTTTATTCATAGTTTGAATCAAATTTAATGTAAGTTGTTCAAAATGATCAAGTGCCTTCAATCGAATCCACCAATTTCGAATAAGGATATCAATAAATTAAATGATATGTTTAAATTAGATAAAATGATAATTCTCTTGCATCATTTTGTTGATCATGTCGAGTAGGTATTTTGTCGTATGATCTATATATTTAATTTCATACATAAATTGGATAA
Organism: Andrographis paniculata; assembly: GCF_009805555.1. Lineage (NCBI taxonomy): Eukaryota > Viridiplantae > Streptophyta > Magnoliopsida > Lamiales > Acanthaceae > Andrographis > Andrographis paniculata. The sequence continues at coordinate 1,659,290 of NW_026137583.1, read as the reverse complement.
AAATCGAAAGTTACTCAAAATGATCAAGTGTCGGTAATTGAATCTGTCCGTTTCAATCGATACAAATAAATGATAGGTTTCAAATGGATACAATAATCATTCTCTTGCATCATGTTGGGATGTTGAATAGGTATTTTGTCGTATTATATATTTTAATTTTTTTTTCGTGTAATTTTGATCACATTCGATGTAAGTTGTTTAATGCTAATATATCTTCGACCGAATCCGTGGATTTGAACGGATACAAATAAATGATAAACACGTGCGTAGAAATATTAATGAGTTAAAATCCGACACTTTAGAGGTACTCTTGCGCGCACGTGAAACGTTATGTGTTGCATTTAACATTCGATATGTTCCTTGATCATGATTTATTTCACATCGAAAACGACAAATTGAGCGACAACATATGAATCTTTGATCCAAACAAAAAGTTAAGATGTTGAGTTTATCATGACATGACAAAGATATTTTTTGAATGCATATAATTGAGAATCTGTAAAAACAATCTATTGTTGCACGGGGGTTTTCCATAATTTTTGCATCATGAACATTCAGGGGGATGGGTTTAATGACTTTTTTTCAAGATTTGAGCAAAATATAAAATTATTTGGGATAGACAATGTATTCAGTATATCACATTTTACAGGTTCGTTAATATATAATTTATACGTGTATATATATATATATATATACACATACCAAAGCCAATTATCAAAGAACGAAAAGGAATTTGAATACTATAAATCACTGGAAAATTCTAATTACTCAAAGAATAACCCCCTTGTTAAAATCCCCCCTAAATCTAATCTTATTAGCAATGGAAAAAATGATATTGATGAATATTTGATTTGGGTTTTCAAAAATTTGAAAATGGTTAGTAGCTTTTGTTCGATTGAGTAGAGTTAATAATAATTGCCAACTAATCTTCAACAAGTTAGGGTTTTGCCCTTTCTCACGAGACTCCAATTTTGTCTTAACTAAAAGGAATCTCACTGTGTCCTAGAGAGAGAGAGAGAGAGAGAAAGAGAGAGAGAGAGAGAGAGAGAGAGAGAGAGAGAGGGAAAAAGTGTGTGTGTGTGTGAGAGAGAGAGAGTGTGTGTGTGTATGGTTAGTGGAGCAAGCCCAGACAAAGAAGTGACAGATACATATAAAGCTTGCCCTAAGAAGATAAAGGCAAGAGAGAGAGAGAGAGAGAGAGAGAGAGAGAGAGAGAGAGAGAGAGAGAGGGGCCATTGTTTTGTTTGAAATCATAGTTGTCAGTGGGTGAGTCAGTGAGTTCACCCGCATCTTTTGTTTTCTGGTGCAGTGCACTGTTGCTCCCATGACCATTCTTCCTTCCCCAACCCCAACTATAAATTAAATCGTTTCTGCCTCTTTTCTTTCACTACCTCTTCATTATTACTACTCAGAAAACTGTTCTGGAGCGGAAGCAGTTTCTGCCTCTCTGTCAGTCTGAGTCTGTGTTTCTGCTCTAAACTCAAGCATAAACACAACCCTAGTTCATCATCATGGGGAAGCGAGTGAGAAAGGATGGAAAGAATGCCCTAACGAAGACCAAAGCTGCTGGAACCCTCAAGAAACAGTCTGATTCGGGCTCTGATACCACCCCATTGTTCCCTCCTCCTTCTCCTCCTGCTGCTGCTTCTAGCTACCTCCATCTCAGGAGCAGGCGAGTCCTCAGGAAGCCACCGCCAAGAATGGCTCAGCCTAAACAAATCAGCTACGTGCTTGCCCTTCCAGCACAATCACTGCCACCGCAAGGCCGAGAGAACACCATGGACGACTCCGATGACGACGACGAGAACACTATGGCCACTGATTCTGGCGACGTCGAGGTCGACGACAACAGCAAGACTGACTCTGATGATGAGAACACCATGGCCGCTGATTCTGACGACGTGGAGGTCGACGACAGCAGCAAGACTGAGTCTGATGACGAGAACACCATGGCCGCCGAGTCTGAAGAAGTCGAGGTCGACGACAACGCCAAGACTGGCTCTGGTGATGAGAACACCATGGTCGCCGAGTCTGAAGATGTGGAGGTCGACGACAACAGCAAGACTGACTCTGGTGATGAGAACACCATGGCCGCCGAGTCTGAAGATGTGGAGGTCGACGACAACGGCAAGACTGACTCTGGTGATGAGAACACCATGGCCGCCGAGTCTGAAGATGTGGAGGTCGACGACAACGGCAAGACTGACTCTGGTGATGAGAACACCATGACCGCCGAGTCTGAAGATGTGGAGGTCGATGACAACAGCAAGACTGACTCTGGTGATGAGAACACCATGGCCGCCGAGTCTGAAGATGTCGAGGTCGACGGAAACACCAAGGACGATTCTGACGACCAGAACACCAAGACCACGGACACTGAAGACGTCGATGTTGACGACAACACCAAGGCCGACGACGTGGAAACTCATCCCGGGCCTGAACAAGACATTTCTGCCCAGGAAGCTGACAAATCTGCTTCACAGAAAGAAAATGAGGGTTTGGTTCTTAACTCGCCTGTCAACCACCAGAGGTATTTTTTATTAACCTTTTCGTTTTAAAGTTGATTGATAACTTGTTTGTTTCTGATTTTCATCGCCTTCTCTTTCTACTCCAAAGCTTTCCATGATTCTTTGTCTGTTTTCCTTCTTGAACTTGAAGTTTGAGAATTCAGTGCTTTCTCTCTCTAGCTGCCTCTCTTTCTCTCTCTTCTTTGATTTAATTTTTAACTTCAACTCGCTAGGGTTTAGCTAGACCAGGGCTTAGAGTTTCCAACTAAAATATAAACATGCTAGATATATGTATACATATTGTTCCTTCCTGGTATGAAATCGTATATCTGAAGTCTTCTAGATCCTGTAATCTTTCAGATTGCTGCTGTGTTTCTGTTTGATGCAGTGATTCAATAATATTGATATTACATTACAATAATAATTAATTATTTCATTGTATCCATATCTGTGTATCTGGGAGAAATTGAGGAGAGAGAAAGAAAGGGTTTTGGCCCCTCTCATCTCCTCTCGTCTCCATGGATGATTAATTATTTGTTTGCAATTAATCCATATATAGTATAAATTAGTACGTACCACTAACCCATGTCTTGCAGCAACAGCAATATGAATCCTAGTGAAGAAGACAAGAAGGATGTGAAGAATGAATCTCCCCCAAAGCCGATGCCACAAGCCGTCACTGCCATGTTTTCTACTGCAGAAGCTGAACACAAGAAGAAAATTGAAGACTTCATTAAGAAGTAAGGGAGATGATCTATATATCATATCACACACACATCCAAAATAACAATAACAAAAATAAAAATAGATCTTTTCTTTGTAGTCATTGCATCTACAATTACGTTGTTAACAATATCTCCTGTCGATAATTGTTGATTATAGGTACAACTTTGATCCAGTGAACGATGAGCCGCTTGAAGGACGCTATGAATGGACTAAAATCTCTCCGTAGATGATTCAAATGTCGCTGCAGTTGAAGGATGATCATGTGTGGCGGCTAGCTAGTAGTAGGGTTTCTAACATTATGGACGACTTTATGCCGCCGTATTACTTATGCTTGCTTTCGTCGTATCATTCGTGCTTTCCTGTTTCGTTTACTTTGTCAAATCAGACTGTGTTCTAAGTGGGTTTTCCAATCAGATTTATAATTCTCTCTCTCTCTCTCTCCCTCTATACATATATATATATATATGTATATATACACCAATCCATCCCGTAATTAAAAGGTGGATTCAAACCAAATATATACTATGCATCCAAGATGGATTCATGGTTTTAAGTATTCAAATTCTGCCAAGTCTACATAGATTTCTTTTTACAAAATATCTTACCCTAACTTGCCTCAGACATGATGACATGGTTACATTAATTTATTAAAATCAAGATGATAGGTTTATACATTTTACTCAGCTACATACTTTGTATTTGTGTCGAGGTCTTTATTTTCCAAATATACATTTTATGCAAGTATATAATTCTATATTTGCATGATTTTTACAGGTTTTTATACTCCAAAATTTTAAGTTGCTTGGCATTGAGGACATAATACACAGCTGGTACTGATGGAAGTATATTGGCAGTGTTTTTGGTGTCAATTGAAGTTGCAGTCCATTATTTGCTTGCTTCTAATTTGAAATTGATTTAAAATAAAGTATTGATTATAATTTTAATTTAAATAGTATTTTTGATATCATAATTTATAAAAAATAATAATAATATATATATTTATTGCCTTCCTGTGACTTGCGAACTAAACTCTCTCCACAATTTTATGTATAGTGTTCCTAATTACTTTGTATTTTTGATTGGGAATTATTTAAAAAAAGTCAAGAAACTATAAGATTAAGAAATTTTGAAAGAGAACAAATGATCTGCAGCAGAAAGAAAAGTAGCCCGTCTCAAGAAAATTAGTCTTTCAATTGTGGTGAATATTCCTTCTCCTTTTTAAGATGAAGATGAGACAAACCAATCAAAAAATGTTGAGCTTCCCTCTAGCCCTTATCATATTCCTTCCGGTGAACTTTGTGGGCTTAATGTAGTTCTAGAGGGTATAATTCGTTTGATCATTGGCTCTCGCTCTCAAAATATACCAGTGAAATATTCTGATTCTACTATTGCTTCTCTTTTGATTCAAAAGTCTAGCTTTGATGGAAATAATTCTGATGTGAAATCAAGTCACAATTTAACTAAGTACTTTAGAGTATATTTAATTATTTAACATATTTCTTGCTCCCAAAATTTAGAGAATATAGGTAGAGATTATTAGAATTTTCATTTCTTTCTTTCTTCTTCTTTTTTTATTTTTTATTTTTATCCAGTTGCTCGTGGGGGTTATAAACACCTCCTCAATCTTATCTTCAAGTCGATGAAGTTTCTTTGTAGTAATAAAACATAACAATACTTTTTTCCCTATTATTTTCTTCTCCTTTCATGTCCTTATCGTTCCTTTATATTTTTTCTTTCTATTTCTCATATTTTATGAATTGAACACCCAACAAAAATGTTATACTCGTTTGGTTTGTGAATAATTTGATTTATTTTGATTCATTCTTGGGTCAAATCCAACAAGTGGTATCAGAGCAAAATTGAGTTCGTCCTGTTGGAGAAGGCTCCTGATGGCGGCGAGAGCATCCCAGTGGCGATAGGGTGACGGTGGCGGGGGAGCAAAATCTCCGGATCAGCGTTTGATTTTCCAAGGATCAGATCTGATTGAACCGAAGGGTGACGGTGGCGGGAGCGAAATCTCCGGCAGGCTGGGGGGGCTTGTCGCCAGCGCTGTGAGAGACGCAGGTGACGTCAGTGTGGCGGCGTTCGGATACCAGTCTAGGCGTGCAGGTTCAGCGGCTGAGGATGGCGGTCTAACGTCGAGCGGGCGTCGCTGGAGGTTGAGCGCGGAGGTGCAGGTGATGGGCTGGAGAAATTGATACTTAGGAATGTGGAAATTTTATTTATTTTTATTATATGACCAGCAGGCAGGGCGTTCGCAGTGCCGGCGGGGCGTCGGAAGAAGGCACTTGCACTGTCGGCCGGACATCCTTGATGTATTTTGGAAAAATAATTAGAGCTTGGTAGGTGACGGCGCAGGAGAACGCCGTCGACAGGGTGCCGGTAGAAGTCGTTTGCACTGCCAGCGGAGTGCTGGCTGAAGACTGCGTTTGGCGGGCAAAAGATGCCGGTGTTCATATAGTCGGCGGGGTTCCGGCGTAGAACGTGGCAGCAGACGTTAGCACTCGCACTGTCGGCAGGCAAGGGTTGAGACATTGTGCTCCCATTATCGGGGTGTCGTCAAGAGGTGCTCACACTATCGGTGGGGTGTCGGCAGAAGCAATAGAAATTAGCGTTCGGACTGCCGGTGGGATGCGGAAAGGAGGCGGTCGCACTGTCGGCAGGATGTCAGCAGACAGAGACAGGAGATACAGCGTTGGCATCGTTAGCAGGGTGTCGGTGTGGGACGCGGTGCTTTCCAAGATCATAATGTAGCCTGGTGTGGCCTAATTTTTCACGGTGTATGCCCAAATATGTTACGTTCAATAATATGTCGATCCCAGTTAATTCGACATACCCACGGGGTCTGGAACTATTTGAACCGACAGAGGGAGGCTGTATATGCGAGAAGGCTCATAGAGCGACATTGATAATGCCGTAGAATTATGGGGAAGTATTATGGAAATAATCCTAACGGAAATCAAGTTACGATTTGGCTAAGTACTTTAGAGTATATTTAATTATTTAGCATATTTCTTGAAAAGGAATCCTCTGTTTAAAATTTATCCAATTTAATCAGTTTAATCAATTATTTTATAACACTTGTTCTTGACTTTTTAATATTTTTTTTAAATAAAAAAATAATTAACTTAATTAAAATTATAATTTTACCCTCCAATCTTTTATTTATTTCTTTCAATTCCTACTAAACACTTCCATCCAAATTTCAATTCCTACTAAACACTAATATCATCGACACTCTAGCCCTAATTTTCTAGACACTCTAGCCCTAATTTTCTTGTGAGGACGCCACCAACCATCTGGCTCAACAAAAAGGCAAGGCAAATGATAATAGATGGTTTCTACTTATCCCACGCACCACTATTCTTTTGGATGGGTACCAAATCCAGGAAGTAACTTGTACTACTGGAATATAAAATTATCCAGGAAGCACGGAAGCCAATTCCCAAAAAGAAGCAAAAAGATTCCACTAAATGAAACACAAAATTGCACCCATCAAACCGCAAAAGCATGCACAATGCCAACAAAAATTAAACTAATAGGCTTCAACCATCCAACAATAAATTGCAACTAAAACCAAACAATTCAAAACCTAAACATGATAGCAGCCGAAAATTTGATAACATCAAACAATCGAAAACAGTGTAAGAATTGAACTTACAAAGCCACCGACAAAGTTGTAAAAGGAGAAAACAATTAGATTCCCTATCTGGGAGGACGACGAAGGCACACAAGAAGACGCGGCAGAGAAAGAGGAGAAAAAGAGAAGGCGATTGAATGGCGGGCAAAAGAGACGAGAGACAGAAATTTAGGAACTCGGATGAAATCGGACAGGGAGACAGACGCCCTGCATTTATTTTCTATTTCTTTCTCTTCCTCTTAACTCTCTCTTATTCTCTTCTCCCTTCATTGATCATCTATTCATCCCCGCGTCTTCTCTTCCCCCTTCATTGATCATCGATTCATCCCGACGACGCCCTGCGCCGCCGCCAAAGCCACCGCCCGCCATTCAACCTTTTTCCTACCCATCATCAACTGCGACACCAGCTATCGGAGTTTGCCCCACCGAAGCCGTCGCTAGAATTAGGGCCGAAAGACAGAAAAATAAATGGAAGTGTTTAGTAGGAATTGAAGGAAATAAATAAAAATTTGAAGAATAAAATTACAATTTTAGTTAAGTTAATTATTTTTTAATTTTAAAAAAATATTAAAAATTCAAAGAATAGGTGTTATAAAATAATTTATTAAACTAATTAAGTTTTAAATAGAGGATCCCTTGCCATATTTTTTGTTCTCAAAGAATATAGATAGCTATTATTAGAATTTTTGGTTAATTAATTAACTTTTTTTTTTTTTTTTTTTTTTATGCAGTAGGCTCGTGAAGTTTACAAATACCTTTTATCTATTTTATCTTCGAGTTGAGAAAGTTTCTCGGTAATAATATAACATAACAGTACTTTTTTCCGTTATTTTCTTCTCCCTTCACGTCCCTATTGTTCCTGTATATTTTTTCTTTCTATTTCTCATATTTTAGGCATGGAACAGACAGTAAAAGTGTTGTGCTGGTTTGGTTGGTGAATAATTTGATTTATTTTGATTCGTTCCTAGGTCAAATCCAACAACCTTCACCAAGGTCAAATTTTCCCCATTTTGGACCTAGAACTCAAGCATGACCAAACAACAATTTAAATCTTGAAGAAAATTAATTAGTGGTGTGAATGTTTATTTAGGATCCTGAATGGTTTTCGTTCTTGTTTTGTCTTGACGGTGTTTTGGTAGTTGTCTTTGTTCTGTTCGCCTAAGCGGTATAAGCTATTTCGAGTATTTGAGCTGGTGGCTCTTGCATGATGTGGGCCTTTTATTTCCTTAGGTATAAATTTCTTAGGTTCGTTCTTTTGTTAATTTTTCACGGAAGGAGATCCTCAGCATCATCGTTCCCTGCCTCACTCTCAGCATCATCACACACACATGTATAGATACATGAGTGTATATCTATAAAGTTTATATACCCATGTATCTATACATGAATGTGTGTGGGGCAGGGAGGGGATGACGCTGAGGATCCCCTCCCGTTTTTCACATTTTTTCTATTCAGTTTTTATTCCCTAGAAAAATATTACATCAAATAATTATTTTTATTTTTTATATTATACTAAAAATTAATTTTACATTCGTCTATTTATATCTCATCAAATAACTATCCGAATTCATTTTTTTACTATTAAAAAATCCCAAACCCACAAACAAACACACCCTTAATTGCGTATTCATGTAAGGCTTATGGCCTTTGGTTGTAGTCCTCTTTATAATATATAAAATTTAGTTTTTTTGAAAAAAAAAATCAACTTGCTTTCCTCACGTGTAATCGAAAAATATGCTCAAATATTTTTGTACAAGTTTTAACGTGGATGTGTAATAATTAATACTTTATACGTATGGACTATTTATGCTACAAGATCCGGACACAAAGACTAAAAAATATCAATATTTTAATATAAAAGTAGAGTAGATAAAAAATAAAGTGTAAAAACTAAAGAGTATTATCAAAAGTTTACTAAAATGTTAATAAAAAAATAATGAGATAAATAAAAAAAGTAATTGCAATTTGATTATTATTTGTTAAAGTAGGGTCAAAAAATTTATAAGTTAATAAAATTATTTACTATAAATGGATTATGTATAAGATCATATGTTATAGTCATTACGTTTATCCCATTGTCTCTTTTATCTCTCATCCACGTCATATTCATCTCAATATTCAAATAATTTCATTTATCACCGGTTATAATAAATCATCTCTAACACATTACTTTTACTATTTTATAAATCCACAACAATTTATTTATTTAATATATTTTTATTATCTAATAATAATTTTATATATTATTATATTTTAACTTTTTAAATATTAATGTATATAAATTTTAATAAATAGAATTATTCGAAATAAATCAACATATATATTAATTAAAAATAACATAAAAAAGAATCGTAATAAAATATAAACGTATAAAGTAAATATATTAACAATATAACTTAAGAATTATTTTTACCGCCAAATTGTGTTCAACAATTTAATTTAAAAAGTTATTTGAAAGATAATATTTTCGCTTCATTTCGTTTAATCGAATATGAAAAGGTAAAGAATTGATTAATTAAATTTAAATATATTTATAGATAATTTATGTTAAATTTAAACTTTAAATTTTGAAATTTCAAAAATTTTTTATAATTTTTAATATATATATTTTAAAGGTTATAAGTTCTTGATAAAGATAATAAATTTTGATAATTGTATTTCTTAATAAAGGTGATAAGTTTTGTTATAGTAAAAATTGAAAAGGCGTAATTTTAACACATTATTTCGGATGAAGGATGTATTTTTTTATCTTTTATATTCAAATAAAAAACACGAAAAGAATAAAAATTAGATATATACATTTTTTATCAAAACAAAAAATAAGTATTTTAATACATTTATATTTTTTTTAAGCTATGATTTTAATTTTACAAGCAATTGGAATATTAATTGTTTTATATATAAATGATTTTATTTGTAAGTATACAAATTTATTAAAATTAGAAACATATAAATATTATCACTATATTTGTCATCACCAAAATTTTTTATTGAAGTGAATAATACATAATAAATTTATTTGAAAGTATAATTATATAAATTAATCAATAATTAACATAATATATATATATGAAGTTTTGAAAAATAAAATATAAAAATTTCCTTAATTATCTTTCATAGTAAAATATTAATACTGAATAACGATTTTACGAAATGCTCTAGCACAACAACTAATATATCCAATCAGATAAATTAACTAATTCAATCAACTAATAACTAAATAGTGAATTAGCATATGAAAACTAATTATCTAACCCTATTTAAATAACATTTGTATAATATATCTTCTTTGATAACTTTCTTAGTGCAATGAATCAAGGTGTCTAGACCCAGTCCAAGACCATGTGACCAGGGCTCACCTTAACATGGCATTATTTAAAAATTTTGGACTAAAGATCTGTACTCCAAGATGGTTCAAAACATATTATGTGTATCCCATTAATTTTGCTCATTATCTATGTGGACTTATCAATACGAGGTTTAGTTATGGTTCTAAAATAATTTTCAAGTAAATGTCTACTTGTCATATCACTACAAAAAAATAATATATTTGTAATGGAATTCCGTTCCTAAAGTTTACGTAGCTAACGTAATTTCATTCCTAATTCCGCCTCTAATGTCATTAGTAACGGAAATAGTAGATTTAGAGACAAAAATATTTTGTTACAAAAATAATTTTTTCTTGTAATATATATACAATCTCCGACACATCACCACGCTACTATGAAAGCAACTCTGGCACAATGCCAATAACTACGATGCTTGAGAAACATTTATCTTAAATTTTTTACCATAACTTAATATTGTACTGAATTAGTATCACAACTAAAAAATTTAACATAAAATCAAACATATTCCTCACATAGTTCAAAGTTAACACAAAATCAAAATTGAATTTTACCATAACAGTCTTTATGCTCTATACTTTAAAAATTCTATCATTTGTTATCGACACTACAAAAAAATTGAGATTTTTTGCTAAGAAAATTTTTTGAGGAAAAAGAAAATAGTTTCGTAGAAAAAAAATTTTTGTGACAAAATGAATTTCATCATCTATACCGCATCGGTAAGGTCTTTGGCAATAAATTTAACTTTTGTAACAATTTTTTTTTTTTTTTTTTTGCAATATAAGAATGAAAATGAGATATAACTAAAAAAATATAATATCGTAGCTAAATAATTTTGCTATAAAATTAAAATTTCATAAAAATCAAATTTTAGCAACAAAATATGCATAATTTTCTTAGTCAAATAGTTTTAGCTATGAAAATATATTGATTTTGTAGCTAAAACTCTTTCGCTATAAAAATATGATTTTCTAGCAAAATATTTTTAGCGATAAAATTAATTTTGTAGTACATAATTTAGTTTTAGTGATGAAATTAATTTTTGTAATTGAACGACACATTTGAATTAACTGCAAAAATATTTCGTAGTTAAAAATGTTATAACAAATTAGATATTTTTCTTGTAGTGTGAAATAATATTATTGCTCAATGGTTTATAGTTTGAAAAAATATTTTTTAGTAGTGTCATATGATATGTGCTGGTTGAATTTAACTGCAAAAATATTTCATAATTAAAAGTATTATAACAAATTAGATATATTTTTTTTTTTTATGTAGAGTGAAATAATATTATTGTTCAATGGTTTATAATTTGAAAAGATATTTTTTAGTAGTGTTATATGATATATGCAGGTTGAATCAATTAATCATTCATTTACACAAATAGTATTTATATTAGAACAATCCGTTTCAACTATGTAAATATTATTAAAATATTAATTTTTCAAGGTAAAACTTACATATTTTTATTAACTAAATATTTTTAATTGTACTTTAGATGTTTGTCATCAATCCGTTGATATATTTATGTATCGTACAATTAACTTCATTTGTTATTGATGGCAAACATCTAAAGTACAATTAAAAAGTATAAAATATATATATTTTTTTTTTATTATAATGACTTCTCTATCTGATTTTTAACACTATTAAATAATGAATCTCAGGATGTTGAATATTTCTATATTAGTATCCATTACTAAATCAAATTTCAAATTTTGCAACAAAATTATTCTCATTAAAACTTCTCTCTTATGTTCTTTTTCTTTTGTGATTTCTTATTGTATATTTTTATCAATTATTTGGTTGTTGTTTAATCAAACTTTTAATTCATTGGAATTTTCATATGTATTATAAGCTCAACACTACTCTTATGTTGATTAAATTTTTCTCCTAAATGCTCCAATATCAAAATCCATCACTTGTTGATAAATTAACCACATCTTTATAATATAGTAACCATCATTTATCACTAGTTTCTTAATTATTCAATTTCTAAAATAATAAACATATGAGAAATGTTTACAATCATTATCTAATGGAATATATTTAATTCTTTTATTAGTCATTTTTCAATTAAAATATCTATTTTATTTTTCGTAATATTATCCTAGATTGTAGGAACATAAATACCTACCGGATAAAATATATTATCATCTACTCTTAAATTTGATGTATTAAATGCATGGTTATCTTTATTTAAATTCTTAATATATTTATTAACATTATCTTGTTCGTTTTAAGTGTTTATTGTGTTCAAATAATTCAATAGTATTTTCATCATCTAAATCTTTAGAAGAATATATTCCTATTTAAAAATAAATCAATAACTCATCTTCGACATTCTATAAATTGTTTATTTTTTTTTAAAAAAAAATCAAGATTTTCAAACTTGTTTATCTTTTTGGACGGAGAGAGTATTTTTTTTTAATTTACTATAAAAAAAAAATATGTTGGAATGGATGAAGTATTCGCTCTATTCTTTCAACACTATTATTTAATTGCGATTCTCCAATAATAATAATATTAAATATAATATCTTATACAAAAGTTTAAAAAGTCAAAATACTCACTATAAAACGTCATAAAGTCATTATAAAAATAAAAAAGTTAAATATTCAATCTAAAATAATATATTTTATATTTTTTACACAATTTCTTAAACCACACACCAAAAATCATTTCATATAAAAATGTTGTGTGAACGGAGCACATTTTTTTTAACATTTACTATTTTATTAATATATACTCCCTCCGACCCGGCTCAATTGAATCATTTCATTAGTGACACGATATTTAAGATAATGATATTAAATTAGTTAATAATAGTGAGTTATGATATTATTATTATTTTTTTATATAATTAATACTATTAGTAGTTTTAAAATAAATGTAACATATATGATTAAATAATTAGAATATTTATTTAAATATTTTAAAATTTATACCGCAATAAAAAAATGTATGCAATATGTATATTATTTTGTTTTAATACCACTACAAGAAAATATCATTTTTGTAACGAGATTTTTTCGTCTTTAAATTCACTTTTTCCGTTACTAATGATATTAGAGACGGAATTAATGATGAAATTACGTTAGCTACGTGATCTTTAGGGACGAAATTCCGTTACAAATATACTATTTTTTTGTAGTGTACCCCCGGAGTTGGGTCGTTGCTTGGCCAACTCTCGTGTGTGGATGAGCTGGTATTAGGTCATCCGAAGTTGATTAGAGATAAAAATGGATTGAATAGACTACTCATGTCAATAATGTGCATATTCATTTTCGGAAGCCCTACTACAAGAAGTCTAGAGTACTTGCTCTAAAGTAATTTAAGGATGGGTGGCCCCCTAGAAAATCTCCCAGGGTGTGCGTGAGTGAGGACAAAGCGCACTGGAAGGACTCGTGTTGACTTTTGGGGCAATTATACAATCCCGACACGTCCGGCTTTGCATGGCTTGCATGCCAGAGTGTCACAATTGGTATCAGAACCGACCTGCGATAGCTAACAGTCGTTGATCTGACTGTTGAGGGGTCTAGCAGTTGACGATCCTTGGAATGCAACGTGGAGATTGCATTCTAAAGTGGGGGAGGATGTAATACCCCCAGAGTTGGGTCGTTGCTTGGCCAACTCCCGTATGTGGATGAGCCGATGTTAGGCCATCCAAACTTGATTAGAGATAAAATGAATTGAATAGACTACTCATATCAACAATGTGCACATTCATTGTCGGAAGATCTACTGAAAGAACTCTAGAGTTAAGCATGTTTGCTCCCAGGGTGCACGTGAGTGTGGACAAAGCGCGCTGGAAGAACTCATGTTGACTTTTGAAGCCAGTCTACAATCTCGACACGCCTGACTTTGCGTGGCTTGCAAGCCGGAGTGTCACGTTTGTAGAGAATAAAATTTTTTTATAATACAATTAAATAAAAAAATACTTTTATTTATTTATAATTAATATAAACTAAATTTATAAAAGTTGTGAAGTTTTAAATGTAGATAAAAATATTTATTTTTTAGGAAAAAGATAGAAATAAAAGGGTTTGAGTTAGTCCTGCATGATGTATGATGCTATATATTATTCAGTTAATTAAATTGATTTATATTTGTTAAATATATTTTGATTCAGTAAATTTTACCTAAAATAGAAATGTGTCAATTGTCGGGGCAGACAAAAATTAAAAAAGTGTCACTTAAGATACAACGGTGAGAGTATGTTTTTTTTTGTTTTATAAATGAAAGAATCAAGAAGACGTTTCAAAAAAAATTTGGAGGAATAAAAACAAATATATGTCATGAAGTGTACACGTAATAAATTCGTGTATAAAATCTGGATGTTAGTTTTTATTTGCCACGATTTACCTACGTAGGTGATATGTATGTATCATGTAGTACAATGATTTTCCTTCCAATTGCAAATGAAATTCACCCCAAAAAATCTTCTCTCTCACTCTATTGATATTACTCTTAAAAAACTTTCACTTAACTTCACATCACTCAGCCACCACATCATCATTATACATAATATATATTTACATACAAATCACACACTACTATATATATATATATAGACTTATACGGTTTTCATATATAAATATATATAATATACAATATATTAAAACAGTGGTTAGCGGTAGAGATAATTAATATTTCTATTGGTTAATCTTATACTAATATTACAACACGTTATCAGCACGATTATATATTTTAATTTCTGCAAGGTAATACTTTATATTTTATCTGTTTGTCATATCTAATATTGTTAAACAGAAATTTCTTCCCTTCTCGTTTCTGGCCAAAATTATATGGCATGGGCTCGCGATGTTAAAATACATCTAGCATCAATGGGCTTGAAAAATACCATTGCCCTGGATAAAAATTCCTCGAGCCAAGATCGTTTTGTGCCATCACATCGATGAGGCACTAAAAATACAATATGTGACGTTGGAATCCCCACTTGAATTATGGGAGAGATTGAAAGAAAGATACAGTCATATGAGGCTGACTATATTGCCAAGGGCACGAACCGAATGGCAAATCCTACGGCTTCAGGACTTTAAAACAGTCCAAGAATATAATTTTGTCATGTTTAAAATAACATCACAGCTGCGCCACTGTAGCAAAAATATATCTGAATCTTATATGATGGAGAAAACATTCTCCATTTTTCATGTCTCTAACATGGTTTTGCAGCAGCAGTATCGCGAAAGAAGTTTCCAAAAATATTCTTAACTGATCACCTGTCTTTTGCTAGCCGAACAAAATAATGAATTGCTGTTGAAATATCATGAATCACGGACGACAGATTCAAATCCATTTCCAGAGGCAAATGCAATACAACCGGCAAATCCTGTGCGTGGTCATGGACAGGTCAGAAATCAACAAATTGATTGCGATCGAAATTAGAACTGCGGCCGGGGCCGGACAAATGCATACGGTCATAATAATTATCAAAACAGGCCCCGATATGTGCCAAATCGGCGCTATATTGGCAGAAGGCTGTACAAACCTCAACAGAGGTTCAACACCGGGAGAAAAAAAAAATGACGAAGAATGCACCCGGTGTGGAATCAAAGGCCATTGGGCCTATGTTTGTCACACAACCAGTCACTTGGCTGAATTGTATCGGGCCTCAAAAGAAAGGCAGGGAAGAGTTGTTGCCGAAACAAACCACGCTGCCCACGATGACACATTTGATGATGGGATTAATGAAAATATCACGCACCTGGATGCCAATGATCTGCTTGACATAGATGATGATTTTAAATGATAAAATGTCGTTGTATTTCTTTTATTTTTTTGATTTTTTATGCCCCATTTTTTGTATTACCCCTATAATATAAGATTATTTTGATTATGTTATTAATACATGTCTTTTATTATTTTTACCTTCTTGTAAAGATATATATGCCAAATATTTTGGAGCCGATGACAATATTTGTCTTATCGACAGTGTTACGACTCACAGCATTCTGAAAAGCAAATGTTATTTCTCCCACCTGAATGTGGGAAAGACCACTATTGCTACTATCAGTGGTGCATCGAAAATGATTGAAGGCTCAGGAAAAGCTATTTTATTTATCCCTAAAGGGACAAAAATAGCAATTGAAAATGCCCTGTTCTCGAGCAAAGCTCAAAGGAATTTACTGAGCCTCAGTGATATTCGGAAAAATGGGTATCGCATTGAAACATTGAATAAAGCAGAAAATGAGTATCTCCTGATAACTCAGATTGTGAATGGCAAAAGAATTGTGAAAGAAAAATTGTCATCATTTTCTTCCGGCTTATATTATTAAAAAACAATGTCGTTGAAATATATCACCTAGTAGACCGAATGGCTGCTAGCAAATTTAAAACTTGGCACGATCGACTTGGGCATCCTGGCAATGTAATGCTGAGGCGAATTGTTGAAAATTCAAATGGCCACTCATTGAAAAAGAAAAATATTTTGAGTCCGAATGAGTTTGTTTGTGTTGCTCGTCCCAAGGGAAGTTAATAATCAGGTCATCTCCAACAAATGTTGGATTTGAATCCCCAGTTTTTCTGGAAAGAATTCAAGGTGATATTTTTGGACCTATAGATCCACCGTGTGGACTCTTTAAGTATTTTATGCTACTAATTAGCGCGTCAACGCGATGGTCACATGTATGTTTGTTATCTACTCACAATTTAGCTTTTGCTAAACTACTTGCACAAATAATTAAATTGCAAGCACAATTTTCATATCACCCGATAAAGAAAATACACCGAAATACGGGAAAACTCTATTCAATTCTCGATGGAAACGGAGTCTTGCGAATTCTCCCCAGAACTGGAAGATCAATCTAAAGAACGAAATTCTTGATCGAATAGTGGAATTCAATCACACTTCTGGAATATCCATAGGCCCATTTTAGGGCGAGACTACATAGTATTGACATTATTGATAGAGAAAATGAAAGCTAAGATAGTCAATGATTCGACTTTGGAATCAAAGTTCTGGGGTGTTTGTTTGGGGGATTTTTCCTTCATTCAATTTTTTCCCAAAAAAAAAAAAATCAAATCAAATATCTAATTTTCATTTTTTATATTATACTAAAAATTAATTTTACATTCAAAACATCACATCAACACCTATTTATATCACATTATACAACTATTCAAATTCAAATTTTTTACTATTCAAATCCCAACTCAAAATCCAAAACCATAAACAAACAAACATATTATGTTGGAGAGTATTCATCACATACATTTGATGATTACTGCATGTCAATTGGGATTAGTGTGAAACATCTTGTTCCCCATGTACATACGCAAAATAACCTCACTGAATCCCTTATCAAAATATTACTCCCTCCGTCCCAAACAAGGTGCAACATTTGCTTTTGGCACGGGTTTTTAGGTGGGTAGTATTAAATAGGATAATTTAGAAATTAGGTGATGTGATAGAAAAAGAAATATATATATTTTTTTTTTATTTGAATGATGTGAGGGGATAAAGTGTGGGGTAGAGATTAAGTATAATTAATTATTTCTTATTTTGAAAGTTTTGCAGGGTGTTTGGGACATACCTAAAAAGAAATGTTGCAGGGTGTTTGGGACGGAGGGAGTACAATTAATTGCTAGACCATTGTTAATGAGGTCTAAACTTCCCGTATCAGTTTGGGGACATGTTATATTGCATGCAACAGCCCTCGTGAAAATAACGCCAACAAGTTGTCACCGTTATTCCCCTACTCAATTAGTATCTAGAAAATTACCAAATATATCTCACTTGCGAATTTTGGTTGTGCTGTTTTTGTGCCAATTTCGCCACCTCAACGCACAAAAATGGGACCTCAAAGAAGGTTGGGTATATATGTCGGGTATGAATCAACCTCGATTGCGAAATATCTTGAACCAACAACGGGTGATTTATTTACTGTAAGATTTGCAGACTGTCACTTTTATGAATCTCGTTTCCCGAAATTAGGGGAAGACAATAATCAACTAAAAAAAAAAAATCGTGGAAAATACCACTTGAATTAGATCCTCGTACGAAACATAGTGAACTTGAAATTTAAATAATTATGCATTTGCGGAAAATTGCAAATCAATTGCCTGATGCTTTTAATTATTCTGCTAGAATTAAGAAATCATATATTGCAGCAAAAAATAAACCAACTAAAATAAATATCCCAGAAGGGAAGATGCCGAGTGCTAATGATCATACTGTCCACGTAAAATGTGGCAGGCCGTTGGGTTCCAAGGATAAGAATCCACGAAAGAAGAAAATTATAAATACTGGTGAGGAGATCAACAATGATCAGATACCTGAAAAGGTCAGTACAACCCCTGAAGAAGTTGATACTAAAAATTATGATGAAAGTTATAATGAAGTTATTGAAATTTCTGTTAACTATACCACAAGTGAAAAATATTGGAACAAAAAGAAAACAAATGTTGATAATGCATTTGCATATTCTATAGCACTCGATATAATGAAAGATAATGAGAATTATGAACCAAAATCAGTTGATGAATGTCGGCAAGAGATGATTGGACAAATAGGAAAGAGGCAATTCAGTCTAAATTGGACTAATTGAAAAAACGGCAAGCATTCAGCTCCATAGTCCAAACACTTGTACATGTAAAACCCGTTGGTTACAAATGGGTGTTTGTGAGAAAAAGAAATGAAATAATGATATCACAAGATATAAAACAAGACTTTTAGCCCAGGGTTTTTCTTAGAGACCGGGTATTGATTTCGAAGAAATATATTCACCCGTCATTGATGGAATAACATTCAGATATTTGGTGAGCTTGGCAGTACGCGAAAAACTTGATATACGATTAATGGATGTAGTTATTGCCTATCTTTATGGCTCATTACACAATTATGTCTACATAAAAATTTCAGAAGGGATTAACATACTTGACTCATTCAAATCAAAGCCAAAAGAATCATATTTCATCAAATTGCAAAAATCTTTGTATGGGCTCAAGCAATCGGGCCGAATGTGGTACAATCGTCTCAGGGAAAGCTTAACAAAAAAAGATTACATAAATGACTCTATATGTTCATGTGTTTTTATAAAGAAAAATGAGTCAGAATTTGTAAATGATCTCAATTTAATTGGAACTCCTAATAAAATCAGGAAAGTTGTTGAATATTTGAAAAATGAGATTGAAATCAAAGATTTTGGAAAAACTAAATTTTGCCTTGCTTTACAAATTGGCACTTGGAAAGTGGAACCTTTATCCACCAATTAAATTATACCAAAAGAGTACTAAAACAATTTCTTATGGATAAATTATATCCGTTAAGTACCCTAATAATCGTCAGAGCACTCGATCCAATAAATGATTAATTTAGACCAAAAGAGGAAAATGAAGAAACACTTGGCCTAGAAGTGTCATATATGAGTGCTATAGGCGCATTGATGTATCTTGCTAACAACACCCGACCTGACATATCATTTGTTGTAAAATTATTGGCAAGATTCACCTCATCGCCTGATCGACGACATTAGAACAGAATTAAACACATTTTTTTGCTATCTTCGAGGAACAATAGATCTCGGGTTATTTTACTCAAAAGATTCTCGACATGAATTGATTAGTTTTGCCGATGCAGGATATTTATCTGATCCTCGTAAAGCCAAGCCTCAAACTGGCTATATATTCACTTGTGGCGAAACAGTGATCTCTTGGAGATCGATGAAACAAACTCTAACTACAACCTCTTCAAATCATGTTGAAATATTGGCAATATATGAAGCTATATGAGAATGTGTTTGATTGAGGTCAATGACTCAACATATTTTGAGAAATTGTGGGTTAATACCCGACGATAAAATTCTCCCGACTACATTGTATGAAGATAATACGGATTGTATAGCCCAATTGAAAGGGGGTTACATTAATGGAGATATAACGAAACATATTTCACCAAAATTCTTTTTTCACTCATGATCTACAATTGAATGGTGAAATTAATGTGCAGCAAATTCAATCAGATAATAATTTGGCGGATATATTAACCAAGGCAAAACGATTGCAACTTTTGAAAAATTGGTGAAGAAAATTGGAATGCGTCAGTTAAGGGATCTCAAATAATGTTCAGATCATGGGGGAATCAATACGAGAATGGTGTACTCTTTTTCCTTCACTGTGATTTTTTTTCCTAAGAATTTTTTCCTATTAAAGTTTTAATGAGACACATTCGTTGTGTTAAAGCATCAAAGGAGAGTGTCATGAAGTATACACGTAATAAATTCGTGGATGAATTATGTATGCTAGTTTTTATTTGCCACGATTTACCTACATAAATGATATATATGTATTATGTGGTACAATAATTTTCTTTCCAATTGTCTATAAATAAGACTTGATTGAATAAATGAAATTCACCCAAAAAAAATCTACTCTCACTCTATTAAAAATCCCCCAAACAAATACATCCTTAAAAGACTTTCACTCACCTTCACATCACTCACCATCACATCATCATTATACATAATATATATTTACGTACACATCACACGCCACTATATATATACTTATACGGTTTGTAATCGAAATTAAGGACCTAATACTTGTAGTTTACAACTAATCGAACACATATGAAACAAGAAACATCGAATCTTTTATATACTTTCTTAATCGAAGGAGTTCGGACTCAGTTTACCCAATATTCCAACCGACTAGCAACACTTACACATAACCTCGACCCAAACACTACCGACATCCACATAAACGCACAATCAGCGCGATTAACAACCTAATCGAAAGAAATCTCAAGATTCTAAGCCTAAATCATCGCGGACAATCAATTACACCACGAACAGCTCATAAACACAGAATCGAGAAATCAAACCGAAGAACAGCTTTAGAACAAGTTGTAATACAACCATGGTGGATGAACTTCAAGTTCCGATGGCCAAACTCGCCGGAATGCCACAGACAGGTCGATCGCGTTCGTCGGGAAAGCTAGGGCTCCAGAGAGTGAATATCGCGATGTGAAAAGAGTGAGAATGGTCTGTCCAGTGAACCGGGAAGCAGTATATATATGTAAGACCCCTTGGACCGGTTTGAGGGTGGTCCAGGGCGGTTCAGGCCAACCGAATCCATCATCCAATTCATCACTCAATCGGGTCAAACCGCGGGCATGAGATCCCGGTTTCGATAGGTTGGGTCGGGTCGAAGTGTAATATGCACAAAACATCACAAATCTCCACCTTTTTGGGCATTGGAGAAAGTGCTTTAAGGGTGTCATCCCTGTCCGAGCTCCAACGATTTCAGTCTTTTAACCTACGGACTTATTAACACGGTTCATGTTCTCAAGATTTAATAAAACAGCTACCAAAAACAACTTAGCTGCCAAACTAACCAAAACAGCTACACAAACAGCTACATGATTAAATATATCATGCTGAAAACAGAATTTTAAACAACAAAAGATACAAACCTTCAAGTTTTAAAGATTCTCCTAATCAAAAGTATCTATATAAACTGTTTTCTTACACAAATTGAATTTTGTTATTGATAAAACTTTTGTTCCCATGTCCGCAGGATTATATTCAGAAGGTATTTTTTCTAGTTTTAAAAAACCCTTAGACACTATATCACAAATGAAATAAAACCTAACATCTATATGTTTTGTTCGATCATGAAAGACTGGGTTTTTACAAAGCTGAATTCCGGATTGACTATCTGAAAAAACTGTTACTTCATTTTTCAAGTAGTCTATTTCATTTAATAAACCTTTTAACCACATACCTTCCTTCAATGCTTCAGTTATGGCCACATATTCCGATTTTGTCGTAGAGAGAGCAACTATATGTTGTAGTTGGGATTTCCAACTAACACAAGAACCACACAAAGTAAAGATATACGACGTAGTTGACTTCCTAGAGTCTCTATCATTCGCATAATTAGAATCCACATAGCCATTCAGTTTTAACTCACTAGTGTGTTTACCAAATACTAGACCAACTTCAATAGTATCAACTAAGTATTTAAACACACACTTTAACGCATTCCAGTATTCCACACCCGGATTAGCCATGTATCTACTCAAACAACTAATAGAATACGCTAAATCAGGCCTAGTGCACACCATCAAGTACATAATAGAACCTACAGCACTAGTATAAGGAACATTCAGCATGTATTTCACATCATTTTCAGATTTTGGGCATTGCTCTTTAGATAAAATGAAATTAGAAGCGAGAGGGACAATATAAGGTTTAGCATCAGTCATACAGAATTTATTCAAAATTTTCTTAATATATGAAGACTGATTTAAAAACAGCATGTTATCTTTTCTATTCCTAAGTATATTCATACCAAGAATTACCTTTGCATCTCCTAGGTATTTCATATCAAACTTCTTGCTTAATCAATCTTTCACATGATTAATGGTTTCCAAACTAGGACTCATAATCAACATATCATCAACATATAATAGCAAGAATACGGGATGCTCACATGCTATTTTAAAATACAAACAATGATCAAAATTGCTTCTATTAAATTTCAAAGATTTCATGCATTCATCAAATTTTATGTTCCATTGCCTAGGGGACTGTTTCAGTCCATAAAGGGATTTCTTTAAAAGACACACATGATTAGGATTAATTTTATCAAAGAAGCCTTCCGGTTGTTTCATGTAAATCCTTTCATACAAATCACCGTATAAAAATGCAGTTTTTACATCTAATTGTTTCAATTCCCAATTAAAATAGGCAACCAAAGCAAGCATGAGTCTTATAGTAGAATATTTAACAACATGAGCAAAAATTTCATTGTAATCTATTCCCTCCTTTTGTGTAAACCCCTTAGCAACTAATCTTGCTTTAAATCTAACTCCATTTTCATCTTGTTTTACTTTGTAAAGCCATTTACAATCAACAACAAAACTGTTAGCTAACTTTGGCACCAAAATCCAGATTTTATTCTCCTTTAATGACTTCATTTCTTTATTCATTGCATTAATCCACTCATATCTTTGTTTTGATTTCATAGCTTCACTATATGACCTTGGTTCATTACCATCTAATGATTCAAACACATTATAAGCTAAGGAGATAACATCAACATCAAAATCATCTAACCTAGGGGCTGCCTTACATTTCGCCTAACTCTATCCCTTGCAAGTTGATAATTTTCCAGATTTTGATCAATATTTTCAGCAATTCCAGATTCAATTACTTCACTAACATCATCATAACTGATCTCCAAACCAGCCTCTGAATTCCCAAAATGAAAATCTGGATCAGAACTGGCTGTTCTGGTATCAGTTCCATTTGAGGCACTGTTATCAAGTAATTCAGCCTCTATATTGGCTAAATTATAATGATTCTGCTCCACCTCATTTTGAGTATCATTAGAACCATTAACAGTAGTACTTTCATCACTTAAAGTCTGATTTTGCTTCAAACAGGGCATTTCATTTTCATTAAATGCTACATCTCGACTAACAAAAGTTTTGAAACCTGGTTTAGTGTTTAACCATAGCCTATATCCCTTAACACCCTCGGGATACCCTAGGAACACACACTTCTCAGCCCTAGGTTCAAGTTTATCATTGAAAACACGTATAAAAGCAGAACAGCCAAATACTTTCAGATTTGAAAAATCAATTTTCTTTCCACTCCACCTAAATTCAGGACATTCACCCTTTAAAGGCACTGAAGGTGATCTATTAATCAAATAGGCTGCTGTAAGAACAGCCTCACCCCAAAAGCTCTTGGATAAACCCGAGGAAGCAAGCAAGCTTCGAACTCTTTCTAATAGCGTTCGGTTCATCCGCTCAGCCACCCCATTTTGTTGAGGTGTATAAGGGGCTGTTTTATGTCGCTTTATTCCATTTTCAATGCAAAAGCTATCAAACCAAGTGTTGCAATATTCTAAGCCATTGTCAGTTCTCAAACACTTAATCTTCTTACCCGTTTGATTTTTAATAGAAATTTTCCAATTTTTAAAAATTTCAAACACATCAGACTTCTGTTTCATTAAAAATACCCAAACTTTCCTTGAAAAATCATCAATTATAGTCAAAAAATATCTTCTACCACCATGTGTGGGTTCACTAGCCGGTCCCCACACATCTGAGTGAAGATATTCAAGGATATCTTTTGAAAAAATCCTACTTTCAGTGGGTTTTTGAGGAAAAGTAACTCTATGATGCTTTCCATATATGCAATTGTCACAAAATGACACATTTGAGAAATTTCCAGCACCTAAACAACCAGTTTTATACAAAATCTCCAATCCTCTATTACTCAAATGACCTAATCTCCTATGCCACAACTCAGTGATGTCTTGGACAGCATTCACACAAGCATCAGATTCACAAATAGGCACAGCAGACACAATATAAAGATTATTTCTCAAATCAGCCTTGAAAACTACTAAAGAACCCTTAGTTATTTTCATAAAATCCATTCCCCATTTTCCTTCTAGTCCTAAAGAAGACAAGCCAGCACAAGAAAGCAAGTTATTTGACAGATTAGGGACATGTCTCACATTGCACAGCTTTAAAACATTTCCAGATTTAAATTTCAGCACAAAAGTCCCTATTCCTTTAACACTGCAAACCCTATTATCAGCAATAGTCACATTACAGTTTAAAAGGGTTTTATAATCACTGAAAAATTCCTTAAAAGGGGTCATGTGATAGGTGCAAGCTGAATCTAATAACCATTCATTCTTATTAAAAGCAGTTACATTGGAACATTCACCAGTAACAGCAAACACTTCACCTAAGCCATCATCATGAGAAATCAAATTTACTTGTTCATTTGAAGAAGTATTAATAGGGGCTGTTCCATTTCTAAAGTTATTTTTGTTGTTATTCAAGTTTCTATTCTTCTTAGGACAATTCCTAATGAAATGTGAAGTGTCACCACAATTAAAACACCGTTTAACATACTTTGAAGGGGTTTGAGATCTATTCCTAGACTTACTTCTAGACTTCTTCTTATGTTAACTATTGTAGGAGTTATTCCATTGCTTATTGTTATTGGAAAAAGAGCCATTCTTATTCGGTCTAAAGGGAGATCTACCCTTAACATGCATCACCTCACCATGTGACTGTTTATTAGCTTTACTTAGTTTCAAATCCACTTCTTTACTTTTTACACCATTTACCACAACATCTAGAGTAATCACATCCCTACCATATTTTATAGCTGATTTTACATCTGAATATGTACTAGGGATTGCATTTAACATGACAATAGAGCTGTAATCATCTATGTTTTTATCCCCTGTAAGTTTTATATCTTGAATTAACTTTGAAAAAACATCTAAATTTTCAACTATTGTCTTTGAAAGGTCTAATTTGAAACTAAAGAATTGCTCTAACAAATGTATCCTATTTGGAAGTGAAGTTTCAGTATACATGTTATTTAATTTGTCCTACAAATCCTCAGCTGAACCATAAGTACCTATTTTTCTAATTACATGGTCAGCTAGGTTTAAAATAATGCACGAAGAAGCAAGTTCATCAAGCTCAAACCTTTCTTCAAGAGAATGGTATGTTGCTTGATCAGGTTCAACGGCTTTTATCAATCTTTGAGTTACAAGAACACTTCTCATCTTTTGTTTCCAAATTGCAAAATCAGATTTTCCATCAAAAGGCTGTATATTAAAGAATGCTTGACTAGCCATGTTTTTAAAATGTAGAAGAAAAACAATCTGTTTTAGGTAAAAGCACAAGAACAGACCAAATTTCACAAGAAAAATTACTGGTCCTACGACCAGATTCACTGAATCACTTTAAAAACAGATTTATGGTTTATAAAATCTCAACAAAAAGATCCACCAGATAGGAATGCACCAAGAACAGAGGAAAACTGAATATTAACTAATCCAAGGGTTAGTTTCTTGAGAAAACTAACTTAGGAGCAGTTAATATTTCATAACACACAATCAGCTTTGCACAAACTGCTCTAACTAACACTCTAACTGTCACAACAACCTCAAACAGCCACACTTATCACAGAAACAGCCACTTAGCAAACTAAACTTTTCACACTTAGCCACCCCAAGACTGAAATCTCACAAAAATATGTAACAGGGTTAGGAATGTTACCCACTCCAAGCTCCGCAACTATTCTTTGACTTTCTCTTCGTAATTCAAGGCCTCCAACCTGTAAAATCCTTCCAACTGTGCACTTAATACACAGATTAGTAAAGTTTGGATGAATCAATCAACAAGGAACTACCCAAATCAACCAAATAAGGATGATTTCAAGTCCTAATCTCCTACAGGGCCTATCTTAGTCCTTATCAAGGGGATCTAAACTTTTCAGAAGTGAAAAAACACCTTTAAAAATCTGTTTTCACTTTGACAAAAAAGTAAACAACCAAGATTTCGAAAAACTTGAAATTATTTACACAAAACCTTTGGATTTTACAGAGAGAACTAGGTGTTCACTCCAGGAACTCGAAAAACACGATTCCAGTAAACTGACAAGCCCTAAACAGCTCTGATACCACTTGTAATCGAAATTAAGGACCTAATACTTGTAGTTTACAACTAATCGAACACATATGAAACAAGAAACATCGAATCTTTTATATACTTTCTTAATCGAAGGAGTTCGGACTCAGTTTACCCAATATTCCAACCGACTAGCAACACTTACACACAACCTCGACCGTAACACTACTGACATCCACAGAAACGCACAATCAACGCGATTAACAGCCTAATCGAAAGAAATCTCAAGATTCTAAGCCTAAATCATCGCGGACAATCAATTACACCACGAACAGCTCATAAACACAGAATCGAGAAATCAAACCGAAGAACAGCTTTAGAACAAGCTGTAATACAACCACGGTGGATGAACTTCAAGTTCCAATGGCCAAACTCGCCGGAATGCCACAGACAGGTCGATCACGTTCGTCGGGAAAGCTAGGGCTCCAGAGAGTGAATATCGCGATGTGAAAAGAGTGAGAATGGTCTGTCCAGTGAACCGGGAAGCAGTATATATATATAAGACCCCTTGGACCGGTTTGAGTGTGGTCCAGGGCGGTTCAGGCCAACCGAACCCATCATCCAATTCATCACTCAATCGGGTCGAACCGCGGGCACGGGATCCGGGTTTCGATATGTTGAGTCGGATCGAAGTGTAATATGCACAAAACATCACACGGTTCTAATAAATAAATATATATAATATATAATATATTAAAATAGTGATTAGCGATAAAAATAATTAATATATCCCCTCAACCTCTAAACCTTATACTAATATTACAATAATATCTATTTTGATATAATATATATATACAAAAAGCTATATGAAAGAATCAAGAAGAGGATTAAAAATAACTTTTTTTTAATTAAGTGTTATTTTCTATTTTATATAAATAAATTTAATTTGTATACGTTTTTCGAAGTCAGAGAGAAAAAAATCTGAAAAAAAAAATAATAAAAACGGAAGGAAACAATAAAATTATAGTAAATGTGTGTGTTTTTTTTTAATTTATTATTTATTATATTTTTAATAATATTATAGTAGTATTATCTTACTATTTTACTTAACTATTACTCCCTCCGTTCCAAATACATATCCACGTTGCCGCTTCTGTTCGTCCCACATACCATGTTACTTTCCTTTTTGAAAATGATTACACACTTTAATCTCATTTTAAATTTTTTAATTTTTTTAATTTTAATTAAATTAATTAGTTATCTTAATCTTAATTTATAATTATTTATATTATAGGATAATTATTTTCACTAATATATTCTTAATTATCTATTAATTACACCCCTTCTAAAATATCGTGTCTACAGTGTAACAGACACAGTATCTGGGATGAAGAGAGTACTATTTTTTTATATAAGTTTTTCTCTTTTAGAGATTAACTAAAATATTGTGGAAAAGAAATAAATAAAAATAATACTATTACAATAAGAGTGTTTTAAATTTTTATAATTTATAATTTTATAATGATTAAATGATATATTAATATTATTTTAATTGTTTTATAAATAATTTTATCAATTTATAATTTTATTATTTTTATTTTAAAAAATAAAAATTAATTTATTATTATTATTTTCTACTTATCTAATTATTATTTTTTTATTAACTCTTTAATAAATTTTCAATTATACTTTCACTCTTATTATTACTAACCCAAATTTCATATTCAAATATTATTATTTATTAGTTTCTCAATTTTTACTTTTAGATTTGTATAGTTTATAATTTTATAATGATTAAATGATATATTATAATTAATTATTGAACAAATAATTTTATTCATCTATAATTTTATTATTTCATTTTAACATATAACAGCTAATTTTTTATTATTTTTTTCTACTTATTCAATTTTTTTTTTTACTTCTTTAATAAATTTTCAATTATACTTTTACTTTAATTATTACTTATTCAAATTTTATATTAAAATATTATTATTTATTAGTTTTCGATATGATAAAGAGCTCCGATGGGGAGAATATTTTTTTATGGAATTTTTTTTAAAGAAATAAATTAGAAAGATGACTTGAAAAAAATTGGATTAAAAACATAAATAAATGCAATATTATTATAGGAAGAGTATTTTAATTTTAAATTATATTTTATAGATTCATTATAATTAAATGCTAGTTTTATTATTTTTCTTGTATGGGATTATAAATTTTTTATCCGTATAAAATAAATTTATTCTATAAGACAAATAAAACCGAAAGAAAATAAATATAAATATATATAAGTTTTTTAAATTTGTAATTTATATTTGTTGGATGTATTCTGGCACCAATTTTTTTAAAATACTTTTCAATTAATATTATAAAAAATATTTATATAAAAATACAATATATTTATACAATATCAACTAAATAAATTAATAATCCCACATAAAAAAATAAATTATATTACCGATACGTTTTTTTTATTTAATATAAAAAACACTTTAAACTAAAAATACAAAACAAAGATTTTCATTTGTATATTATTATAGATAAATTTTAAAATATATTATATGAAAGTTGAACCTAAATTCTATTTGTATTATAATTTCACTATATTATAGTCTCTTCGTCCACTCATAAAGTATACAATTGCTTTTGGCGCAGTGTTTAAGAAATAATTATAGTGGATAGTTAAAAATAGTGTAGTGACATTTTTGCCCTTGCTTTTTGGTGTAAAAGTAATGATGTGATGTAAAGTAAGGGTATTTGTGAAAAAAAAATAAGATATTTAATGAAATGTTTAGTTTGTAATTGGACTTCCCAAAATATAAATATGTATCCTTTCTAACTGGACGGAATGAGTATATTTTTTATTTTAGTATAGCCCATTTCTTTTTATACTAAAATTTTGCATGTTTTCATATATATGATTTACATATTTATACAACATATATTATTGTTAAAAAATATTTATTAAATATAATTTATAATCAAATTAAATATTACATTATACATAGCACAAGTTTCATGCTTTTATATATATATATATATCTATATATATTTATAAACAAAGGGTTTTTTCTATTTAAACAAAGAAATTTCATTATTCAGCAACTATTTTCAATAAAAATTTATTATTTATCTTATAAAATATTATATCAAAATCCAATTTAAATAAAATTACAAATCCTGATCCCAAACTCCTATAAAAACCAAACAAACTCAAAGGCTTTCAATTTGTTTACCTACACAACTTTCCACACTATTTACCAAAAATAATTTTTTTTAAAAAATATTATATCAATTTTTTTTTCTCAAAATATCAAATTAAATGTTTAATTTTTTATTATTTATTAATTTTTTAAAAAATTTCCAAACTTTTATTTATTGTAAGGATTTGTTTATTTAGTATTTTAATTTTAAATATTTTTTTATGTAAAATATAGAGAATTATGTCTATAATATAAAAAATACTACTTTTGTGTTGAATGCTGACATTTTAAAAAAATAATAAAATATCAGTATATTATATATATTAAAAATTGTGTTAAAAAGTACTGTGTTGAGCAGATTAACATAGCCTTTATATTTCAAAGTTTGGCTTTTCCTATTAAATATTGGAGGCTAGATTCCAATACAAACACCTACGTTAGTTCTATGCCTTTTGTACAAAATCTATTTTATTAACTTTATTGCATACTTAATTGTTATGACATGGAAAAATATGCACAAAATTCTCATTTGGTCGATAATTAATAGTGTTAAACCCAAGCAAAGGTTGCACGTGTATTATAAAATAGTATGCCAAATATTTTATAGAAGATGTAAATACTTTTGTAGGTGCAAATAATTTATTTGAAATAAATAAGTTGTCATTGTAATTGTTGTCGCTGAAATTTGTCAATGACGGCCCAACGGATTTAGGTAAATTGAAATTGACAATTATCGGGTTTCTGACCTACTCAAGAAAATATCTGGGTTTGGTCTCGCAACAAAAGTTAACGATTGTAATTGTACGGGAAATTAAACTACTAAATTGACATAATCGGAAGAAAGCAATAGAGATAAAAAAAGAATTAGATTATGAAATGGATAATTAAAAAAATAACATGAATTTAGAAATAAAAAAAAAAAAAAAACAAACAATAAAGAAAAATAGATAAAAGTTGGATCATGTATATTCTTTTTTTGGATGGATCTCCCTTCTCATATCTTGGCTCTCCATTTGATGAGCCTTGTCCGTAATATCCTCACTTTTCCCATTTTGTTCCATCATTTTCTCTAATTTCATATTTTTTGTTTAGGAATGTTCTTTGATCACTCTCACATTATTTCTCTCATTTATATTAAAAACTTGTCCTTATCCGTACATAAATTGGGATTGGATTGTTGTTGTTTGGGTCGGCTCATCTACTCTTTCGGGCTGGGCTTCCATTCACCTCCGGAGGCCCAAAATATGTGGAGTAACAAATGTCCCCCACAAAAATATTTGGGTAAGAAGTTTGCCAAACTTTGAAGTCCAAAATTTTTGTATGAGATTTCGACCGTACCTTTGTCCGAGCTTCATATGGTCTCATCCGGTAGCGGCTAGGAGCTGGTCCGGGTCATCTTAGGGTCAGATTCATTGGGAAGTGCGTCGGTTGGGAGTAAAGCTTCTTTTTTTTTTGGTAAAAATCCAACCACCTCGACCTTGAAGTCGTCTTCGTACCATAGGGCTCGTTCCAAGTCTCGATCGTTGGCTATGATGTCGAGACTGGCCTCTGAAATTCTATCATCACTCGTTTTGGCCTCCACTCTTGTCGGATTCGGGGTGGATGTCGCAAACCACTATTGTCCAACACAATTTTATTCTGATATGTCCATGTATAGCCTGTTTGGAGCTCATTTCCTTGCTGCCCTATTTTCTTTTGACTGGAACTAACTGTCCGGCGCTGACGTCCCTTCCTTCGTCTTTCTGCTTTCATCTTTTTCTTCCTCCAGTCATATGTTTGATGCTCATCCCTTGGGGGCTGCTCGTAATGCCGCGTTGGATGCAAGGTTATCACCACTCGGTCCACCGAGACCACCCTCAATATCTTTCTATTTATTTGAAAATAGATTTTCGCAAATGTATCGCTATGGTTCCTCCGGCTTCCATTGACCCTTGCTGGTCTGTCCGAATTTGATGGAGTTGACCCTCTCGGAGTCGGCAGGTCTTTCTAGGCCCTTTTCAACACTGATGATGTTTCTAGAGGTAGCGGGGGTCGCGGATCTACATCCTTTATCACCCTCGGATGTGGCATCATCGTCAGGGCTGCTTTCCGGATAATTTCCGAAGTTGGATGCGCTTCCGGAGGTGGCAGGACTTTCTTCCGGATAATGTCTGGAGCTAGAAGTGCTCCCAAAGGTGGTAGGGCTGTCCTCCGAGCAGCGTTCGGAGCTGGAAGTACTGCCGGAAGTGGCGGGGCTGTCCTCCGGGTAATATCCGGAGCTAAAAGTGTTTCCGAAGGTGGCGGGGTTGTCTTTCGAGCAGTGTCCGAAGTTGGAAGTACTGCCGGAGGTGGCATGGCTGTTATTCAGGCAGCGTTTGGAGCTGGAACTACTGCCGGAGGTAGCAGAGCTATCCTCCGGATAGTGTCTAGAGCTGGAAGTGCCACGGATGTACCTCCCAGGCCATCCGTGGCGCCTTTGGCGCTGTATATGCTGCCAGAGGTGCCTCTCGAGTCATTCATGGAGCTAGTTGTGCTATTGGAGGAGTCAGAGCTGCCCTCAAGTCATCCGTAAAGCTGGTGGTGCTTTCGGAGGAGTCGGAGTTGGCCCCAAAGTCATCCATGGCGCCGCCGGAGTTGGAAAGTTCTCAAATGGTACTAAAACCCTCTGATTTGGAGATCCGTAACCCTGGAGCTGCCTGTACACCTCAGAAAAATTCATTCCATGCTATGTTGCTTGTCCCATATGCGGAGGCAGCGCCAATGGGGTCGGTACATTTGATTCCCACACTACTGCGACGGCCGAAGGGGCTGATCCTCAGGGTCCCGAAGGAGGCGGGGCTGCCCCCTAAGGTACACTCGGAGGTGGTGTAGTTGCCCCCCAATTAATTTCGAAGGTCGAAGGAATAGCTGGAGGTGTCAGGGTCATGTTCGGCCATGCCCCCAAGCATTGACGGCCGCTTCTTGATTATTGTGATCCAAAATCGATGTATGGGTACCTGCTCCACCAAATAAAGAGTTAGAGTACCATTGAGAGGATGGTGGCGTACCTCCGATGCTTCCCGGATGACTCTGGAATGGCGGCTGCCCTGTAATAGCCTGCCCGGAGGATGTTGCTACCTCAACCACGAGCTCATCCGGGGCACCCTTGTTGCTGGTCCTTTGAGTTGGTACGATTACGTTGCAGTACCAGAACATTTCCAAATGGGATCCGATGCTGACCCCTAGTTCTGCCCTTGACAGAGGATCGTTTCCGGAAGGTTCGGTGTTGGTCGTGAAAGCTTCTCCTTTGTGGATCTCTTCGTCCTTCGCCTATGCAAATTCATTGCAGATTGTGAGCTTTAGTAAATCCATAAGGTACCGGGAAAGCTCCGACGCCGACTCGTGGAATGCCTGGATCTCTTCCCGAATCTGACCCTGTAAAACGCTAGTCGGAATTTTCACCATTCTTTCCATACCTTCCGGAGCCGTAGAGTACTTATCGTGTGAGATCTCTTTGGAAATATGTGACGCTGAATTTTTGCCGACGACTCATTTCTCTTTCGACATGGTGGTGTTGTCCGGAGATGGTAGTTTGCGATTCCTTAATTGCATGAAATATGAGACTTGGCGAAGTCCCACTGAGTTTGCCAATCTGTTGTCGGTGAACTTCTTCGATGACGGCCCAACAGATTGAGTCCAGTCAAAATCGACAATTATTGAGTTCCCCGGCCTACTAAAGAAAGTATATGGGCTTGGTCTCGCAATGAAAGTTAACGATTGTAATTGTATGGAAAATTAAACTACTGAATTGACATAATCAAAAGAAAACAATAAAGATAAAAAGGAATCAGATTATGAAAGGGATAATTGGAAAAATAACATGAATTTAATAACAGAAATAACAAAAGCAAACAAGAAAGGAAAATAGATAAAAGTTGGATTGTGTATTTTTTTTTGGGATGGATCTCCCTTCTCATATCTTGGCTCCCCTTTAAATAGCATTTGATGAGCCTTGTCGGTAATATCCTCACTTTTTCAATTTTTGTTCCATCATTTTCTCAAATTTCTTATTTTTTATTTAGGAAAGTTCTTTGATCACTCCCCCATTCTCTCTCTCGTCCATATTAAAAACTTGTCTTTATCTGTACATAAATTCGGGTTGGATTGTTGTTGTTTGAGCCGGCTCACCTACTCGTTCGGACTGGGCTGCCAATAATATTCGACGGCCCAAAATATATGGAAGTAACAAATGAACCAACTCGGTTATTTCTTCGGGCTGGACTGTCGATAACATTCGGGGGCCAAAATACGTGGAAGTAAGAGTAATCTTAAAGAAAAAAAAAATACCATAAATAAACAATAAGAATGCAAATATAAATAATTTAACTTTTGATTGTACAAAATTCAACTTATGATGGTAAAGTTAAATTTTTTATATTTTTTTTACCAATACAATGATATATTATTTGTTTAAATAAATTATTCGTACCTATGAAGATATTTATATATTTGTAGAAAATATTTAGATGCACTTCTTTGTATATATACACCAAAAATACAGCGTGGCTTGATCGCTAGCGAAATGAAGATTTCGTGTAGATTTTTTCTATGATAAGTATTAAATCAATAAATTAAATGTAGGGGGTTTTATGAAAAAAAAAATCTAAAACATATATCTATAATAAAATTTACCCAATGTTAGACTTCCTTTTTTTATTTTTTTTATTTTGAGTTTGTTGACTTTATATTTTTTAGTGTCCATGATTTTTATAAATATTATATAAAAAATAC
Source organism: Andrographis paniculata (assembly GCF_009805555.1). NCBI lineage: Eukaryota > Viridiplantae > Streptophyta > Magnoliopsida > Lamiales > Acanthaceae > Andrographis > Andrographis paniculata. Next base: position 1,624,698 of record NW_026137583.1, on the reverse strand, counting down.
AATATATATACATGTTAATAATATACATTTTATCTTAAAAAAATAATAATTTCGTATAAAATATTGTTTTTTATGTTATAAATATAATTTCACATACCAATTATAAAAAATATATATATTTAAAAATACACAAAAACCTTTTGTAGGAAAATATTATCAAGATGGGTGAATGCCTTCATTATTTTATATATATATATGCTAAACTGTTTTTTAGTCCTATTGGACCCCTTTATCATTTTAATCCCGTAAGTGGAGCCTGTTGCAAACTAGTCCCATAAGTAAAAAATTTTCGTTGTTTTAGTCCTCCGGCGCCGGAGACGTCCGCGTGGCTCGTCGGAGGTGACGTGTCCGCCCAGGTGTCCCGCCAGGTCAGCGACACCTGACGGACACGTGGATTTTTTTTATTATTATTATTTTTTTAACTTTTTTTAATTGGACCAAATAAAAAAAATAAAAAATACAAATAAAATTAAAAATAAGTTTAAAAAAAATGAAAAAAAATAAAAAAAAATAAAAAGTCCATGTGTCCGCCAGGTCAGCGACACCTGGCGGACACGTCACCTCCGGCGAGCCACGCGGGCATCTCCGACGCCGGAGGACTAAAACAACAAAAAATTTTCACTTATAGGACTAGTTTGCGACAGGCTCCACTTACGAGACTAAAATGATAAGGAAGTCTAATTACGGAACTAAAAAAACAGTTTACCCATATATATATATAATTGAGTTGTTTTCTAGAAGAGAGAACACTTCACTAGTAATAATTAGTTTGGCAAAAGCTGAAAGTTACAAAAAGTTAGTAGTATTTTGGGAGGTATATATAAATTTTGAACTAATAAAACTATAAATTATTTGTAAAGATACATATTGAATGTAGAAAGATTTTGGTGAGCTAAATAACTATTAGTTTATTTATTGTTTGGGGTCAGTCGGCCTATTCTGGTGTATTAGTGGTGTTTGAATTGTTTGGTGGTTTATTATTGGTGTATTATTTATTTGATTATATTTAATTTGATGGATATAATTTTTGTTGTAATACAAAGTACCTTGCTACCATATCATTGATTTATTTATATATATATGTTAAGATATGTCGTTTACTCTAGTATGTCAGTTACAAATTTTCATTTCATATGTATTTATAAATCTGTTTACAAATGTCATTCTTCATCGTAACTAGCACAATTTTTTATATTTATATAGATAATACATTAGTCATTGAGACCCTACTTATACTCCCAACGAATGCCGGAGCAAAAATCCTCGATGAGGTACTAGACGAAGATAACATCGACTCGACATACAAGAATGTATATATTTTTTGTATTAGTTTTGTAGTTATAAATTCTTATATATCTTGATTTTTTATTACAGTTGGTTCGCCGTCCTTAACTTCTTGCATTTGTGATTCTGTAATTGATGAGTTTGATTGTCCGAAGTAGTAATTTATAATATAAAAAAAATATAAATATGAATATTTATATTTAATTTATAATATAATATAAAATATAAAAAATAAATTAAAAAAACCTAATATAAAATAAAAAATTAGATGGCCAAAATATAACAAAAAAAAACAATATTGCTCCAATTTTTAAGAAATGCACGGTGTTCCTCTAAAAATAACACGATGTATTCTTCCAAAAATGGAGGATGAAAGAAAGTGCTGCTTGGTAATCTCCAACTCATCAACTCCATTTATTCAATTTTAATTCTAAATTGCTATTGTAATTTTATATGAACTATAACTCCATTTTTCACTATTATGCTTCAAATATTTATTTTTTCCTATTATTTTAAATAACTTTTTATTTTTATAGTTTAAAATAAATTTTTTTAAAAATTTAGAAAAATAAAAAATAAATTTTAAAATTAAAATTTAAAATTTAAAAATTTTAAAAATTAAAAAAAAAATATAGAGCAACGCCTCATTTTTTGACGTTGCTACAGTGCAACACCAAAATTGGCGTCGGTTATAGACAACTGACGCCAAATAACCCAACCCAAAACGATTAATGACTCTGGATTGGAGATGTTCTAATGGAGGAATTCACCAATTATAGAGCCGGTTAGATATGCTCTTACAAAAGTTGATTTTTTTAACAATAAAAATGTCTTTTTTTAGTAAAAATTTGAGCATATTTAATTTTAATTTGATATTAAAATAATATTTGATATAATATTATATTAAAAAAATATTCTAAAAAATATAAAATTCATATAGTAAATTTTGAAAAATTTTGTGTGAAAGAGAACACACCCTTTCTTTTTTATTATTTATTTATTTATTTGTTTTATATTGATGGCCGTGCTGACTGCTGCTACATCGACCACATATTATCACGACACGATTTGCTTATCTAGGTGGGGAAGCCCTGCCCTGCCCTGCCTACCCCGTCCTATATATGTCACGTGCTCTACGTCTGCGAGTAGTTTAGATAGAGATTTTTAGAAAATTTTGGAATTTTGAAAGTTTGAAAAAATTAAAAAATTAGTATTTGATTTGATGTTTTGTGAAAGAAAAAATGTATTTGATGTAATATTTTTAAAAAAATAAATAATACCAAATGAATAAAAATATGTTGTGTAAACAAAATTGTATACTTTGATTCCTCCTTTTCCCCATAGCTCCCCGTTCCATGGGAAATATCGAATTGGTTCCCATCCAATCTTTATCCTACACTAAGTTAAAAACACACAGCAAAACCAACAAGTTCTTACCAAATTAATTCCTATTATTCTTCCAGTTTCAGTTCCAGATCGTGTCCTTTCTGTGTTCTGTCAATGGCAGCAGCACTTGCAGTAGGGCTAAAATTGGCGTTCATGATGTTGGCCTGTATCTTCATCGCTGCATTAATTTACGTCGTCGTCGCTGATGGAGTAAATATCCCAAGAGAGTTCCGCACTCCGTATGCTAATTAGTTTTCACTCTTTTACTTAATCTTATAACTTTTACTGAGGAAATCAACATTACCTTGTTTATTCTACTGTAATTAGAGTTGTTAACCGAGCCGAGCGAGCTCGAGTATTGGTTTCTCGAGCTCGATTCGAATTTGTTAACGGTACAGGTTCGGCTCGACTCGTTAAGAATTCGAGTCAAAATAGTGCCTCGAGCTCCGCTTGTTAGGCTCAAATTCAAGCTCGAGCTCGGCTCGTAAAGCTTGAACTCGGTTTGAATTTTATACATATTCTATATATTTATAAATATATAAATTAAATATATTTAATTTTATTCATAATTTTTATAATAAAATATTCAAATTTTAATAATAAATATAAATTTTGATATAAAGAATCATATATACTTCCCCGTCCCATAATTAAAGTATTATATTTGGATGTAGTAGAAATAAAATAGAAATGACTAAAATAATCTTATTAATACGTGTGATATAAAGATAATGACATTTGTGTAATATATTGTAAGTTGTAAGGATATTTGTAATGTTAGGTAGATAGTACATTTGCTTTTAAAAATAAAAAAAAATAAAAAATGGATACTTTGTTATGGGATGGACTAAAATGAAAAAAATGGATACTTTGTTATGGGACGAAGAGAGTACTATAAATAATATAAATATATTATTACTAACGAGTTCAATTGAGCTACTCGTAAGCCGAATTCGAGCTCGGCTCGTTTGTAAAAAAAATAATTTTCGAGCTCGAGTACAACTCGTTTATCTTTATAAACAAGCTGAGTCGAGCTGTTAACGAGTTGAGTCGAGCTCTCGGCTCGTTTGTAAAAAAAATAATTTTCGAGCTCGAGCACAGCTCGTTTATCTCTATAAACAGGCCGAGTCGAACGGTTAACGAGCCAAGTCGAGCTCTCGGCTCATTTGTAAAATAAATAATTTTTGAGTCGAGCTCGGCTTATTTATCTCTATAAACAAGCCGAGTCGAGCTGTTAACGAGCCTAGTCGAGCTTGGTTCACGAACTACTCGATTTGTTTAACAGTTCTAACTGTAATGTATCTCAATGTTTTACTACAGGTGGCCAGTGGCGTTCCTTATCGACTTCTATGTCCTTTTGCTTCCGATTGTTGTATGTAATGCTTCGTATTGCCACTTTACATATCCTAACATTGAAATATTATATTGTTGCAATGATCGTACATATTACAAACTTCACTTTTTATGTTGTATCGTTGTTTTAATATTCTTCATCCCAGATATGGATTATCTACAAAGAATCAAATTGGATGCATTCGATCATATGGATACTTCTTACGATTGTATTTGGAAGGTATGGATCAATCTCCTTAGTTTGTTATGAGATTACTACAACTCAACAACACGTCCTTCACATGAAAAGTACATTAATGCAACATATTAATCTTATACATGAACGATGACAAATAGAGGGCGATGAGATTTATGTTAAACGACAATCTCTCTGAAATCTTAAACTTAAAAGAGATATACATCATTTATTTATTTATATATTGTCGAGTTAACCAACAATCCTAATTAATTACCATTGATACCATAATCACGACGAAACCTTCAAGGAAGCTCTTTTTTGCAGCGCTGTGTTTTGCTCGTACATTGTTCTGAAACTTACGAAGCTTTCTCCTCACGAATCAGCGCAAGATCCTATTTACTTTGTCTTGCTAACTAATAAGCCGAAAAGGTATAATATATGCAGCAGCCATAAACAGTTCCATGTTTCAAGGCATCTTCGACGAAGTTCTCATGTCATGTTGATTTAATCTTCCGAGTTTTTACTTAATTATTTCAAACCTTAGGGGTGAGAGGCAATCAAATAGCGTACTTTCAGTCGTAGGCGCAAGAGTTCTTTTCGGAACTTTGGCTTGTTTTATGCTTGCAACATGGATTTACACTCTCGTGGTCGACGGATTCCCATTCCGTACAGATGTTTTCACTCCGTATGTCCAAATTCTCTTCAAACTTCTACTAAAGCAAAAGGGTATATTATATAACATCACTTTGTGTTTTAATAAAAATGCACAAAACACATGTATTTTATTTATTGCATGAAACCTTTGTGTTAATGTAAAATTTGCACGAAACACCCTCTTGTCCAAAGACTGATGTTCGGTTCTAAATAAAGACTTAAATTACATAGATTTTATACAAATAAAAAACAAAAAATATTTTAAATAATTTTTTTATAAAATAAATAAATAAATAATTGATTAGTCCTTCATTTTATAGTTTTCGAGACAAATTGTTATATTATTTTTACAAAAACTATAAAAAGAAATGATTGATCAATTATTTATTTATTTATTTAATTCAAAAAAATTATTTAAGATATTTTACGTTTTTTATTTGTATAAAATTTGCATAATTTAGGTATTTATTTAGAACCAAACATCAGTTTTGGATAAGGATGGTATTTCGTGCAAATTTTACATTAACACAAGGATGGTGTTTCGTGCAAATTCTATATTTACACAAGGGAGTTTCACGCAATAAATAGAACACATGGTTTTTTGTGCATTTTTACTAAAACACAATGGAATGTTATAGAATTTACCGAAACAAAAATTCCACTTGAGGCCACCAAGACTAAATTGCATGCTTGTGTGCAGGTGGGTGTCGGCAACAGTTCTCAACATCCACTTCATTTCAATTGCTATATCGGTAATTCTCCAAGCCCCTATACCTGCGCTCCCCCCATCCTCTAGTACTGGCTAATTGTGTTCATTTTTGTTTTATCGATCAGGTTTGGGTGGCATATAAAGAACCAACATGGACAATCGCTGCATTCTGGATCATCTTGTTAATGTGTTTTCAGAGGTAACTCGTCATAACATGCCCCGATTAACCAATTTCATGTTTTTTACCACTTCTAAATGAGTTTTCCATGCCTTACAGCATAGGAACATACTCGTACATTCTCCAGCAGCTTGTCAAGCTTTCGAGCCGCGACCCGGTCTCCCGTCTTATTTTCAACAGGCAAGTATGCTAGCCTTATTGAACATGTTCTTGGCTAATAATAATGTATGGAAAGTCTTATTTACATGGTTTTTGTTTGTTTTCTTGATGATGTTTCCAGGACAGGCAATGACTATGAAGAAACTCTTTTGGAGTGAATTATATTACTATTTCTTTGGATAATGTGCTGTTATTGAATTACTATATCTTTGGATTTGCCTCAAGTAACGGTGTTGGATGTAATTAATCAACATAAAGCTAACTAATTGTTTCAAATAATAATTTATGTTAAATAAAACACAACAATGAACACAAACAAGGTTTTAGGCTGGGGAATAAATGAATATTGGATGTGTGATTTGTGCGTGTACTTAAATATCCATAGTAAAATTAACTTCTTTTGCAACATGCATACTAATATAAAATGCTTCATCTCCTTATTTTTAAAATAATGATAAAATATTTTCTAATTGCTTCAGAACAATATCAATATTCACAAATTCAAATTGTAGTTTTTTATTTACACTATTAATAATAAATAAAATATTATACCGAGTAAAAATTCATAAGATTCAAGCGAAACAAATAAACTTTCAACTTCGCTTCTTGATTTATCATCATCACAAGAGTTAATTAAATCTAATAAAGCTAATCTAATTTGAAAAGTTTGAAATCTAATAACTTTAACACTTTTAATTATTCATTTTCAACAAGTATTTGATAAAGATTTTAAAGTAAAATTCGAATGCTAGTGAGCAAAAGTTTTCATCTTTTTGTTAAGATTGAAAATAATGTCACAATTTGAAAGAAAGAAATCATTTTTATACAAAAACGAGCCATGTGACAAATAGTAAAATTAATACTATAAATGCACCTGACATATATAATGTATATATGTGTTATGCCCTACAACCATGAGGAAAGACAATAAAGTCATAGATGTCACTAGGAGTGGTGAAGAGAATGATGCTGAAAAATTTTGCATTGAAGAGGATGTTATTGCTTTTACCTTACATGACATGGAAGAACTTAGAGAAATTAACGACAACAAAAACATCATCGGGATTGGTATAGAGATTTTGGTTGAAGCTTATGTAGAAATTGTGGCTAAACAGAAAGTGTTGATTTCTAGGAATGATTACCTCAATAATTGTGTGGAGAGATTGAAAACCAAGAAAGTGTTGATTTCTAGGAATGATTACCTCAATAATTGTGTGGAGAGATTGAAAACCAAAACACTTTGCTAATTGATGAAGCCACAAAGCTAAAAGTCATTAATGATGAGTTGTGTTCAGAGCATGAGGTATACATTGAGTGGTGGTTATTTGTTGGAAAATTGATTTTGCGGCTGCAATCAAAACAAAGTAAAAAACAGGACTGGATAATCGTTATTATCTCAATCACTACGCTGAAAATCCCCTTCATTAATTTATATAAAATGCTCTCAATTATTGACTCATCCACCTACCTCGAATACGAAAAATATTAATCAGGGAAGATCTATCCTCTAATTTATTTTCTAAAAAAGAAAGATATATTACACCAAAATTACTGCACTAAATTAAATTATACCAAAACAAGTTTATTTCCTAACATCCCTTCTTAAACTTCTAATCTTCATCCTTTCACCAATCCGAGATGGTTTTTCAATCTCCAAAAATCTTCATTCTTCAAAATTTTCGTGGATATGTCAACCACTTGATCCTTGGACTTCACGTAATTCAACAACACTTCTTCGTTGTTAACACATTCTCAGACATAGTGATATTTTGTATCAATATGCTTGCTCCTGTTATGGAAGGTCGATGCAGCCTTTTGTTGCTCCAGTTTGCTCAATCTTCAGAATTTTCATTAATCCTCTAAACCAAACAGCATGGCAAAAACATGAGGCAGCAACTACATATTTAGGTTTGCAAGATGAAAAAGTGACTATCAGTTTTTTCTTTGAACTCCAAGAAAATGCAATGTCACCAGCAAAGAACACAAAACCTCCTGTGCTTTTCCGATCATCAATATCACCACTCCAATCACTATCACTGTACCCAATCATCCGTAATTCAGCTCCTGCAGAATAGTACAAACCAAAGCTGGAACTTCCTTTCATGTACTGAAGAATTCTTTTGGAAACCTTCATGTGATTAATGGTTGGAGCTTCCATGTATCTACTTATCAATCCAACTGCGTATAAAATATCAGGTCTTGTACAAGTCAAAAACCGCAATCTTCCAGCCAGTCTTCTAAATAAAGTTGCGTCAACTCTTTCTCCATCATCACATTCGACAGCTTTGTGCCACACTCCATTAGAGTAGCTACTGGACTACTTCTCTCCAGCTTAAATTTCTTTAAAATTGCCTCTGCATATGACTTCTGAGATATGAAATTCCCATATCACTTTGCATAACTTCAATGCCCAAGTAATATGCCATCATACCAATGTCCATCATCTTGAATTCTGCAGTCATCTTCCTATTAAAATCTTCAATCAGCCGCAGCTTACTTCATGTGAATATTAAATCATCCACATATAAGCAGACATACATAATTTCTTCAGATTCATACTCTTTCACATACAAAGCGTATTCATACGGGCATCAAATAAATCCATTATGCTGAAAATACTAGTCAATTCTTTTGTACCAAGCTCTTCGAGCTTGTTATAGATCATATAGTGCCTTCTTTAGGTTGTTGCATGTAAACATCTTCTTCCAATGTCCTATTCAGAAATGCCGATTTCACATCCATTTGAAAATTTTTCCATCTCTGATGTGCAGCCAACGCAATGATCAAGCGTATTGTTTCCAAGCGTGCTACTGGTGCAAACACGTCATCATAATCAATTCCAGCCTTTTCTGTGAATCCTTTCGCCACTAGCCTCGCCTTATACTTCTCCGTAGTTCCATTTCCATTATTTTTTACTTTGTAAATCCACTTGACTTTTACAGGTTTTTTTCCTTGAGGGAGTGTTGAAAGTTTCCAAGTATCATTCTTACGGATTGCCTTCATCTCTTCATTTATCGCCTTTTGCCATTTTTCATCACGAGCAGCCTCTTCAAATGTCATCGGCTCAGAATAAAAAATGAGACAATACATTGATAAATCTAGAACTTCCTTGTTTCTGCATAAATATCGTCTAAAGTTCTCATTCTGCGAATATGTTGAGAAGATGATCCAAGGGACACAACTCCTTGCAATTGCTGAGATGACACATGTGATGCAACTTCTTGCAATTGCTGAGATGACACAGGTGATCCAAATCCTTTTAGCTGCTGAGATGATGCAGGTGATACAACTCCTTGATTTTGTAGAGAAGATCATTGAGGTGTTCGCGGAACTGCCTCTGCTACATCTTTACCTTCACAATTTGAATCATTCAAAAAAATATCATCGAATGATGGAATAAAATTATATCTTTCATCAGAGGAAGTGTCCCAATCCTACTTTTCATGTTCATCGAAATCCACATCTCTGCTTATTATCACTTTATGACTAATAGGATCAAACAATTTATATCCTTTCGAATTTTCAGCATATCCCACGAAAACAAGCTTCTTGGTTTTGTCATCCAGTTTGCTTCTAACTTCATCAGGCACATGCATGTAGCATATACTCCCAAAAACTCTCAAATGTGAAATGCTTGGTTTTCTTCCACTCCACGCTTCATGTGGTGTTTGGTTTAACAGCTTCTTCGAAGGATGTTGATTGCTCACATACACTGCATAAGTTACATCTTCTGCCAAAATTCCTTTGGGATTAATTTTGTTTTCAACATACTGCGAACCATGTCAAGGATAGTATCTGTTCACTCCACAACTCCATTTTGCTATGGCGATCTTGGAACAACTAAGTTGTGTCGAATCCCTGATTGATCACAAAATTGATTAAACTGATTTGAAGTGAATTCCCCACCATGATAAGTTTTTATAGCCTTAAGTTGACAACCAGTTCATTCTCCATGAGGGCTTTGAATTTTTAAATGCCAAAAATGCTTCAGATTTCTCCTTCAAAAGATAAACTCAAGTCTTTCTTGTAAAATCATCGATAAACAACAAGAAATATGTTACCTCCAAATGAACTTGGCTTGAATGGACCACATATGTCAGCATGCACCAATTCAAGCTTCCGAGAGGTTTTCATAAAGGACTCATTGGGAAAGATCTTTCGGGATTGTTTTCCATACATACAACCATCAAAATTTTGATTAGGACGTTGTGTAGATGGCAAACCTTAAACCAGTCTTTTCTTGGGCAAAAACTTCAGTCTGTCAAAATTCAGGTGTCCCAATCTAAGATGCCATAGCCACGATACATCATCCACGCACGCCTTCAAGCATTTGGGATTATCATAATTGATCTTCAACACGAACATCTTATTTGTTGTCATTGGAACTTTTACAATCAGCATGCTTTCCTTATTTTTCATAATCAGCCCCTGCTTACTCATTGTCACTAAGTATCCCTTTTCTAGCAATTGACCGTTGCTCAAAAGATTTGTTTTCAATGCAGGACATAATAAACAACGGAGATGAAATTATGATTGTCATTTTTCAATTTAATAAGGATATCACCTCTTCACATGATTGGAATTTTAGACTTATCTCCAAAAGAAATATTTCCTCTCATCGATTCATCAAGATTGTAGAACAAATCTCTATTTTCCGTCATATGGTTGCTTGCACCCGAGTTAAGAAACCAGGACTGATATTCATTTTTCTCCTCTCCATCACAAGTCAATAACATAGTAGTGTTCTCTAATTTCTTTACTATAGCTTCGGCATAATTGACCTTCTCTTCTCTTTGTGGATCTTTTTTACATTCAGCAGCAAAATGACCAAACTTTTGACAATGAAAACACTGGACATGAGATTTTGTTCCTCGACCACCTTGAAATAGATTTGCTCTTCCACAAAAATTATATCGCTGATTTTGAGTACCAGCTCTTTCCCCATGTGGAGTATTTCGTCCTTCTCTTCGTCTACCAAAATTTCCACGTGACCATCCATGACCTCGTCCTCCAAATCTGCCACGGCCCCTTTGGTTTCCATCAGACTCTTGCAAATCCTCTCATTTACTCAAGTTTAAAGTGGTCTGCAACATTTGGGTTGGTGACTCAACTTGAGTTCTCATCCTCTCTTTGTGGGCTTGCAACGAACCCAACAACTGATCGACCGAAAGTTCTTCAGGTTTTTTTATTCTTCAATTGGAGTGACCATATAATCAAACTTCAGGGTTAACGAACGAAGTACTTTTTCAATCACTTGTATATTATTAATCTTCTCATCGTATCTCTTAAGTTGGTTTACCACAACCAGATCTCTATTGAATAATTCTTCAACCAACTCACCTTCTTTCATCACAAGTCTCTCAAACTCGCCTCGCAATGTTTGTAGTCGTACCTTAATTACTTTATCCTTCCCTTTGAACGAATTACTCAATATTTCCCAAGCCTTCTTTGCACTTTCTGCAGACAAGATTTTCTCAAACATTGATTCTTCTAAGCACATATGAATTAGGGTAAGTGCTTGTTGATCTTTCTTCTTCGATTTCTGCACTGTTTTCTTCTTATCTGCAGACAATGTCTCATCTTTAGCAGGCTGTTCGTACCCATTATCGATGATCTCCCACGCATCTTGGGAACCCAATAGTTCCTTCATCCTTATGCACCAATTATCGTAATTGTCTTTTGTAATTTTTTGGGAACTAGAAGGAAAGAATTCCATTCATCATCTTTGTGGCTTGGATCGTCTATTCTCTGATACCACTTTGTTGGAAAATTGATTTTGTAGCTGCAATCAAAACAGAGTAAAAAATAGAGCTGGATAATCATTATTCTCTCTATCACTGCGCTGAAAATCCTTTTCATTGATTTACATAAAATCCTCTTAATTATTGACACATCCACCTACCTTGAATACAAAAAATATTAATCATGGAAATTCTAACATCTATCTGATGAATCTCTAGATTGTGTAGGGCAACAATTGCGAGAAGCACCCTAATTAAGGTGATCATAGAAACGGGAGAATATGAATCAACAAAGTTATCTTTCTCTTTTTTATTAAAGCCCTTAACAACCAATCAGGCCTTAAACTTCTCGCAAAGTTGTCAGGCCTATCCGTTTCATTTTTTTGACCATTTATTTTCAATTTCAATTTATTTTGAACCATGAAGTAAACTATCATTTTTTATATGAACAGGTCATTCAGCTTTTGCCTATGTACAAAAAACAATGTAAGAACATTTTAGTCAATTCATTTCTACCAAGTTGATTTCATCTTAGCTTTTCGAATTCTCCTTGACACTATAATGCAATGGTGAAAAAAGAAAAGAAATAAAAAGGGCAGAAAAAAAATGATACAGATTACAACAATAGTAATATTTAGGATAAAATATTTTATTCTTTATATAATATATTTATAAATAAAAATATTAACATGGAGACTAGAGAGTAATATAGGGTATTAATCATGAATTGGATGGGGCAAATCCTAATCATTGGATAAAAAATTATAAAAAAATACACGAAAAAGAAAACTTGGGAGGGCTTGGACCCCCCAAACCCCAACCCGGGTCCGTCCTTGAATATATAGCCACGGGTGTTTGGTTGTGGACCAAATACAAGAGTTTCAACTTTTGATACATAATATTCAAGCCAAAAAGACGTGCTCCTCGATCCTTCATTGTCTTAATGGTCACTGAAAAATAATCTCTTTCATGGAGGGACTTTAATAAGAACTTTAAGCACATACAAAAGTTTATACCACTTGAGAATCCGATTGTCAAACTCCACTTTGAATAAGACAACCAAAAGAAGAATTCAAGGTTGAAGCCTTTGATGATAAGGCTAACTTATCATAGCGGGATTAATTATCGAATAATAGAAAAAACTAATCTAAGGCTCATAGGGCAAGAAAAATGATTCAAGTTTACTAGGAAATATTCCAATTGTAATAATTATGAATGTATGAGTAGCAAGTGAAAAAAAGGCCAAAACCAAGGGAAAGGCCGGTGCACACGCCTCGAAAAAAATAAAGTTTCTAAGTAGAGATTATCTCACTAATAGACTGTTCAAAGAAAGTATATTAGGAAAGGGACAAAATATCGATAACAATAAGAGAATGTTCTTGTTTTTACTTGAGTCGTGTAATTTATGGCACATGAGATCAATATATGTAAACAAAAATCTAGAAAGATATATTGGTAAATTTAAATTTACTAGAGAAAACGGACTTAGACATCGAACAAAATTATGATGTTTTTGTTGAAGCTAAAATTACAAATTAAAACAACCATTTTGAGTGTTGAAAGAAATATTGCGTCTGTAGAGTTAATTCACGTTGACATTGGTAATATAAAAATTTTTGAAACTGAAGAAATAAAAAAGTATTTCATCATTTTGTAGATGATTATTCTCTATATTATCTATTTTTGAGAAGTAGAGACGAGACTCTTAAATTTATTAAGAACTTTAAGAATGAAGTTGAAAATTAACTTGATATTCGAATCAAAGCGATAAGAGCAATGGAGGGTCAAATACATAGTTTCGTTTGCAGATTCCCATGCCACTGATGGTGTGATTTTCAAATGAGGGATCCGTATTCACTGTAGTTGAATAGTGTTGTAGAAAGGTCATGAGCCTCCCAAAAAATGCATGCCTCATATCATGTGGGGGTAGAGTATTGATGACAAGTTAAAATATGAATATAATTCTCCTGAAAAGTAAAAATGTAGATTAGTTTAAGTTGTGGAAAGGCTACAAATTATCCTGCAAAATCCACAAATTTAGAGGTATATTGCTAGCATTAAGGTGCCGTGCTATCAGCCTAAAAATAGTTGATTGAAAATTTATAGGTAACATACTCAACAATAGCGCATATTCTTTTCTCATTCGCACATCAAAAAATCTCTAACACAAGTGAAGAGATGAAAATATAATCAAATATTTTTATTTTCTTTAAAAATATAGTTCTTTATAAAAGTAAGGATGATATTCGTTAATATTCTCAGGAGAGGACATGAGATGAAACTACTAGTTATGACCTTTCACAAGAAGAATCAAGATGTAGTCAAATGATCAAAGTGTCTAAATACTTTACTTTAGGTTTCATCACATATATGCTCGATGATAAATTAAGGGCAATGAAGGAAGTATTGTTGCAGCTAGATGCTGAGTTTTGGTAAGAAGCGATCAATGATGAAATTGATTTGATTATAAAAAATCTCACTAGGATCCTGGTTGATCTACCAAAGGTTGTAAGCCTCTAATATGTTAATAGATCCTAAAAAAGTTTGTTAGAAAAATTGAAGTATTAATTGATTGTTAAGGGCTTTAAAAAAAATAAGGAAGATAACTTATATATGTATTAAACCATATCTAGGATCACCTCAAGTAAAGGTGTTTCCCAAAATTGGTGTCTTGCACAGTCTAGGGATTCACCAAATGGATGTCAAGAGCACATTAATAAATGGAGCCTAAAGGAAGAGATATACGTGGAATAACCTAAAGAGTTTGTAGTACTGGCCAATAGGGCAATGTACGTACAGTCGTTAAGCCCTTGTATGGCCTCAAAAAAGCGCCAAAGTTATGCTTGAAATTTGACAAAACGATATTTTCAAATAGTTTCAAGTAAAATGAGTACGATAAATATGTTTACTATAAAGAGGATTCTAGTAATTTTGTGTTGGTCTACCTCTACGTAGATGATATTTTGATCATAAGCTATGATCAATGACTCATTGTATGGGCGAAACAAATATTGAAAAAAAAAAATCAACATGAAGGATTTTGGGTTGACCGATATGATTCTTGAGATCAAAATACTTAGGCACCTAGAGGGAATTTTCCTAACGCGATATCACTATGTGACGAAAGTGTTCAAGAATTTTAGTTCCTATGATAGCCCTTTGGTAAAAATCCCACTTGACCTAAGTATCAAGTTGAGCAACATTTGAGCTAACCTTGTAGCTCAAGAGGAATACATAAGGATCATAGATGGTCTTATGCTCCCAACATATTGTACTATCTCCAATTTTGTATACGTAATGAATAAATTTGAGTGATACACTAATAATCCAAGTAAAGATAGTTGGACTACTATTGTGAATGTTTTGAGATACTTAAAATATACTAAAAACCTAAAGCTATGGTTTTTTAAATATGTTACAGTGCTTGAAGGATACTTCGATGTTCTTGTATATAGGATCGTAGTGACTTATTTTTCATAATTGGATATGTGTCTGCAATCAAAGAAAATGTTATGTCGTGATTATGAACAAAAAATATGCAACGGCCTAGTCCTCCATGGAATCACAATTTATCATTTTGTAAGATAATTGATTTCACGAAGGGTATTTCATTCAACTATACAATGTCTAAAGATAACTTAGCGGATCCGTTAATCAAAAAGTTAAACCGAGATTAATTTTAAAAAATGTTAAGAGAAATGGGTTTGAAACACCATATATAAGAATGACCGTAATAGACACCAAACCCTCATAAGTAAGGATCTTCACAAACTTGGTTCAATGAAAAATCGGAAAAATTTTATCCGTATTAAATGGATAAACTTTACCATATTTATGATTTCCTAATTTATGTAGTGCCTTAATTAAGAATTTCCTTATAATCAAATCCTAATTATGGTCATCACTATAATTACAATTGCTTCCCTTATTTCAGATTCTTAATTCTGGTGGATTTCATAATTCTGACTCTTTTATTTTTCTTAAAATCGTAACTAATAATGCTTTCCCCAATCGGTTGAGTAGACAAATCTATAAATAGGCGTAACCATTTAGACATTACACATACTATTTTATCTCCAAAATCGAAACTCTCTCCACTTAAACTCTCTTTTATATGTTACTCTACTCTCATTTTGTTAATCATGTCCATCAGTAGTGGTGCTACTTTGATAGGTATTCAAGCCATTTCAACTTTGGAAATAATACGGGTATACTAGAGCATTACCAATGTAAGTCGTTCTCGGTAGGGGTGAGCAAAGAATTCAAAATCCAAAAATTCAATCTGAATCAAAACAAAATTTAAAATTTGGTTTGGATTTTTCAAATTTTCGAAATTGATTTGGATCGGTACACTGAAATTCGAACCGATTCGACATTTGAGCTATAATATTTTAAAATATTTTATTATATATTTAATATTTTATTAAAAAGAAAAACTTAGATATATTAATTGGATTTTAATTTACTTAATTTTATTTATTATATATACTTATTTTATAAAATACCTATAAAAATAATTAAAATTAAATTTTTTAAAAAATAATAATAAATTTTTAATTTTAGATTTTTAATTTGGATTTCAGATTTTGGTTATTTCAGTTGGGTTCTGATGATTTTTTTAAAAAATTCAGATATTCAGATCAATTTTTGAATCTTGCAAAAATTGAACCCAAAATTCGAATGCTCACCCCTATTCTACAGGAAGAGGTCTTCCTTGTCCCAATGTGTTTTTCTTTTTTATTTAATTATCACCACTCCATTTCTAATAAAAGAAAATTAGCAAACCAACCTCGCAGTTGAGATGAAAAAGATGATAGCTCAATATCTTTTGTAGCACTATACTGATGAAAGTGCGGAATGTACGGGACAGGATCCTTAAGTGCACCTGACATGTTGATAAAGTCATGTTTGAGGCGTATTATTTCTAGTATATGGAGAGCAAGTAAGATTATAATAAATAATAGTGATCCAATTATCTTTTAAAAAAATAGTGTGATCCAAACATGTTGATAAAGTCATGTTTGATCCAACGAAATTTTACAGTATACTTTTGATCAAAAATCAACATATAGAATAATGGCGAAGAAAATAGACATCGATATACATTTTGTGCAAATATAGGTGAAGTGGGGCATATAAAGCTACATAGTAATGCCACATACCATGAGTTACTCTAGCAAACAAAGTATGCATATTAAAATTTTGTTTGAGTATTTTATCTTACAATAGAGAAGACAAAATTATTTCATTTAAAGTCATGGATAATATAGTGCACATTGAATAAAAATAGTTTTACATTACATAGAAAAATGAAAGTATTATCTCAATGCTAATCTAATATGTATAGATCATGAAAGAGTATGAGATTCATCACTCAACTCATGCTATTGTGTGTTATGAGTCGACCTCAATATTCAAATAATGACGAACTTGTCTTTAATGAAAAAAAAAAGAATATTTTCTTTCAAATAAGTTGAGTCCACACAAAGAAACTCCGAAATTGAGTGAAAGGGACTTTAGAAATAAAACCCATAAAGACAATTATGAAAGTAACTACAAAAGAGTGCACAATAAACCAGAGCTCTATGTTTAAAATTGTATTTCTTCACAAGCACCGGCATCAATTGTTGCTCTTGAAAATATTTCAAAAAATCAGAAACAATTTTTTAACATTATTCCTATATATATATATATATATATTCAGGTATTATCATCCATACAAGAAAAGTGACTGAGTGGAGCAAATAAAAAGATCAATATTCAACAAGACAATGCAAAGTCACACATCTAAGATTGTGACCTGGATGCAGAAACTTCGAATGTATTTGTTGAGATATTTTAGATGTTCAGATTTATCTAGATTTATATCTAGATTTGATCTTATTCATAGATTAGATTACTTAGATTTGAGTCTATCGAGTCTATTTTGTATGGCCTATATATAGGCTCCTTATTTTGACGATAATAAGACAATCTCATTATTTTTCCTCAAAATTTCTAACATGGTATTAGAGCCTATTTTTCTCATGCCGTAGGTATAGCCTACCAACGCGTGTTTCTCCGGGTACATTCAACCTGGATTGTACCCGGAGGTCTTGTGATTTTGAGATCATGCCTTTGCAAGTTGTCTTTTTGCAAATCTGTCTCGTCTCGTCTCCGATCTGCCATCTGTCCGTTGCTTGTCTGTTGCCTGTGTGCAATCTGAAATCTTCGCTGCTTGTCTGTTACCTGCGAGCGATCTGAAACGATCTGTCATATGTCCATTGTTTGTCTGTTGTTGCGTGCGATCTGCCATCTGTCGTTGCCTGTCTGTTGATGCATGCAATCTGCCATCTGTCGTTGCCTGTATGTTGCCTGCATGCGATCTGCCATCTTTCGTTGCTTATTTGTTGCCAGAAATCTGTCTATGATCTGCCATCTGTCCGTTGTTTGTCTGGTGCCTGCGTGCGATCTGATCTGTCCGATGTTTGCGATTTGTCTGCTTTCGGCTCCGGTGGAGTCATGTCGTTTTCGGCTTCAGTGGAGTCCTGTCGTTTTAGGCTCCGGTGGAGTCATCTTATTTTCGGCTCCGGTGGAGTCATCTCGTTTTCGCCTCCGGTAGAGTTATGTGGTTTTTGGCTCCGGTGGAGTCATGTGATTTTCGACTCAAGTAAAGTCATCTCGGTTTCGGCTCCGGTGGAGTCATCTCTTTTTCGACGGCTCCGGTGGAGTCATGTCGTTTTCGGCTCCGGTGGAGTCATCTCGTTTTAGGCTCCGGTGGAGTCATGTCGTTTTCGGCTCCAGTGGAGTCATGTCGTTTTTGGCTTCGGTGGAGAGTCATCTCGTGTTCGGCTTTGGTGGAGTCATGTCGTTTTCGGCTCCGATGGAGTCATATTGTTTTCGGCTCCGGTGGAGTCATCTCGTTTTTTGCTCCGGTGGAGAGTCATCTCGTTTTCAACTCCGGTGGAGAGTCATCTCGTTTTTTGCTCCAGTGGGTGGAGAGTCAACTGCTAATTTTATTTATGTTTTCTTTTTATGTTTATATTCAAATTTCTCATCAAACTCAAGTTGGTTTCTGTTATACCACTTGAGTTTGAGGGAGATGTTGAGATATTTTAGATATTCAGATTTATCTAGATTTATATCTAGATTTGATCTTATTCATAGATTAGATTACTTAGATTTGAGTCTATCGAGTCTATTTTGTATGGCCTATATATAGGCTCCTTATTTTGACGATAATAAGACAATCTCATTATTTTTCCTCAAAATTTCTAACAGTATTCAACATCCATCTAGTGTGTTGGTACTCTTATTCTCCGAATCTAAACATCAACGATCTTGATTGCTTTAGGGAAATTCAAAGCTTGCAAACAAAAATTGCATCATTCATGGTGGATGACCTTGCACATAATATGCAATTGAGTTCTAAAGGGCTTACACATAAAGTTAAACAATGTATTTCTAAATTTGTAAGTTTGTGTGGAGCAGATTATAAAGTTTAAGGATCATAACTCTTCATAGGCTAATACATAATAATAAAGACAATACGATTTTGTCCTGTAAATGATGGCCTGGTGGTGTGGGGGTGGACTCGTAATCGTGAGGTCATGGGTTCAAACCACCGACGCCTCCAGGTCCACCTGCGACACATGGTTTGCCTAGTGTGATTTGTCTTGTCGGGCTTAGTTTGCAAGGTATTAGGTTCGATCGGGGGGTTCATCCAAAGCGCACTCGACGAGTAGCGGCTGCAGATTGCCACCTTAAAAAAGGCAATACGATTCCTATAAATACACTTCCTAGAATATTGTAGCTAGTGAAATTTATCCATATCTTTTGATGTTTGACATGATGTATATTGAATGAAATAAAAATGCATTGCTTGATACTTCATAAAATGACTCATTTAGTGGAAGTTCTCTTTTGTCTTAGGAAAATAGTTGTTCTTAAGGTACTAATGTTGTAAAACTATCAGTATCCTAATTATTTTACTATTTGTCGTAGGGTTGGATCATTGATCGATCAAATGAATATGAATAAACGAGATTAAAATTATAAAATTTGGATAGAGAAATCTATATATATAACTTTTATTTAAATAAGTAATTGAAGTTAGTAAAAAAATTAACATTGCATTAATTTAGAAAAATTATCATAATTAACAAATCACATTAAATATGGTTTCAAATTTTATTCAAGTCTTGAACATAACATTGTTTTATTGACTGCATATACATATGCTATCAGTAATTCCATAATATGCTTCTATACAATATTTACTATACAAGTTATCTGTAGAATTAAATTTTATATCTATTATTTTTTATATATTTTTATGAAATTAAAATATTTTTGGTAATAATTTTAATTTAAGTAATTAATTTAATTAACGTATTATTTAAAAAGGTTACCATAGCTAACTAAATATGGACGGTTGGACGGTAGTCTGAATTTCCATCATGTTAATTATGATTATGCTATCCCTAGTACATATACATATAATATCCGTAATTCATATGATATGCTTTGCTGAGCATGTCATTTGTAGAGTTAAATTATATATCTATTACCTATAACACATTTTTATAAAATTAAAATATTGTTGGCAATTAATTTAGTTTAAGTAATTAATTTAATTCAGTTTAAAAGTTGATATGATATTCATTACAAGTATTACCATAACTAACAAAATCACATTAATTATTATTTTAAATTTTATCAAACTCTTTAGATTGCGCTATCGACATTATATACATATGCTATCAATAATTTCATGATATGCTTTCATTCTATACAATGGTTATTATTTGCGTTTGTCTTACTAAAAAAAATATATTTTTTATTTTATAAAAAATAATTATAATATATATCAAAATATCCTTAATTTTTACGTAAATTACAATATAACATTAAATATACAATTATTTTATTCATAAAAGAAAATAAAAAATATTAAAATCTCTTATACACTTTCATTAACTATAAAATATTAGTCCATCTGTCCAGCCGCAAAAGTTATATTTACCTTTTGTGTTATTGTACTTAACATTATAAATATTCTTATTGTTGCTTAGAGATATTCAACAAAATAAAGTAAGATCCGAAAATGGATTCCGGATTTGATAAATTGTGCCTGAGATCATGTGTGAAATCCTAAGCACTAGATTTGATAGTACTAAAGCAAATATAGACAGAAAAAAAAATGCGAAGACAGAAGATAAGGTCTACAAGTTTGTGTTGAGAGCGTCCCCCCTTCGGCCCCCGTGCCTCGGTCACATCAATTCGCTCACATCGATTCCGGACAGTTTGATTTGATTACCTGATCATGGAGCAACCGCCTGACAGTTACCTTGAACCTTCAACAACCGGAGTCGGTTACTTCGCAGTGCACGCGCCTCATCAGTTTTTGGACACTCCAACCGTCTGAATAGTAAGTCCCGACTTTGAAACCAATCGATCCAAAAACAAACAATCCACCAGCCCATCATACTTGCATTTTAGCCTTGCCGAACCATGCGATCATATCTTCAGGCACCCATTTGACAATGTGAGCCCATTTTTACTTTGCAAGCCCATGGGTCGAAACCCTAGATTTGAATTTAGTAGCTCAACAACTTGCCGCTCCCCAAAGAATGTCAAGAGTCACATCTCAAGGGCGGTGACTGTTGACATGACAACCACTTCCCTCTGCCCCAGGTCTGCAAAACCATCATTATGATGGTCCAGTGGTGGAGGGAAAGATTAAACCCTTGTTCTGTCATTAGTAAGCCTCTTTCCTCCACACGCTCTTCGCTGAAACCTTCATTTTTCCAGTGAACCCCCGCAGCACCTCACTCCAGCTCTTCACCA
The DNA here is from genome assembly GCF_009805555.1 of Andrographis paniculata. Classification (NCBI taxonomy): domain Eukaryota; kingdom Viridiplantae; phylum Streptophyta; class Magnoliopsida; order Lamiales; family Acanthaceae; genus Andrographis; species Andrographis paniculata. Next base: position 1,603,228 of record NW_026137583.1, on the reverse strand, counting down.
ATCAATTGCTCATATCATCATGGAGACCACAACTCTCATTCCATTTGATAGATCCGTTCCTCAACTTGCCATGAATCCGTCTTCCACTAGTACTCCGGTGGTGCGTCCCTTCGTCTCCGTTGTTGCTGAGGGAGCCCCTACGCTGAATTTCCTGCAGCACAATGGCCACCTCACCATTCACGATGGAGCTTTCAACACCACCCGCCTCTTGGATGGCATTAAAACCAATCTTCTAGATCCCAAAGATGAATTTTGCACCTGGTACGAAAGGGTGGAGAAAAACTTTGGGAAACAATGAAAACAAAAATGGCTCGACAAAGCTATTTTGTTATCCTGCCAAAGCTTTAACATTCAAGATAGGATCATCATGGCAATGACCCCCTTCTGGGACCCGGAGGTCAATGCTTTCATGCTGTCGTCGGGGCGCATTGGTCCCACCCTGATGGATGTATCCATGATTGCCACCTCCCGATTGTACGTGAGGATCCGGTAGTCGGGGACCCTTACTGGCCAAGAGCCAGTAGCCGATCATCCTGGGTGGAAGATAAAGACTTCCTTATATAACAAGGTCGTGGCTTGGGGATCTTATGTGAAGATGCATTGTGGGGCGAAAGACACCCTAGTGACCGACGAAGAGCACGTTGCATTTATGCTATACTGGCTCTACAGGTATGTAGCCCCTTCCGAATTTAGTGTTTTGCCTTTACTATTTGCACAACTTTCTTATGCGATTCTGTTTTCTGGCCACGACAGATACGTAATATGCCATTCTTTCCAAATCCATCACCTATACCTAGGGCTGGCAAATGGATCAGGTTGGGTCGGGTTCAGGTTCGGGTCAGCTTAAACGGGTTACAAAACCCTTGACCTGAACCTGACCCATTTAATTAAATGGGTTGATATTTGCAACCTTAACCTGACCTTTTATTAATCAGGTCAACCTGAATCTGACTCATATAACCCGTTTAAATCTAAAATATTTAAATTTTAATTTAAAATTACAATTTATACTAACAAAATTTTTAAATGCATAATATATATTAAAACAAAAAATTATTTATTCATATCATGAAATCGATATCCAAGAATTGAATTAACGAACGCTACATAATAGTACACAACACAATCCTTTATTTTTTATTGTTTATTTTTATAAAATTGGCCATAACTATTGAATTGTATTGATAAAATTTAAAAAATATATTTAAATTTAAAATAATATTAATTAACTAGGTTAGACGGGTTATTTTCAGGTCGAAAATGTAGACCTTAACCTGACCCATTTAATTAAATGGGTTAAACGGGTTTGACCCAATTATTAATTGGGTCAAAAATCTCAACCCAAACCCAACTATTTCAGGTCAGCTTCGAGTCGGGTTATCAGGTCGGGTTAATTTTTGCCAGCCCTACCTATACCCATACTAACATCGCCATCCATCTAGCTCAGGGCCGATTTCTCTCAATCGGTATCTTGTTTCTTGCCAGCCTCTTCGAGGGCCTCTCCAAAACTTGTCTGAAACTCTTTAGTTCCGCCAAACTCGACACCGTTTTTCTGGTCCCGTTTGGTTTTCGGAACTTTGGTTCTGTCTATACTTTTATCCTCTTTTTCAGGCGGCCACCACTTATCCTTGATTCGGACATATCATTCGGCCAATACATTCTCTTCCTTTGCTCTGACCGTAAAAACCACAAAGACCCTGAGACCACCATCAAAGCCATTTTGAGTGCCAACCCCCCCCCCCCCGACTCAGACTACTATCCCTATTTCCACCTTACTTCCTCCGCCACACCACCTTTCTATGTTCCTCATTCAATTCCTTTTTTCGTACCCTCCGCCCACCGAATCGCCACATCCGAACTTCAAATACTCTTGGGAGGCGGCTTTAACACCCCGATCTTTTTTTGTTGGGAAAAAGACTAAAAAAATGAAAAAAAAACATATGCTGCCTTTCCTTAGTATCCGCATTACCTAGCATGTCAATTCGGCTGCTGCCATGGCATTTTAAACTTAGCCTTCATTCCTCACCTCATCCGAACCCAAGAACAAAACATCGTAACCGAATAAATCATCAAACCGTATACCGATCAACTTACCAACTACTTTACCAAACACATCTATACCCCATTCCATGATTGCCCTGATACAGTCTAAGCATTTCGGGAATAGTGGTCGGACAATGCTTGGCCTGTGGTCGGGAGGCCCATTGAAGACTGCGTGAAAATTCTTTTTCCACCAACTGCCCAATCGGGGTTTCAGATGATTCTACTGCCTCAACCCTTAATAGGTCAAGTGACCCTGGGACCCCCAAGACCGAAACCGAAAAAGGGAACGCAGGCTGGCAGGGCCAGTTCCTCCCGAAAAGAAACTATAACAGTTGCGCCCGCCCAACCGACGGATTCAGAAGTGCATCGCAACACAAGAGAAGAATATATGGCCTCTCTACCAATGGATCTGACCCTATTCCTCGATTTTCGAACACCTACTGCACAATGACCAACAGGTAACCTTAGTCTAGTAAACACTTAATCTAAAATATTTATCCTAGTCTCAATTCCCTTCGTACCAGTTGTCGTTGATCTAACTGCCAATCCAACCATCACTTCGACCAATCCCATTCCTGGCTCGGGCATTCCAACACTAGAAAAAGAACCACCAACCCTTGTCTCAGTCCCATGTCCGACTTCAAGTCATCTAGCCACGCGAGCTCCTGCGCCTGAGGTATTCCTTTGAACTATATAGCAAATAGCACGTCAACGTGATAACATCCAACTAAACACCAGGGGCCAAATAATCGGAGGGAGGGCAATCCGCCAACGGATCTGCCGATGACCGACCAGAATATCGAGGCGCTGGTCGAGAGGCAAGCCTCACCCACTGCCATTGCAGAGCCAGAACCCGCAGCGCCCCTGAAGCTAGGTACCGGATTCTCTCACAAGTAACTTTTGTTTTTAAAAACTATTTTCGCCTTATTTCAAACTGTATTTATATATCGAATTTCCAGATGGTCGAAGTTTCAGAAGAAGGTTCGGGGACGGTCAACCAGCTAATTAATAATCAAGGTGCGAAAGCACCAGTCATGAGGCAAGGGCTGCCAGGAGCAGCCAAATTATAAATGGCACCCGAATAGGTTCCTGAGCAACCCCAATCCCCACCGCGCGAAAGTCCGGATGAGGAATCTTGTGCGGTAAGTTCACTCATTCAATACAACTCACATGTTCTTCAAAACTTAACTTTTTTTCACATCCCAAGAAACTATCCCGTCTGTGCCTAGGGGAGATACCATCAGTCCCACTGAAAGGGACCCTACTGAACCTCAGGCCAGAGCTTCACCCGAGGATTTGGCATGGACGTTGACAGTTCCGCCAAGACCTCAAGCTCTGCTAAACCCATTCGTGATCTTCGCCCTGTCTGCCCAAATGGCCGCCCTAAACCAAGTGACCAAACTTCGCACTTCTTTTAAATCATAAGCATGTATATAGCACAGTTACCCGTTTCATTTTCCATGATCTTTGCTTTTTGACTCCTCTCTCCACAGTAACTCTCTCCACTAAAAGCCTGCAGACGATCCTCAAGGTCGCTAAGAGACCAATCGTCAGCCTGACGGAGAGTGAATTAAACAAACTAATGGATTACCACTTCAACCTGCTGAATAACCAGCCAGCCGAATCTCCTGCCAACTTAGTGCTTGACCGGGTCCTCGAGAGACTCTCAGAAGTTGTTGTGGACTTGCCACTCCTTTAGTTGGTGGTGACCCAAGACGTCCGATCTTCCCTTTCTATGGCTAGTTTGATCGATCACACTCTAGCTGACATGGATTTGGCTCTGGGCAGATCGTGACAACTAGTGGCAACCCTCTAAGTGTCCAAGGAACAACTTTCTGCAGATATAGATATAACCAAATAGAAAATCGAGTGCCTGTAGCAAGAACTGGCTAGGCAAAAGAATGAGCTGGACAAACTGAATAAGTGCCTCTCCATTGAACACTAGATCGTGCAGAGCTAGTCGGATCGTCAGGCAGCACTCGCACAAGAACTGGAGATCGCCTGCCGAGCCAAACAATGGGCGGAAAGGACCTCTTCCGTTGCCTAACGTTGGACGGCCAGACTGAACCAAAAGTGGTCAGACATCCTCGCGGCAATCAATTTTCTTTTGTAAAGACCCTGTGAATCTGTAACTAATTATAAATGTTCTATTTTGCACCCTTCCCTATTTCCAACCAACACATGGTTAGTTCAAAAATTTTGATACTAAAACTCAGGCAAAAACATCAATAACCGATCGAATAAATGGACAATCAACCCTCAGTTCTGATATGGAACATTCTGAATAACCTCTTAGACAAAGAACCAACATGTCGTCCCAATAACCTCGCATCCGTGTCCCTATCTGGAACTGGGAAAGTGTTCTCCAACCTTTTTTGGTTGGGCAACACCCTGTTTCTATCAATGTGGAAGATTTTGTGTAGATTCAGAAGCAATTTGATTTCAAATTTAAATTTACTCAGAAAGGGCATCGTACGTTACACCGAACCACTCGCTTAATGCAAAGGGTAGTTGAGAGTTATGAGATCTCTAAAGACATGGTCAGTCATTTTCCCGACTTGGAACACCACATGGATTTTATAGAATACCATGTCATGGCCATTCTGCCAGATCTCAGTCGGGTAAACGAATTCTCTCTGCACAGGGCAGCCCTTAACCATTTACGAGTGCTTCTTGACAGAGAACTCAAACCCGAGATGATATGAAGAAAATGACTGAAAGGATCCTTGAAGAAATGCAAGAGCAATGAGAGCGATACCTTCCCGAACTGGATGATCTCTTGGACGAAGAGCCACCCATAGCTTTTGGTCCCTGGGCCCTAAACTCCGATGATAACGACGATACCCCATGTATAACCATCCCTGACGAAGACTAGTCGGGTCCCAAACAAACCCAAACCCCCGCTGGGTTTAGAAATAAAGTGACCGTTTAGTCGGTCCTGTGTCTCAAAAGGCAGGGTAATACTTTTTTAAGTATTTGGCATTGATCCAATCGTTTACCGACTTTCTGTCCTTATCAATAATAAAAATGACTACTTTACCAATTTCTTTATGAATTATATAAGGTCTCTCCCAGTTAGGGGACCATTTCTCAAGTTGATCGACTTACTTATAGGTTGGCAGAATAGTTTTCCACACCATGTCTCATTTCTTAAATTTCCTTGCACTAACCTTTTCATTTTAATATCTCATTTGAACCTGGCTATCCTTATATATACAGTCAATGGCCACCATCCGAGATACATTCAACTCTTCCAACTGCTAAAACATTTTATGATTTATCTCATCTTTGTTATCAATCTCGATCAAGGCCATTCGGGCAGTAGGTACCCTAACTTCAGCCGGAAAGACTGCATTCTACCTGAAAGTAAGCTGATACGGCGAGAACCAAGTAGCCAAATTTTGGTTGTTCCGATGTGCCTACAAAGCTTGTGGCAAAAACACATGCCATTTTCTCAGGTTATCATTGATCATCTTTTTGATAATATTGATACAATTTTGTTTGCTGCCTCGGCTTGTCCATTCGCTTGCGGATAATACAATGAAGAGTGATGTAACTTAATATTAAATTCTGCCAAAAAATTCACAAACCTTTCTCCAGAAAACATGAGCCCCTGATCTGTCACAATAGTGTACGGAATTCCATAGCAAAAAATAATATACTCCCGAACGAAATCCATCACTTCTTCTTTGGGTTGCCTTTTTTAAAGGGAAAGCTTCCACTCACTTAGTGGAATAATCAGTTGCCACTAAAATGAAACAATGTTGTTTGGACGATGATAGGTAAATCTTACCGATAATATCCATGGCCCATGCCTTGAATGGCCACAGCTTGATCATTGCCTGCAAATCCACACTTGGTAATTGATTCAACGACCCATGTCTTTGACATTCTTCACACCCCCTGGCAAACTTTATGCAATCTTCGAACATTTTAGGCCAAAAATACCCTAAACGATGAATGGCCCACCTCATGTTGAACTCCACTTGGTGGGCTCCACAAATCCCACCATGGACCTCCTGTATAACGACAATTGACTTCTCAGGCCCCAAACGCCAAAGAAGAACATTGTCCAACATTCTTTTGTATAGTGACTCACCGATTAACCAAAACCGTAAAGCTTTCAATCGGACATTGATCACGACCGATGAGTCCGGGCTCTTCAAATAATCCTTAATCTTGGTTCTCCAATCCACGATTTTTACTTCATGATCGGGATGCTCCAACGCTACATAATTAATACCTCTGTTTTCTGCATGACCGTTTTGTGCCAGCTTATCTACCTAGTGGTTTTCTACCATAGAGATGTGCTCAATCGTAACCTCAGCAATTCTAGACAATAGTCTACTTACTATGTCTTTATATCTCTTCAAGTGGGGCAAATTTCAGGCATATAGACCCAATACCTGGTTGATTACAAGTTGAGAATCCCCTTTAATAATAACCGATTGAACTATTTTCTTTACAAGAGCTTCCAACCCTAGAATCAGTGCCTCATATTCCACAGAATTGTGAGTCATAGCTTCTAATTGCAAATAAAGTTTGATCTGTTTGGCCCCTAGGCCCTCAAGAACCACCCCGGCTCTTGAACGTTCCTGGGTACTGGATCCATCGAAGAACATAACCCACGACCCAACTCCCACAAAAGATTCCTGACCCGAATCTACTCTATCTGTTGGGGAGAATTCTGCTAGAAAGTCGGCCACGGCCTGGCCTTTGACAGTCTTATAGGGTTTGTATGATAAAGCGAAATGAGCTAACTTAATTGCCCATTTCATCAACGTTCCCTGTATGTTAGGCCTTTGTAAAATTAACTTAACAATATCTAACTTGGCAATTACCTCAGTTTTCCTTGGTAAAAGGTAATGCTCCAATTTGGTGCATGCGTAGACGAACAAATAACACATCTTCTCAGACATAGCATAGTTGAGTTCGGGCCCGACCAATGTTTTACTGAGGTAGAATACCGTTCTTTCCTTTCCTTGCCATCATCCCAATCATGTGCCCATAGGCAACTCACCATGTCATACATATTTTCCAGGTAGAGCTTGAGTGGCTGGCCGAGCCTGGGTGGTACTAATGCTGGTGGTTCGGTAAGAGCTTTTGTAATAGCATCTAGGGCCTTTTGTTGTTCTTCCCCCAAAACGATATCGGGAGGCGTCTTGGCTTTCAAAAGCTTGGTAATAGGCTTCATCTTACCTGCCACATTAGCTATGAATCTTCTTAAGTAATTTACTTTCTCAAGCATACTATGAACCTCCTTAATAGTCTTAAGAGGCCAAATAGCCAAGACAACCTTGGCTTTATTAGCATCCACCTCGATTCCCTTTTTTTGTGGGTGAGTAAACCCAAAAAACTTCCAGCCAAAAACCTGAAAACACATTTCATTGGGTTCATTTTGAGGTTGTACTTCTTCGTTCGGACAAACACCTTTTTTAGATCGGCAAAATGCGTTTCAAAATCGGTTGACTTAAAAATGACGTCGTCGATATATACCTCCATGGAACTACGTATAAGTTCATGAAAAATTGCATTCATAGCCCTTTGAGAGGTAGCCCCTGAATTCTTCAAACCAAACGGCATAAATGTCCATTTATAGATTCCAAAAGCTCCGGGGCATCTAAAGGCTGTCTTGTGGACGTCTTCTTCAGCCAGGAAAATTTGATTGTACTCTGCGCATTCGTCCATCAGACATAGAATCTGATGCCCTGCTGCCGAATCAATGAGCATATTGGCCACTAGAATGACATACTTATCCTTAGGGGTGGCCAAATTTAAATCCCTAAAGTCGATGCAAATCCTAATCTTGCCATTCTTCTTAGTTACTGGGACTATATTATCCAACCACTCCGCATATCTACATGGCTGAATGAATCTGGCTTTTAAAAGCTTCTCAATTTTTTCCTTGATCTATGGCATCAATTCCGGTGAGATCCGCCGGGGGGCTTGTTTACAAGACTTAAAAGTTGTTCTGATAGGGAGTCGATGCTCGATCAAGCTTCGGTCCAACCCCAGAATCTCCGGATAATCTTAGGCTAAACACTCTATATGATTTCAAATTAAATCTACAATAACTCCTTGCTGATTTCACGGAAAGAGACCACTGACACAAATGATTTGCGGGGCTTCTTTCGTTCCTAGATTAAATTCCTCCAATGGATCCTGAGTTGTTAAAGATGATTTTGTTTTCTTCAAAATATCCGGCCATTCGAAGTTTCCATTTTGGTTTTGAATATCAAACCTCGCCGCCGTGTTTCTTAACCTAAATATTAATTGTTTAAAGAAAAGATTGCAAATACCTTCATATTCCGCAGTATCCAAACAATTTATCATATTTTTAAAAAACAAAGGCGTTTGCTGGATTTTGTTTAGCCATCAAAAGTTGTTCTCTTTAGGAGAACATATACCCATGACTAGTAAGCTTAAAACTCTTCTATGGGTAATCATTCACTGAGATTGCTTGAAAAATAGGTGGGAAGTTTCCTGTGTAAAAAACAGCCTCCTCAATAGTGTCTGAAGATCGGAAAGAACTTTTGATGGCTTCCATGGTAAAGACCTGAGTTGCCTTCCAAAATATCAACTACTGATAAAGCGAGGATGATACACACTGAAACGCATAAATCCAGTCCCTCCCTAGCAGAACATAATATGTGGTATCTGCTTCAACCACAAAAAAGATGGTCGAAATGGTTTTCGGGCCCACTTCTATAGGAGCAACCATCATGTCCTTTGGCTTGGTTGATTGACCAGTAAAACTTGTCATTTCGATTCGACCGGTGTAAGATCGGCATTGTTTTACCCAGTTTGTACAACATTTTAAATGGCATAATGTTGAACACCATACCATTATCAATAAAAGCTTTACGTACCGGCTTTCGATAGATATGGACATCAACGTAGAGGGGCTTCAAATGCAAAATAGCTTCTTCAGGCATAGGTGGGAAAATAATCTGGCCGTATTGGATTGTTTATATGGACTTAGCAAAGCCCATTCTTCTTTAAGCACTGGATCATCCGACAAATGAGCCCACACTGGCTTATCATCCATTGACCGAATGCTCAACATCCTTACTGTAAATGCATGGGTAGCTTGAGCGTGATTCTCCTTACAGTCTAAGAAGCTCCCCTTTTTGGAAGGAATATGCTTCAACCGTAGTAAATCTTGTACATCATTTGGTAAAAAATTCTCAAACTCTATTGGTTCAGGCTCGAATGCGGTATCTACCTCAGGATCCCTATTAACTCTGTAGCAAAAACAACATATGAAACTTCCCTTTACTTGTGTGGGAGGTCTCCCGTTTTCCATTCGGCTCAGAGTCCTAACATTCTGTTTGGGCGTTTCTTCCGACGCCTACCCACAATGGCTGTCTTTCGCGGCCTGATTCAAAATCACATCATTCTGTTTAGTCTAATCCCCCAATACTTGTTTATTTTAGCAGTTCTTCGGCCACCTTTCCTGCATAATTGCATACCTTCGCTTAGCATTCCTAATCTGCACACGGTTCATACTCGGGAACCTTGGGTCGATATTGATGGGGAGCGGTTTCCGATTCTGATCCCACATGTTCTCCTTTGATGCCTGGGGTCCGCGCATGGACTTAGGACGTACGAGTGTCCCATCTTTGATTTCGACTTCAAATGTGTCGTCCAAACGGTCTCACTTTTTGGCTACCCTGGTTAGAACTTCCACCATTTCCCTAGACTTATTTCTCTCAACCCCCAGAGTGACATACTTAAATCTCCCTTTTAGGATAGCCTTTTGTATTTTTTTCGAAAGTGGGTGCATTGCCTAGTATTTTGGGTAAACGTATTATGCTACTTACAGTATGGTCGCCCCTTGATCTCCTCTTTGGTAGCTAGCCGCTGGCCTTTTGGAATACGGATATATCCGTCAGCCAACAGTATATCAAAAATATCATCTGCCTTAGAAGTATCAAAGGTAGGCTGATCTTTATTTGGCTCTATCCCAGGTGTAGGCTTTAATTTGAGACAGACATACAGTTTCCCTTTGACAATTTCGGAGGCCATCTTCTATATTCCCTCGCATTAAGCTGTCTTAGGGGCATATGCGTCCACTCCCATAATGGCCATTTGTTGGAATTTTCCTCTTTATAGACTTTGGTCTTTTTCCATGAATAAAGATTCCAAACGCCCTGCCTTCGATGCAAGTTGTGCCAGATCCCTAATATTGTGGACTGTCAGAGTCTCTCTCAACCTGGTATGCATGTTACGAACCACCAGATTGGTCATCTCCCTCTCATCAATGATGGTCGGACACTTCCCTTTCATCAACCGGGTGCGCTCTATGAATTGGGATGCACCATCTTCGTTCATCTGCCTTATTTCCAATAGATCAGTTAATGATACTGTTAAAATGGGATTGAAAAATCTGGCATAGAAAGAAGCTTCCAACCCTTCCCAAGTTTGGATTTGTTCAGGTGAAAAATTAGCAAACCACGAGAATGGTGTCATTCTCAACGAGAGCCCGAACAACTGCAGTTTGTTGTATGGATTGTTACCAATCTTGCCGAGTTAAGCCATAAAACGGCCCACGTGCTCGAGGTAGAAAAGCCATCCTCTTCCAAGAAGAAGTGAAAGTCAGGAGGTCGGTAATACCTCAGGAGGTGGTGTTCGTTGACAATTCTCTCCGCGAATGGCCTCTGATATGCTGAGCGGTTCGCCATCTGAGGATTCATCCCGAAATGCATTCTAAGAACATGGACAACATTCTCAGGTAAACCCTATGTGGTGGGTTGTCATGTATAGGGATGTGATCATGGGCCTGTCCCCCCATGTGATCTTCCCTTAAATAGCTTAGTGGGGAAGGGTCAGTTCTTACTCCTAGTGGAACATTATTGGGGTAGGTGAGAGGTGACTTCCCCCTATCAATTCTGCTTGGAACAGTAACACTCAAAAACGTACTTTCAATATAAGATGGTCCTACGAAGTTTGCCTGAAGTCGAGAGGGGGACATTTCTGATGATGCGGGAACCGATTGGAATGTGCCTCTTGAAAAAACTTGATCCAACATATTTTGTATCAAATTTTGATGATCGTGCAACATTGCTTGCATGGTAGCTGTTTACTGGTTGTTAAATTGTTAAACATAGGTTACCCATTCGGCGGATACTTGAATTGCGAGGCCTGTAGACGGGATGGTGGGCGGTGTGGCTACCGTGCTTTTTGCTGATGTACTAGAGGCTTGCGGCTGAGAGCCGGTCATGTGGCTATGACTCTTTTCAATAATCCGACCGGATCGAAGTCGAATAAAGTTATCGCGGGACTTGTGGTTGGCAATCTTGTTTCCACTCTCACTGTGGTCACCAATTTATTGCCTAGAGATATTCAACAAAATAAAGTAAAATCCGAAAATGAATTTCGAATTTGATAAATTGTGCCCGAGATCATGTGTGAATCCCTAAGCACTAGATTTAATAGTACTAAAGCAAATATAGACAACAAAAAGAAAATGCAAAGATAGAACATAAGGTCAACAAGTTTGTGTTGATAGCATCCCGTCCTTCGGCCCCTGCGCCTCACTCATATCAATTCGCTCACACCGAGTCCGGACAGTTTGATTCGGTTACCTGATTATGGGGTAACCGCCTGACGGTTACCATGAACCTTCAACAACCGGAGTCGGTTACTTCGCAATGCACACACCTCATCAGTTTTCGGACACTCCAACCGTCCGAATAGTACCTCCCGACTTTGCAACCAATCAATCCGAAAACAAACAATCCACTGGCCCATCATACTCGCGTTTCAGCCTTGCCGATCCATGCCATCATATTTTCGGGCACCCATTTGACAACGTGAACCCATTTTTACTTTGCAAGCCCGTGGACCAAAATCCTAGATTTGAATTTAGTAGCTCAACACTTATATTGTACAACTTTTTATACAAATATCATTGTATTAGTATTATAAAACAATAATAATCCCTCCGTCCACACACAAAGTAAACATTTACTTTTGGCGCGGTGTTTAAGAAATAATAGTATTTTAATTATAGTGGGTAGTTAAAAGTAGTAAAATGATTTTTTTGCCCTTTTTTTGGTGTAAAAGTAACGATGTGATGTAAAGTAAGAGTATTTGTGGAAAAAAGTGAGGTATTTAATGAAATGTTTACTTCGTAATTGAACATCCCAAAATAAAAATATGTATACTTTCTAGCTGACAGAGGGAGTATTATTTTTGTTCTTTTTCTTGATCTGTATTATATTTTAATATAATAATTAATATTTAAATATCATCACACAAAAAATAAATGTAGCTCTTATATATATATGATCGTTATTATTTTTTAATTTACTATGAAATCCCAAAAAATACATTAAAATATGTGGATATTTTTTTTTATTTAGTGACATTTATAAAATTACATAATAGAATCAAAGGATAACAATTTAGATAAATGATGTAATTGTTTGCTTAAAAAATAAAAATAAAAATATTATTCTTTAGTTACAAATCAAAATATAACTTTTTACTGCACAATTTTTTACCATATATACTTTTTATTTAGTATAAATAAATATATGTTATATTAAAATATTTTTATTTTTTTATTTAATTTATAAATATATTACTAGGACGTCCAATTGTCCTATTTGTTTATTAAAATACAAATTTTAGGTTTTTACTTTATTCATTTATCACTTATAATAAATTTATTAATTTATACAAAAAAAAAATAATCATCTAAATAATTGTGTCATTATACTTAAGGACAATAAAAACTGGACAAAAGAAGTATTATATATACAATTAATTTATATGTAAAAATATCAAAACATGTATATAAAAAAAAAAGAACAAACAATTATAAGGTTGAATGATTGAATGATTGAATATTAAAATAACACATTAAAAAACACAGGCAACTAACCAAACCCTAATCGAAGTTTAGCCCACGGCGCACGTTTTGATTCACCCTCACCCGCTTCGCTTCGTCTCTACCTCGCCTTGCCTGCTCCACCTTATTTCTGCTTCTCCGACGTCGGCTTTGCCTTGCTCGTTTTCTGCCATTGTCATATTCGTCTTCCTCGACCTCTTCTTCCACCTTCTACGTCTTCCTCGACCTCTTCTTCCACCTTCTACGTCTTCCCGCCCTCATCTCCGTTAATCCTAACACACCATACATTCCGAAACAAATATTGGAAGGAAAAGCTGAAAAATGGCTGAAAATGGTATAGGTACAGCCTACATTAATATGCTTGATTGGAATTAATATGGCTTGTACAGTTCCACTCTGTTGGTACCTCAAACAGACACTCTGAAAGAAACATGCCTTTTTGTGTATAGGAGTTGGTATCTGAACGTGTATTGGGTTTTTATCTTTTGGCTCACTTTAACCAGTTGTTTAATTTCTGCTCCTGCTCCAGTTTCTCCCAATCAATCGTGGAATTGAATTGCTACCACCCACGGACTCACCAGATTTAATTTCGGAAGAGAGCTTCTCACTCAATTTCCAAGAAGTTTCTTTCCAATTTCGGTAACTTCGTATTGGACCTTCTCATCATTTTGTAGACAGTACACTTGTTTGTTCGATATAGCATTTCAGAGGAATGCAAAATAAAAATAAAAAATGGATTCTTTGGTAAGTTGGACTTGCTTTTTAGCTCAAAGTGTATTCGTTTTCTGTGAAACTCCTGGAAAAGTTATTTGTGCCTAAGCATTCATGAATGCTAATTAAAGCTGATAGTCCGGTCGTTAAAACTTAGTTTGTGATGTTGTGCACCATTTTATTTACTAGTGAGTTGTCTCTGGCATAGCTTTCGTGTAAATCCAAAAAATAGGTAGCACCATTCAAACTGTATGTATGTGTAATTGCATATTCTTAAAAATAGAATGGAAGCTTTTGTTAAACATTTTGATTCGTCATAGATAAGCTTGAGGCTAACTTGTTAAACCTGATAACCTTTACCTATACATTGGTCTTGCTGAATCCACAGCTTATTGATATGCATCACCACCTCTATGTTTTGTAGCGCTTGCCCGCCTTCCTGCTCCATGCTTCTCAAAACTTTTCTGCTGTTGGGTCAGAACACTGCCGCAAGACGCCCACAAGCCTCTAGGCCTTTCCTCCTCACTCACTTCTCATCCCTTGCTGGTGGTAACTGCAATTCAATTTAGTCTTCCACGCTATTTGTTTTCCATGAAACTGTACTGGTTGCCACTTGCCACGGGAGTTGTTGAATTTGGACAAAATTTACTACATCTGTCTCTTTTTTTTTTTTTCCTTTTTCTTTAGCCTTAATCTTGTGCCAGCGGTGGTCTTTTATCTAAGCTATTGTATGAATGATTGTTTATATAGTTTATAATCACCTGCAAGTTTCCCTTCATTATATATATTTCTCGAACCAAATTTTGTACACTTCCATTTTCTCCAAAAGTTGACTTGACAAGATGAACAAACTACTGCATTATTAAATGTTCATCAGTTATGGGATGTTGCAGAGAAGTTTTTGCTGGATCCCTCTTTTTTTTTATCTTACCTAAATATGAATTTGGGGATCCTTGCTAAGATATTTTTATCAACTGGTAGGTTTCTGGTAAAAACTAAACCTCTTTGTATCTGTAAGAATCATGTGTAGATCTTAAGAAAGTCGTTGAGTGCCTAAATAACTTTCTGATGACATATGGAAGTTGCACGTAAAATTCAAGTAACATGAAAGCCAAATAAACCTAATATTCGGACTTGGAAACATGTATTTGCCACCTTTCCCAATTTAGTTCACAGTTTCTATCCTTTCCTATTATCATTTGGCTTAACATCCTCTTGACCACCAGATAATTTCTTCTACTAATTTTCAGGGTTATTTTTATAGTCATTTGATCCCTGTGAAATCAGAAGATGCAATTTGTGATTTCCTATGTCTTATTTTGCACAAGCTTCCGTATTTTGAGTCTATGAAGTTGGTTTTTTAATTATATGGATTAATACTAGTTTAGACTTGATGTTTATTTCATTCTTGCACATTGCAGGTACTTCTGTGAAATTCCCAGAAATGAAATGTGACAATGAGAATGCTGTTACTCGTGTACTTTTTTGTGGGCCACATTTCTCTGCATCTCATGACTATACGAGAGAGTATTTGAAAAATCATCCATTTGTGAAGGTGTTTTGTATTATTAGATATGCTTTCCATTTAATCTAATTTCAGGGAGATCACACATCACCAATGTCATATCCTCTGAGATCATACATGCTTTCCCTTTCCCTTGGCGTGTTACTGATCAGTTTTGTTTTTTTTTTCTTATTCTGTTTTTATAGGTTGATGTTTTTCCCTTGGATGATGTTCCAAAAGTTATTGGAAATTATGATATTTGTGTTGTCAAAATGATGCGTCTAGATTCAGACATCATTGCGGCAGCAAATAAAATGAAGCTTATCATGCAATTTGGAGTTGGGCTGGAAGGTATACTGCCTTCTCCAGTGCTGTATCCTCATCTTGGCACCTTTTGGGCATTCATATTACCTAAACATATGACTTTTTGTGTGAAGGTGTCGATATTAATGCTGCTACAAGACATGGAATTAAAGTTGCCAGGATCCCTAGTGATGGCACTGGAAATGCAATTTCATGTGCTGAAATGGCTATCTATCTGATACTGGGTCTCCTTCGTAAGCAAGTTGGTCTAGTTCAATCTTAAAATTCCTAAATACCTTTACATCCACTGCTTTCTTTAGTCAGGGACCGCAGCCTCATCTTAGAGAGTCAAATCTCATTATGTTTAACACTTGATTAGCTAACATTTCACTAGCCAAGAGTATGGTGGAGGCCTATAAGTTGTTTATTTAACACTTGATCTGGTTTTGTGAAGGTGATTTGCTGTTTGTCTATTTTACAAAATTAATTTTAACCTCAACAATCAATCAATGCTTTCTCCAGAGCATTATATGCTATATTGTTTTCTTGTTTTCTAGTTGCAAATATTACACAGATAGGCTACCCTATTGTTAATTTCATTTAGATCTCTTTCATGATGGTTATCTAGAATATCCAACACTTGTTCTTCTTGACTTACCTTGTATTATTGTTTTTTGCAATGGCACAGTATGAAATGCAAGCATCTGTGAGGCAGAAAAGGCTTGGGGATCCAATTGGTGATACATTGTTGGGAAAAACGGTGAATTTCTTATGGTTACCCTCTTGAAACTGTTACACAACTGCATTTTTTATGTTACTGCAAAATTGAAAAGACTTCTGTTTTCTTGCACCTACAAAAGAGATCCTTTTCACTGCAGCATTGTTTTATTTTTTGAGTTAATATATTTAGCATGGTGTATAATACTCCTTTTTTTCCTACAGGTTTTTATCTTGGGATTTGGTAATATTGGCATCCACTTGGCAAAGCGATTGCGGCCTTTTGGTGTGAAAATACTGGCTACCAAGAGAAGCTGGTCTTCAGTTTCCCAGAGTTCACACAACTCTGCTGGTATGTTGGTTTGATATTTTAATAATTGTGGAATAAATATCAAATATAGTTGGTGATTTGTGATTAGATTCTATTCAGAGTCAAAATCTGGAAATGATGCCCCCATTGACATTGTGGACGAGAAAGGCAGTCATCAAGATATTCTAGAGTTTGCAAGCCGTGCAGATATAGTTGTGTGCTGTTTAGCATTGAACAACGAAACGGTAAACAGTGCATATGAGATCTTCTCTAGGATGTTATTTCAAGTGCAACTTTTCTGTGCATTCACTTATTTTGCGAGTGGTGAATTTCAGGCTGGCATTGTGGACAAGGCTTTCATTTCTTCTATGAGAAAGGTCTGGCTGCTCCTTTGGTTCTTGATATGGACTATGACCTACATGTTTTTACTTACTTTGTTTAGTACAATGATCGATGTTGTGGATCCTTGCCACTCTTAAATTGTTACAACACGTGCACATAAATGAAACCGTATATGTCTGGGTGGTTGTGTATCAGGGCGCCCTCCTCATTAACATAGCTCGAGGCGGTCTATTGGATTATGGGGGTGTGCTTCACCACCTTGAATCAGGTCACCTAGGAGGATTGGGGCTGGATGTTGCCTGGACTGAGCCATTTGATCCAGATGATGCAATTTTGAAGTTCCCAAATGTCATAATGACTCCTCATGTTGCTGGAGTCACAGAGTATTCATACAGGCTCATGGCTAAGGTACTACTATTACTGTTATTATTATTACATACAAAAATGAAACTCCGCTGCTGCTGCAACAAGGACAACAATGATTGATTGATTGATTGATTGTGACGGTGATGGTAATGGAATGAATGCAGGTTGTGGGAGATGTTGCCCTCCAAATGCATGCAGGAAGCGCCGTATTGAGTGGGGTGGAGATTGTTAATTGATTGATTCATGAATGAATGAATGACCATATTATTTGCTTATTCATCGTGATTTGGCGGGTGTTGTGTTTCTCATAATACAACAATAATAATAATAATCAATGAGGAACACCACGACGACTTTGATAAGTCGGCATGGTGTTAAGGAGTAGCAGGACTCCTATTGTTTTGTTGTTTTAAGAAGTAACCCACAATATTATGGGTATAGTAGAAAGAAATAGTATTTGTGTATGTCTTTGAAGTTATTCGTACGTACGCACTACATACATTATTGTGAAGAAGAAGACGAGGCAGGCAATGAAGCCTCCTCATGTTCTCCTCGTGTCCTCTTCGAGTTAGTTAAGGCCATTCATATCAAACAAATCTATAATGAGTTTTTCTACTCTCATCGTTTTTGTCTTACTGGGTAGATATCCGTTCATCTACCTATGTTAGCCACTAATGACTAGAGCTGTCGAACAAACGAAAAGTTTGCGAGCTTGGCTCGGTTTGACTCGTTGAGCACGCTAAGAGTTCGTTCATTAAGTTAAACGATTCGAATACATATAAATTTTGGCTCGTTATGTTTACGAACGAGTTTAAGTTTGTTCGTGGACAGTATTTATTAAAAAAATTAAATTAATAATTTTATATTTAATAAGTATATATATCTCTATAAATATTATATTTTACTTTATTTTTTATTTAAATTTACTAATAAAAATTATAATTATTATTAATTGAATTAACTTTTTAGAAAAATAAATAAATAAAATTAAATTTTCTTAATTAATCGAGCCGAATATAAACAAAAAAAATTGTTAAATGAGCTAAGTTTAAACAAAATTTCAGCTACTATCTCTTAACGAACAAATATGAGCTGAGCTTGAGTCTTTAACGAGCCGAACTCAAACATGACAAGCTCAGCTCTGTTCGGCTCCATTCGTCTACAACTATACACATATGACCAACAATGCTATTTCTTTACCACGGTCACAGGAAAAGTCCATCTAATTTTATATTGCATTCATTTATAAAAAACAAAAAATTAAGTTTCTTTCCCTACGTTATTAAATTATCTATATTTGAAATAATTTAAATAATAATAATAATAATAATTTTTATTTAATGTACACATTTATTAATATTGGTTTATTATTATTATTATTTTGTTGTTGTTTGTTGAAATATATTTTTGATAAATATTATTTTAGTTGATATTATTGTGATATTCCATAATTGGGTTGGTGGTAGACTATCTTCCGTATATGGATAAGTCGGTATCAGGTCATCCAAGATTGCATAGAGATCAAATAGATTGATTAAACTATTAATTGTTGTGCACTTTTTTTTTTTTTTTTTCTTGAGCTCTATTTAGTTCTAAAAGTAATTTTAGGACGAAGGACTCTAAGGGTGTGTTTGTTTGGGGGTTTGGATTTTGAGTTGGGATTTGAAGAGTAAAAATTTTGAATTTGAATAGTTGTATGATGTGAAATAAATAGGTGTTGATATGATGTTTTGAATGTAAAATTGATTTTTAATATAATATAAAAAATGAAAAATAGATGTTTGATTTGATATTTTTGGGGGGAAATTTTGGATGAATAGTAGGATTTTGTCTAAATCCTACAAACGAACACACCCTAATTTCACCTATTTGTCACTTTTTCAATGTATTTGGGATATACCGACCTTTTCATAGCTCAAAAGGAATTTTGTGCATCTTTTTCTTCGATGAATTAAGTTACGTAGATACTTACTACTTAAAATAGTCTCTCCCACATATTTTGTGATAGTTCACAACTTAAAAACATCGAATTTATCATTTCTTTTAATGTGTGATTCTTGCATTCAACAACACCGTTTGATTGATGTGAGTATGGTAGGATTACTTTATGAATTATTGCATTTTGTACACAAAATTAAAAAATTAGACTCTTATTCTCTCCACATCTGTCACTTCTAATTCATTTAATTCGTTTGTTAAGTTGAATTTTTCAATTCACATATATATAAAATGAATTTACTTAATGTCTCATATTTGATTCTAAGTAAATACAAATAACAGAACCTTGTATAATCGTCAATGAATGTAATAAAATATTTATAACCACGGTGTGTTTCTGCAATTTTAAAATCACATAAGTCACTGTGAGTCAATTCGAGTGATTCAGTTTCACAGTAAATTGTTGGGTGTTACGATCGAGTTTGTTTTTCTCTAATTTTTTTTTTTTACGTTTATGTTTATTTGATTTGAATTCGGAATATGATTCAGGTTAATTCTTCGACATATTGAATCATAATTAACATGACTTAATTGACTATAACATAAAGTAGATGACTCAACAATATAGGTAACAAACTTATTATTATTATTATTATTATTATTATTATTATTATTATAATACAACATTTCAAAAGTTCAACCTCTACATATCCATTACCTACATACACTTCTGATTTATGCAAAACAAAATTATCTTTATTTATATTAATATTAAAACCATGTTCATCACGAACAACCCTGAGACCAGGTTCTTCTTAACGTAAAGAACGTTTGTCAGCGTTACGATTCTTCCAGATGCCATCTTCAAAAAAAAATTTCCTCTTTCTTTGACTTCAGCAGAAGAAGCATCCCCCATGTACATCGTTTTTCTTTCGAAAAGTTCGAACAAAGAGAACTGATTCTTGTCCATGCAAATATGACATGTTGTTCTTGTGTCGAGCCATCATTATTTTATGTTTGATCCTACCAAGTTTGTCTAGGAGACAACACATGTAAGGTCAAGTGGCTCTTCGTTTTTACTAACGTCGTTTTCCTGGTTTGCCTATTTCTTCATTTTCGGCACCTTGCAATTTGTCAAACGGTGTCACAACTTCCCGCAATCGAAAAAATTGCCTTTGAAGCTACTCGTCGATTTTGCCTTTGCTTTATTAATGTCTCCAGATGACTTCAACTTCTCAGTTATGTGGCTTTGTGTTGAAATATATGGATATTGCGAGAATAAACTCTACCGTGAAATCGAGTCGAAGATGGATCCTCTTTCTGAAAATTAGATACGCCCCGGTAGTGCCTCCAGTGGCTGACGTTCTAACCCAAAGATAAAACGGTTTCCGTCTCTAGTGAGAGTGACACCTCTAATCGTTGGAGCTCCGGCGAACAAAAACGAGAGATGAACTGAGCTGGGGAGGTTGCCGGAAAGCTAGAAGAGAGGAGAGAAGCAGGAGGGAATTGTTGGTGTTGGTGTTTAGAATGAAGGGAACTCGGCCAAAATGGCAGGGGATCAATTACGATCATAATTACAACCTTAATTATCGATGTAATCTATTCTAAATTCATACCTTCCGTTTGAAGCAGTCGTAATTGATTATAATTACAAACTTTCCGTTTGTGAAGATCGTAATTTATTCTAATTTCAAACCTTCCGTTTGAAACGATTGTATTTTATTCTAATTTCAAACCTTCCATTTGAGATTATAATAAATCTATCCAACGGATAATAATTTATCCAAATACTACTGCGACTTAGGCTATATACCCAGGTTTAATTTGGGATTGCACAATTTGGTTTGTCTCGAGACAGGAAAAATAGCAAAAATATTAACCAAACCTCATATACAATAAATAAATAATATTTATTTATTTCTTCCAAATTAATCTAATTAATTTGGTACACTGGCCCGTCGCATTTTCACTCACAAAATAATCAATTGCCAAAATAACCGACTATCCAACAATCCCCCACATAAGTGGAAATGCCCATAAATGACAGAAACCCAGCTCAATCCCTGTGAGACATTGACAGATAGGACAGGTAGTTTTTGGCTTTGAACCTTTCCATAGTCAACATTACAGAGTGTACTAGTGGCCCAGTTGACGTGATGCATTGAACTGTTCCACCTCTGTGTGCACTAGTCAATAATATTGACGTGTTGCTATGTCAGTCTCAACTTTGTTCTCACATTTTGATCCATTTCGGCCATGGATCTCGTCTTTGGATTCATAAGTGTTTCGTCTGAAACGGCTCACACTTCACACTTATATAGACAATCCTATCTCAATGTATCTAACTCACACCTTTAGGATCATTAAGAGTCATTGACTCAACCGCACCACTTTTGCACATTATAATACTCATTGCTTTTCAGGGAATTGTAATTGAGTGTTCATGCCGGACTCTCACAACTTAGTTTTCCCATTGAACCACGGTTTGGGATTTCCAAGTGATTTGGTTGGGTTACCACTGTAATTTTCTCTATCTTTTGGATTTCAAACCCATTCCCTTTAGGAGTTTGTACATTTGATTTCTCTGCAACCCTTTGGTTAGCGGATCCGCTAGGTTTTCTATTGATTTTACATATTCAATAGTCTAAACCCCTTTGTTGATCTAATATCTTATAGTGTTATGTCTACGTCGGATATGTTAGGATTTACCGTTGTAAATTCCATTATTAACCCTTGCTATTCTAGCTTGGCTATCGCAGTAAATCATTACAGGAGGTACTGGTTAAGTCTAGTATGGAATATCATCCATGAAATTCCTCAGCCATTCGGCTTCTTCGCCAGCTTTGTCCAAGGCGATGAACTCCGATTCCATTGTGGATCGTGCAATGCATGTCTGTTTTGTGGATTTCCATGAAACGGCTCCCCCTCCAATCGTAAATACATATCCACTTGTAGACAGTCTTTTGTATTGGATATCCAATTGGAATCGCAGTACCCTTCGAGTACTGGTTGATATTTCACGTAGTGTATGCCAAAATTCAGAGTAAATTTAAGATAACTTAATACTTTTACTAGCTTTTCCAGTGTTCATGATTAAGGTTGCTAGTGTATCGACTCAGCTTGTTTACACGGCAACCCAGGTCAGGCGTTGTACAATTTGTTAAGTACATTAGGCTTCCAATAATTTTGGCATAGTCTTCTTAAGCTACGGGGTTTGCTCTATTCTTGCTCAAGTGTATGTTGAGGTCCATTGGGGTTTTCACTTGAGTGATTTCGTAGGCATTGAACTTTTTCACTATCTCTTCCACATAGTGAGACTGAGTCAGAACAATACATTCGTCTTGTCTTAGAATCTTCATCCAAGGATGACGTCGGCTAACCCCAAATATTTCATGTCGAAGTTATGACTCAACATGCATTAGACCTCATTGATCAGACTGACCTCTTTAGACACGATAAGTAGGTTGTCTACATATAGACATATTATGATAAAACCGGAAGGTGTTTCTTTGATGTAGACACTCTTGTCACACTCGTTTATTTTGAAACTATTTGATAACAGAACATTATCAAATCTCAAGTGCAATTGTAAAGGTTCTTGTTTCAATCCGTACAAAGACTTTATCAGTTTGCACACTTTTTTCTCTTGGCCAGAAACATATATGCTTCTGGTTGTTCCATATATACCTTTTCTTCTTATTCGTCATTGAGAAAAGAAGTCTTCATATCCATTTGGTGAATCTCAAGATTGTTCAAAGACACAATCGAAAGAAGTATACAAATGGATGTTATCCTGGTTACCGGTGAATATGCGTCAAAGAAGTGAAACCCTTCGGTTTGTCTGTAACCTTTTAATACGAGACGGGCTTTGTATTTGTCAATAGACCCATCAGACTTGAGTTTCTTTTCCAAAACCCATTTACACCCTAGTGGTTTGCAACCTTCAGGTAGGTCAGATAACACCCAAGTGTTATTACGCATTATTGAGTCTATTTCACTATCTATTGCTTCCTTCCAAAAAGGAACATCAGGACTAAATAGTGCTTCCTTGATCATTGCTGGATTATTGTCTAACATATACGTAACAAAATCCGGACCAAAGGTTTTCTTGACCCTCGTCCTTTTGCTACGCCTAGGCTCCGAAGCCTCTTGATCACGGATATTGGCCATTTTTCTTTTTACGCCCCGTAGTTCTTCATCTACGGATTTTGGGTTGGACTGCATCCTTTCCTTCCAAGGGTAGATATTTTCAAAGAATGTTGAATTCCTTGATTCTATTGTAGTTCCCTCGGTGATCTGATTTCCGATTTGTGAAATATGAAATGATAAGCACTACTATTTAGTGCGTATCCGATAAATATGCAATCTACCATTTTTGGGCCGATAGCGACTTGCTTTAGAGGCGGCAATTCCACTTCTACTAGGCACCTCCACACTTTAAAGTATTTGTATGTGAGTTTCTTGTCGTTCCATAGTTCGTAAGGGATGGTGTCCTTACCCTTAAGTAGAATCTTGTTCATGATATAATTTGCAGTCAGTACCGCCTCCCCCTACAGGTTTTAGGGAAGTCCTGAACTTATCAACAAGGCATTCATCATTTTCTTAAGTGTTCAATTTTTGCATTCTGCAACGCCGTTCAATTGAGGTGAATATGGAGCCGTTGTTTGATGAATTATGCAACTTTCGTTACATAATTCTTCGAACGGGGCCACATATTCGCCACCACTATCACTTCGAACTGTCTTGATTTTACAATCAAATTTAGTTTCTTCCTCGGTTTTGAAGTTCTTGAAGGTCTCGATTACTTCGCTCTTTTCCTTAATATGTAAAAATAACAATACTTTGTGCAATCATCGATAAAGGTGATGAAGTATTTCTTTCCACCTCTAGTTTGCACAAATTTTAAATTACATACATCGGTGTGAATTAACTCTAATGGCTTAGTATTCCTTTCGACAAACGGGAAGGGTAATTTTGCCATTTTGGCCTCCACGCAAATTTCATATTTGTTTTGAGTGTTCACCTCTTTATATTTAGTAAATTCATATTTACTAATCTTTTTATAGCATTTAGGTTTACATGACCTAATCTACAATGCCATAAGTCAGAACACTCGATCAAGTACGAAGAAGAAGCAACATTTTTATTATCAGTAGGTGGTGCTCGGTGCACGACCATTACATTCAATTTGAACAACTCATTTGTAAGATAACTCATAGCTAGGAACATCTTATTTTTCGATAATATAAATTTATCTACTACAAAGACAAGTTTAAAACCAGAGGTCATCTTGAGATGAGATCCTGAGATGAAATTGTTCCAAATGTCTGGCACATGGAGGACATCTTTCAGAGTTAGTTCTTTGCCAGAGGTCATCTTCAACACAATATTCCCTACGTCTTGGACCTCAAAAGTTGCGTGATTTCCCATGTGCAGCTTCATCCCTTCGGTCTTCTTGTAGGTCGAAAAGTTTGTTTTGTCGGAGCAAACATGGCAGGTTGCTCGGGTGTCAATATACCAAGCTCTCGGACTTTCCACATTATTTATTTTGTACACAACAGCGACAAGGTCGTCACTATTGAGATCACGATCAGTCTGGTGGCTTGTCTTGACCAAATGGGAACTTGGCTTTTTCTTTTTCGGTGTCTTGCAATCCTTAACCTGGTGTATTGTTTTACCAAAGTTAAAATAGTTACCTGTAAACTTGGACTGTTTGGCTTTGTCCTTGTCCGTTTGACTTGGGCGTGCACGTTTTTTGGAAAGGTCTACGACCAAGTTGGCTTTAGCAATATCTCCGTTTTAGCCTTGTGTTGCTTTCTATTGTCTTCCTCTATCCGGATTCGGACAATCAGATCCACTTGCTTTAGCTCATGCTTCAGCCCGTGCTTGAAGTTGCTCCAACTCAGGGGAAATTTCTCAATCATCACACTCGTGATGAACTTTTCTGTTAGTGGCATCTCATCCTCGATAACAGAGTGAACAATCTGTTGAAATTCTTCCACTTGTTCGACGACAGACTTGTCATCTACCATCTTATAGTCCATAAACCAGGACACAACAAACATTTTAGCCCCGGCATTCTCAAGGGCATCCCACAACCCTTTTGCACTCTTTATTTTGCAATATACATTATAAAAAGAGTTAGAGAGACTACCTAATATAGTACTTCTTGTCATGTAGTCTCTGTGTGCCCACGATTCATAATTCGCATGCGTATGCTGGTCCATACCGGGCTCTGGGGTGATTGGGCTATTGTGCAATACAAACACGGCAAACCCAATCACAGCCAGGTAGAAGAGCATATTTTTCCGCCACCTCTTAAAGTCCACTCCCGTGAATGGTTGTGGAACTTGTACGTGGGGCATCATCCGTGGGCGAAGCCCTGGACCAACAGTTTGGGCCGCAAATGAAGCAGAGGGTGCGGCCACAAACCCAGGAAAGCTCTCATATCCCCTTGGGGCAAATCCAGAAAACATAGGTCTACCCATAAAGGGAACTGGCCTAAGTGGAGGAGCGACTACCTTTACAGTAGCTCCGGCAGCGGCTCCGGCGATTCTGGCAACTCCTCCAGCGACGGCTCCGGAGATTCCGGTTAATCCTCCTACGGCGGCTCCGGAGACTCCTCTGGCGACGGAACCGGCGATTCTTCCGGCGACTTCTCCGGCAGCGGTTCCGGCGGCGACTTCGGCAGGGGTTGACATTCTCGCAAATTATTATCTAATTTTTTATTGTTGAAATATATGAGTATTGTGAGAATAAACTCTACCGTGAAACCGAGTCGAGGATGGATCCTCTTTCCGAAAATTAGATACACCCCGGCAGTGCCTCCGGTGGCTGATGTTCGAACCCAAAGATAAAACGGTTTTCATCTCCAATAAGAGTGGCACCTCTAATCGTTGGAGCTCCGGCGAACAAAAACAAAAGAGGAACTAGGCTAGGGAGGTTGCAGGAAAGCTAGAAGAGAAGAGAGAATAGGGAGAGAATTGTTGGTGTTGGTGTTTCGAATAAAGGGGAGAGGCCCTTTATATAGGCCTCTCTACTCGGCCAAAATGGCAGGGGATCAATAATGATCATAATTATGACCTTATTTATAGATGTAATCTATTCTATATTCAAACCTTCCATTTGAAGCAGTCGTAATTGATTCTAATTACAAACTTTCCATTTGTGATGATCGTAATTTATTCTACTTTCAAACCTTCCATTTGAAACGATTGTAGTTTATTCTAATTTCAAACCTTCCGTTTGAAATGATTGTAATTTATTCTAATTTCAAACCTTCCGTTTGAGATTATAATAAATCTATCCAACGGATAATATTTTATCCAAATACTACTGCAACTTAGGCCATATACCCTGGTTTAATTTGGGGTTGCACAATTTGGTTTTTCTCGAGACAGAGAAAATAGCCAAAATATTAACCAAACCTCATATACAATAAATTAATAATATTTATTTATTTCTTCCAAATTAATCTAACTATTTTGGTACATCGGCCCGTCGCATTTTCACTCACAAAATAATCGATTTAAAAAATAACCAATTATTCAACACTTTGTCCCACATTGGAGTATGTTAAAGTTGAAAGAAAAATTATTGTCCCGCATTGCTTGTGGTGACTAATTAGCCTTAAGTCATCTTCTATAAATTGGTAGTCTTAGGTTAGGTTTTGAGACATACAAAATATTAGACAAGTAGTATTTCCATATATAATTGTGGGTTACTTGTTTTGTCTTGAGGGTGTTTTGGGAGATGTAGAGTTGTGGGCTTTAGAATCGTTATTCGAGCCTATTTTGTATTCTCTCTTAATAGTGAAAGTGCGCCCCACCTTTGCCCGTGGATGTAGGTTATCTTGACCGAACCACGTATATCTTTGTGTCATTTAAATTTCTTGTTCTTATTTTTGTTATTATTAAGGTTCTGAAAATATTTGTTTGGGGCCATAATCCTAACAAACTGGTATCAAAGCCCTTTTTATATTTGTGGGAATATTTTGTTACTACACAATGACAATCACAAGGGCGGTTGTGGAGAAGTTTGACAGAAATGTCAACTTTGGGATGTGGCAGCTCAAGATGGAGGCCATTTTGGTCAAATGTGAAGTTGATTTGGCTATCTAGAGCATGGAAAAAATGCCAAGGATATGAAGAAGTCAAAATTTTTGGAGTTGGATAAGAAGACCCCGTTCGAGAATTATCTTAAATCTCTCTGGTGAGGTTTTGCGGAAGGTTTCTACGGAGACTTTGGCTAAGGCAATATGGGATAAGCTTAAAGCTTTCTACATGAAGTCTATTGAGAATCTCTGTACCTAAAGGAAAGCCTTTATATGCTTTGAATGGCGGAAGGTACATCATTACTCTCCCATCTTAATAATTTTAATTCAATTATCATGGATTTAAAAAATATTGATGTTAAGATAGAAGATGGGGATAAGGCATTTCTACTTTTGTGCTTATTACCCCAATCTTTTAAGAATTTTGGTGATACCATGATATATGGAAAATAATTTATCTTTTATCAAGAAATCAAGTTTGCCTTGACATTTAAGGAGCAAATAGATAGAGGTATCACTGGAGACAATATTGGGGTTAATGCTGAGAGCCTAGTTGCTAGAGGGAGATCAAATAAGAGAAACTATGACAATAGTAAATCTAGACCGAAGTTTAGACATCGAAATATGAAGTGTAACTATTGTCATAAGATGAGGTACATTAAAGTTGCTTGCTTTAAATTAAAAAATAAGCAAAAGGAAAAATCGGTTGAAAAAAGAGATAACACATTTGAAGCTAATGTTGCTTCTGATGACAATGAAGGTAGTATTTTTTTTTTTTTTTGTCACTCATAATAGGGTGCGATCTACAGATGAGTGGATTTTGCATACAAGATGCTCTTATCATATGTATCCCAATAGGAATTTGTTTGCTACTTATGATTATATAAAACGTGAGTCTTATTTTCTTTCCGATGATTTGCACATGTTTCTTTATATGTCCATAGGTGACACTGTTGACATAGTAAGGGTTTTTGTTACATTTGTTACTGTTCCGGAGGCTGCGGTTATTCTACGGACAACCTCCGGAGCACAAACACTAGGTGAGGTTGTCCGCGCGGAGCCAATCGACTGGACATTTAAAGATGTACGCAACCACGTTTACAAGATTTTCTATTGGATTACAACTTAACTATCTCACAAATAAATTCTTATATAATTTTGCACAATGTTGGTAGCTTGTTCGTCGCCTGTAACTACGGTGTACGGCCACTTTGACGGTGCATGGGGCGTTGCAGCATGGCACGTGATTCTATGATGATTGACGTTTGTTTGTGGATTGATGCTAACTGAGTCCTTTATGTTGGTTGAACTTGTTGTTTCTGCTACATTTTGTGTGTTTGTTGCTACGCTTTGCCATATATGTTAGGCTATATTGCGAAATATTTATGTTTCTACACAGTGCGTACTTGCTACAACTTATGGTGATACATAATTGCCGTAATATTTCCATATTTTGTAATGTCATTTGGCAGTATTTTCTCACATCGTACAGGTTTTTCGTTCCCAAAACCATTTTTTTTAGGTTATTATTGAAAAAATAAGGAAACCTTTTTCGATACAATAAATTGGTCGTTACAAATACTGGTACAAAAAATATTAACTAGGTTTCTGGAAACCAAATATTGTAACGATTTACTACCGTAACAAAAGCCGTTACAAGTGGATAAGCGTTTATTGTAACGATTCTTTTATAACGGTAAATGGCCGCTACAAATAAATCGAAAGTACAATGATAGCGTTACAAACACTGTTACAATTAATGCGTTGACTACCAATTTTTTGTTGCGAAAAAAGTCGGTACAGAGACTTTTTGTAACTCGAGTATATGCACCGGTCAAAATTCGGTACAAAATCATTACAAATAGCTTTTTTGTATCAAAAAAATGGCCATTTGTAGCGGTTATTGAAACCGCTACAAATGGCCATTTTTTTGGTAGTGTCATGAGATAAAATAAAGATATTAAAAGTTGATGTCTCTGTTTTATATAAAAACCAATGCTAATGCCAATAAAATTAAAATATGTCCACCATTATAGTATGGATAAATGTAAGAGAACCCTGAGCAATGAAATAGAAATTGTAAGTAATTTTTTTCTCAACTATAAAGCAATATATATATATATATATGAGAATATGCATCTTGATAAGTAGTAGTTAATGATAATATATTGAAGACAACCTTGAACCCCAAAACAAAATAAAACCGCAATAATTCAGTCACATAATTAACATTCAGTATCAAAGTTAATTATTAACCCCTATATGCATAGGTTGTATCCGATTGTTTGATATTTTTTATAGCAGTGAAACAAGAATGGAGGACAATGACACATGGAAAGGGTTTGTCTCCAACTTACCATTACAATCCGTGCAAATTGTAGCTGTGAATGAATTTCCCAACTAAGACAAAATTTATAATTAGCAGCAAGTTCCAAATTTTCATAGACTAGAAGGCAATAGCTAGACAATTATTATATCTAGTAAAAGTTCTGAAAATAACCAACTCAAATTAATCAATGAAAGACTTAGAAGCAGTTGAGGTATTTTGACGAGCAGTTGGCGGGCGCGCGTGAATTGGAAGGCACATAATCAGCAAAAGAGGGACACGGGGAAGACGAACCAGGATCCATGGGACCCAACCTCGATCACAGGACACCAACTTCATTCCACAAGCCACCTCAACCAAGCCAGCACAACCCAAAAGAATTTTACAGACATACCAAAACACCGAAACACTACAATACTTACAAAAACGATGGGGGAGACCAGATGGGGAAAGGGAGAGCAAAAAACCGGCACAATAAGCTGGCGCCAGCACCAGTTGACGATAGGTGGACGGAAAAAAAATGCTGCGCAGCCAAGATGTGAATCACTTGAATTCTAGGGAGAGACCGAAGCGAAGCGACACAACAGGGTACCCAAAGAAACACAAGGGTGAGCCTAGGATTATCTTTCGGACTGACAACGGCCAGCCATCACCGGTCGAACCGTGGCCGACAGCGAATCTATTGTTCAATGAGGGTTAACGAGGGATGGTTATCAATTTGGGGAGAAATGAACATCGAATTATGTAAAGTGTTCAGATGTTGTGTGTATATCCGATTTATGAAAGTGTTATCACGTCTTAACGTATTTCTTTTTAGTTTTTTTTTTTAATTTTATTAAAAATATTATAGATGTATATATATAATTTTTTATATATAAATATTTTTTTTTCTTTTGTTACGGTTTGACCTACGTAATAAATATATTTAGGACGATATTCATTATGATTGTATTTGTTACAAAGTAATAAGCGAAACAAATACAAATAAAAGTTGACCAAATATAATTTTTTTTGTCACGATCATTTTCGTAATAAAAACTACTTTTTGCTACAAATTTATTGTTACGGACCATAAAACTGCTACAAATAGACAATTTTTTTTTGTAGTGTTACTTTAATACAATAACTTAGTTACAATATTTTAATGTTTTTGATATATTAATAAATGATTTGAAACTAATGCAGGAGTTTTCGAGTTTATTGGACACGTAAAACAAAAAATATTTGAGTCCGACTGGACGGTTAATCAATATATATCATTTCATACAGGAAATAAATATTTAATTTAGTATAGACAAGTATGGCTAAATTTGTCAATTAATCTCGCGTTGTCAGTTATACTAAGGATATTGGGTGTTGTTGAAGTTTGTGTTTTTCCATTTCCATTTGTTATTTTGTAGTGATTTACTTGTAGAAAATATATTGATATGAATATCATTTTGTAGATGGTAACATTTACTTTAATACAATAACTTAGTAACAATATTTTAATGTTATGATATATTAAGAAATGCATTTGAAACTAATGCAGGGGTTTTCGAGTTTGTTGGGCACGCAAAATAAAAAATATTTTAGTTTGACTAGAAGGTTGATCAATATGTATCATTTTGTACATAAATTCAATATCTAATTTAGCTAAAATTAAATATTTAAATAATACATAAATAATATCTAAAAATATAATTCAAAAAACGCATCAATTCATTTAACTTATACACCAAAATAATTACGAAATATGCTTAAAAGTTAATAGCTTAATAGTGCAGGAAATAATGAGAGCAGCTGAGAGAAAACAGAAATTAATGGGAGCAGATGAGAGAAAGCAGAACTAAATGCAGGAGCGGGGAGAATCTGGCGGATTTAATGCAGCCGACTAGCCGTCGCTTGAATTCCGCACAGCAGCAGACCAACCATTGCTTGATTTCCGCACATGACCAGCCATCGCTTGAATTCCGCACAGCAGCCAATTTTGCTTACCTCTATGCAGAAGTTTCTGTGCTGAATGAATGTAGTCGAACCAACTATAAATGCTTCCGCTGGTTTATGTGCAAAGTTAATACAACAGTCATTCAATTTATAATCATTGTACACGAATTTTTGCACTAATTAATACAAAATGGATATTTATTAAAATTACATAATAAATAGTTAGTAAAATAAAATATATTATTTATTTAAAAATATTTATTACGCCAACATTAAATATTTTAATTATATTTTCTTATAATATTTAATTTAGCTAAAATTAAATATTTAAATAACATATAAATAATGTCTAAAAATATAATTTAAGAAACACATCAATTAAATTAATTTATACACCAAAATAATTATAAAATATACTTAAAAATTAATAACTTAATAGTGCTGACCAAAGTAAATGCAAGAGTTGGGAGAGTCTAGCGGATTTAAGGCAGCCGACCAACCGTCGCACTATAAGAAAAAATTATTTTTGTAACAAAATATTTTTGTCTCTAATACTACTTTTTCCGTTACTAATGACATTAGAGACGGAATTAGGAATGAAATTATGTTAGCTACGTGAGCTTTAAGGACGAAATTCCGTTACAAATATATTATTTTTTTGTAGTGTCGCTTGAATTCCGCCCAGCAGACAATCAGTCGTCGCTTGAATTTCACACAGTAACCGACTTCGCTTACTTCTATGCGGAAGTTTCCGCGCTGAATAAATGCAGCCGACCAGCTATAAATGCTTCCGCTGATTTCGGTGCAGAATTAATATAGCCGTCATTCAATTAATAATCATTGTACACATATTTTTCACTAATTAATAATATTTATTAAATAGACACAATTTTATAATATAATTCAATAGGAGAGAACCCTTTCAATGTTATAATTGGTCGATGGTGAGTTCATTTGTCCCTTGGTCATTACTCCAATTCCCTAAATTTGTAATAGTGAATTTCATGTCATTGTGTGGATTACATTGTAAAAAGAAATATATCAATATATATTATTTAATGGTGTGTCAACGTACCATGCTACACGCCAATTCGTTAAAAATTTAAAATATATCAATATATATCATTTTGAAAAGAACAATTTTTTAATAATACTGTTACGTATGAAATTTAGAATTAGGTTAAAACGTCCAAGGTAAAAGAAAAAATGGGCCTGGTAATAGAGTTGATCGAACTGGCTGAAGGGCACCGTGGGGAACTCAAGGAAAATACATTAATTTCTAAGGAGAATGCAGGGCGGAAGGGCCTCAGGTCGGGAAGTCCTCAGGTCGGGAAGTCTTCAGGTCGGAAAGTCCTCAGGTCGGGAAGTCCTCAGGTCGTAAAGTCTTCAGGTCGGGAGATCCTCAGGCAGGATGTCCGTAGGTCGGAAAGTCCTCAGGTCGGGAAGTCCTCAGGTCGGGAAGTCCTCAGGTCGGGAGGTCCTCAGGTCAGGAGGTCAGCTCGGGAGGTCCTCAGGTCGGGAAGTCCTCAGGACGGAAGGTCCTCAGGTCGGGAGGTCTGCGACTAGACCAGTAAGTCGGATGGTCTTTAGGTCGGGAGGTCTGCGACTAGACCAGTAAGTCGGATGGTCCTTAGGTCGGGAGGTCTGCGACTTGACCAGTAAGTCAGATGGTCTTTAGGTCGGGAGGTCTGCGACTGGATCAACAAGTCGGGTGGCCCGCAAGTCAGGAAGATTGGTAGTCGGGCCAATAAGGTGGAAGAGTAGTGTTCGGACCAAAAGGGCGGAAGGTCTGCGGTCGGTCCAAAGAGGCGGATGCTATTAAGAGTGGAATAGAGTGATAATGGTGGTCTGCTGAGGACACGTGTCAGCAGGAGAAGGGTTGGCAGACGGTTGAAAGGGAGACGTTGTAACCGTTCAGGCGACGGTTTCCAGTACAATTTCTTAGGAAGTATTTAAGGATTTGGATTTTTCTTGAGAAGGCATCTTCAATCAACTTCAACAAAGCAAAGTCAGATTTGGGGATCACCACTTTAAATTTCCAGCATTTTATTTTCAAGTTAATTTCTTTATGTACCGAACAGTGTTTAGAGATTCCTAATCTCAGGCACTAATTAATCAAGTTTAAAGATATTTTCCATATCTTTGAATTTTACTTTTTGTTTGTTGAAAAAATACATCAACGCATTGGCGACCACAGTGGGAGAAAAACAAGATTGCTGATCCTACATTACCAGAGAATTTCATACAACTGAGGTCTAGCCGAATCATCAGAAAAATCAGTATGGCAGGCTCACAACCTCAATCATCATCAGCACCGATGGGAGAAAATGTTTCACCATCAGTTATGCCAAATCCAGGGGAGATTCCCCAACCACCTATCGATTGGTTGTCTTATGTTCAGCAAATGAACAATCAGCAGAATGTGTTTATGCAGAACATGTTGCACGAGCAACAAAATCTTATGCAAAACATGTTAGATCAAGCTTTGTCAAGGGTTACTTTTCAACCGACTCAGACGCCGCCAGGGGTGTCACCATCAAGAATGCAAGCGAATTTTGCAGGGCCATCATATGTGGACAGTACACTTCCAAGCGCCACAAATTTCAACCGAATAGATAGGAGAAAGACTCCTCTGACTTTCCCAAATAATATTCTTTTGGGACCAAGGTTGAAAATGTGCAACCGAACATTTCAAGAGAGGAAAGGCCAGGGGGACATGTGCAGGATCCCATTCATATTCCTGTGAAAAATCCCATTGATGTTCCTGATCATCAACAGTTTCATTTGGGTGAGGAAATTGCTCACGTATTGAGGGTTTTGTTTGGTCTAAATCCTCAGATGGCCAACCGACCTGCTTATCAAAGATGATTTCCCGAAAAGATTATTAATGAATATCCTCTCCCAAGGAATTACAGGCCACCAGATTTTCATGCTTTTTCTGAAGAGGATGGGTCATTCACTATAGAGCTCGTGGGGCGTTTTACAGCGCAATTAGGGGAAATTGGTAACAATCCTTTTTACAAGTTACAACTGTTTGGATTGTCTCTTACAAGGACAACTTTTTCATGGTTTGTAAGTCTGCCACCTGGGCAAATACAAACTTGGGAAGGTTTAGAAATGGCGTTTCATGCCAGATTTTTCAACCCCCTGCCAACGGTTTCTCTGACTGATTTATTGAAGATGAAACAATATCCAGAGGAATCAGCTTCACAATTTATTGAGATGGTGCGATTAATGAAGGGACGATGTCCTACTATAATCAATGAGAAGGAGATGACCAACTTAGTGGTCCGAAATATGCATGGTCGCCTAAGAGATGCGTTCACTGCACATGATGTCGAAGATTTGGCAAGCCTCGCATCCAAGGTTGGACGTTTAGAATCTCTTTTCAGAGAAAGGGATCAGAATTTCAGGCGTAATAAAGGCCAACATATGGCTAGTATGGAATCAGAGGCATACGATTTTGATTATGATCAAACAGAAGAGATGACGGCCAAAATAATTTCAGGGAAACCTTATGTTTGCTCTAAATTAAAACCAACACCAGGAGCAGAAATTAAAGGGCAATCAACCTTTGACAGTTCAAAGGCCGACAAGATATTTGACATTCTGTTAACCGATGGTCAGATTCGAATTCCTAAAGGGCAGAGGTTGGCTACTAAGGAAGAGATTAAAGGGAGGCCGTACTGTAAGTGGCATAACTCCTTCACACATAATACAAGTCAATGCAGTCATTTTCGAAATGAGATTCAAAAGGCTATCAAGGCAGGACGGCTCAAGTATATTACTTTGGGAGTGGAGCAGCAACCATTTCCAAAAATAACGACAGCGATGGTTAATATACAAGCAACTCCCATAAAAGAAAAAGAGAGTTCATCAAACAGTGGCCGAACAGAGGAGAAGCTCAAGGTCTGTGAAAAAATGAAAAATGGGATAACCAAGATGGTTCTTTTAGTGTGGAATTAAAGGACCAGGTTGTAGTTCGGGACCACCCGACCAGGAAGACGGGTGCGGTCGGAAGCAAATGGACTCGAAATAAGAAACCAGTACCAATTGATGTGGATCCTCGCTTCCCAGGCATGAATCGTACTCAGATTCGGAATGCCAAACGCAGATATGCTGCAAGATACAGAGACAAGGTCGCCTCATCAAAGCAACCGAATGATACCCCGAGGCGCTGCCCAATATTCTGAGGGAGGTCGGTCCATCAGGGTCGTCTCGTTTGAGCAGCCGAATAAGGCAAAGGAAAGTCGGCTCAGCAGGGTAGCCTTATCAAAGCAGCCGACCAGCGTACAAGACATTGCTAATAACAAAGAGGGAGGTCGGTCCATGCAGAAGAAGGGTAAAGACCTGTCTGATGAAAGAGTTAAGGGTTTCAGATGTCAATATTGCGAAAAGGTTAACTTTAACCCATCACTAGAGGAATTTTGCTTGGAATCTTTGACTGTTCAACACAAAATGGAAGTCGGAGACGAAATTCCAGAGAAGGATTCAAGGTCTGTCAAATCTCGACTATGGCCACGTATTCCTTGCCGAATGACATAAATTAATTGGGTTGAGGAAGAACCTTTGTGGGCAAATCTGGTGGATGAGTCTATATAAGAGCCAGAATGGGCAAAGATTGCAAACCCTGACTCTCAATCACAGGTCCCTCCAATTGTCTTCCCTCCTATTCCATAAGGCATGGCGTCTCATCTGAAGCCTCTGTACGTTAATGCTCATGTTTGTGGGAAACCAATTACAAAGGTTTTCATTGATAACGGGGTCGTTCTCAATGTAATGCCATTAAAGACTCTCAAAAAATTGGGGAAAGGGATTCATGATCTATCTCCTGTGGATTTTGAGATGACTAGCTTTACAGGGCAGCCGACCAGACCAGAAGGCATGTTGGTCGCTTCCATTGAAGTCGGTCCAAAGAAGATTTCTTATGTCTTCTTCGTGGTGGATGCAGACACCACAT
Source organism: Andrographis paniculata (assembly GCF_009805555.1). NCBI lineage: Eukaryota > Viridiplantae > Streptophyta > Magnoliopsida > Lamiales > Acanthaceae > Andrographis > Andrographis paniculata. The sequence continues at coordinate 1,566,871 of NW_026137583.1, read as the reverse complement.
ATTCAATCATGTTTGGACGAGATTGGATTCATGCATGTAAATGTGTGCCATCAACACAACATCAGCAATAGATGTTCTGGGAAGGCAACCAGGTCTTCAAAATGGAGGCAAATGACAATCCTTTTGGAGCATCAGAACAAGTTGAAGAATCAGTTTTCTATTCTGGTCATGTACCTCCAATGTATCAGTTTTTTATGGCTAATGACTACCCAAAAAAGGGTTTTAAATTCATTGGCCAGAATTCAATGTCCTTTTAAAAGAACAGCGGTACTATATGGCTCTTTAGTAAGCCAAACCTACTCTATATAATACCTTAATTATGGAAGAAGCAGAATTGCAAGATTGTAGTTTACTTATTAATAAGTATTATTTAGATCAGTTTTTTAAAAAAGTAGAAAAAATAAAAAAATGTGATGTTCATTTCCAAGAAGATGAACAATTTCGTTGGCCTGATCTGTTAGAAAAAACGGAGCCAACTTTTTCAGCACAAGACCCTTTGCTGGAATTTAATTTAGGAACCGACTTGGTTCCAAAAATAATCAGAATGAGTGGTTATTTGTCTAAAGAGCAACAAATATTGATGCTCGAAGTTATAAGAAACAATATTGAATGTTTAGCTTGGGACTATTCAGAAATGCCTGGTCTAGAGCGAAGTTTGATAGAACATCGACTGCTCATTAAGAAGGATTTCAAGCCCTGTAAGCAATTTCCAAGACGTATGAGTCCTGACTTGATGCCTCAGATTAAAGAAGAGATCCAGAAGCTTCTTAAAGTGGGTTTCATCCGACCTTGCCGTTATGCAGACTGATTGGCCAACATTGTACCAGTGGTTAAGAAAAATGGTAAGATCAGGATATGCATTGATTTCAGGTATCTTAACATGGCCACCCCTAAAGACGAGTATGTGATGTCTATAGCCGACATGCTAATTGACTCAGCAGCAGGGCACAAAATTCTTAGTTTGATGGATGGTTATGCAGGATATAACCAAATCTTTCTGGCAGAGGAAGATATTCATAAGACAGCATTTAGGTGTGCAGGAGCATTAGGCATTTACGAGTGGACGGTTATGCCTTTTGGCTTGAAGAATGCTGGGGCGACTTATCAGAGGGCAATGAATGCAATTTTTCATGATCTCATTGGTAAGTCTATGGAAGTCTACATTGATGATGTTATTGTCAAGTCTTCCAGTTTTGAGGAACATTTGAGGGACCTCAAGGATGCTTTCAGTCGGATGAAGAAATACAAATTGAAAATGAACCCGACTAAGTGTGCTTTCAGCATATCATCTGGGAGTTTCTTGGGGTTCTTGGTTCATGAAAGGGGCATTGAAATTGATGCTAACAAGGCTAAGGCAATCCTTACTAGCCGACCGCCTCAGACGGTTAAAGAAATTCAAAGTCTGTTGGGAAAAGTAAATTATCTCAGGCGGTTCATTTCCAATGCAGCTGGCAAGGTCAGGCCAATCACTAAATTATTGAAGGTAGGAGGAAGCCCCTTTGAGTGGGGACCAGACCAACAGATGGCGCTGGAAGCCATAAAGCAAGCATTAACTCAACCACCTGTGTTGATGCCTCCCAAGGAAGGTCGGCCCCTCAAACTTTATTTGGCGAATACCTATGAAGTGGTCAGTTGCTTATTAGCTCAAGATGGAGACGATGGAAAGGAAAGGACAATTTATTATTTGAGCAAAACTCTCACAGGACCAGAATTAAATTATACAATGCCAGAAAAGATGTGTTATTCATTGGTGTTTGCATGCACCAAACTTGAACATTATATGCTGCCAAGAAGAGTTGAGGTTATTTCAAAGGTTGATCTCATCAAGTTGATTTTGCAAAGACCTACAATGCAGGGGAGACTCATGAAGTGGGCCATTAAATTAGCTCCCTTCTATTTGTATCATTCTCTCTTGAGGGCGGTCAAAGGCCAAGCAGTGGCAGATTTCTTGGCAGACTTCACAGGTTGTGAAGAACAACCGACCGGGTGTATATCTTATGTAAGCACCCGAAATTGGTTAATATTTTTTGATGGTTCTACCTCAGCAAACAGATCTGGTGCAGGCGTCCTGTTGGAAGGACCAGACGGCCAAAGGGTCAATTTGCAGCTTCAATTGGAAGATATGACCCATAATTCAGCAGAATATGAAGCTTTGATCTTGGGATTGGAAGCATTGATAGCCAAAAAAATTCAGTCGGTTATTATAAAAGGGGACTCTCAATTGGTGATTAACCAGGTAAACAAAAAGTATGTTTGCAATTATCCTCACCTTCGGAGGTACAGGGATTTGGTAGGTCGGTTACTATCAAAAATCTCCGAAGTGATAATAGAGTTCGTCCCTATAAAGGAGAATCAATTTGCAGATGATTTAGCTCAGAAAGCTTGCAAGGGAATTCTAAAGGATATGTGCGCAGAGGTCGGTCCTGAGTTTGAAAAAGGAACCGACCGGGAGACTGAAACAGCAACCGACTGGAAGATAGAAGCAGGAACCGACTGGAGGACAGAGTTTTGTCATGTATTTACAAGATCCAGGAGCAAATGTACCAATTGGAATTCGCTTGAAAGCTTTACGATTCCAATTGGTAGAAAGAGTGTTATATAAGAGGACATTCGAAGGATTGCTTTTGAAATGTTTGGGTCCTGAGCAGGCGTTGGAGGTGATGACAGAAGTGCACAGTGGAATATGTGGAGCTCATCGAGCAGGTCTGAACATGAGATGGGCTATTCATCGCTTAGGTTTCTTTTGGCCAAAGATTTATGAGGACTGCATACAATTTGCCAAGGGTTGCCAAGAATGTCAGAGGCATGAGCAACTAATTCATTTGCTAGTAACAGAATTGCAAGCGATGGTGAAACCATGGCCTTTTAAATCTTGGGCTATGAATATCATTGGTAAAATTCATCCTCCCTTATCCAAGAATCATTGTTTTATTTTAGTTGCAACAGACTATTTCACCAAATGGGTGGAGGCGGTTGCTTTAAAGAATATGGATAAGAAGGAGATGATTGATTTTATGTTGAATCAGATCATATATAGGTATGGAATTCCTCATTCGTTAACAACCGACCAAGGATTGGTCTTTACTGGGGAGAAGTTGTTAAGCTTCTTGGCAGAGTTTGGCATTCGTCTAAGTCATTCTTCGCCTTATTATCCCCAAGCTAATGGGCAAGCAGAAGCGGCTAACAAGATTATCATTGGGATCATCGAGAAAACGATTGAAGGAAATCCAAGGAAATGGCATTTGTTGTTATCTCGAGCCCTATGGGCACATAGGAACAACAGAAGTTCTGTCACAGGATTTTCACCATATCAACTCACTTTTGGACAAGATGTTGTGTTGCCAGCCGAAGTGCAGGTCTCATATGGACGCACAAGCCTTACCAATGATAAGTTTACTGAGGAATATCAACAAATGATGTTGCAACAATTGGAGAGTCTGGATGTCAACCGACTTCATGCAATTGATCAGATTGTGAAGCAAAATGAGATCAGGGCCAAGACTTATGGAAAGAAAAAATTTTACAGAACATTCAAAGAAGGAGACCTGGTCTGGAAGACTATTCTTCCAACTTATAAGAAGGTTGACCAATTAGGAAAGTGGTCTCCAAATTGGGAGGGACCATTTATAATCCAAAAGGAAAATGGAAATGGTGCCTTTATTATCATAAATCAATAAGGTAAAAGGGTACATGACTGTATTAATGCTAGATATTTGAATATGTATTTTTCTGCCTTTTCAGACTACAAGAAAGCATGAAACAGTAAGTTTTCATAACCCATTTGCCAAGGGTTCGAACCTAACAAGGGTTCATTCATTGTCAAATGTTGATTCGTGCAGAGGATTATCTTCTTCTGAGTCAGAGGCTTCATTCCAACGATTAGGGATTAGTTCTGGCTCTTCATCAATAAGGTCTTCTAAGTTGGGCCGATACTTTTCCCACTGATCTTGCATTTTCTCAAGATCATAGTCGGTCCGAGCTTTCATGTCTGTCAGGGCTTGGCGTTCACGATCAACAAGAGTACGTAATCTTGAAAAGACTGCATGTTGGTTGGAGAAGGTTTGACCCCAAACAAGGTCTGGAAGTATGGCGGTCACATGGTGTTCAATCAAATCCATGTGATGATCAATGTCGGGAAAACGACTTTGAATATCCCAAAGGGTCTCATATCCCTCTACCACGTTTTCCATCAGGTGAATGACACAGTGGATGGTCTTTCGGCCTCGTTTGGAAAACCTGAATTTGTAATCCAGCTGTTGGAAGATGTATAGTAGGTCTTCAGCGTGACCTCCAACTAGATGATTACCCACGAAGAAGGGTTGAATGACGCCTTGCCAATTGTTTGCAGGAACATGGGGATAATGAGATGGCATTTTAATGCTTGTGAACAGACGTGTTCAAAGTTGAGTTGTTTGATGATTTGCAAGAGCAGCAAATATTTATAAGGAGATGATTTGTTCGGTTCCTGAAGAGTGGGAGTCTTGGAAGGTGATCCTTAATAAAAGGAGAAAATTTTGTTTGCCAAGTCAAAGAATTACAAAAGGGATCTTAATACAAGTTTTATTTGAGACCATTTGTCTTCTGTTCTAGAGCGCCGTCTATTATTAGCAGCCGACTGGTACTACTTTATGAATTGGGATCGGGCGTGAATCTTTAGCTCCTGGTCCAGGTCGGCTGCATTACTTTGGTACCAATAAATCAGACGTTGCTCATCGTTGATATGTCCTTCCAGAACAGACCTTTCTTGACGGAGCGTCTTCAGCTCTGCTTCTATTTGCTGGATTGACCCCTCGATTTGTGCCTTGACGTTATTCAGGCTTTCTAGTCGGCCAATTGCTTGTTGAATGGATTCCTTGGTTTCAATCAAGGAGGCCTCCAAACTTATTTGTTCCAGGTCGGGCAAGGGGGTCTCAGCCGTCAAAAGTTGGGCGAACAGAACTTCATTTCTGAGATTGGACAGTCGCTCCATTAATTGGTGAAGAATAGGGGCAGCAGCCGACTTTGAAGACATTTGGAACAAGAGACCACCAACAGCTTGAAGAAGGCTGTCAAGCAAGTCTGACCCCAGGTCGGGGAAAGATTGGTCAACAGCATGTGCAATTACAGTTCGAACATCCATCGGAATAGGGACCGCCGAAAAACGGGCTAGGTCAGAACATCCCTGAAATAAAAGATGTTTATCTCAGACTGAATGAAAAATGAGTATTGAAAATTGATTGTGAGAGGTTGCATATACCTCTGGACGGATGGTGGTTGTTGAAGGCGCCAAAATAACCCTAAGTCTGGAGGGTCGGGCAGCTGGTATTTCGATAGCTGATTCGTCGGCTACTTCGAGTGGATGCTGAGGTACGGATCTAGGTCTCTGAATGGTGGAAATATAATGTGTCAAAGGTCATGCTAGCTTGTATTTTGGTACATTGGAGGAAGAAATTTTAAGTGTTTACCAGGTTGACAGAGGTCTCTGAGTCAGATGAGGGAATTTCTGGTAATTCCTGTAAGAGACCTCTTGGCGGTACTGGTGCAGGTTCATTTTCTCGCCTATCTGCTTCTGGAAGAGGGTCTGCTGCCCCTGGGTCGGCAACCTCCAAGTCGGCCGCCCTTGGGTCGGCAACCTCCAAGTCGGCCACTATTGGGTTCGGCAACCTCCAGGTCTGCTACCCCCTGGGTCGGCAACCTCCAAGTTGGTCGCTGCTGGGTCGGCAGCCTCCAAGTCGGTTGCCCCTGGGTCAGCAACCTCCAAGTCGGTCGCAAGTTGGTTTGATGTGTCTGGGACGATTGCATTAGAGGCAGCAGAAGCAACATGAGGTAACCTGCCCATTTCTGAAGTAGTTGCCTCACTAGGAGATGAGACCCTTGTTGTTGCCTGTTCAGCGGCTGAGGGTATTTTATTCAAAGCCCGGCGCTTGGTCGGAGGCTCAGGTTCTGACAGTCGGTCCGTTGGTGGTTGTGCCGCTTTAGTTGGTCGAGAAGCAGGTTGGGCGGTCGCCCGAGCCGAAGCCACACCTGAGTATAAAATAAGGATTAATATCATGCTAAGAAAGGATCAAGGTAAATTGAAGGCATGAGGTTATACCCGGATGAGGTCGGGACTTCATAGGGGGCCGACCTGATGGGTGCTTTGTTGGGGACGGTTGACTGTCCCCGGAAGGGGGAATAGATTGAGTCTGAGGGGCTTTTCTCTTCCTCTGTGGAGTACCCGACTCATCGCCCTGAGTAATCAGGTTCCTTCGGGTGTTAGTCAGAGGGGTTGTCCCTAATGTAATTGCAGGTGGGGGAAGAAGTATGCCCATCCTTGTCAGGGGCAATCAAGGCCCAAGTAACCGACCACCACTCCCAGAAAGACTCAACAGAGGTTGGAGAAGATTTGTAAGGGATGTAAGAATTAGAGGTGATGTAATTTGTAAGTTGTGATATATATGGGGCAATTGCATCAAGAATAACTCTCACATCCGGACTTTGAATTATTAGATGGGGATGAGCAATGGGACCAGGTAGGCCTTGTTGGCAGCCGAATTGGCGTGCCATAAATTGAGGTTGGTAGTTGAAGGTATAAAATATTTTGGGGCCCTTTTTATCGATTTTCTTACTGGTGAATAAAGACCTGGGTTTAAGGGCGACATCCCAGGAGAAACGGTAAGTCGGATGTGGAAGTGGATTTGGTTGGGACAAAGGCGAAGGAACAGAGAATGGCCAAAACAGACCGGAAGCATAACCAATATACTTTTTGTGTATGTAAAAATTGTTGTCATTTCGATTATCAGTAAGAACGGCTGTTATGATTGGATCAGAAGCCTGGAGGTTATTACAGCCTAAGCAAAGTCGGTTAAGAGCTACTCCTAGGGATTTCTCAAGTGTGGGAGCAACAGGAGAATGGCCAAGTTGGAAGGCGTCGGGAAAATAGAGACGGAACCATAGTTCCAAGAACCAAAAAGAACCCGACGCAGCAATGTCTAATTTTTTACCGTCTTTTTCAGTAAGGCGAACACTAACTCTAGATAATCCTTCAAAGAGATTGGCAAGGAAAAGGATGCCCAACGAAAAGAACCGACCCGAGGCTATGTGTATAGCAAGATCAAGATGAGAAGGCAAGACACATTTCAAATGAGAGACTACAACATACTTACAGAGCCAAAAGAGCAGAAAAGCGGTGTGCTCTCGATCGGTTACAGGGGTCCCGTCAGCTCCTTGTTGGTCATTTAGAAATTTAGTCCAGCCCCATTTTCTCACATCTGTCAGAGACCAACCCAAGTGGTCTGTGTTGGGCCCTTGTCCATTTAGGGCACCCATTACAGGGTCTTCCCCAACGATGGGCAGATGAGCGATCATGGCTACGTCCATGAGGGTGGGGCCGATGGGGGCTGTTAGAAGAAGGAAGGTGCAAACCTCAGAGTGCCAAAACGCTGTCATGGCTAGGAGGACTTTCTCATGTAAATGGCACGGGAGCGTTGACAGACGTATGGCTTCATCGATGTGTTGAGTTTTCCATTGCTCCTGGTAATGTTCTACTATTCTCTGGTACCAGGTACGGTAAGGATCCTTGGGATCCATCATGTGTGTTTTGATGTTGTCATGAAGACGAGTCGCGTTGTAGTTGGGGCTGTTGATCGCCAGCAGATTCCTTGCCTCCAAGACTTCCCTCATACGATTGGAGTCTTCAGCAGTTGTGCAGTATGGACGAACAGTTGGGGTGCGCATTTTCGTCGCCACAAGAGTGGTTTCAAGGACTGATCCATCGACAGGGAGTGCAGGGATGTATCGATTCGCCATGTCTAGGGTTGTAGAGATTATGATTCACAAAGACTCATATTGAAGGAAGGGAAGTTAATCAGGAGTGTTGTAATTGGTGCAGTTGCTTAGGGACCTTCTCAGGAGGGTTGTGATTTATGAACTTCCAAACGACGATTGATAAATGGCGTTTGAAAGTCCCTTGGCGGTGGGCAAGTTGTTACGTATGAAATTTAGAATTAGGTTAAAAAGGCCAAGGTAAAAGAAAAAATGGGCCTGGTAATAGAGTTGATCGAACTGGCTAAAGGGCCGTGGGGAACTCAAGGAAAATAGATTAATTTCTAAGGAGAATGTAGGGCGGAAGGGCCTCAGGTCGGAAAGTCCTCAGGTCGGGAAGTCTTCAGGTCGGAAAGTCTTCAGGTCGGGAAGTCTTTAGGTCGGGAGATCCTCAAGTCGGGAAGTCCGCAGGTCGGAAAGTCCTCAGGTCGGGAAGTCTTCAGATCGGGAGGTCCTCAGGTCGGGAGGTCAGGTTGGGAGATCCTCAGATCGGGAAGTCCTCAGGACGAAAGGTCCTCAGGTCGGGAGGTCTGCGACTAGACCAGTAAGTCGGATGGTCTTTAGGTTGGGAGGTCTGCGACTTAACCAATAAGTCGGATGGTCCTTAAGTCGGGAGGTCTGCGACTTGACCAGTAAGTCGGATGATCTTTAGGTCGGGAGGTCTGCAACTGGATCAACAAGTCGGGTGGCCCGCAAGTCGGAAATATTGGTAGTCGGGCCAATAAGGTGGAAGAGTAGTGATCGGACCAAAAGGGCGGAAGGTCTACGGTCGGTCCAAAGAGGCGGATGCTGCTAAGAATGGAATAGAGTGATAATGGTGGTTTGCTGAGGACACGTGTTAGCAGGAGAAGGGTTGGCAGACGGTTGAAAGGGAGACGTTGTAACCGTTCAGGTGACGGTTTCCAGTACAATTTCTCAGGAAGTATTTAAGAATTTGGATTTTTCTTGAGAAGGCATCTTCAATCAACTTCAACAAAGCAAAGTCAGATTTGGGGATTACCACTTTAAATTTTCAGCATTTTATTTTTCAGTTAATTTTTTATGTACCGAACAGTCCTAATCTCAGACACTAATTAATCAAGTTTAAAGATATTTTCCATATCTTTGAATTACATTTTGTTTGTTGAAAAAATACATCAACAAATACAAATAAAAACTATCTAAAGAATGAAGAAAAAGATTAATGTATAGAAGATTACTTTCTTTGCTGCTCATAAACTATTTGTGCAGCAGATTTGGCAACAATCTCTTGCTTTGGCTTCGGCACAATAGCAGGAACGTTCTTTTACCTCTCCATCAACATCAATTTCCTGCTTTGGCTTCCAGATATCCCCAATTTCCTTAGGTTTTACCTCAGCTTTGTAATCTGCCTCAAATGGCGGAGACACGGCCTCACATTGTGATACAGTCAAGAACAAGTAATGAATCAGGGGTGTTTTGTTCATTTCAATTCTCATTGTAAAATTATATAAATAATTCGAAAGCTTACATCTCATACGAATGAGCCCCAAATTCTGAATGGCGCTGGAGATCAATTTTGGAAGTTAGAAAATAAATTAGGTTTTGGTTAGAAAATAAAAAAGCTAGAATTTTTTTTATTAGAAATCGAACCTGTTGCGTGAGCGCTTCGGCAGTCGTGTAGGCGGTGGGGGTGTTCGTTCGGCGGCGGAAGTGGCTGGGGCAGGCGGTCGGTCGGTCGTGTAGGCGGCGGGGGCGGTCGGTTGGCAGTCGTGTAGGCGGCGGGGCGGTCGGTCGGTGGTGGAAGTGGCTGGGGCGGTTGGTTAGGCGGTCGGTCGGTCATTTGGGGATGATTTGGGTATGCTTTAGTGTTAACTAAAAAGAGCAGTCCGTCAAGGCGTCGGGGGCAGAGGATCTGGAGCGGCTGCGGCGGAGGCGGGAGAAGTCGGCCGATAGCAATTTTAGGGGAAATTCTAGTTTAGCAAAATGAAAGTTTACGCGAAGGGGAAGGAAGAGGAGGAGGGGTTATTTTGCAATTTTATTAAAATTATTAATTTTTTTATCTAAAAAAGAAATAATAATAATACACTCCACGTGCAGGCTGTAATCGCTTAGACGGAATAGACATGTAACTTTGTCGACTGAGGATCCGCTCTCCCATCCATCGTACAAATTCGGTCATTCATTTTCTTTTTGCTTCGAAATATTTAAATGCTCCTGCTGGTTTTTATGGATAATTAATACGGCCGTCATTCTATTAATAATTATTGTATACGGATTTTTGCATTAATTAATACAAAATTAACATTTATTAAAAATTACACAATAAATATTTAATAAAATAAAATATATTATTTATTAAAAAATATTTATTATGCCATTATTAAATGTTTAAATTATATTTTTTATAATATTTAATTTAACTAAAATTAAATATTTAAATAACACGTAAATAATACCTAAAAATATAATTTAAGACACACATCAATTAATTTAATTTATACAACAAAATAATTACAAAATATATTTAAAAATTGATAAATTAATATTTTACACACAAAATACAATAAATACAATTATTGAATTAAATTAATATAAACTATATCAAAACTCGATATAATAAATAATTAATTAAATAAAAATAAATTATAAAATATGTCAAAATCAAGAGTTATCAGTAACCGACTTTCCGTTTATGGTTGTCTTCTGTCCTTCTCATCTGAAGTCAACCGACTCCCCAGTGTTAGCTTTCTAAAATATATTTATATAATTTATTTTCTTTATTTCTCTCACCATTCTATCCAATCAATTCGGTCTACCACTTCTTTCATTATTTTCTTTTTTTCTCTCATCCGACCAATTCGATTAGACACTTTTTTTTTCTTTTAATTCTCTCTTCTCTCATTCTCTCATTCGGTCAACACTTCTTTTTCATTTTTTTTTCTCATTTTCTCCCTAAAATATATTTATATAATTTATTTTCTTTGTTTCTTTCATCCTCGTATTAATTCGGTCTGCCATTTCTTTCTTTATTTTCTTTTTTTCTCTCATCCTTCCATCCGACCAATTCGATCTGCCATTTTTTTTTTATTTTCTTTATTCCTCTCATCCTTTCATCCGACCAATTTGGTCTGCCACTTCTCGTAGAGAATTATTTTTCTAATAATACATAAAAAAAACTAAAAAAAAAAGTATGATATGTAAAAGTATTTTGAAAAAAAAAATTAGATTTTATAAAATTTGTTGATTGCATAGTTATAAAAAAAATTATCTATATAATTCATTTTCTTTATTTTCCTCTTTTTCCCTCCACCAATCTGGTCAGTCACTTCTTTTTTGTTTCAAAATATCTATATTCATATTATTTATTTTTTTAAATTTATATATTCATATTTATATAATATAATTTTTAAAATTTAATTAAAAATTTAAAATATATTAATATTTATTATTTTATAAAAATTAATTTAACTTATACAACAGATAAATATAAAAAAAAAATCATAAAAGAAAATTGTGCGGTGTGCGCACGTACGAACACTAATATATATATATATACACACGAGTTTAAGCTCATACGAGTCCAATCCAATCCAATGAATTCTTTAATAGTAAATGAGATCACAATACATATTAAGTAAAAAAAGAGATAACAATACTTAAGTGGAAAAAGTTTGTTTGCTCCTCTTATGTGGTATAAGTTTCACAAAATCTTTTATTTTTCCTCTTTCATTGTACACATTAAGTGTAATACTCAAATTTCAAAGTATATAAAATAATATTTTTATAACAAATAAATATTTTTATAATATTTTTAAAATTTAAAAATTAATTGTACACATTAAGTATAATACCCCAATTTCAAAATGTATAAAATAATATTTTTATAGCAAATAAATATTTTTATAATATTTTGAAATTAAAAAATTAATATTTTAAAATAAATTATATTTATATTTTGTACGTCGGTTATAATTGAAAAAAACTGTTAAAAAAATAAATATCAATAAAGATAAAAAGAATATCATATATAATTTAATAATATAATATAATAAATAGATAAAGATGTGATTAAAATAATATTTATAATAATAATAATAATAATAATAATAATAATAGTAATATAAATATAAATATATATACTAAGAAAGAAACAAATAAATCTTACCTGTGAAGGAAAGCATAATAAAAAACGTAGGGAAAAAACAAAAGAAAAAAGAAGTGGAATAAGAAAAAGATTTAATCGTCTGATTTTAATTTTGATATTGGTATTGTCTTTTTTACTCTACATAGAGTTTAATTATAAATTTTAATATAAATTTAGATATTAGAGATATTAAACTAAAAATTCTTCGAAAATTCATAACAAACTATTTGACTATTTAATCGACAAATTTCTTTAGCTAATAGCTTATTCATAGTCCTAGCGTTATATTCTCAAAATTTTGAATCGATCCAAGCCGAATCGAAAATGACAGTCTATTGCACATGCATCTTCATTCATATCTTTAAGTATTTTGATTTAATAATCAAACGATATAAATATTATAAGATATAAGAGTTTTATAGCTAGAATATCGTATTATACTAAATATAAAAGTTTGAAGCCTAATGAACTAATTATAGAAATTAGCTTTTGAATAACCAGGTAGCTCATATGTAAAAGAATATTGCTAATCTGATTTGAGCAAATAATGAGGTAGGAGTACGTTGGAGGTGATCTGGGTAAGATTGCAAAAGTCATGGAGTATCGATAAGAGGTAAGTAATAGGAAATTAAATATAATTTTAAAAAATTATGTATGCATGTTGCATTTGATTATAAATAATAATGTTAATGTGCTAATATCTTGATCATTTTGTTAGTGCATATATAAATATATATATATGTGTGTGCGCGCGTATGAATGTGTGAGACATCGCATTTTATGATATTTGATATACGTATTTGATCGCGTTGGTGAATTTATGGAAAGAATGATAGGTGAGCTGTCTTACTAGCCATTTTCTGTAAATTCAGTTATTTGACATGCTGCAAACATATTGCACAGTCTATCGGATATGTTTTACGGATCTATCGTTTAGTCGTCGTGTGCGGTAGTGCTAAACGAGGGCATCATCTAGGGTTACAGTATTTGACCCCGATGTACCGTAACACTTTAACGATGTGGACAATAGTAGTCGGACAACTGGATGACTTAGTCGAATGGTCATTCAGGGATTAAACCCATTGTAGTTGAGACATATTTTTTGTCTAATTATTCGTGTTAGGTGTTGTTCCACTCATTGGATTGGCCACTGGTGAGGTCTACCGGTAGTTTAGGATAATATACTAAACTCCAAATGTGATCCCGTGAGGTCGCGCTATGAGAAATAGAATTTCCGAGTTTCCCTTGGGTGATTCCAGGTTGCACAGATTCTACTACATTACACAGGGTAAGGCTAGACATAGGGGTCCTATCTTTGCTACCACAGACTATGGGGCGTCTTGTGGTTAATAGCAACAATGTTCGACTATCCATGTATTGATGGTGGGAGTCGTACGGTGGGTATATTGAAGTGACCGGATGACCTTTATATTAGTATAGGTTTATCAAGTCCTTTCTTGAGCTGAAAATTTTCCATCCTATTTATTTGATGATGGACTAGTGAGCCAATTATTATGGAGCCGAGGTTATTCTGGCTGCTCACTTCGATGGATGTATATATATGTACATGTGCATGATTGTCGAGTTTGATATCTTTGTTGCATCATTTTACTATTGCTATTGCATGGCATGACACGTATTTTATGAATGACGAAGATTAGACTTTATTTTAAAAGGTATGACATGACATATTTCATATTAGTTCTTAAAATGGATTAAATTCCAAACTGCTTTTAAGAAAAATATTTGGTTTAGATATGCATGGCACCTCCGGGACATGGGACGTCTCGGGATATAGAAAAACGGGCTGAGTGAGTGAACTTACATATGTTGTATTATATGTTAATTTTTAACCGGAAAAAATCATTTGTTTAGGAGTGTGTTTTTGTGAATATTCATAAAATAGACTGTGCTATATAACAATGTGCTTTTATAGTTAATCTTAGCCTTAACACTATATTGTGGGGCCCGAAGTAGGAGGTGACGGCCTCATGATGCAGTGTGACGGTAGCATTTCCAATATGAGCCAACTGTAGGTGTTACAAGTCGGTATCAGAGCATAGGTTTGATAGATTTTGGCTCTTTGGATTAAATTTTTTTTGAAAATAATAATGATACTGAATTGGTTTTGTGAGGTTTGGGTTTTGTGGGTGCATTCATTACTCTCGAAATACCCATTTAATCCAACAATCGAAAATTAGATACTACTTTGCGAGAATATCTACCCCTGCCGAAGTCGACGGAGGAGCCACCGGAGAAAAATTCTCCCCCACCGCCGCCGAAACTGTCGCTAGAGGAGTCTCCGGAGTTTCCGGAGCCACCGTTGGAACAATCGCCGGAGCCGCCGCCAGATCCGTCGCCGGAGCCACCGCCCTATGTTTTTTGAATTTGCCCCAGGGGGATGTGGGGGCTTTCCTGGGTTTGTGGTCGCACCCTCTGTTTCATTCGAACTGTTGGTCCTGAGCTTGGCCCATGGATAATACTCCATGTATAAGTTCCACAACCATTCACTGGAGTAGACTTTAAGAGGTGGCAGGAGAAGATGTTCTTCTACTTGAATGTGATTGCGCTTTCCATGTTTGTGGTACACGATGACCCAATTAACCTAGAGCCCGGTGCGGACCAGCAGACATATGTGAATTATGCATCGTGGGCACGTAGAGACTACATGACAAGAAATACCATTAGGTAGTCTCTCTAACTCTCTTTATAATGTATATTGTAAAATAAAGACTGCGAAAGGGTTGTGGGATGCCTTTGAGAAAAAAATATAAGTCCGAGAATGCCGGGTCTAAAATGTTTGTTGTGGCCCGGTTTATGAACTATAAGATGGTAAATAACAAGTCTTTCGTCGAACAAGTAGAAGAATTTCAACACATTGTTCACTCTGTTATCGACGATGAGATGCGACTACCAGAAAAGTTCATCACGAGTGTGATGATTGAGAAATTGCTCTCGAGTTGGAGCAACTTCAAGCACGGGTTGAAGCATGAGCTAAAGCAACTGGGGCTTGAAGATCTGATTGTCCGAATCCGGATATAGAAAGACAATAGAAAGCAGCACAAGACTAAAAGCAGAGATAATGCTAAAGCTAACTTGGTAAGAGATTCCTCCAAAAAGCGTGCACGCCCAACTTAAATGGACAAGGGCAAAGCCAAACAGTCCAAGTTTACAGGTAACTATTTTAACTATGGTAAAACAGAACACTAGGTTAAGGACTACAAGGCACCGAAAAAGAAGAAGCCGAGTTCCCAACTGGTTGAGACAAGCCACTGGATTGATCGTGATCTCAATAGTGACGACCTTGTCGCTGTTATGTACGAAACAAATAATGTGGAAAGTCCTAGAGCTTGGTATATTGACACCGGAGCAACCTGCCATGTTTGCTCTGACAAAACAAACTTCTCGACCTACAAGGAGACCGAATGGAGGAAGCTTCACTGAAAAATCACACAATTTGTAAGGTCCAAGACGGTGGGAACGTGGAGTTGAAGATGACCTCTGGTAAAGAACTAACCCTGAAAGATGTCCTGCATGTGCCAGACATTCGGAAAAGTCTCGTCTCAATATCACTACTAGTTACACATGGTTTTAAACTTCTCTTTGTAGCAGATAAATTTATATTATCAAAAAATGAGATGTTCCTAGCTAGGAATTATCTTACAAATGAGTTGTTCAAATTGAATGTAATGGTCGTGCGCCGAGCACCACCTACTGATAATAAAAATGTTGTTTATTCTTCGTACTTGATCGAGTGTTCTGACTTATGGGATTGTAGATTAGATCATGTAAACCTAAATGCTATAAAAAGATTAGTAAATATGAATTTACTAGATATAAAGAGGTGAACACTCAAAAAAATGTGAAATTTGCGTGGAGGCCAAAATAGCAAAATTACCCTTCTCGTCTGTCAAAAGAAGACTAAGCCATTAGAGTTAATTCACATTGATGTATGTGATTTAAAATTTGTGCAAACTAGAGGTGGAAAGAAATACTTCATCAACTTTATCCATGATTGCACAAAGTATTGCTATCTTTACCTATTAAGGAAAAAAAACAAAGTAATTGAGACCTTCAAGAACTTCAAAACTGAGGCAGAAAATCAACTTGATTGTAAAATCAAGACAGTTCGAAGTGATAGAGGTGGCGAATATGTGGCCCCGTTCGAAAAATTATGTAACGAAAGTGGCATAATTCATCAGACAACGGCTCCATATTCACCTTAATCGAACGGTGTTGCAGAATGCAAAAATCGAACACTTAAGGAAATGATGAATGCCTTGTTGATAAGTTCAAGACTTCTCCAAAACCTTTGGGGGGGGGGGGGGGGGAGGCGATACTGATTGCAAATTATATCCTGAACAAGATTCCACTTAAGGGTAAGGATGTCATCCCTTACGAACTATGGAAAGGCAAGAAACCCGAATACAAATACTTCAAAGTGTGGAGGTGCCTAGCAAAAGTGGAATTTCCGCCTCCAAAGAAAGTTGCTATCGACCCAAAAGTGGTAGATTGCATATTTATCGGATACGCACTAAACAGTAGTGCTTATCGTTTCATAGTTCACAAATCGGAAATCCCTGGAATAACCGAGGGAACTACGATAGTTATAAGGAATGCCACATTCTTTGAAAATATCTACCCTTGTAAGGAAATGATGCAGTCCAACCCAAAGCCCGTAAATTAAGAACTATAAGGTGTAAAAAGACAAATGACCAATAGCCTTGATCAAAAGGCTTCAGAGCCTAGGCGTAGTAAAAGGAAAATGGTCGAGAAAACCTTTGGTCCGGATTTTGTTACGTATATGTTAGACAATGATCGAATAACGATCAAGGAAACACTATCTAGTCCTGATGCTCCTTTTTTTAAGGAAACAATAGCTAGTAAAATAGACTCAATAATGCATAATAACACTTGGGTATTATCTGTCCTACCCGAAGGTTGCAATCCACTAAGGTGTAAATGAGTTTTGAAAAAGAAACTTAAGGCTGATTGGGACTATTGACAAATACAATTAACATCAAATATTCAATATAAATATTAATTATAATCAAATATACAAATATAACTATTTTATAAATAATAAAAAAATATTAACAAAAAGTAAAATAAACACAAAAAAATATAATTTATATACATTTATTGAAATTAATAAATAATTAAAAGTTCAAACCAAAAATAAAAAAATAATAACAAAAAACACCATTTCTGTACGTTCAACCGAACGAAGTTATGTCTCAGTCTCTCAAATGATAGAGTGATTACCCTCTCAGATGATAGAGTGATTGAGAGGGTGACAACTCCAAAATTGCATGATGAATTAAAGTAACCCACCCTGCAAAAATATAATTTTGCTATTTTTGTAGAGTGAGTTGGTCAGGGATGGTCTAATGATATCCCCATAATTTTATTTATTTATTTTTTATATGACGTCGAAACTCGCAGTCGCTGTCTGAAAGTGTGTACTAGACACCCGATAAAGAAAGTCATACTAGGTGAACTAGGTGTGGCAAGTGACTTGGAGGCATTAGAGGTTTGAACTTATGACCTCATAGTCATAAGTCCCAATCACTTATTCATTATATGTAATTGATGTAACTTCCACGTGTTTAATGATGTAATAGTAAAAACCTTTTAAAATCATTGAATGCTTCATCCTTTAATGACTAATCCTTATATCTTCAAGGCCACTTCTCTTCATAAATTCCGTCGATTTCAAATTTTTCTCTAATACAATAGACTTGAAAATTCTTCATGGCCAATAATTTCTGAGCTCAATCATCTTGGCTTCTTTCCTTGCTTGAGCCTTTTCCTCAGGATTTCCTTTTAGCCCAACATATGATTTGTTTCTTCTGTTTGGGCCGATGTCCATATTTACTTTATTGTGCTTTAATCAGCTTGTGCCATCTCTCTCTTGCATTTGAACCATATAATATTTCTTTCATTTCCGCAATCTTTGATTTCTTTGTAATTTTTTTTAAAATATAGCGATTTTTCTTGTTATAACACAATATTCAATATATTTGTTTAAGTTGTTATTTGTACAATTTGATGAAAATTAAATCTAATTTAAGTTATGTTATGTTGAAGTAATTCTAATAAAAAAAGAAAAAGAAAAAGAAATTAATTTGATTCCATGATAGTAATACTATCTGGATCATCAAATTCATTTAAATAATTTTGTTCCATAAACCTTGGACACAACCGTAATTGAAGAAAACTAAGTTTTCTTGGCCGCTGTCTCTATAATGAGACATAGAGAAGTAAAAGTGGTGCCTATATTAAGGATCACAATCATATTTATTATAACTAATTATAATTTATTATATCCATAATTATAATGGATTATACTATATTATTTTTTATTATTAATTTACTCAATCACATAATTAATAATTTAGCGAGTTTATGTAGGACTGGCACTTATTTAATACATTTTAAGTTATGTGATGTTTAAATACAATTATTATATACATGTTGGTATATTTATTAAACATATTTTTTTTATTTGAAATTTTTGATTTAAATTATATTTTTATGTGATGTTTTATAAAATTAAATAATATATTTTTATTAAAAAAATATACTTTGAAGTGAGATTTTGAATATAAAATTAAATTTTAATGTAATTAGATATTGTAATAAAAAAATAAATATTTAATTTAATATTTATAATTTTTTTTTTAAAAAAAAATAATAAATCTTACTCAAATTCCCACAAACAAACAAACTTTTTTGAAATTTAAGTGGGTATGATTTTTTGAAGCTTTATTAATTTTTTTTATTATAAAATATTATGATTTCATATAAACAAATATTTTATTTTCTCGTAATGAACATCAATTATTGAATTTAATGATTTTTTTAGATAAAATCTTTTATGAATATTATAAGGAGAAAGATGAGCAGAGCCTTGAAATTTAGAATTAAAAAAAAAAATCAATTTTTATAATAAATATTCTATATATTAAATTTACAAAAACTCACCGCTTTAATACAAATTTTTACTTTTTATATTATTGATAAAAAAAATTTATTCATAACATAAAAAAATAACTCAAACTAAAAATATTAAATAAATAGACCCGCATTTCTATTATCAATAGGATATTATTTATCTATAAAAAAAGCATGATATCTAAGGTTATTATTTTTGTTTTTCAAATATCCATATGAACACATTTTTCATTGTAAAACTTGAAATCCAAATCCAACACAATATACATTCCAAACCATTCCCTTCCAAAATACTGTTACACTATTAGCCAACAGTGAAAACATTTAAACTGAAATAACTTTGGAATTAGCAAAAGTGAAGTCAGATTTATGAAAATGGCTAGCTACATATATAATTAATTAGTTAGTATACGTATTGTCCCATAAAAAGCAACAATAATTCAATTCAAAGGTAGAGTGTTAGGACAAATTTCAATGGAATCAAAACTTTGTTGTTTCTCTCGAGGACCTCTCATATCGCTCTCATGGGGCCACCTTCTTTTACAGGACAAATGCAAGAATCCATGACCCCCCAGCCCTACTCCCATATAATTAATTATCTCCTCAGCAAAATCCATATATATATATATATATATATATACACATACATCCAGAAATATCAATCAATCAACAAATAAATAATTACTGGCCATTGAGACAACATGCACCATCGATCTTCCACTTTTTGAATCACTGATTCTTGGAATTGCCAATTCATGGACTTGACATGAAATTCACGAATTTATATATTTTTCATTATATTTCAGTGATTTATCAAATTCTATATAGGGTTTAGCATTCTATAGATATGCAAGCACTGATAATGAGAATCCAATTCGCGATAACATATAGATAAGCATTTATTCAAAATAGACATCTACGACATCACAAAGAGGCTAGCTGGACAAAATTATATGGAGAAAACCACAGAAAAGAGAGAAACAAAAAATGTCTTTATTATGTACATCGGTTATGAATAGGATATCTTAGCAACAAAAACCAAAGAGGGACCTTATTCGTTAATCTAAAATTTTTTTAGAAAAGAAGAAAAATAATGATAATAATTACCAGAATAAGTCTAGAACCAAATCCAGCAAATTTTCCTAACAAAATTGAAACAACCTTAGTAGCGGTTGAATCCTCTTACGGTTGGATCAGTTCGACTCGGGGTTAGGACCGCTGGGGACTTCGTGAGCAGCAGCACCAAATTGTCGATCTGATGTTGTCTTGGCCACAGTTGGAGATGTGGGTCGATGATTTCTTGCTGTTCTCAATCTCATGGAAGATGCTGATGGATTAGTTACAAGTGATTCTGTGCTTTTAGGGTGGTAGTAATGATGCGACAATGATCTACCTTGAGATTGAGGGCAAACTTCCATGGAAGAAATTATGCAGAGGAAGATAATGAGGGGTGAAAGAAAATAGGGTTTTGCCATGAAAGAAAGAAAGAGAGAGAGAGTGAGCAACAATAACTTATATTCAGCCCCAAATGAAGATAATATCATATATCAATTAATGGATGAATTGATGGATACATATGTCCACGGACATGGGAAAATTCAAACTAACCTTTTAGTTCAGAGAGAAATTATCATCGATTTTCTATCCCTGGTAAATAAAAAGGGGTTGGGTTGGGTTGTGTTTGCCTTACTCTGGAAGAAAAACAAAACAAAATTACTTTTCAGCTTTTTCCATCTTGTATGTCTCAGCATTTATTTGATATTTCTTGCCTGCTTTTTGAGCTTATTTGTTAGTATAGGGAATAGGACAAAGGAAGAAAACAAGATGCTGAAACAAACAGCTCTAAAATCTCTAAATTCAAGAAATTTGCTATAATGTACAAATTAATGAAGAAAGACGATAGCATAAATAACAAAAATCCTAAACTTGCTAATATATTATTGCTTTGCTTGAACTTTTACATGTTTGAATTGATACATTTCAAACAACAATTGTAAAGGAAAAAGCGAATAGAAATGATTTATTCTTCTGTCAAAATGTAAAATCCAAAGAAATAAAAATATATATAAAAAAGAAGGAAAAAGAACACAAAAAAAAAAAATAAAAAAATTGGCACCTTTAATGTGAGATGACCATTACGTTCATGCCATATAGAGTTATCAACTTTACCATTCACTTGAGCTTGGCCCACAGAGAACTCAATATGAATCATCCTATTATTGGTCATATTGATTGAGAAAATTTCAAATGTTCATTTTTTATTTTTTTTTCCTATACAACACGATCCTTTTTAAAACACAACTAAATATCCATCGTCTACAAGCTATCAAATGCTTATCATGTTGTGTGCAAGTCCAGACACATAATGTACATCTTTGATTAATTTTTCTTTATCACCAACCTACAATTTCACAACTCATTTTCCTTCAACATGTAGAACTTTTTCATCACATAGTCTAACTTGAAATCAAAATTATTTATTCAAATCCTTGAATTTTTCTCACTAAATTCCGTTGTCGTGATCCTCTCTATACTTATACACACTGCCGCACAGTGCCCCATATCGCCTCCGTCTCCGCCTTCATCTTCTTCCATACACTTGCCATCACACATAGAGAACTCTACATCTACCGCTCTTCACTTCTACTCCATACACTATTTTCACTTGTGCATGATTTACACACGATTACTTAAATCGCTTCACTACACATCCATTGTTCAATTGTACTCTAATTGATCTTTGTATCGATCTTCCTTCACCTTATTTTTGCTAATACATCATTCATACATATTATTTTTTGCTTTCTATCACTTATCTTCCCTTCATAGGTGACTAATTTGGTTTAGTGAGATCATATGGCTTACATTGAAGTTTTGGTGCACAAGATCTACGGAAAGCAGCTGATGTGGTCTGTGCCTTTGGATCACTTCAACTCTGGTTGTATCATTTCTTATATCTTGATTATTGGTTGGTTTATGACTGATTGCGAACTATTATGAGTATTCATTTGAGAACATGATTGCTTTGCCTTTTTATTCATGTATTGATCTGTTTAATTTAGGTCCTTTGTGACCATAGTGAAAACTATATGAACTTCGCTGCCTGTGTACACTGATGTGGTTGCAAATAGATGAGATTGAAGTATAGGCGTTCCCCACTTTTTTTGATAGATTTGTGTATTAGATTGCCTTATTTATTTTATTTTATTTTTATTAACATGGTATGAGAGTTGTCACTCTTATCACTGTCTTCATAGGTACTATGTGATCTCTTAAGATCTCTGTAAGTCTCTTATTCCTTTTAGTTGCTTACGAAATTCCAGGTGTACAAGTAACTAGCTGGTTTTTATAAGAGATCCAGTAGCTAACCACTGACTGGTGCCTCTTAGTTTACTTTTCGTTCTAGTCACTATCGGTGAAAGTTTTGCTCAAATTTCAGGTTTTTCTAATGGTGAGTTAGAATGACTTCGATCCTCTTTACCTTCATATTTTAGATTCATCTAATGTTTCTTTGATTTCATGTGTTATTACTATTTATGAAAAGTATATAATTTGGAATAGAGCGATTGACATGGATTAGGATCATCTCCATGAATCAAACTCGAAGACAAGTGTCTAATATGTATTCGGGAACTTACAAATGCTGAATCGAAAATCAAAATAGAAATAGGATAAGTTGAATTCCAAAAGCAATCACTCATCTCGAGCAAGCACTTTCGCGAATCCACGGACTGTCCGAGGCTGCCGATGCATCTTCCGTCTCTCACGCAATTGCATCCGAAGCTCAACAATCGAATTGCTCTCTCGGCGGATGGAATCACTCCAACTCTAAGGAATCTCTCCAAAGTTAGGTAAACCCTCTCTCAAAATGTTCTCATTTAAGTTGTGTGTCCATCAAGAAAATAAACAAGGCTATATATACTAAATGACAAATTAATCTAAGCCACACATCTTAAGTGGCAAGCTAATCTAAACCACACATTTTGATTAAGATCAAAGGATCATAACCTCCAAGCAAACAAGTAGCTTCGACCGGGTTCGGGTTGCAATCGGTCCGTCTAAGTTCGGGTTCGGGTGATCCGGAGCCGTATCAGCAATGACTATAGCCTTATTAAGAAAGAATAAGCTTGAGTTTGTTAAAAGTAATGCGCCTATGTCTGCTGATCCTAAATTGTCTAAAAAGTGAAGCATGTGTAATGCTATTATCATTTCTTTGATACTAAATTGTGTAGATAAATCTATTTATCAAATACTTGTCTTTCATACCAAAGCTTCTGATATGTGGACTAAAATTAAGAAAACGCATGGAAAGAGTAATGCAACCAATATTTATGCTATTTTGAAAGAACTAGGTAATTGTGTTCAAGGAAATGGTAATGTAAGTACTTATTATTCAAATCTGAGAGTTATGTGGGATCATGTAGCATCTTTAAGGTGGTTGAAATGTCTAAGTCTTCCGTAGATAAATATTAACAAACTGAATGACATGTGCAATTTCTAATGGGCTTAAATGATATATATTTTGTTATTAGGAGAAAAATACTAGTTATGGATCCTTCATCTTCTGTATCTGAAGCTTATAACATTGTTTCACAAGATGAGTCACATAAGAAACTTTGTGCAACAACAGAAGCACCTAAACACACAAGTGCTTTTGTTTCTAAGAAAACAATTAGATAAAATGCTAAAAATCGAAATATGAAATGCTCTCACTGTGGTCGTGCAGGTCACTTAGTTCAGAAGTGCTACCAATTAATTGGTTATCCTAGTAGAAAACAAATTTCTAGGCAAAATAAGCTTGTAGCTAATAATACAAATATTTCATCTAGCCAATCCCTGACTATTGGTACTAAGAATGCTTCAACTAAAGTCTATAATTCCGGACATTTTTGATCAATTGTTTGTCATTTAGCCAAGAAAATTAGGACATCATTTCACCTTAATGATCATAAGTCCAGCTCTATTTTTTATCTCGTTCATGGAGATTTGTGGGGACCATATCGAGGTTAGTCTGGAGGAGACTTTAAATACTTTATAACAATTGTAGATCACTTCTCTCATGTTGTCTGGGTGTATTTACTCACTGCTAAATTTGATGTGAATGGTTATGTCACAAAATTTGTTTCTCTTATAAAAAAATCAATTTGGTAAAACAATAAAATATTTTCGCTCTGATAATGGGACTTAATTATTCAACAATTCCATGTCCTCGTTGTTCTCCTCTTTAGGAATTATTCACTGAAAATCTTGTGTGTATACTTCTCAACAAAATGGAACTGTTGAGAAAAAACACCGTCATATTCTCAATGTTTTCCGTGCTTTTATGTTCCACAGTAGTTGTCCTTTTTTTTGTAGAGAGATGCCATTCTTACTGCTATTTATTTAATAAACAGAACACCTAATTCTCTTCTAGGTAGTAAAACACCTTTTCAGTTAATTCATTAGTGTAAGTCTAACTTGTCTAGGCTGAAAGTGTTTGGTTGCTTGTGTTTTGCCACGATAATAAATCCCACTAATAAGTTTCAAGCTCTTACTAGTAGATGTTGTTTTGTTGGTTATGTTGAAAATAAGAAATGATAGAAGGTGTTGGACCTTGAATCAAATAATGTCTTTACATCATTTGATGTCAAATTCCATAAGTCCATTTTTAAGGATACTCCTCTAGAGTTTCTTGAGTAGGACTTCCGAAAAGGAATGTGCACATTTTTAACATGAGTAGTCTATTCAATCTATTTAACATATATTCAACCTTGGGCTTGGCACCGACTTATCCACGGGAGTTGACCTAGCACTAGCCCTACTCCAGGGGTATTATATCCTTCTCCACTTAAGAATACAACGTCCATATTGGACCCCAAGGATCATCAACAGCTAGGCTCATCACCAGTCCGGTCAGCAACTGCGGGCTGTCGCAAGTCGGCGGGATCGTAGACTAGCCCCATAAGTCAACACGAGTCATTCCAGCGTGCTTCTGTCCTTAGTTACAGGCACCCTGTGAGACTTTCCAAAGGATCACCCATCATCAAATTACTCTAGAACAAACACGCTTAACTCTAGGACACCCAAAAATGAATGTACACATTGTTAACATACATAGTCTATTTAATCCATTTAACTTATATTCAACCTCGAATGGCCTGAAACGGGCTTATCCACGGGAGTTGGCCTAGCACGAGACCAACTCCGGGGTACTACATATTCAATTAACTAATATATTTATATTTTCTTTCATAAAAACGAGAACCACTAATTATATTTATTTTCTTAAAAACAATTCTTTTAATTTTTCAATTTCATTTTTCTTTCAAAAATCGTAAGTTTTATTTATATATTGATTAAAAAATATTGGCATATTGAATGATACTCCATTCCTCCTTATGTTGCAATATTTGTTTTCAGCACGAAAATTTAGTTGGGTATTATTAAATAAGATAATTTGAGAATTAAGTGATATTATGAGAAAGAAAAGTGTATATTTATTTGAGTAATATAATTATATAAAGTGTGGGGTAAAAATTAAATATATTTACTTATTTTCTATTTTAAAAATATTGTGGAATATTAGGGACAGACAAAAAAAATATATATATATATATTGGGACTAAGAGAGTAATATAATAAAAAATATTAATATTAAAAATTAATACTGTATTATTATTTTTATATCATTTATAATTATATAATACTCCCTCTGTCTATTTTCTAATGTCCTATTTATATTTACATTCATTTTTAGGCAATTAAGGTTTTTGTTATAAAATGACAAATTTGTCCTTAATTTTGTGTATAGAAAATGAAAAAGTAAATAAAGTAAAGGTAAAAGAGTAAATTTTGTGTATAAAAATAGAAAGAGGACAATAATTGTTGGACATTTTAAATAGGAAAGTAGGACGTTAGTTCGTGGATGGAGGGAATATATATTAATATCAATTTTATTTTATAAAAGTATAATAATTAAAAATTTAATTATAAATACACTAAAAAAAATATCAATTTTGTAACAAAGTTTTTTTTGTCTTTTTCAGTTACTAAAGACATTAGAGACAGAATTAGAGAGGGAATTGCGTTAACCACAAACACTTTAGGAACGAAATTCCGTTACTAATATACTATTTTTTTTGTAGTGATATATTAATAATAAAATTTTTGTCTTAAACATTGGGCCCTAATCACATTGTGAACCTCGGCCTGTCCGCAACAATTTATTCCTCTTAACACTGCGTGAACCAATTTTTTCTTCTTCACCCACCGCCTGCCCCAATTAGTTTCTCATCTTCTTTAGGTTGCTTGCACCATTTTCTTCCTTTTCTTCACACCTCTCCATTTTGTTCCGTCGTGATGACCGTAACTACTAACCGGTATTTTTATTTAAAAAATAAATAGATATTAAACTGCTGGTTTGTATTGGAAGTCTACTGTTCAAAAAATATAGGAACCAAAATTAAATTGTGTAAAAATCAGTTTCAGTTCTGTATCGGCTTGAAACCGGCAAACCGACTGCTCAAACTGCTAGTTTGAAACCGATTGGACAAGCCTATTTACTGTTCAAAAAAATATTGAAACCATAAAAAAATGTTTTGGTTTCAGTTTGGTGGTCTGTTGCATTTGTTTAATTTGCATGTCATAATATTTTAAATTTGTGTTACTGATATATTTTACATTTGTAAAATATCATATGTACTATTTGTTTAATTACCTATATATGGAATATATACGAATAGCCATGACTTTATACATACATATTTTTATTTGCTAAAAATTATATGCAAAATATATATTTTTATTTAGTTACTTAATTATTGAATTGTTTACATGCCATTTGTCTAGCTACATATTTTATGAAAAAAAAGATATTAACTAACATATACTATATTAATTAGTAATTTTGTGTCTATTGACATAGTATATTATCACGGGGATTCACAATAAGATAAGAAAAGAAAACCACCCTATGAATAGTGGACCAAGGAATAGAATGACTTATTGCTAGAATTTATGATTGATGTTGCTAGTCAGTAACGAGGAGATAATAATGGTAGTTTTTCTAAAGCAAAAGTGGAAGAAAGAATACTTCTTATTCTTAATGAAAGACTTCAGTGTAATAAAACATATAGTTATTGGATTTGGATTTGGGTATGATAAAACTTTACCGTTCGAGATGAAGTATGAGATGCGTACTTAAAGTTAAACATCTTAAGCATCATATTATAGGATTATTTATTTTGATAATACATTGATTTTTTTTTTTTAAATTTATGCTACGCTCACTCAAAAGACATGAACTTGCGGTATGGGAAAATTCCTAATTATAAGACTTGGCAATTGCAGAAGGAAATAATATTGTTGTATAAAAAAACTCTATTGAGTTGAGTAGTACTACTGATGCAATGACATTAGGAGATGAGAATAGATGCATCCAACATTTGGTTCCACACCATCTTTAAGATTACCTGAAGTGCTCGAAGTCTTCACTAAAAAAAGAAGTCAATCCGAAAGAAGTAGAGCTCAGTGAAAAACAAACTCTAGTTTTACTGAAAATATTCTTCCGAATTAACACATAAAAAAAATTAAAAAAATAAGAACTTTTGAGGGAGTTCATAATCTTCCGGAGAAAAGAGAAGGAGAACAATAAATATAATGAGCTTATACAGCTTGGAATGCTATCAAAGATATCCCAAATTTATATAAAGACATTAGCCTCAAGGCATTTGACTTGCTTGATCACACCAAGTTGAAAAAGGATTTTTTTTTTTTTTTTTTTTTTTTTTTTTTTTTTTTTAAAGATGACTATTAAGAAAATAGCCAATTGAATAGTTTAGAAGATTAGAAAGTATTGATTATTTCAATAAGTACTAATGATTACGCTATATTTTGTTCGGATTGTTTAAGACTTTTTTATCACTATGTTGTTAGGATTCTTTTTAAGATTTTTATTTTTATCAAATATTTAAAATTAATAAATTCCATATTGTTAAGTCATATATTCATTTATATTGTAAGAATTTGAATGTATGGATCTTGAATTTGTGCTTCAATCAATATGTTTTTTTAATGCTGAAAATGTGGTTTAATTAACTTATTTTACTACATTCCAATTTTTTTATATGAAGTATGAAAATTCATGAAATATTAGGAGAAGAGAAATAGAGGGGGGAAAATGGAAGAGGAAATAGATGAAGACTTGAAGACGGAGCTTTACAAAAATGTAAGGTTCTTGATATTGATAATTAAGCTTGTGATAGTTTTATTAGAATAGATTACTACGATACCTCAGCATACTGAGCTTCTTTGAAGCCGAGCAATTACAAAAATTGGTCATCATTTTATACGTTATATGATTGAAGGAGATCCGAAAAGTTTTTGACAATTGCATATGATGTATCCCGATGCATTTATGAAGTTATACACTATTATCAAATAGAAAACTCACATGGAAGATACAAAATACATATTTGTAGAAGAAATGGTGGCAATATTCTCAATCATTGTAGGAAACGATTATCGATATAGTAATATTCGTCAAAGATTTGGCCGTTGACATTTTGCTACTAGTAAAAAATTCAACAAAACCTTAAAGACATTGAACACTATAGCACCTGAAATGATGGTTAGGCCGTTGAAAGAGATGCCCATTAAAATTCAAGAAAGTGCAAGGTTTAAACTTTTCTTTTAAGGTATAATTCTCTTTATAATATTATATATACAACCTACATTAAATGTTGTAATTTTATTTTATCAACTGTTCACTTATTTTAGAATTGCATTGGAGCTATAGATGGAACTTATATCCCGACAATAGTAACAAGCCATGAAGTTAGGAGTTATCATAACCATCATGGTATTCAATCGAAAAATGTGTTGGCAGCTTGCAACCTTTGATTTGCAGTTCATGTATGTGCTTAGTGGGTGGAAAGGCTCGGAAGATGAATCAAAATTTTTAAATGATGCACTATTAAGAAAAAACATACTTCCAAGTGCCTCAATGTAACATTTATATATTTTTGAATTGTGTTTGTATATATATATTTTTTAAATAGTGACAAGCTAAATAATTAAAAAAATTATTTTTAGAAAAATACTTTATTGTAGATTATGGATTTGCTAACCGACGGCAATTTTTAGCTCCATCACATGATGCTCGATATCATCTAAAAGATTTTTGTGGTCAAGGTTGTCATCCAAAACATTTAAGTGAGATATTCAATCTTCTTTATGCATTATTAAGAAATGTGATGATAAAATTTTTCGTAGTTTTAGATCCAAGTTCAAAAGTTGTAAAGCCGCACCTCTGTTTTCATTTCAAACACAAGTAGAGTTAACGTTGACTTGTAGTAGATTACACAATTTTCTTCAAAACGAATGTTTCTTTGATGAATTTCTAATCGAATATGAAGAATATCAAGATTCCCCACATCTTGACAAGGAATATGAAAATTTGAAGTTTCTTTCTCAAAGTGAACTACAACACATGGAGATGAGTATTTTGTTAATCATTAAAACGTAGAAAATGAGGCCGACGTACAATGGTGATGGAAATAAAGATGATGATAATGGAGATGACAATAATAATGAATAAAAATGTGATTTTGTTTTGGAAATAATGTATTTTTGGTAGTTTTGTTAAAGAATTTGAATGATTTTTTATATACAAGTTTGCTATTCAAATGTGTTTGTGGAAAATCAATTTAAAAAAGTAATTTTACAATCCTATAAATTCTATTGAAATTTATACAAATCAACGAATAATCCAAATCAAAGTCTGCCACGGAGTTCATGAATTTTTCAAATTCATAAACTTTTTAAAATAAAAATCAGTAAGGATCAAGCGTTGATGCAAATTAATTCAGCACAAGTGCTGATGTGTAATTAATTATATTATATAATTAATAATTAATTATCTAATGACATAACTACCCTTTGAAAATTTTCATCAGCATATGTGCTTAATTTATAATTCAGCACATGATCCACTTTGAATAAAAATACTCCCCCTTAATTATGATCTATTATTATTTTTTCCTTCTGATTTTATTGTTTCTATAGGGTATTTAAAGTCTTTATTAGGGTTTTGAAAGACATTCAGATTTTAATGGAATAAAAGTTTCCGGAATGCTATTTGGGCAAACAAAATTCTCTGTTAGATTGTTTTTTATCTATCAATTGGTTCGACCTTCCGGATTCTATTCCACCTTAATGACAAGATGAATGGCGGTCCATTGGATATATTGGAACTTGATCAGGTTGAGATGAAGGACAAACTTATAAAAGAATAGTGTGCAATTAGTAGAGAACAATGCTCAATTAGCCATATTGTGGCCTCTCTGTTTGTACTATCGAAGACAATTTTGAAGCATGATCAGGCACACAGTTCCACAACAACAATGCTATTGCCATCATTGGATGGTGGAGAACGATTGGATGGATAGCTCATACCGAGCAACTGTTTCAATTGAATAGTACCCCACTGGATATGAAGGTGGCATAAATTGTGGTTGCTATGGATGAGCACGCCTCGTACTTGTTAATGTTGTTGAGAGTGCGGAAGACAAGGATGTCATGAGAGGATTTCATATAAGCATTGGTGGCGCGGTTTGACATGCGGTTTAAGGGCAGCCGGTTCGAGCATTTGTCTGGGGTCAGAAAGACTGGGAAGTGGAGGATTATATGTTGCTATTTGTGCAATTGGCAAGCCATGCTTCAGGTCTACCCATGAAACTATTTATGGTACTTAATAAATGAACTAAAGGACCCCACAGGTGACTTCTTACGGCTGCTTTACCCGAACGATTTGGAGATGATGAAGTAAAAATAAACAAAAAGTTTATGTGAAGAGAATATGATATAGAGTTAATGTGGAAGATAAGTGCTGTGTGCATGTGCATGTAGTAACTTAAGAAGCTTTGTCAAATCTTAAAATGACTCTTTGACTGGTGAGTGTCCAAGTCGAACTTAGGGTATAATGCGAATATGCAATGTTTTATGTAGAAAATGGTGCAATGAACTGTTGCAAATGACAACAGAAAATAAGTTGGCAAAAATAGAACTTTAATAAATATTTCTATTTTTATCATTGAAATAAGTGTTTTATTACTTGCCTCGGCCTACCCATTTGCTTGAGGGTAATATGGCGAAGAATGAATCAATTGGATGCCATATTGAGCTATGAAGGATTGCACTTTGGCGCTCGTGACACTATCCCTTGGTCCGTCATAATGGTTTTGAGGGATTCCAAATTGATGAATAATATTGGATTTAATAGATCGAATCACATGCGCTTCCTTAACTTGCACCAAAGGGACTGTCTCGACCCATTTAGTGAAAAGTCAGTCGCCACTAAAATAAATTAATGTCCCTTGGAAGAAAGAGGGTATATTTTACCAATAATATCCATCACCCATTCTCAAAATGGCCATGGTTTGACAATTGAGTGCAGTTCTTTTGTGGACACTCCTCTCATGGTACTATGTCATTGGCATGCCTTGCACCCCCTAGCATAGACGTCACAATTGCGGATACAATAGGCCAAAAAATAACTATACCTAAAAATAGTCCAACGCATAGCAGCACTGGATCGATGAGCGCATGTGATACCTTTATGAACCTCGGCCATAACCTTATTTGCGTCGTCACTGTTCAAACAACAAACTAACGTTCTGTTGGGGCATCGGCAATATAGATCTCAATCGACCAAGGTATACTTTCAAAGATTTTCTCCGATCCCCTTTGAACTAATCCAATTTGGCTCAAACAATGCATCAATATATGGCTGCCGCCAATTAGTCTGTTTGTCGGTCGGTAGACAATTAATATGGATAACCCACTTCTTCTGTTTAAATCCCGACGCTTGCTGTGTAAAATCATTCTCTTTGTTGTTCTCATCACAAGGGATTTGTTTCAAAAGTTCTTTCCTCAAAATGCTACAGCAGTGCTCTTTTTTCTTGTAGGTGCCAATAAGATAGGGCTATCGGCATTTAAATTCTCCGAAAGCTTGTCGGATGATAAAGGTGAAAGTAGCCTTAAATATGGTTAGCTGCAACACTCTCGAATCCAAAAAGTGCAAAGCAAGTAGCAACACTTCATATTCAGCTTCATTATTGGTGCATGCTTTAGGAAGTCAATGTGCAAAGCGCCAAACTCCACCAGCAGGGATGGTGATGACACCTCCTGCACCAACTGCATCGGACGTACTTGAACCGTCTAAAGTGACTTGCCATGGTTCCACTCCACATATTTGGCCAATGCAACCGAGGTTTGGATCATTTATGGGTGTTCAGAAAAAAAAAATCGGCTAAAGGTTTCTGCTTTCACAGCCTTCAATGGTTTGTAGATGAGCGCAAAAGAGGAAATTTTCATCACCCATTTGACCAATCAACCCGCAAAAAAGGGCAACGAAAATATAGCTCATACGATCGAACTTGCATAGAGCTTTAGTCTCAAAAGGTATGATGTAATATTCTAACTTTTTGCAAGCATAATACAAAGATAGGCATAATCTTTCAATCGATGAATACCTACTTTCTGCATCGTTCAATGTTTTACTGAGATAATATATAGCGCTCTCTTGTGCCCCAGCAGTCTTGTAACAATAAGCATCTAATCGTATATTCGGTAGCTGCTACATAAAATTTCAATGGTCTTCCATGTACATGTGGAGTTAAAACTTGTAGCGAAGTCAAAGCATTCTTCTTTGTTTGGAAAGCCTTTGTTGCCCTGCCCCCCACTCAAAGGCCTGTTTGTTCTTCCATAAAAAAACCAAAAAGGCCTTCATTTTCTTTGTTGCATTAGCAATGAAATGTTGCAAGAAATTAACTTTCCGCATTAAACTTTGAAGTTCGTTGATCTTCCTGGGAGATTCAAGCTACTGGATTGCCATTGCTTTATTTATATCGACTTCAATTCCTCAATGATGAACAAAGAAACCGAGGAACTGTCCAGCTCAGACACCAAATGCGCAATTACGCAGGTTTATTTTAAGGTCATATTGCCTCATGCGAATAAATAATTGTCGAATATGTTGCAAATAATCATCAAAACTTTGAGATTTAACTACCATATCATCAATATAAACTTCCATGGACGTGCCAATTAAATCATGAAAAATAGAATTCATAGCGCGTTGAAATGTCACTCCCGAATTCTTTAAAGCAAACGGAATTACAATCCATTCAAAAATTTTAATCGCACTTGGACATCTAAAAGTCGTTTTGCGTGTATACTCTTCGGCCAAATAATTTGTTTATATCCTGAATATTCATCCATGAATGATAAAAACTCATACCCTACTGTGGCATCGATAAGCATGTCTACTATTAGCATTACATATTCATCCTTATGAGTTGTGAGGTTAAGATTTTTTAAATAAATACACATGCGCTACTTCCCATTCTTTTACATCAGTGGAATAAACATTGGAAATCCATCTGAGGTATCGGCAAGTACGTATAAAATTAGCTCTAAAAAATCTCCTAATTATTCCTTAATTTTTGGAAGGATATTTGTATTAATTATAAATCTTCTCTGGGACTATTTATGAGGCCTAAAATTAGGTTTTTTCGGCAATTGATGTTCGAAAAGACTCCGAACTAAACCGGGCATTTTATTGTAATCCTTTGCAAAATAATCCCTACATTCGTTTCTTAATTCAACAAGAAGATACTTAAAAGCAATATCCAGTAAGGCACTACCTCGATTGGTTTTGGGACTTGTTTCACTCCCTAAATTAATTTTATCAAGTGGATCTTACATTTCAAATGTTGGAACAGTCCATAAAACGGGGCTCGGGTACTGCTCGTTGTCCTCTAATTAAACAGGCCTCGGTAGTAGGAACTAATCTTCCTCAAGGCCATATGTTTCTGTCTCACCCCCAGGTAGAGATATTTGGGCCAATTCAGGAATTGACCCCATCAGAGTTTTCCTCAATTTGCAGTCAGTGACAAAACCTATCTATGCCAAGTTAAATTTATCCCATAATTCAGCTCCTTGTAACATCATGGATTGGGAAATACTTTAAGAGAATAAAATTTTTTTCTGATGCGTGCATTTCCGTTAATGGATCAGATTCCACTTTAAAAACTTCAATGCGATCTCCCTTCCAAAATATTACGCATTGGTGTAGAGTCAATGGAACAAACCAAGGAGTATTATTCCATCTCTCCCAAGGATTGCTGAATACGTAGACTTTTCTTGAATGAAAAAGAAAGCCATCAAGTCATTTCTTGATCCTTGCAATCAAAATTTCAGGGCTTTGTGCGCATTACCGTTAAAATTGGTAGTACGCATTCCGGTCGGCAGTAAGTCATTGCAGCTTTTGCCAATTTTCCACAATGTCAAGAGTTTCATTTTGTTGACTGACACCCCACCATCAATTAAAACCTTATTGATCCTACATCCATCGAGTGTTGCATTGAGAAACAAGAGCTTTAAATAGCGCACTTCGCTCTCCGTTGGTTTCTAAAAAATCATGGATTTTGGGGGCAGCAACCTCAACCTGGTCATCTTTTATCGCCCATATAACACAAATGTCTTTCTCTAACGAAATATCTCCCTATAATGTCTAGGGCTGTGTTGATGTATTTTTTCAACAAACAAAAAGTAAAATTCAAATATAAGGAAATATCCTCAAATTTGATTAATTAGTGCCTGAGATTAGAAATCTCTAAAACACTGTACGATACAGAAAATAATCTGGAAAGTAAAATACTGGAAATTAAAGTGGTGATCCCCGAATCTCTTGACTTTGATGTCGTTTGAAGATGAAATGTCAGTTGTAAATTTTAATCCTTAAATACTCTTCAGAAACGGTACTGGAAACCGTCGCCCGAACGGTTACAACACCTCTTTTTCAACCGTCTGCTAACCCCTCTCCTGTTGACACTTGCCCTCAGCCAACCGAATTTTCATTCTCACTCACTCTCAACAGTATCCGACTCTTTGGACCGACCGCAGACTTTCCGCCTTTTTGGCCCGAACGCAACTCTTACGCCCTGTTGGTCCGACCGCAGTTCTTCCGCCCTGTTGGTCCGACCGCAAACCTTCCGTCCTTTCTGGACCGACTGCAGTCCTTACGCCTTGTTGGACCGACTGTAAACCTTCCGCCCTTTTTGGTCCAGCCGCAAACCTCCCGACTTACAGACCATCCGACTTGTTGGTCCAGCCGCAAACCTCCCGACTTACAGACCATCCGACTTGTTGGTCCAGCCGCAAACCTCCCAACTTATAGACCATCAGACTTACACATCGTCCGACTTACGGACCTTCCGACCTGCGGATCCTCCGATCTACGGACTTTTCGATCTACAGACCTTCTGACTTGCGGATCTTCCGACCTGAGGACCTTCCGACCTACAGACCTTCCGACCTAAGAACCTTCCGACCTGCGGTCCTTCCGACCTGCAGACTTTCCGAGCTGAGGATCTTCCGACCTACGGACCTTCCAACCTGCGGACCTTCCGACCTGCGGACTTTCCGACCTGCGGACCTTCCGACCTGCGGACCTTCCGACCTGCGGTCCTTCCGACCTACGGACCTTCCGACCCGCTATTTCCGTAGAAATATATCTACTTTACCTGAGTTCCCCGCAATGCCCCTCGATCATCTCAAATGTTAGGCCCATTTTTCTTTTTACCTTGGGCTTTTTAACCTAATTATAATTTTCATACGTAACAACTTGCCCGCCGCCAATGTACTTTCAAACGCCATTCTTCGATCGCAGTTTGGAAGTTCGTAAACCACAACCCTATTGAGGAATCGCCTCTGCAACTGCATTAGTTACCACAACACATTGTGTGCCACAAAACTCTTTATTCTTCACTATTGACCTCTGTTAATTGCAATCTCTGCAACTCCAAACCATGGCGAATCAATACGTTCCTGCACTTCCCTTCGACGGATCAACCCCTAAAACAACTCTAGTGGCGACGAAAATGCTCACTACAACCATTCGTCCATATTGCACCACTTCTGAAGACTCTAACCGAATGAGAAAAGTCTTGGAAGCCCGAAATCTACTGGCTATCAATAATCCAAACTACAACGCTATCCGTCTCCACGACAATATCAAAACTCATTTGACAGACCCCAAGGATCCATACTGCACCTGGTACCAAAGAGTAACAGAACATTTCCAAGACCAATGGAAAAATCAACAAATCGATCAGGCCATACGTTTGTCTACACTCCCATGCCATTTACATGAGAAAGTTCTTTTAGCAATGGCAGCGTTCTGGCATCCCAAAGTATGCACCTTCTTTCTTCCAACAGCCCCCATCAGCCCTACACTCATGGATGTGGCCATGATCGCCCATCTACTCATTGTGGGAGAGGACCCTGTAATGGGTGCCCTTGACAGGCAAGAGCCCAATGCGGACCATTTGGGCTGGTCGCTGGCTGACGTTAAGGAATGTGGCTGGACTAAATTTCTAAACGACCAGCAAAGAGCAGACGGGACCCCTGTAACTAACCGAGAACACACAACCTTCCTGCTCTTTTGGCTCTGTAAGTATATTGTAGTTTCCCCTTCGAAATGTGTCCTCCCTTCTCACCTTGATCTTGCTATACACATAGCTTCGGGTCGTTTCTTTTCATTAGGCACATTTTTTCTTGCCAATCTTTTTGAAGGGTTGTCCAGGGTTAGCACCCGTCTTACAGAAAAAATGGTAAAAAATTAGACACTGCTGCATCAGGCCCCTTTTGGTTTTTAGAGTTGTGGTTCCGTTTCTACTTCCCCGATGCTTTCTAACTTGGTCAGCCTCCTATTGCTCCCACACCTGATAAGTCTCTAGGACTAGCCCTTAACCGACTTTGTTTGGGTCGCAACAACCTCCAGTCATCTGACACTATCATAACTGCCATTTTAGCAGATGATCGTAATAACTCCCGATTCTATATGTACCGAAAGTACATAGGTTATGCGTCTGGCCTATTTTGGCCATTCCCTATACCTTCGCCTTTGCCCGAACCGGACCCACTTTCGCATCCTACTTATTCCTTCTCATGGGATGTTGCACTCAAGCCTAGATCCTTATTTGTTAACAAGAAAATTGATAAGAAAGACCCCAAAGCATTTTATACCTTCAACTATCAGCCTCAGTTTTTGGCACGCCAATTTGGATGCCAACAAGGCTTGCCTGGTCCTATTGCCCATCCACATTTAATAATTCAGAGTCCAGATGGTAAAGTCATCCCTGACTTGATTGCCCCATATGTATCCCAGCTCACCAATTACATAACTTCCAATTCCTACATCCCTTTCCGAACTTCTCCAGCTTCAATTGAAACCTTTCGCGAATGGTGGTCGGTTACTTGGGCCTTAATTGCCCCTGACAAAGATCGCTTGCTGGGCATTCTTCTCCCCCAGCCTGTGGTGGTATTGGGAGCGACCCATTAACCAACGCCCGAAGGAAATTAATCATTCAAGGCACCGGATCGGATACTCCGCAGAAGAAAAGAAAAGCTTCTCTGACTCGAGTTGTTCCCCTCTCTGGAAACGAACAACAGCCCTTGAGAGACCGCTCATCAGGTCGGGCACCTGCAAAGACCCGACCTCGTATAGGTATTTTCCAACAATCCTAACTCAATACAACTTTTGGACTTAACATTTTATTAACCGTCATTCTATTATTCAGGTCTGACTTCGGCCAGAGCAACCGCCCAAACTACTTTAAATCCAAACAAATCATCAGAGTCACCAGCCTACCGACTTCACGCGCCTGAACCCCCGACCAAAAGACCGACCTTACTGCAGGCGCCCTCACCAGCCGAACTGGCAACAACAGGGATTTCATCTAACAGTGAGGCGACTACTTTAGAGATGGGTAGGTTACCTTATGTCGCTTCAGACCCATCTCTGCGTAATATGGCACCAATGGCCACGCCTACATCTGCTTCTGCTGCCTTTGATACAGCCGCCCCAGATGCATCAAACCAAAGAGCAGCCGTCCTGAGAGTAGCAGACCCAAGAGCAGCCGACTTGGAGGTAGCCGACCCAGGGGCAGCCGACTTGGAGGTAGCGGACCCAGGGGCAGCTGACTTGGAGGTAGCCGATCCAAGGGCAGCTAATCCTCCTCCAGAGGCAGACAGGCGGGAAGACGAACCTGCACTTGTGCCACCAAGGGGTCTCTTACAGAAATTGCAAGAAATCCCCTCCTCTGACTCGGAGACCTCTGTTAACCTGGTACACACTCAAATTCTCCATTCCAAATTAAAACCTGGTGTTCGCATGATATTAAATACATCTCATTCCCGTCGTTCAGGGACCCAGATCCAAACCTCAACGCCCATTTGAAGCAGCCAACGAGTCGGCCATTAAAATACCAGCCGACCAGCCTTCTAGACCCATAATGCTCCTGGCACCTTTTGTAGCCACGGTCCGTCCAGAAGTAAGTAAAACTTTCACAACTAATTCCCAATGTTATATTTCATGTAGTCTGAAAGAAACATCCATTTTTTCCAGGTATGCCCTGATTTAATCCTCTTGTCAGCTGTTTCAATTCCGACGGGAGCCCAAACTATAATTGCACAGGCAGTTGATCAACCTTTCCCCGACCTGAGATCAGACTTGCTTGACAGCCTTCTTCAAACCATTGGTGATCTTTTATTTCAAGCTTCTTCAAAAATAGCTAGCGCCCCCATCCTCCACCAGTTGATGAAGCGACTATCCGAACTCCGAAATGAAATCCTATTTGCTCAACTTCTGACAGCTGAAATGCCTCTACCTGATCTGGATCAAACAAGTTTGGAGGCTTCCCTGGCCAAAACCAAGGAATCTATTCAACAGGCGACTGGCCGACTAGAAGGCCTTAACAATGCCAATGCACAAATTGAGGGATCAATTCAACAAAAAGAAGCAGAACTGAGGGCGTTTCATCAAGAAAAGTCTGTCCTGGAAGGCCACATAAATGATGAGCAACACCTGATTGAACGATACCAAAACAATGCAGCCAACCTGGACCAGGAGTTAAAGATTCACGCCCGATCCCAACTTATCAAGCAATATCAGTCGGCTGCCAATAACAGAAGACTCTCCAGAACAGAAGACAAATTGTCCCAAATTAAACTTGTTTTAGGATCTCTTTTGTAAATTCTGACTTGGTAAATAAAATTTCTCTCATTTTATTAAGGATCACCTTGCAAGATTCCAATCCTCCGGGGAACCAATCAATTAATCTCCTTTATAAACACTTGCAGTCCTTGCAGACTAGCAAACAAGCGTTTATCCATAAATCAAACCTTGAACACGCCTGCTAACAGACATTAAAATGCCACCCCATCGTCCTCAAGTTCATGTGAACAATTGGCAAGGTGTCATTCAACCCTTCTTTGTGGGTAATCATCCAGTTGGAGGTCACGCCGAAGACCTGCTAAGCATCCTCAAACAATAAGATTTCAAATTCAGATTTTCCCAACGAGGCAGAAAAACCATCCATCGTGTTATTCGCCTGATGGAAACTGTATTAGAAGGATATGAAACTCTTCGGGATATTCAAAATCGCCTTCCCGACATTGATCATCACATGGATTTGATTGAACACCATGTGACAGCCATACTCCCAGACCTTGGCTGGGATCATACCTTCTCCAATCAGCGCGCAGTCTTTTCAAGATTACACACTTCTGTTGATCGTGAACGCCAAGCCGTGACAGACATGAAAGCTCGGACCGACTATGATCTTGAGAAGATGCAGGAACAATGGGAGAAGTACCGACCTAGCTTAGAGGACCTTATTGATGAAGAGCCAGAACTAATCCCTAATCACTGGAATGACGATTCTGACTCAGGAGAAAGTAATCCTCTGCATGATTCAACATCTGATAATGAATGAACCCTTGTTAGGTTCGAACCCTTGGCAAATGGGTTCTGAAAAACTTACTATTTCATGCTTTTTTATTATCTGAAAAGGCAGGAAAATACCTCTTCAGATATCTAGCATTAATACAGTCGTGTACCCTCTTACCTTCTTGATTTATAATAATAAAGGCACCATTTCTGATCTCCTTTTGAATTATGAATGGTCCCTCCCAATTCGGGGACCACTTTTCTAATTGATCAATCTTCTTTTATGTTGGAAGAATAGTCTTCCAGACTAAATCTCCTTCTTTGAATGTTCTATAAAAGATTTTCTTTCCATAAGTCTTGGCCCTTATCTCATTATGCTTTACAATTTGATCAATTGCATGAAGTCGGTTGATATCAAGACTTTCCAATTGCTGCAGCATCATTTGTTGATATTCCTCAGTAAATTCATCATTGGCAAAGCTTGTGCGTCCAGATGAGACCTGCACTTCGGCTGGCAACACAACATCTTGTCCAAAGTTGAGTTAATATGGTGAGAACCCTGTGATAGAACTTCTGTTATTCCTATGTGCCCATAAAGCTCGAGATAACAACAAATGCCATTTCCTTGGGTTCCCTTCAATCGTTTTCTTGATAATCCCAATAATAATCTTGTTAGCTGCTTTTGCCTGCCCATTGCTTGGGGATAATAAGGCGAAGAATGATTCAGACGAATACCAAACTCTGTCAAGAAACTTAAGAATTTCTCCCCAGTGAAGACCAAACCTTGGTCGGTGTTACTGAATGAGGTATACCATACCTATATATGATCTGATTCAGCACAAAATCAATCACCTCCTTCTGATCTATATTTTTTAAAGCAACCGCCTCTACCCATTTGGTGAAATAGTCTGTTGCAACTAGAATAAAACAATGATTCTTGGATGAGGGATGATAAATTTTACCAATGATATCCATAGCCCAAGATTTAAAAGGCCATGGTTTTACCATAGCTTGCAATTTTGTGACTGGTAAATGAATTAACTGCCCATGCCTTTGACATTCTTGGCAGCCCTTGGCAAATTGTATGCAATCTTCAAAAATCTTTGGCCAGAAGAAACCTAAACAATGAATAGCCCATCTCATATTTAGGCCTGCCCGATGAGCTCCACATATTCCACTGTGTACTTCTGTCATCACCTCCAAAGCTTGCTTGGGCCCCAAACATTTCAAGAGCCGTCCCTCGAATGTTCTTTTATACAACACTCTTTCTACCAATTGGAATCGCAGAGCTTTCAATCGAATTCCAATCGGTACATTTGCTCCTGGATCTTGCAAATACATGACAAGTTTTGTCCTCCAGTCGCTTCCTGTTTCTGTCTCAAAACTGACCTCTGCACAAATATCTTTTGGGATTCTTTTGCACGCTTTTTGAGCTAAGTCGTCTGCAAATTGATTTTCCTTTCTAGGGATGAACTCAATTATCACTTCGGAGATCTTTAATAGCAACCGACTTACCAAATCCCTGTATCTGCGTAGGTGGGGATAATTGCAAATATACTGTTTGTTTACTTGGTTAATTACCAACTGAGAATCCCCTTTTATAATAACCGACTGAACTTTTCTGGCTATCAAAGCCTCCAATCCCAAGATTAAAGCCTCATACTCTGCCGAATTATGGGTTATGGCTTCTAATTGCAACTGCAAATTAACCCTTTGGTTGTTTGGCCCTTCTAACAAAACGCCTGCACCCGATATGTTTCCTGAGGTAGAACCATCAAAAAACATTAACCAATTTCAGGTACTTACATAGGACATGCATCCGGTCGTTTCCTGTTCATATCCTTTGAAGTCTGCCAAAAAATCTGCTATTGCTTGGCCTTTGACCGCCCTCAATGGAGAATGATACAAATTGAAAGGCGCTAATTTAATGGCCCACTTCATGAGTCTGCCCTGCATCGTAGGTCTTTGCAAAATTAACTTGATGAGATCAATCTTTGAAATAACCTCAACTCTTCTAGGCAACATATAATGTTCAGGTTTGGTGCATGCAAACACCAATGAATAACATATCTTCTCTGGCATTGTATAATTTAATTATGGTCCTGTGAGAGTCTTGCTCAAATAATAAATCGCCCTTTCCTTTCCATCATCTCCATCTTGAGCCAATAAGCAATTGACCACTTCATAGGTATTTGCCAAATAAAGTTTGAGGGGCTGACCTTCCATGGGAGGTATCAATATAGGTAGTTGAGCCAATGCTTGCTTTATAGCCTCTAAAGTTGGATGTTGGTCTGGTCCCCACTCAAAGGCAATTCCTCCTGCCTTCAATAATTTAGTGATTGGTCGGACCTTGCCAGCAGCATTGGAAATGAACCGCTTGAGATAATTTACTTTCCCCAAGAGACTTTGAATTTTTTTAACCGTCTTGGGTGGTGGGCTGGTCAAAATTGCCTTGGCTTTATTAGTATCAATCTCTATTCCCCTTTCATGAACCAAAAACCCCAAAAAAACGCCCAGCTGAGATAGTGAAGGCACACTTAGTTGAATTCATCTTCAACTTGTATTTCTTCATCCGACTGAAAGCATCTTT
Source organism: Andrographis paniculata (assembly GCF_009805555.1). Taxonomy (NCBI): domain Eukaryota; kingdom Viridiplantae; phylum Streptophyta; class Magnoliopsida; order Lamiales; family Acanthaceae; genus Andrographis; species Andrographis paniculata. The sequence goes on along the minus strand of NW_026137583.1, from coordinate 1,524,664 downwards.
AAGATCCTTCAAATGTTCCTCAAAACTAGAAGATTTGACGATAACATCATCAATATATACTTCCATAGACTTACCAATGAGATTATGAAAAATTGAGTTCATGGTCCTCTAATAAGTCGCCCCAGCATTCTTCAAACCAAAAGGCATAACTGTCCACTCATAAATACCCAGTGCTCTTGGACATCTAAATGCTATCTTGTGAATGTCTTCCTCTGCCAAAAAGATTTGGTTATATCCTGCATAACCATCCATCAAACTGAGAATTTTGTGCCCTGCTGCTGAGTCAATTAACATATCGTCCATAGGCATCACATACTCATCTTTAGGAGTGGCCATATTAAGATCTCTAAAATCGATGCATATCCTGATCTTATCATTCTTTTTAACCACTGGCACAATATTGGCCAACCAATCCGCATAATGGCAAGGTCGGATGAAACCTACTTTAAGAAGCTTCTGAATTTTTTCTTTGATCTGAGGCATCAAGTCAGGACTCATACATCTTGGAGATTGCTTACAAGGCTTGAAATCATTCTTAATGGGCAATCGATGTTCTATCAGACTTCGCTCTAAACCAGACATTTCTGAATAATCCCAAGCTAAAAAATCAATATTGTGTCTTATAACCTCGAGCATCAATTTTTGTTGCTCTTCAAACAAATACCCACTCATCCTGATTATTTTTGGAACCAGGTCGGTTCCTAAGTTGAATTCCAGTAAAGGATCTTGTGCTGAGAAAGTTGGTTCTATTTTTTCTAACAAATCAGGCCAACAAAATTTTTCATCTTCTTGGAAATGAACATCACATTTTTTTTCTACTTTTTTCAAAAGCTGGTCTAAATAATATTGATTAATAAGTAAACTACAATCTTGTAAATCTGCACCTTCCATAAGAAATATATTATAAAAACAAGTTTGGCTTACTCAAGAGCCATATAGTACAACTGTTCTTTTAAAAGAACATTGAATTCTGGCCAATGAATTTAAAACCCTTCTTTGGGTATTCATTAGCCATAAAAAAACTGATACATTGGAGGTACATGACCAGAATAAAAAACTGATTCTTCAAATTGTTTTGATGCTCCAAAAGGATTGTCATTTGCTTCCATTTTGAAGACCTGATTGCCTTCCCAGAATATTAATTGTTGATGCAGTGTAGATGGAACACATTTAGATGCATGAATCCAATCTTGTCCCAGTAAGATTGAATATGTAGTGTCTGCGTCCACCACAAAGAAAACAGAGGAAATCTTTTTTATACCGACTTCAATTGAGGCGACCATCATGCCTTCCGGTCTGGTCGGCTGCCCTGTAAAGCTAGTCATCTCAAAATCCACAGGAGATAGATCGTGAATTCCCTTTCCTAACTTCTTGAGAGTTTTTAATGGCATTACATTGAAGACGGTCCCATTATCTATGAAAACCTTTGTGATTGGTTTCCCACAAATATGAGCATTAATGTACAGTGGCTTCAAATGAGACGCCATGCCTTCTGGAATGGGAGGGAAGACTATTGGAGGGACCTCTGATTGAAAATCCGGATCCGAAATCTTTTCCCACTCTGGCTCTTCTATAAACTCATCCACCAAACTTGCCCACAAAGGCTCTTCCTCAACCCAATTAATTTCTGTCATTCGGCAGGGGATACGTGGCCCTAGTCGAGACTTGACAGACCATGGAACGGTTTCTGGAATTTCATCTTTCGTTTCAATTTCAGGTTGAATCGTCAAAGATTCCAAACAAAATTCCTCCATTGATGGGTTAATGTTAATCTTCTCGCAATGTTGACACCTGAAACCTTTAACTCTTTCATATGGTAAGCCTTTACCCTTCTTTTGCATGGACCGACCGACCTCCTTCTGCCTCATTCGGCTGTTCAAACGAGACAACCCTGATGGACCGACCTCCTTCAGTATACTTAGCAGCACTTCGGGTGTCGTTCGGTTGCTTTGATGAGGCGACCCGTAAGTACCGACCTCCTTCCGGAGAATTATCAGTGCCTTGCAGACTCGGTTGCTTCGAGGAAGCGACCTTGTCTCTGTATCTCGCAGCATACCTGCGCTTGGCATTCCGAATCTGAGTACGATTCATGCCTGGGAAGCGAGGATCCACATCAATTGGTAAATGTTTCTTATTTCAAGCCCATTTGCTTCCGACCGAACCCGTCCTCCTAGTCGGGTAGTCCCGGACCAACGTTTGCTCCTTTAATTCCACATTAAAAGAACCATCTTAGTTATCCCATTTTTTTTTTCAGCCACTGTTTTTTCACAGACCTTGAGTTTCTCCTCTGGTCGGCTACTTTTTGCTAAATTCTTTTTTTCTGTTTTGGAACTTGCTTGTATATTAACCATTGCTATGGTTACTTTTGGAAATGGTTGTTGCTCCACTCCCAAAGTAATATATTTGAGCTGACCTGCCTTAATAGCCTTTTGAATCTCATTTCAAAAATGAGTGCATTGACTTGTATTATGTGTGAAAGAGTTGTACCACTTACAGTACGGCCTCCTTTTGATTTCTTTCTTAGTAGCTAACCTTTGCCCTTTTGGAATTCGGATCTGTCCATCAGTCAACAAAATATCAAATATCTCGTCGGCCTTTGAATTGTCAAAGGTCGGTTGCCCTTTAGCTTCAGTTCCTGGTGCTGGCTTTAACTTAGAGCATACATAAGGCTTCCCTGAGATTATTTCGGCCGCCATCTCTTCTTTTTGATCATAATCAAAGTCGTATGCTTCTATTTCCATACTTGCCATATGCTAGACTTTATTGCGCCTGAAATTCTGATCCCTTTCCCTAAAAAGAGACTCTAAACGTCCAGCCTTGGATGCAAGACTTGCTAAATCCTCAACATCATATGCAGTGAGCGCATCTCTCAAGCGACCATGCATATTTCGGACCACTAAATTGGTCATCTCTTTTTCATTGATTATTGTAGGACATCGTCATTTCATCAATCGCACCCTTTCAATAAACTGTGAAGCTGATTCTTCTGGATATTGTTTCATTTCCAATAAATCAGTCAGAGAAACTGTGGGCAGGGGATTGAAAATTCTGGCATGAAATGCCATCTCTAAACCTTCCCAAGTTTGTATTTGCCCAGGTGGCAGACTTACAAACCATGAAAAAGCTGTCCTAGTTAAAGACAACCCAAACAGTTGTAACTTGTAAAAAGGATTGTTACCGATTTTCCCTAACTGTGCTGTGAAACGCCCCACATGCTCTATAGTAGAGGATCCATCCTCTCCAGAAAAAGCATGAAAATCTGGTGGCCTGTAATTCCTTGGGAGAGGATATTTATTAATAATCCTTTTTGGAAAAAGTCTTTGATAAGCAGGTTGGTTGGCCATTTGAGGATTTAAGCCAAACTGAACCCTCAATACGTGACCAATTTCATCACCCAAACGGAAATGTTGATGATCAGGAATATCAATAGGATTTTGCACAGGAATAAGAATAGGATCCTGCACATGCCCCCCTGGCCTTTCCTCCCTTGTAATGTTCAGCTGCACATTCTCAACCCTTGGCCCCAAAGGAATATTATTTGGGAAAGTCAGAGGTGTCTTCCCCCTATCTGTTCGGTTGAACGTTGTGGCGCTTGGAAGTGTGCTGTCAACATATGATGGCCCTGCAAAATTTGCTTGCATTCTTGATGGTGACACCCCTGGCGGCGTCTGGGTGGGTTGAAGAGTAACCCTTGATAATGCTTGATCAAACATATTCTGCATAAGATTTTGTTGCTCGCGCAACATGTTCTGCATAACCACAGTTTGCTGATTGTTCATTTGTTGAACATAAGACAACCAATCGGTAGGTGGTTGGGGAATCTCCCCTGGATTTGTCATGACTGGTGGTGAAATATTTTCTCCCACTGGTGCTGATGATGATTGAGGTTGTGTGCCTGCCATATTAATTTTTCTGATGATTTGGCCGGACCTCAGTCGTATGAAATTCTCTGATAATGTAGGGTAAGCAATCTTGCCTTTCTCCCACTGTGGTCGCCAATTTGTTAAGATATTTTTTCAACAAACAAAAAGTAAAATTCAAAGATATGGAAATATCCTCAAATTTGATTAATTAGTGCCTGAGATTAGAAATCTCTAAACACTGTACGATACAGAAAATATACTGGAAAGTAAAATACTGGAAACAATGATATTGGGTTAAGTGTTATTTATTGCAAAATCACCTTGGAATTGAAGTGCATGGTTAAGCTCTTTGTCAGAAACAATGATATCCAAACTTGTCTCGGAAAAATTATCCTCATCTAAGGTGTCGCCCCTCGGTTTTTCCTCCAGCTCCTCCAAATTAGGTGTAATCATTGATGGTTTACCTTTATATTTATTTGTCATCATTTTTGATGTGCTGGCTTTAGCTTGGTAGGTCGGCCTCCATTCCTCGTGCTCATTAGAATCACTTATAGGTCAATAGAACCAATTTTTTTTATGATCTACGATCTAAGAATCAACATCATGCGTAATAGGTCTCGTATCATTGCCCTGGTATTTCGGTCTCCACTTGTTTTGATTATTTATGTGATGCTGAAAATTTTTGGATCAAACAAGCTGCTTTGGGAACCATTTCGTCAGCATGTCCAGCTCATGTTTCAGTTAAAATTTGTCTAGGACCCTTGCTCAAGGTATATATTGGTGCAACGGTTGTGAATTTATTAGAATTTTGTTTTGATCCTTGTTCATTTGTTAACCTTGCTGCTTGACGCCAATGTTGCCTACGTCATTTCTGAGATTGCGATAATTGATGGCCTTTCTAGGAAGCCTGATTAATAGCCAACTCCCATATTTTGAAATTTTTTGGGGTTGTCAAGTTGGATACAAAGTGATTACAACTTGGCCCACCAATGAAACTTGCCAAATTTTGATGGGACAAATACTCGTAAAGTATGAATTATCCCCGTTGTGTGAATCTAATAGGAAACAATAACATTAGAATAATCATGCCGAAATAAGTAATGCAACCAATCAACAAGGACACGAGTAATTTTACGTAGAAAACCTCCTCGATGTGAAGAGTACAAATCACCGGATGGAAGTCCACAAAATCTCCACTATAATAAAAAAGGGGCAAATCCTTCAACACAAAAATCAACCCAAGTTTCAACTCACAAGATATAACACCAATCTTGTCAACAAAACATGAGTAAAATAGAAAACTCACAAATAAAACCCTTCCATTCAGACCAAAATACTTGATGATCCAAAAGTCTGATCACAATCTCCACCGTTCATAATTTACTGCATGATGTCCCGAAAAATATATTCAAATTCCAGCCTGATCTAACAGTTAGATATTCCGATTTGATATCAACACTGAAACTAGTCCGATAGAATCCGGGAAGGAACAGAGCTCTCTGCTCGTGTCTATATCAGAACCCCTGGTGTTCCGATTCCAATCTCCACTGTTCCGAATGTAGAAATATAAGTAAAAAACCTTTTGCATAAATTTGGAGATGATCTGACAGTTGGATATTCGTAGATCGTCATTTTACGAAAATTGCGCAAAGGGTGAGGAAAGTGGCGGCTGCAACTTTCTAATCCACTCAATATCAAAATTATACCTAGGTTGATTCTGCATATGTGAAGGGACCGAAATGCCCTCCATATTAAAAAAAAAAGTCAACAAATCTCCCAATTTTCCGACTATGTGAAACAATCCTCAATTTTGAACAACTATGTAGAGAGATTCGCCATCCCGGCGATCAATCTACAAATCTCAAGCTTCTCCTTTGGTAAAGCTTTCGTCATCATGTCTGCACTATTATCATCCCTATGAACCTTTCCAAGTTCAATCAATTTATCATTGATAACATCTCTTATCCAATGATAACGCGCATCAATATGTTTCGATCTACTGTGAAAAATAGAATTCTTTCCCAAATGAATATTGCTTTAGTTATCAAAAAGTACTACACACCTTTCTTGCTTAAACCCATGCTTCTCCATAAATTTTTTCATCCACATCAACTCTTTACAAGCCTCAGTCGCTGCGATACTCTGCTTCAATTGTAGAGAGTGCAACACATCTTTGCAACCTTGATTTCCAAGATACAACACCATCTGAAAAGGTTATCAGGTATCCTGAGATGGATTTCCTAGTATCCACATCAGTTGTCATGTCTGAATCCGTGTAGCTAACTAACAAAGGTTGTCCAGCACCAAATGTAGGCCTTGAATTGGAACTTCCACGTAGAAATCTCAATATCCACTTCACTACATTCTAATGTTGCGACTGAAAATGCCAACTGCATAAGCTATCTGGCCTCATGCATACCATCGCATACATCAAACTTCCAAGAACTGAAGCATAAGGAACTGTTTTTATGATTTCTTTCTCTTCATCGGTGTAAGGACTATGGTCTCGCTTTGAATCATGGTCGTGAAGTGTGCTTGTCTTGCTTCACTTTATACACCCATTTATTTTTCAAAGCATTCTTTCCTTTATGAAGCTTCACTAGTTCATATGTGCCATTCTCACGCAAATACTTCATCTATTCTTGCATAGCCTCCAACCATTCATTTTTTTGTGAGCTTTCTATTTCTTCTTCATAGCACTCTGGTTCTCCAGAATCAGTCAAAAGCACATATTGATATGTATTATACAACTTAGAATGTACATGAGCTCTACTGCTTCTTTTGAGTGGTTGCTAAGTTGGTTCTAGAACTTCTGGCGGTAGTGTCTGTATCCTCTATCTCCTCAGAAGGAACATCATCACCACCAAAATTAGGCCGATCCTGATTCTTCTCCTGACTCTCCTCTTGAGCTTCCACTGGAATGTGATTCTGAGGGACTATATCTAAGCCTATCAAATCATATTTGACTATAGGAGCTAATTCATTCATTTTCTCAATGTTCTTTATCGTCTGGTCCTCAACAAACACAAAATCTCGACTTCTAATAAGTTTATTCCCCACAAGATCATAAAATATGTAGCCAAACTCACCTTGTCCATACCCGATAAATACATATTGTCGAGTCTTCATGTCCAACTTAGATCTTTCATCTTTGGGGATATGCACAAATGCTTTACATCCAAAGACCCGCAAATGATCATAAAAAACATCTTTCCCAGACTAAACCCTATCTGGAACATCAAAGTTTAGTGAAACAAATGGTATAAGGTTTAAAACATGCACAAAAATACTTAAAGCCTCACCCAGAAAGATGTAGACAAACCTGCTTCGGACAATAAACATCTTACTCTCTTGACTAGTGTTCTATTCATCCTTTCCGCAAGTCCATTCAACTAAGGAGTCTTTGGTGGAGTCTTTTGATGTCGAATGCCTTCCTTTTTGCAATACTCATCAAAAGCACCAATGTACTCATCATCATTATATTTTCTGATGAATCTTAACTTCTTTCCAGTTTGCCTCTCAACCAAGACCTAAAATTGCTTGAAGACATCAAACACTTAATCTTTCGTCTTTAATGTGCAAGCCCACGTCTTTCTTGAATGATCATCTATAAAATTTACAAAATAGAGAGAACCACCAAGAGTTCTTGTTCTCATAGGGCCATAAATATCAGAATAAATTAAGTCAAGTGTACCTGACGCCTAGAATGAGTTGACGCCTTGAAAGCCGCTCTAGTTTGCTTTCCCGCCAAGCAGTGAGTACTCTTCTTCAAAGATGCATTTTTCAAGTTAGGAATGAGCTTTTCGGTTTCTCTAAGATTTTCAATCCCTTATCACTAATGTGGCTAAGTCTGGTGTGCCAAAGCTCAATTCTTCCTTCATTCACGACTACATTTATAGAGCGATCAAGTAGCTTTGCTTGCATTAAGTATAATTAAAAGTACTTTTTGCCTCTAGCAATAACAAAAGAACTTCTTCTGACCTTCCACTGACCATTAGAGAACAAGCTACAAAAGGCTACATCATCAAGTTTTTTTCAAGGGATATCATGTTCAAACGAACCAGGCATATGCTTAACATGCTTCAAAACCAATACAGTACCATTAGTAGTCTGCAAACATACATCTCCATCATCAATAGCTTTAGCCAAGCTATCATCACCCATCCTAATGTTTCCAAAGTCACCCGACGTATAGGATGTGTACATATCTCTCCGAGATGTGGTATGTATAGATGCACCACTATCAATCACCCAACTACTCTCATGGTATGCAAGATTGACAACTTCATAATAACGGAGGATAAGAAAATCATCTATTGCAGCAGATACTCTATCATCATCATTTCTATCTTGATTCAACTTTTCTTTTCCTTATCCTTCTTGCCATCTTGTTTGTATTTTATGTAGTGCTTTATTATGTGCCTGGGAGTGCCATAATTCCAACACTCAATCTTGATATATCTGTTGGATTTACTTCTGCCTTTTGGTTTGCCTTTTCGACCACTACTTTTGCTTTTCTCCCTTCTTTGGGTGACCAAAACCTCTAACTGATTAGAGCCTTGAGATTTTCTTCTCGTTTTCTCATTTAATACGCTGCCCTTAACCAAGTCCATTTTAATGGTACCATTAGGGGCTGAATTTGACAAAGATGTCCTAAAAGTCTCCCACGAATCTGACAATGTACCAAGCAACCATAATCCTTCTACTTTATCTTCAAACTTGATATTCATTCCTGCCAATTGGTTAATAATGCCTTGAAATGAATTCAAGTGATCACTCACAGAGGTGCCGTCTCTGTATTTCAGATTCATGAACTACTTGATTAGGAATAATTTATCATTCCTAGTTTTTCTTGCATATAATTGCTCCAACTTCTCCCATAGTGGCCATGCATTTGTTTATCCGCTAACATGGTTCAAAACATTAACATCCACCTATCATCGTGATGTAACCACATACTTGCCGATGCATGATATTCCATTCGGCACAAATTTTACCCTCGGGCTTGCTAGTTTAAAAACCTGGTCTATAGTAATCTTTCACATATAAAAAATCCTCCATCTTTCCCTTCCACACATAATAGTTTGAACCATTAAGATTCACGATTCTACTTGTATTTGTTTCCACATTCACCATAAGAAATAAGACAGAAACCTCGCTCTGATACCACTTTGATGGGAATTATCCCCCTTGTGTGAATCGAGTAGGAAAAAATAACAATAAAATAATCACTTTGAAAGAAGTAATGCAACCAGTCAACAAGGACACGAGCAATTTTACGTAGAAAACCTTACCGATGTGAGGAGTAATAACCACGGGACCGAAGTCCACAAAATCTCCACTATAATAAAAAAGGGTACAAATCGTTCAACACAAAAATCAACCAAAGTTCCAACTCACAAGATATAACACCAATATTGTCAATAAAATATGAGTGAAATAGAAAACTCACAAACAACACCCTTCAGCACAGACCAAAATACTCCATGATCAGAAGGTCTGATCACAATCTCCATTGTTCATAATTTACTCAATGATGTCCCCAATAATATTCTCAAATTCCAGCCAGATCTAACGGGTAGATCTTCCGATTTGATATCCACAATGAAACTGGTATGATAGAATCCAGGAAGGAACATAACTCTCTATTCGTGTCTATATCAGAAATCCTCGTGTTCCGAATATAGAAATATGAGTAACAAACCTTCTTTGTAAATTTAGGGATGATCCAATGATTGGATATTCGTAAATCGTTGTTTTATGAGAACTGCGCAAAAGGTGAGCAAAGTTGCAGCTGCAACTTTCTTACCCATTCTCAAATCCTAATCGACTCAATATCAAAATTATACCCAAATATGTGAAGTTACCGAAATGCCCTCCACATTAAGAAAAAAATAAATCAACAAATTTCTCCATCTTTCACGAAGCTTACTTCAGCGACAGTGCTCAAAGGTGATAATATGTCCCATATAAGAGTTCAACGTGAAGGATGACACTCACCCTAAATGCTCAAGAAATGGTCTATGCGGTTGTTGGACATGGGTCCAAAAGCACCTGAACGTGAAGGAGGCTCAAAGACAAAAGTGGAGACAGAGCTCTTTGGCCATGGAGCCGCTCAACAGCAATAGAGCTTCAAGCTTCGGAGCCAAAGATTGCTGCCTCCACAGAGCCGAAGGCAACAACTTCCATTGAATTGTGGTGCTTCCACAGGGCCGAAAGCAGTAACCTCCATGGATTTTGGGGCAGAAACTCCTTGAACTATGGTGCCTCCATCCTGGAACAATGCTTCCAGAAGATTAGAAATTGCTGCCTCTATTGGGTTGAAAACAACTACCTCCATTGGACTGCGGTGCTTCCACAAAGTAGAGGAAGGTTGCCTCCACAAGATAGAAAGCAACAGCTTCCACAGATCATGGGATAACTGCCTCAATTGGTCTTGGGTTAATAATTTCGTACTGAACATTTGTGGAGGGTCTATGCACGTTCATACTTTATTCAGAAAGCTCAATGGAACAAGCCAACAAGAGGAAAACTGAAGATTTATGTAACTCGAGGCTGTTGGGGACACATCCCCGTGGACCGGCCAGGAGTATGATGGAAACAAGTCAGAGTAAGCGGCAGATCTGGTCCAGAGGCAATGGAAGAAGTTCAGAGCAAGTGGAACCCGGTTCAGAGGCAATGGAAGCGTTTGGGAGCTGATGGAAAGAGGTTACCAGGTGGTTAGGACCTGATGGAAGGAGGTTACCAAGTGGTTGGGAACTGATGGAAGAAGGTTACCAGACAGTTGAAGGTAGTGAAAGGAGATTACCAGACAATTGGAGGTAGTGGAAGGAATAAGTATAACTACCTTTTTAGTATAATAGGTAGTTATTTGATAGTAGGATAAATATAGGACAAGCACACGAAAAACACACACGACGAGAAGAATCTTACATCTAATCTTTATTGTCTTTTATCCTTTTATTTTCTAGTTTATCCATAGATTTTAGTAGATTATCTTAATTTATTGCCTAATTTATTTTCCAGCATGTTTTTATCTGCTTTCTAGTAGATTTATCCGAGTTTTAGTAGATGCTAGTTTAAATCCATCGAAATTGGTCATTTAGGCTCGAAGTCTCGTTTAAGATCGAAGTTGTGCAGGCTCCATCACAGGAGCCGCCTCCAATCCGACGTTGGACAGGCTCTTTGGAGTACTTCCGGAACCCACACCGAAGAATCAACGAACGGTCTTGGAGCCTTTGAATTTTAGGATCCAACAACGGTATAAGAAATTTCTGAAGTTTTTCTCCTATCAGAACGTATGATTGCTGCCCTTTCTTAGGATGAATTCCTACTACGTTAATTGGAGTGGGAAATAGATCGGTTTCACAATTTCATATTTACCTGATCAGAAAAATGTAATCGCACTTTTTTCCAATGCCTTTTGCACCACATTCTGAAACACGATACGATTTCCAACCGTGTGGCCGAAAACTTCATGCCACTTGCAAAAACTCTTTGCTTTTAGCTCTTCGTCAGATGAAAAGTTGTGTCCCTCCTTTAGCTGAAGTTGTTTCTCCTTCAATAAATATTTAAAAATTATTTCAAACTTTGCAATGTCAAACACATACTGCCCTTTCGGAGTGACCTCCATTTTCTTGCAGGTTTCTAAAGCGGCCAACATATACGCCTTTCCTTGTGTAAATTTGGCAAGTCATATATAATCAATGTCCTTATTGGAATGTGGCTCATTATCTTGTTCTAGAATAAAGTGGGTATTTTGACATGTGCACTGCTGCCAAGCAGCTAGCATTTTGCGATCCAACTGTTCGGCCTTTAACGCTTTCAATTTCAAGTGATGAAGATCGTGATATTCTTGCAATGCAAGTTTCTCCCGTAAATAGGGTAGCATATTATCAATTGCGATCCCTAAGACCTAATCTTCGGGAATCCGTAGTTAACAACATCCCTCAGCACATTTTTAACATTCAATAAACTGCTCTACGGATTCATATGCCCTCTGCTGCATGCTTGTATGATCTGAATCGGTAATATTCAGCAATGATGTATAAAACCTCTCATGGAAAGCCTTTTCCACCTCAGCCCATGAACAAATTGAATTGGATCGTAGCGCGATATATCAGCTGAATGCGGAGGCTTTCAAGGATAGAGAATATAGTTGTAATTTAAACCTATCGTTACTTTCAAATTCACGTCATATTGCACTGTAAAGCAGCTAACATGCTCTATCGTTTATTAGAAATCCTTGTAGGAAAATACTCTAAATTATGGGATATATGCTTTGACAAGGGGTATTCATCCACGATATGATTAGGAAAATGACATCGGTAGTGCTGCTGAACAGGTATGCACTGCGGATTGCCATACAATTATCGCACTACTTCGACGATCAGTGGCAGATGCAGGTAGGGGCTAGGGCCCCCCTACTCCTACCCGACCCCTTTATATATATATATAATCTATTTATATATATATGTAGTGTAAATATATTAAGTAAATTAAAAATCTTATATAGAGTGTGTTTGTCTTATTTTGAATAGTAAAATATTTTAAATTTAAATATTTTTTTATGTGATATAAATAAATTTTATGTGATATTCTCAATATAAAATTAATTTTTAGTAAAAGTTAATTTTTTTTAGAAAATTCTAACGAAGAAAGAAATAATTTTCAATAATTTTTTTAAGTGAAATATTTTTGTAATAAAAAAATGCTTATGAATAATAAATAGATTATATTATTTCGGAAATTTTAAAATTAGCCCCTACTTTTGTCAAATTCTGGTTCTGCCACAGTCGGCGATGGCTTGATGGTCGACTTGAGGAGGCTCTGCAGGAAGGTCATTCTGCCCAGCTACTACACATTGTACAATAGGTCGTGATTAACTTTGAGGAGCTCTTAAGATCTGATTTTCTTGCTGTCCGAGCTGTGGCTGCGTTGGTGGCATCAGTTTTGGATATATTACCTGTTGGATGATTGTCGACTGCCCCCCGATCATCCGATTCGATCATGTGGACTGGCCATTGGCAGTGTTGAGATATTTTAGATATTCAGTTTTAGATTTAGTAGATTTATATCTAGATTTGATCTTACTCATAGATTAGATTACTTAGATTTGAGTTTATCGAGTCTATTTTGTATTGCCTATATATAGACTCTTTATTTTGATGATCAATAAGACCATCTCATTATTTTCCTCCAAAATTTCTAACATGGTATCAGAGCCTATTTTCCTCATGCTGTAGATATAGCCTACCAACCTGTGTTTCTCCGGTACATTCAACCAGGATTGTAGCCGGAGGTCTTGTGATTTTGAGAAGGTTTTGTGATTTTGAGATCTTTTTGTTATTCGCTACTTGTCTGTCGTACAATCAGAAACCTGTATGTTGCTTGTCTGTCGTACAATCAGAAACCTATCTGCGATCTGCCATATATCCATCTGCCATATGTCCGCTGCTTGTCTGATGTCTGCATCCGATTTGAAACCTGTCTGCGATCTGCTATATGTTTGTTGTTTGCGTGCGATCTGAAACCTGTCTGCGATCTTCTTTCTGTCTATGCTTGTCTATTGCCTGCGTGCGATCTGTTTGGTGTTTCCGATCTATGTCGTTTTTTGCTCCGGTGGTCATCTCGTTTTCGGCTCCGGTGGAGTCGTGTCATTTTTTGCTCCGGTGGAGTCGTGTCGTTTTTTGCTCCGGTGGAGTCATGTGGTTTTCGGCTCTGGTGGAGTCATCTCGTTTTTCGGCTCAAGTGGAGTCGTGTCGTTTTCGGCTCCGGTGGAGTCATCTCGTTTTCGGCTCCGGTGGAGTCATCTTGTTTTCGGCTCCGATAGAGTCATCTCGTTTTCGGCTCCGGTGGAGTCATCTCATTTTTTGGTTCAGTGGAGTCATGTCGTTTTCGGCTCCGATTGAGTCATCTTGTTTTTTGGCTCTGGTGGACTCATCTTATTTTCGGCAACGGTGGAGTCATCTCATTTTCGGCTCCAATGGAGTCGTCTCGTTTTTTGCTCATGTGGAGAGTCATCTTGTTTTCAACTCCGGTGAAGAGTCATCTCATTTTAGGCTCCGGTGAAGTCATCTTGTTTTCGGCTCCGTGGAGTCATCTCGTTTTTTGCTTCGGGGTGGAAAGTCATCTCGTTTCCGGTTCCAATGGAAAGTGAACTATTATTTTTATTTATGTTTTCTTTTATGCATTTATATTCAAATTTCTTATCAAACTCAAGTTGGTTTCTGTTATACCATTTGAGTTTGAGGGGGATGTTGAGATATTTTAGATATTCAATTTTATATTTAGTAGATTTATATCTATATTTGATCTTATTCATAGATTAGATTACTTAGATTTGAATCTATCGAGTCTATTTTGTATTGCCTATATATAGACTCTTTATTTTGATGACCAAATATGACCATCTCATTATATTCCCCCAAAATTTCTAACAGACAGGATTAACGATGACGCACCAAAACCCATTGAAAATGCTATGGCCTGATGTGATGCAATAGGAACGGCTATTGTAGTCAAAGGAGGTGTGTACCCGTATGGCCCGTGTTGAAATTCACCCAAAGGATTACACGCCTGTCCCACAGCTCCGTATGACAGAAAAGAGGTAGCGGGATACCAAGGAGAAGTCATGCCATATGTCAGAAAATAAGCTGGATGTGGTGAAGGTGCCCATCCGTTCCAATTGGCGGCCAAACTTTGCTCACTGATCGACTATGGCTGTGGTACTATGGACATCGCTGCAATAGGTTGAGGTTGTGGATAAGTCGTCATTACCTATGGGAATAGAGTCTGTTGAGCTGCTGCAAATTTTGTCGTTGGAAGACATCTTTGTCGGAATAAATACAGGGTTTTACCTCCATTGGACATCATGTCCTTTGCTCAATGATATTTCATTTGCTTCTCTTGAATATTGTCCTATATTATTAAAATTCTGCATGGACGATTGCGCGCTAAAAAATCTTTATCTCATCGACGCATTGTGACTTGGCCTAAAGGGAGTGCTTCATGGATTCTTGCCTCACTGCCGACGCCATTTGCTCGCCTTGCACAAATTCAGATTCATTGGCACTAAAAGGAAAGTCTTTTCTTTCCTCGTTTCATTGTTGCAACATCGACTGATCTCATTGCCTATGGTTGGAGCAAGCATTTCCTAAAAATACTTCATTAATTGTAGTGCTTGGTTATGGAAAGTGAACTGCACTGCCATTTGGATGCTTTCTTGAATATCTGGCGGTTTCGGATAGGGATTTTGCCCCCGGCCTCCGTAGAAGCAGCGGCCTCTGTGCGTGTTACGGAGATATTTCTTAGAATCACTAAGTACTGATCTCCCCTGCCTTATTTTGATCCGTAGCTGTTCTTGGCGTGCGATTTCCTACGGGGCGTTTGTTGTCGCTCAAAACCTCATTCGACGGCTTAGCGGATTGAGCCGATCGAAAATTGGGTAATTCTCCAGTACCATATTGGCAAATATAATAAATGAAGAAAGGAAAAAAAGAAAGGAAAATCAAAACAGGAAGTAAAGAAAAAATAAAAAGATAGTAAAATTTGCATAGTAATTAAATTGTAAAAAAAAACAAAAAGCAAAAGGCGTGGACAACTCCCCCCAAGTAAACCTCTGAGCATGCATATACTACTTATTTCTTATCAAATCTTATCTAGTTATTAATATTGTATTTTATCCTTAAATTATCTTTATCCAAAAATAAGATAATTTTGACCGGGTATCACTTTCGTGGGCCTATAAACTCGGATCTGGGCCTCCATTTATTTATAGATTTGGGCCAAATAATTAAGTTGCTTCTTCTTTTGCTAAGCCCACAAAAGTCTTCCGAAAATATATATTTTTGGGTAAACAATATTATATTCTTTTGTTAATAATAATAATAATATAATAATAATAATAATAATAACTCGACATATAACACAAAAAAATGATAGCAATACGCTTGAGTTTGTTTCAAAAACTTTAATTGAGATTCGATGAATTCCAATACACTTATTCCATGGGAAAAATCACTTGCAAGTTCATAATAAAATTATTATTCTTTTTCTGGCCTCTCAAATCTTACTCAATACATCATATGATCAGGTTGAATGTTTATCAGGGTTAGGGAGCAGATAAGTCTCAACAGCCTGGACCATCGCCACAGCTCTCTTCATGCTAACTTCATGCTGCTTAAGTTTCTCTTCCGATGTTACTTCACGCTTGGTGTGGCATGTGGTGATGATCTTAACCACAGATCCTTCATCGTCTGGCTTTGCCTCTATCTTTGTCTCTCTCGACATGGACTCGTAAAGGTCTCCAAAGCCTTCCCCTCCAAGTAGCGTTGCTTTATGTATCAGATTCTCCTTGTCAAAAGAGTCCACCCTCACCTTTAATGTTTTGGAGTGATTACCTGTATCAACATACATTGATAATATCCACTATATATATATCTATACATTATTATGCTTTTGTAAATAAATATGGCGTGTTGGGTTTGTTTCAGTATTACTCAATCTATGAAAAACACAACATATTTGAATTCAAAATAAAAAATTTATTAGTAACTAAATGTTTGATTACTTGTAATTTCAACATAATTTCTTAATATTTAATGCGTAATTTTTTTCAAAAATATCATCTTTAACACACATTTTAATTTAAAATAAAATATTTAGCAACTATATTCAACTAAAAAATGTCACGAAACAACACACAATTAAATATACCCTAAATTTCTTTCCTATTACAATAATTTAAATATGAAATTTCAACCTTAGTTTCAAATGCAAATTTTTTAAAATTCATTTTATTTATTTTTCTGAGACTCAATGATAAACGGAAAAAGAAAAAGACATATATATTCATCTATTTGATTTAGTTACCTTCACTAAGATGAAGTAGATATACA
Organism: Andrographis paniculata; assembly: GCF_009805555.1. NCBI lineage: Eukaryota > Viridiplantae > Streptophyta > Magnoliopsida > Lamiales > Acanthaceae > Andrographis > Andrographis paniculata. The sequence continues at coordinate 1,507,902 of NW_026137583.1, read as the reverse complement.
GATCCCGGTTCACCCCCTCCTTTGATAAACTGGAACCCTTTAATATGATTTGGCACAACCTCCTTCAGAAGACGCATACCGTCCATGAAGAACGCCTTAAACAATTTATCGGGAGAAATCTTAGAAGTAACAATATTTTCGTAACTATAGCAAGCCATAACGATTGAAATATTTTCTTAAGTTAGCGATGAATTACTGATTAGATAAGACCCCTATTTATAGTTCATGATGATTTTCATTTATAATATCGAATTATATACTTTATTTGCTTTAATATATTACTTAATTTTATATTGGTAAGTTATAATATCATATTATATGATTTTGACAATATGTAGTCGGGATGTATAATATACACAACATTTTCATAATATGTATGTAATTACAATCAAATCGGTAGTATATGTTGTTCTAATTTTGTTAATAAACAAAAATATTTAATTCTTTTTATTTTCTTATTTTATTTTATTATCTTCCATCGATATTATAAATTCTACTGATAACATGGATTTTGAACATGTTCACCTAGTTGTTTTCACGAGGATATCCATTGGTTCCAAATGATTTTGTGCTAAACTTGCTAATGTTCCCAGAAATTATGTTAATGGCTCATTTTTTATGATTTGGTACATTTGGCTATTCTTGAGAGTTTTCGATCACAAATTGGACCAAATTTCTGCTTTTTGGAGGCTAAGCATAAAAAGCATAATTCATGTTCTCAAGTCACGAAGACTTCGCAATGTAAAAGATTTGTGACTCACAAACTCAGCTAGACAAGACTACTAGTACGAGAAAATTAACTAAAAGTCTAGATTTACTTACCATCCAAAGGCTGCATATCCAGTTTGGTATTGGTGGAAAATCGCCCTTTGATATTTGCAACTTAGATGACTGTGATTTAACTGTCAATTGGATGTTAACTGTCAATGATAAATCCTTATATAGGCTTTTTCGGGACCAATAAATAGGGGGTCAATGCACACTCATTTCTACCATTGTACCACCACAATCTCATTTGTAATTTGTCATGTTGGGAGCTTGAAGTTTGCTCCAAAGAGTGTCTTTTTGGGAGGTTGATACTCCTCGTGTGACATGGCCCTACCGTATATAATTATACCCAGGATATTTTCCTTATCCACAAAGTTTAATATAACCAATGGATTAAGAATATGGATGAAAGAAAAGAAAATGAAGAAAAAACGATAGTGCAGAAAATATGAATTAACATGGATGATAACAAAAAACGATAATAAATGTCAGACCTGAAATCAAAACCATAAGCTAAAACACAAGCAATAGGCTAAATCTCACTGTAAAGGATTGAAAGCCACAAATCGATGGAATCACTCCATAAACCCGGATTGGAGACTCTAAATGCAAGGAAATCACTTCCTAACATTAGAAAATTATAAAAATGAATTATGATTCACGATTTAAATTGTCTCATTACAATGATAGACAAGTATCTTATATAGAGATTATTGAGAAAAATAAAAGGCAACAAATAATTAACAAAATAAACAAAAAAATAAGTCTAAATATAAGGAAACAAATAATTAAGAAATTTCTAGTTATGGAATTATACTATATGAAAACTTATAATAAAAGAAAATCTATTTTAAGGTAATTTCTAGAAATTTTTATAAGTGATGATTCTCTTGATAATTATTCATAATTACCAGTTCTTTTAATAATCTTCCATAATTAACACTTTGCTTGATAATCCTCCATAATTAGGGATTCTTTTGATCTTATAATTCTGATTCTTGTAGGTCCCACTGGAGTAGTGTCAGGTGAGGGCATGGTCTTCAAGAATCATCCTTAAATTGATTCTCCAACAAAGTCGTAGGGTCAATGCAGTGATGGATTCTTGAAACTGACGCGATCAGCTTCGAGTGATGGGTCCCACATGCATTTGAATCATTAGAGATTTAACGTCTGCGTTATTCCCTTATTCCCAAAAAGCTTTCTTGTTCTCCCGAACAAAATATTCATCAGCTGCATCAAAATGGCTTAAGTAAAAAATATTAGAAGTAGCATGAACTCGGTACTCACCTGGGAGTTCAAGTTTGTGGGCATTATCATTAATGTGTTCAAATACTCGAAATGGTCCATCGCCACGGGGAGTAAGTTTTGACTTTTGCAATTCTGAAAATCTTTTATTCCGTAAGTGTAGCCAAACCCAATCTCCTATCTTGAATACAACCTTCTTGCATCTACGGTTAGCTTGTTTTGTGTAATTGTTGTAGGTTTTCCTGAACTTGTGAATGGACTTGTTGGACAAATTCAACCATTTTTTGGCTATCAAAACTAACATGCTCATTGTGTGGCAATGATGTAAGATCAAGAGAATTTAATGGGTTAAAATCATTAACAACCTTGTAGAGCTATGAATCATACGATTATATGCAAATTCACATAAGGTAACCATTCTTTCTAACTCTTCAAATTCTCATTAACTAAGGCACACAATAAGTTGCCTACAATCCGATTAACAACTTCTATTTGACCATTAGTTTTTTGGGTGGTGTGATGTAGAAAACATTACTTTGTACCTAATTTGCCCAAAAGTGTTCTAAAAAAATAGCTTAAAAATCGAGAATCTCTATCAGAAACAATTGTCAGCGGAATATTATGCAATCTAAGAACCTCTTTGAGAAATAATGTAGCAACATGCAGAGCATCAGTTGTTCTAGTGCATGTAACAAAATGTGTCATTTTCAAAAATTGGTCAACCACAACAAATATGAAATCCATAAAAATATCAACCCAATGGGATTCAGGAATGAGTAGAGGAGTACACAAACCATGTGGATGAATAGTAGACTTTGAAGACACATGTTGTACACCGAAAAATTATGGTTTCTACTTCGGCTTTCATTTGTGGAAAAAAATGTTCTTGCAGCAAGTTAAGTTTCTTGTTCCTACCAAAGTGTCCGATCAAACCCCCAAAATGACTTTTCTAAATCAACAATTCTCTTAAAGATCGTTTAGGCACGCACAATTTATTTTCTTGTAGCAACTACTCATCATGTACATGATACTTTTCAAATGCATCCGAATTAAATTAAGCAAATATATCGGAGAAATCAGGGTTAGTTGCATATAGTTCTTTCTAATAAGAAAAACCTAATATCTTAGACTCAAGTATGGTAACAAGTGCATACCTACGTGACAATGCATCCGTGATGATATTTTTCTTACCCTTTTGTATTTAACAACATAGGAAAAGGTGTCAGTGAAGGAGATCCATCGGATGTGTCTCGTACTCAAATTACTTCGGAATTCGATATGCTTGAAAGATTCATGATTGGTGTACACAAAAAACTCACAAGAATGTAACTAATATTGATATGTTTGCAAGGCCCGCACTAAAGACTACATTTCCTTATCGTAGGTTGAGTAATTCAAGGTAGCGCCATGTAGCTTTTCACTGAAAAATGCAACGGATCTCTTTTTTAGAGAGGACAACACCAATACCTACACAGAAGCCTCACAATCAAGTTCAAATGGTTTAGTAAAATCGGGCAAAAAAAGTACGGATGCACATGTAAGTTTAAATTTCAAAGTATCAAAAGCATTTTGTTGTTCACTTCCCCACTCAAACTTATCATCTTTTTTGGTAATTTCAATTAAGGGTGCTGCAATAGTGTTGAAATTCTGCAAAAATTGACTGTAAAACTTTGCATGACCATGAAAAATGCGGACATCATGTACGCTTATAGGTGTGAGCCACTCTTGGATGACTGCAACATTTGCAAGATCTACACATACTCCATTTTTTTCTACAATAAAACACAAAAAGTTGTACTTGTTGACAAAAAAGTCATATTTTTTTTTTAAATTTAGCATACAACTTTTTAGCCTGTAAAACATCTAAAAGTTCTTGTAAATGTTCGACATGTGCTTCAATAATTACTATAAACAAGTATGTCATCAACATATACTATCAAAAACGTATTTATAAGATTTCTTAAAATATGATTCATCAATCTCATGAACGTGCTTGGAGCATTAGTAAGTCCAAATGGCATAACTACTAACCACTTATATAGACCAAAAGAAGTCTGGAATGAAGTTTTTCGTTCATTACCTTGATTCATACAAATTTGGTGATAGCTACTTTTTAAATATATTTTTGAAAAAATTATAGAACCACAAAAACTATCAAGCATATCATCTAATTTAGGAATGAGATGACAATACTTAATTGTTATAGCATTGAAAACTCGACAATCCACACACATATGCCAACCTCCATCATTTTTTGGCACCAATAGGATAGGTACAATACAAAGGCTTAGGCTTGACGAATCCAACCTTTGATCAGTAGATCCTCCCCTTACCTTCGTACTTCTTTAACCTCATTCGGGTTGACTCGATATGTTGACCGGTTAGGAATTGATGCTCCCGGGACAAAATAAGTTTGGTGCTCAATCCTATGAGTAGGTGGTAAACAATGGGGTACTTCATCGGGAAAAACATAATCATACACATGCAGTAAGTTAGAAAACTAGATCAAAGTTTGTTAGAATCATTCATTAAAAAATAAGTAGGTTTAGAGAGTAATAGCAAGCATTGAACTCCTTGTTCTAAGTGTAAAGCTTACTTCCTACACAAAAAAAGATTAAACCTCTCATTCTCGTGTTTAGAATTCTAGCTGGTTTCACCATGAATTACTAGAGTCGTGTTTGATTTTTTAGTAGAATTGTGGAGTATTTGAGAGTGGCTAAGGGTAGATCTATTTATTGGTGAGGATGAAGGTTTGAGAGGTTGTGGGGTAGTTACACAATGTGAGAGAGTAGATGCAGATGCATGCGGAGTACCTTTTGTTGTGGGTGATTTCAAAAAGGACTTCAATTTGGGCTCTTCACAAAGGGTTGATTCAGCGACATAGTTCAACATTTTTTTTTTCTTTCTTTTGGTTCATTTTCTCTTTTTCTTTGGCAAAAAACTGCTTCTACAAGTACTTTTGATCCTTATTTACTTATCATGGACTCAACAACTTTAGAACTATGGTCTGTCTGGCATGTGTGAAAGCATATCAATTACAACGGCCATCATGTACAATTTTTTTGTCAAATTTTTATGGTATCCCAAGCTAAATATGGTATGCTTGCATTGGAAGTACATGGCATTTTACCTCATCTTTGTAACCTTGTAGCTCAATTCCCACCAACACTTGTTTGGTGATGTTGATTTCCCCACAATTATTGAGTCACTGTAGTTTGTAAGGCCCCAGGTGCAAATTTATCCTCAAATCAAGTCTTTTCACTGCAAGGTCACTATGATATTAGTACAACTACCACCGTCAATGATAAGAATACATACTTAGTCGCGATCGTAAACCTTCCATGAAACAAATTTTCACATTGTTTGGTATCATCAACCTCCTATAGAAGCGTGCTAAGAGCTCGGAGAGTGACTAATGTCAAATTGGACTCTGGTATAGATTCTCAAACTTCTTGGTCAAAGAAATTTGCCTCATTGACCTCTTTAGTTTCTAATTTAGATTTATGCTCACCGGTGGTCATAAAAACCATAGTACGTTTGGTTGGACATTAATTCGAAAAATGTCCTTGGCCTTGGCATGTGAAACATAACACATCTCGGCTACAGGATGTGGACTTTTGGGTTTTTTTTGGCGGTTTAGGGCGCATCGAATCAACTCCGGCTACCTCTTCCTTTGTTGATATGCTGTGGAAGTAGCGCTTTACAGAACCCTACCATTGGAAAAGGTTTAAATGAATTATCTTGCATCCTCTTTGGTTCTAGTTTCTTCCCAACTTTATGGCCAATAGTACCATCTCCTCGAGATCCATGTATTGGTACATCTCCACCGCATCAGCAATATCCTTTTGAAGACCATTCGAAAATCTGTACATTGTTTGCTCATGATCTTCACGGTATTAGCTTGTAAAATAAGTGTTTCAAGCTCCTTATAGTACTCCTCTAGTGACTAGGAACCTTGTTGTATACTTTGCAATCTCTACAATACTTCACGATGGTAATGAGGGGGGGACAAACCGTTTTCACATGAGTGTATGAAGTTTGGTCCAAGTCCGCACTAGAGCTTTCCTATTTCTATTGTGGTTGATGCTCAAGTGGTCCCACCAAGCAATGTCATAATTAAATAACTCCATTACGGCCACACAGAAATTTTTTTGGTCAGTTAATTATTTAATATAAAAAATTAGTTCTAATTTACGTGCCCATCGCAAGAATGCTTCAGGGTCGGATTCTTCTTAGAATGGTGGCACTTAAAATTTGATTGAGTTGATAGATCATCTCGATCCCATCATTTATGGTTATTATGATGCCTAGGTAGTTTTCAATTTCCTTCAAACTCCTCATCATCGGGCTCATCAAAGTTGTGTGGGGGTGGGGACCAGGTGTTGTGTCTTTGCTTCAAAAGCGGATGAAATTCATTTATTTTTAGTGCTTTCCGAGAGCTCAAACCCTGTAAGGGAGTTTTCTAGATAGGAATGGCCAGAGGAGTTGAGATCTTCTCCTCATCTGATCTCTCACCTTACAACTTTGTTACTACTTTGAGTTGTAGCTTTTTTACTGTTTTTGTAATGTAGATCTTTACAGTTTTCTTTAGTTTGATGATATATCACAATTTATCTATACTCATCTTCACTACCACTCCATATTTGTGTCTTGAATGATGAACTTAAAAATCTGATTCCTTGAGAAAGAATAGAGAAGAGTCGATTATCTAAGCCTAGATTTGCATTGTATTCATTAATAGAATGTAGGGAGTTCAATATAGTTAAGTACGCGGAAGCCTTGTCAACCTGCTTAGCTACTGTTCTAAATTCAATTCTGGTTAAAGAGAGGTAACATAAGGGTAAAGCAACTAATGAGACATAAATTAGGATAATTAACGGGGCATAGGCGCTTGTCTATTGGGTTACATAAATGTCTAGTGACAGTAGAATTTCTTACTTATAATGTTCTGATATTGAGCGCCATTGAAGTTTATTGTAAATCCCTTAAGGTCAAGTACCAACGATTTCAATTTATGTGTACATCATTATGCGCAATTACACTAACTTCTTCTGTCACTACATGTTATAAATATATGTTTTGCTTACTCACTATTATCGCTCGTTCATTACATTCATGAATTTCTAGCCATTTAGGAACACACAAATCACACCAATATTATTTAATCCCCCTTACTGCTCGTCTATCGTTGATCATACATCTATATTTCGCTCACTGTACACTCCCTCGCTCTCGCTCATCACCGCTCCCGCTACATCAACTGCTCATGCACCATCCTCATTACAACTCCCATTAATCGCTCATCATTATTCATTTTTGTTTAAATTGTGTTTTAGTTTAACTATCATCTAGCTCGCTCAAGAACAAGTCAGCTTACCGCTTTCTGTTGCGCTTAACTTGTAGGAAATTCTTGATCTAATTTTATGACTTACAATCACTTTTTTCGACCTGAAAAACTCACTAGCAAAGAAAGTATAAATAACTGTGATAATGCGATCCAGGGTCTACAACTCCATTTCTCTTATCTATATCTTATCACACCTAATAATGCACACTCCACTCAATGAACTCATAATAAATTTTCTATTTGAAAATCCAATTTTCTCAAATCATAATTTGGTGCAATTGCTGGGGATTTAAATTCAAGAAATTGAGTCTTGAACTAATCAAGTTTTGCGCCATAATTTTAAATTTATCAGTTGTTAATTTTTATCTTTGTACTAACTTGTCCTTGATATGGCAATCTTTAATTCAGGGGTCCTAGATGTTTTCAGCTTGAAACCAGTCCGACTCATTCTTCTTGCACTCAGAGACGTCTGTTTAGAGAAGCTACCAGAGAACGGATAATGGTGAACCAAGGAAACTCTGATGTCCCTACCACCATCATCCCAGCTTTCTAGACTGTCGCTGGGACGTCCAACAACTATGCCACATCTCCATCTTCTCAAAAGGTTCCGCTCCAAGTCCCCACTATACCCCAGCCGACTACTGTCCCCCATATCCTGATGTCTACTAAAGAGTAGATAGTTAGGATGTTGACTAGTCTTCAGAGGGGAATGGTTGGGATCCAGGTGCATCTTGCTCAAGTTGAGCAGGCACAGACTGCCCAAGCTGCTTTCATCGCTGCTCAAGCGGCCCAATCTACCCATGCCGCTGCGAATCCTACTACCAACACTTCACCCCCACCTATTACTAAACCCCACTAGAGGCAATTTCAGGGACATGGGGCAGTTAACAGCCCAATGGCTGAAGTCCCGATGGACGTTCACTATAAGTTTGTTCTAGATAATAGTTACAATTTATGCGCCTAAAGGCTCTGGCAATTATGAAGTAAAGCCAGTGCTGGTAGGTTTGGCCAGCCGAGCTAGTTTCATGGGTTGCTCAATGAAAGACCGTATGGACATCTTCAGAACTTCAACAGGATCGCTGCCACCTCCAAATTGTATGGCATCACGGAGGACGCTGCTAAGCTAATATTCTTTCCTTTCTCTTTAGCAAGTGAAGCTATAAGTCGTTTGACTCACTCTACTCAATTTCTGGATCTTTTAAAGAAGCAGTATAGGCGTTCGTTAGCAAGTACCATCTTGTATCAGTAAACATCAGCCAGCGAAATGAGATACTGAGTTTTAAAATGGCTGTTGATGAGATCCTGCCCAAAGCTTGGAGTCGCTACAAGCAGCTGCTCCGCAATTACCCACACTATGAGATTCATGACTTCATGAAGCTTCAGATTTTTTATTCAGGGATCACTCTTGAATTAGGAATGTCTCTAGATATAGCAGCAGGTAGCTCGTTAATGGGGCGATGTGCCTCCGAAGTGAAGGCCTTGATAGAGAAGATGGCAGCCAACCAGAAAAGTTAACCAGAAGCCAACAGGCTGGAACCATCAAGGAATATATACCACGTTCCTGCCACTGTTTCGCACGATGCGTGGATAGACAATCTATCTGTCCAAGTTAAAGAGCTGGCTAAGCTCGTGAAACAGAATATTATTGATAACAAAAAGAATAAACATGTAATGAATGAGGTCATGACCACTGAGCAATGTGCCTATGTCGACCAATCTAGCCTGCAATCTCTGAGAGCTCATCTGAGCAGACTCAGGACCTAGCGGAGGTATTCTATATGGCCAATAAGAATCAACCTCAGTATCAGCAGTTCCAAAAAGGGCAAAACCAAAGGCCTGTCGGTCCTCATCCTCAACAACAATTTCATCAATCACAACAGTTCACTGCGCCGCAATACTAACAAGGGGGATATTATCCGTAACAATCATATTTTTGGACCCCCACTTTCCGCAGCAGACACCTGTCTTTGCTCAGCTTCCCACAACAATGAGTCAGCTGTTGAGTCTGGATGAAATATGAAGAAATACTCAATGGACAAATTAGAAGTTCCAAAGACATACATTTGCCTCAATCAAAATGATGGAAATGCAGGTCGGGCAGATAGCCAAAGCACTGAAGCTTAGGTAAAAATGAGTGTTGCCTAGGACAATTGAGATTGTCCCGAACCAAGCGAAGACTGTAGGGACAAGGGGGAAAACGAACTGCATCACCACCATTGCCTGACCTCTATTGTTTTCAATACATTACCTGTACATGATGATATCTATCAAGCACCAAACGAGGAAGTTTGTCCGACTGAGCCACAAGCTACGCAAGCCGCTCGGGTCCTTACTCAGATAGAGAAGGAACCTATCCAAGTGATAGCTAGGGCCCCATTTCTAGCAAGGTTCAGGAAGAAGGATAACGCCAAGGAGTTTGAAAAGTTTGTGCACACCTTTCGTAATCTTAAAGTCCCTATTCCGTTTGTTGATGTTTTTCCGGAGATGCCACAATACGCTAAATTTATAAATGATGTAATCAATAGAAATTGATCATTCATGAAGTGGATGTAGCAGTCCAGTTGGAAGGGTACCAAAGAAACTCAACGATTATGGATTTTTATCATTATTTGTACCATAGGAAATCTGAAACCGATTAAGGCATTATGCGACTTAGAAGCAAGTATCAATCTTATGTCTTTTTGTTTTTCAATAAATTAGGGCCTTATTAACTTGAGCCATGTAGAATTGTAATTCAACTTGCAAATAAATAAATAAAACTCCCGAAAGGGGTTATTCATGATTTACTGGTGCAAGTAAATAAATTTGTTTTCCCTTCAGATTTTATTATCATGGAAATGATAAAAGATTGTGACATTCCAATAATTTTGGGAAGACCTTTCATTGCCATTGCTCAAGCAAATATTAACGTCGCTCAAGGCAAAATAATAATAAGCATCGGTGGAGATAAAGTTACATTTTCAATGAACAATGCATTATGCCAACCTCAAGAAGAAAATTGTGATTTTATTGACGAATTAAATAAATTAACTTCTCTTGCGAACAATTTAACCTTAGAATTTCTCCAAGAAATATCAGAGAAGGATTCACTCAAACTAGAGCAGTGGGATGACTCAGATGAGTAGAACAACAGTTCACTAATTTTTATTGAGTCTATCGACTAAGTGAAACAAGAACTAGAGAGTGAACCCAACGTTAGGGAAGAGTTGAAAATGCTCCCAGAGAATCTCAAGTATATATTTCTTGGCCCAAATGAGACTTACCCGTTGATAATCTTCATCTCGCTTTTGCTGGACCAAGAGGCTCAACTCCTATCCCTTCTCAAGTTGAGGAAGACAGCATTTGCATGGAAGATTGCCGATATTAACGAAATCAGCCCAGCAATGTGCATGCACCACATTAGGTTGGATGTTGAAGCGAAGCCATGCAGACAACCTCAGCAATGTCTTAATGAGAGTATGCAAGAAGTCGTGAAAAAAAAAAGTAATAAAGCTTTTTAGTGCAAACATCATTTATTCATTAAGTGGTGACCAATGGGTTAGCCCAACCCAGGTGGTCCCCAAGAAAGGAGGCTTTTTTGAATAAACAAGCGACGAAGGGGAGGTCTTCATGACAAGACCTATCACTGGATGGAGAGTCTGTATCAACTACATAAGGCTTAACTTAGTGAAAAAGAAGGATCATTTTCCGCTGCCATTTCTTGATCAATGCCTTGAGAAGCTTGCAATTCACTAATACTATTGTTTCTTGGACAACTACTTAGGCTACCATCAGATTCCCATCAAGCCGGAGGACTACGAGAAAAATGAATTTACCTGTCCATATGGTAGTTTCAGTTATAGAATGATGTCTTTTGGGCTCTGCAACGCCCTAACCACCTTTCAGTGATGCATGTACCATATATTTAGTGATCTCCTGGACTCCTGCATTGAAGTATTCATGGATGATTTTTCAGTATATGGCAAGACCTTTTCTAGATACCTGAGCAATCTAGATTAAGTACTACTCCGATGAATTGAGATTGATCTCGTGTTGAACTGGGAGAAGTGTCATTTAATGGTAAATGAAGGAATAGTTCTTGGCCATAAGATCTCTGTTGCTGGTATTGAGGTGGACAAGTCAAAAGTTAGTGTAATTGAAAGGATGTCAGTTCCTCGTATGAGAAAGGAGTACGAAGTTTCCTTGGCCATGCTGGTTTCTACATACGATTTATCAGGGACTTCAGTAAAATCACTCAACCTCTCATTGTGTTGTTATGCAAGGATGCAAAATTTGAGTGGTCAAGCACGTGTGAGGAGACTTTCCAAATTCTGAAGGAAAAACTCACTACTGCTCCCATCATTTTGGCACGAGTGTGGAACGAGCTATCAAGCTAATGAAAGATGCAAGCGACTATGCCGTTGGTGTTGTATTGGGACAGAAAATGGAGTCCAAGCTGAATGTCATTTATTATGCCAGTAGGACGCTCGACTCTGCTAAAATGAATTACACTATGACTAAACAAGAACTGCTACCAATGACTCTCGCTCAGTGATTCACTTCCTAAAGTACACTAATTTTTGGTGATTTGGGGTTCCGAGGACTATCAGCAGTGATGAAGGCACTCATTTGTGAATAAGGCGTTGCAATCTTGCCTTCAACAATATGGTGTTTGTCAACATCTAACTACTCCCTATCACCCACAAGCAAGCGGTCAGGTGGAGGTCTCGAATAGAGAAATCAAGCATATCCTCCAGACCACAGTCAACAAGAGTCGCAAGAATTGGACCGAGAAATTGGACGATGGATTGTGGGCATATAGAACAGCCTTTAAGATGCCAATTGAGATGTCACCATATCTGTTGGTTTATGGAAAAGCTTACCATCTTCCGCTGGAACTCGAACATCGCGCATACTGGGCAATCAAGTATCTAAACTTTGATATGTTGCCTGCCCAAGAGAAGCGCGCAGAGCGATTATTGGATTTAACCAAGTTCCGGTATCTTGCATGAAGTTCTATCACAACAAGAAATTGAAGAAAAAATAGTTTGTTGAGGGATCCAAGGTCTTACTGTGTGATTTTAGGCTTCACTTGTTCCCAAGGAAGTTGAAATCTAGGTGGAGAGGGCCATATATTGTCAGACTAGTGCTGGCAAGCGGAGCCATAAGAATTAGTGATGTGAATAACCCGAGGGAAAACGATTCCTTCCTTGTCAATAGAGCGAAACTGAAACCGTATATAGAAGCTCTTGTATCACTTTCGTAGTTAGAATTTTATCGCTTATATAGATTAGTAACTTCTTCCTTTCATAGTTAGTTTATCTCTTTTAATTATAAATAGAATTATCACTTTCCTAAGTAATTTATCCCTTTCAGTAGATTAAAATTTAATTGCTTTCTTATCGCTTTCATAGAATAACTTAGGTAAAATTTAAGCTTCTAACCTGAGCCTGACCCAAGCCAACCTTCATTGCACTTGTTTCACCCTGATACATGCTAGAGGAGTATTATCGCTCACTCAGTATCACTGCCCCAATCGTTTATCTGTCACACTTAAGAGAAATTAGAAGTAAATTTTTTTACCGCACACCCGACCAATATCCCACCCTTATGCCTTTATATTGATATAATAATACTAGACTGACATGAGAAGATGAACTGTCTGCCGCTTATGTCACCCACTAGTGGGTGAAGGCTTTTCCCCTATAAATACCACCTCACTCAGTCATTTCCATTTTACCCTAGGATAACTTCTTCAATATGCCATAAGAAACCGCCATTTCTCCGTGTTCTCCAATTCAAAAAATCACCGTCTTCTAATTGATTTTAATGAAATATAAGGTAAAATCTAGGTTCTCCATGGTCTAGTTACTCGATTTCATGGTTTTTTTCTTTTGATTTCACACTCAATAAAGCATAATCATGGATTATGTTTGCAAAAATCTACTGTTCTTCGAACTTTTTCAAAATTTCTAAAACTTGATTTTCTGTGAGTCTGAGTCTAGTATCTTTTGTATTTTGATATAATATCTTATATTCTTACTTTCTATGGATCGATTTTCTATTTTTACATGGATTTTTATATGTTTGTTTCTCCCATTTTCACAATGAAATCCTCCCTGGAGTGTTCTGTTTCATTGTGGGAGGAAGAAATAAGGTTCAAATCAGCGAGGTTTAGGATATCTCTACCTATTTATTTAATTTTTTATCCATATTGGAACTAATATTGTAGGTTTGAGATTTTCTTAGATTTTCTCTATTTTGCTTTAAAAGAAAAGCCGTAGAATGTTCTAAGCCATCATAATGGGTCCAAGCGAGAGAAGAGAAGCGTGCAGGAGGAATTTGAAAAAGTTGAAGAAAAAAATATTGAAGAGAATTTAGAAGATACTCTCCACCGACGGAAGGAAAGCGGTAGAGAGAAGCTTAGGTGAATTGGTTGAACCAACGCCACCAGAAGCTTATTACATGCGAAGAAAAGTGCTGGAATTGACCGAGAACTGGAGCAGGCTTAGAAAGCTGAAATCTGTAGACTTTAGAAAATACATCCCAGTGTTCCCGGTGGATTCTCATATTTGAATACACGGATGAAACCGAGCAAAGGTATCCGGTGAATGACTGGTGGCTGAGCTACAAAAGACTCAACGATTTCAGCAGGAAGGAGATTAAGCAGGAATTCGCTCGACAACCCGTGGGAGAGAAAATGAAGGCATTCCGCTCTGAGAAGATCACAAGGAAGGACGCCGCCAATGTAGCAACATCAGTGCTGGCTGCCCAGAAGTATGTCTCAATTCACTTTGTGAACTTGGAGGAGACGGCGGCCTACGAATTGACAAATGCCATAGGAATCCTCTACGAGAGGGGATTCGCCATAGAGAATTGTCTCTACTCGCAGATTGGACCAAGGAGCGGGGCCTGACTTAGTTGATACAACATTCCAAGGATCCAGTAGATGTAACGCTGGCGAGGGAATTCTACGCAAACATGAGCCAAGCCGAAAATTCCAAGAGCATCTATGTTCGAGGAAAATGGGTGGATTTCTCGGCCACGTGAATGAATCAAGTCCTGGGATGGTGATAGCCAGAAATTAAATGTGTTAAATATTTATAATATATGCGATATTTGATTGATTTCATTGCATTCTACCTAATTTATATGCATATTATTTATTTACGGTGTGAAGAAGACAAATATCAAATTTAGCATAATTGGCAGAAAAAGTGAAGAAAAATTCAGATCCAAGGAAGAGAACACTGTGCAGAACAAACCTAGACAGAAATTGCACAAGGTCAAGAAGGAGAAAGATTCTTCCAAGAAAATTTAAAGTTCTTCCAGTCAATCCGATCTATCTAAGGCGGTGGTTATCTTTATATTATTTGTTCTTCCTCATATGATTAGAGAGTAGTTATAGTTTAGAAATGAAAGAAACAACTTGGTATAGATTTGTGAGATTAGATTTTCTTTTGATTTTATGATATTTCTTGGTTCCTAAGTATTTATGTCATTTCTGATTTTAATGTTTAATAATCTTTGATTTGGTTAGGTATTGTAGACAGGTATCTCAACTAGATTAAAGATTAATTGCTAAACTAAATTAAGCGCCCGTAAGTGTGTTTTAATTTGGTTCAAGTAGCAACTACGGGTAGGCACCACTAGGAAATTACGAAATCAATTTTAAACAATTCCGCATAGGTAATTGTTTATGGAATTACTAGGGTTCTAGTAGTAAATTCTTTATGGCGTTACTAGGGTTCTAGTCTAATTAAGGAAGCAGTTGACGGGCGTATCTAGACTGTCAAGAAATTAAGGAATAGTTGGTTATTATGTGCATGTCGGTAACTATAACTAATTTATTTAGAAACCAATGAAATTAAATATTAATCAATGATCAAATCCACTATCCAAGTTTTCAATTTTATTTCTAGACTGGAAGATGATTTTTATTGAGTTTATTCTTTAGCTGCAGATTTTTAGTATGTTATTTTATTTTTATTTCCAACTTGTAAAACCCTCTCTTTTATTGGGTAAGATTTTGAGTTACGACTCACTATAAATAAATTTTATTCACCTTAAAATACGATAAAAATTGTACTTGTAGGTTTCAAAATTTCCTTAATTGAATAATAAGAATCAACCAACACGAATAAGACACTGGCAGATTCTCGTAGACAGACATGATCAAACTACACACGCACTCTGTAAGTAATAAGTGGAAAACAAAGCAATTGTTAACTCAGTTAATGACCAACATTTGGGGGTTGAAATCCAAGAATTACACTCAATCAAGAGAAAATCGAGCTCACAAGAGTTGCATCAATCTTACCTCAAGAACTCTCAATCCTACCTTGCCAAGGTTGCAAACCAGCCATCAATACACCTAATTGTTACACCCATGTCTCCCTTGAGCTGATCATTCTTAACTCTCTGTAATCTCCCCTAACAAACTCTATGCACAATGGAATCTTTTTTCTCAATTGTCTCTACTCTCACCCATAGTTTGTTACAATTGATTACAATCAATTTCATACGCCTAGCCAACAGAGGACCAGGTACTTGGGTTATTCATCTATGCTTGGACTCCACCGTAATTTCAACACTCTAAAATTGTTAATACATGTATATTTATAGTCTAGCAAACCCTAGGCCCACATCTGGCCCATGTTAATAATATCAAAATCATATCCCTAAATTTTAAGATATAATTAGGTTTCATATCTCAAAATTCTCTCTCTTGAAGACTGATTGTATCTCCTACTTTCAGATTTTAATTCATCGGTATGGACAACTCCAAGTTTGCTTCTTCACTCATTGAGGCCAATTGAGGTTGAACACAACCTCAATTTGTCTAAGGTCATTACATTAGGTTGCCTTCTAGAATTATTAATAAATCAGCTCACTACACTCGTTGCATCTTCTTTAAACTTATAGACCTAGTTGTTATGTAATCCTTTAGTGCCCTTCGGAAGTTCAATCAACACCCATATTTGGTTGCTTATGAGAGAATTCATATCATCATCCATAGCGAGTGCGACCGGTGGAAAAATGAAAGTTTGAGCAATGTTGCTCTATATCCGCACTGAAATGGACTCAAAGGGAACATATAAATCATGGAATTAATGTATGATCAATGAAATTCTAGTGTACAATTGGAAAACTAATGTGCAGTTGATCCAAAAAATTAATGTAATGTATACCTTAAATGGGAGTGTCGAAAATAAGAATACAGAAGTGGGCAAGGCGACTTGCATGCTGATAAATGGTAAAATAAAATAAATTGGATAGAAACTTTGAAGACACCTAACGGGTAATTAGATGAAAGATGTAGAGAAAATAAATTGATGGGGCTTTTAAAAAGTTTGATGGTTGTTTTTGGAGCTACATGAAGTTTAGGGACTGAAATGAAATATTTGAAAAGATTTTTCCCAATATAGCTGACAAAACGAGTTAGCAAGCAAATTAAACTATAGTCTACCATTACCCACAAATAAGTGGGTTATCTGAGAGCCAACCCATGGTTGGGTGGGCTATGATTTAGACAACCCAACCTACCAACGTATAACGAGCCAAGCGGCCAACCTGCAGGCTTTTTAACAATATTAAAAATATACGTTTATAATTAATATAAAAAAATTGTTATATTGCAGAGTTGAAATAATAGATATTTCAATATAATATCAATATAAATTGATTCAAAATTTTATATAACGTTGGTCCGTATATTTTGTTTTTTAAACAATTGCTAATCGAAAATATTTATTTAACAAATAAGAATTATTGTTATAGATCTTCCAATAAATTGTATAAAAATAAAAATAAAATACAATGACAAATAAAAAGTGAATAAATCAAATGATAAAAGATTGAAACAAACATGACGGAATCATCGACGACACACTAAGCAAAAAGAATAATAACACAAACAATATTGATTGATTGATTAACATAATGTTGAAATTTCTTAATAGATTAATTGTTTAATTTTATTTAATTTAATGTAATATATTTTTATAATCTACTATAAAATATAATACTCTTTCAGTATATTGGATTATGGCCCCACAATCTAAATAACTACAAAGATATATATAAATATATATATATTTAACAATATATATAACTCCCCCTCAAGTTGGAACATAGATATTCATCATTCCCAGCTTACCACACAAATATTTGAGACTAGGACTAGGTAAGGCTTTTGTTAGTAGATCTTCAACTTGATCTCATGTTTTCACAAGATCTGCGACCACCACTTCTTGTTGAATCTTCTCCCTAAAAAAGTGACAATCAACTTCAATATGTTTGGTTCGTTCATGGAATACAAAATTTTATTCAATATGTAGAGCTGCTTGATTGTCACACCATAATTGTGTCGGTGCTGAGATTTGGAAATCCATCTATGTCAGGAACTGACGAATCCAAATAATCTCACATACAGAATGGACCATCGCTCGATATTCTAACTAGGCACTTGATCGTGATACCATATTATGTTTTTTACTTTTCCACGAAACCAAATTGCCACCCATAAAAATGCAATATCCAGAGGTTAACCTAGATCAACTTTCGAACCCGCCCAATCAGCATCAGAGAAACATTCAATCTGATCATGCCCATAATTTTTGTATAGAAACACATGTCCTAGAGTACCCTTCAAATATCTCATAATTTATTCCAAATCCTCTTAAAGTTGAACTGTAGGTGCACTCCTAAACTGACTTACCACACTTGCCGGATAAGCTATATGTGGTCAGGTCACAGTAAGATAATTCAGTTGACCAACTAATCGTTGATATCTTTCATGCTCCTCAATGGCTTTTCCTTCCTTTATAAATATTTGATTTGGTATCATGGGTGCACTAGATGGTTTAACTCCAATTTTTTCCGTTTCAGTCAACAAATAAAGAACATATTTTTGCTTAGAGAGGAGGATGCCATTCTATGAAACTTAGGATCAAATTTAATATGGCCCAACATCCTGGACATAACATAGACACCCAAATATTTTAGGAGGAAGGGGAAACAATGACTTCGACAGGAAGAAAGTTTGGTAAGGCGTCATACCCCCTAAGAAAGATGATGACATATGATTAATCAAGAAACATGTTGTAGGCACAACATCTGCCCAAAATATCTTAGGAACCATCATCTGAAACAACAAAACACGATAGTCTCAAGGAGATGCCGGTTCTTGCGTTCAGCTACCCCATTATGAGAGGGTGTATCAAAACAATGACTGATGAAGCATACCATGCTGACACATATATTGATGGAATTGATCATAAAAGTATTCTTTGGCATTATCGTTACATAGGAAACAAACGTAGACATTAAAGTGATTTTTAATTTCAGCAAAAAAAGAAGAAAAAATGAGAAATAACTTCAAAGTGGGATTTCATAAAATATATCCATGTCATTCGCAAAAATTTATCCAAAAAAGTAACATAATACCGAAAACTCACTTTTAACACTACAGGACAAGGACCCCAGACATCAGAGTGAACTAAACCAAAAGGACTACTTGACTGTTTATTTGACCGAGAAACAGACCATAGCCGATGAAGCTTAGAAAACTGACATGACTCACCTTCTAAAGACTTGGCGTAAGAAAACTCGGGATGTAACTGCTTCAGCAGAGAAAGAGAGGGATGGCAAGGTCCGAAATAAACATCAAAGGGAAAACGGGTACTCAAACATGTGATTTGGGACTTAGCCGTGGTAGATATAGGGATATCAAGGCTATAGAGCCCCTCTAACGTGTGTCCACTACCAATAATCTTCTTCATCGCATGGTCCTAAAACAGACAATGATCTGAGAAAAATAGACACAACAGTTTAAGCCACTCGTTAATTTGCTAAGAGAGATCAAATTAAACGCAAGGCTAGGAATATGCAACACAAAATGTAACAGAAGATATAGTGTAGGATTAGCAATCTCAATTCCAATAGTTTCTGCATTCGAACCATCCGCAAGGGTAACAGATGAATTACTAGAATAAATAGAAGACAAAAGGCTCGGGTAACCTATCATATGATCAGTTGCTCCATTTTCAATGACCCACTTGGAAGCAGAGGAAAAGAGGCACTTATTAGTGTTACCTAATCCAACTGCTGCACTAATTGGCAAGGATGAGTTACCCGAATTGTCCTGGGACACAGTGAGTCGAGCATACTCATCTGTAGGAATAGTAACCAACTGGGACCGATTACTTGTGGTAGTCACATTTGCAATATTACTTTTTTTATTCCGATTCTTCAGCTTTTTGCATAACGTTTTAGTATTTCTGGACTCATGACAGTAATGGCAGGTAATTCCTCCACTAGTAGGTATACTCCGAGTATCTTGTGGGTTACCTCTGGATTGACGAAATGATGTGCCATCATGCTGACCCACTAATGCACGAATAAAGGCAGTAGGAGAAGTACCAGTGCTCATACGACTTAAATGTTAGGATACGGAAGATAACTGAGGAACATTTGAAGTCACAAGAACTTGAGATATGACGTTATCAAAGCAAGAGTGTAAGCTAGCCAAAAAACTAATCACTGCCATATGTTCCCTTTGTTGTTGTTGAACTCGCACATCTAGACGAAAGGGCATTAGTATATTTAACTCTTCATAAGTTAAACTGATGAAACACTCTTAAAGTGATTGATCTTGTTGTTTGACTCGATAGAAGCTCTGACAGACATTGTACATGCGAGAGATATTACCTTTCCCTGAGTATATAAATCTAAGATATTCCAACAATTCCTTTACAGTATCCCAATGGGTGATTAACTTCACTATGTCATGTTTAATCGAATTCTTAATTTGAAGAAATAGACATGAATCATCTTGCAACCATTCATCATAGCAAGCATCCGTAATCAAAGGAGTAGCCCTATCCAAATGAATAGCTTTACCAATACTCTGGAGATATATCTTGATCAACTTAAACTAATTAAGATAATTTTACCTATTTAATTCATATTAAATAATTCTAGGAATAATGAGTACTCCATCCATCACAATCTTGTGTTCCTCCTAAATCAGATTTTTTTTTTATCTACAATTATATATAAAAATATTATATATAAACCCAACCAATGGACATGCACCAACAGAATCCCTAAACACAATAAGATAGAGACAAAACCCAAAAGCTCAAACTATGAAGGGCTACCAGAAATACCGGCGGCAGTGGAATGACAAAGGTGGCGGTCGCACAGGCTCAAACAAACCAAAAAGAAAGGAAAAAATCAAATCCCTACCAAATGTGTTTAACCCCACACGCTCTTATGAGAGGTAACGGATGGGCTGCTGCGGCACCGGTGGCGACTCCAACGGAAACTTGAACAACCTCCAAAAACATCCCTAATTGCTAATGAGCTCTGATACCTCTAATTTCTTGGATTGATAACATAACTATGTCCTTTTGCAGCTGTAGGAGGCATCAATAACCGAGAATCAAGAAAGAAGGCAGCGACTCTTATTTTCTAATCAAATATTTAGTTTTTGTTGGCCCTTCTCTTGTATATGTCTTTACCTACTAAAAAAGTAGTAAAATAATAACAGATGCAATTTTAGCAATTATCTTGATCGTGATTGCTTTAATTCACCCCTAATCTTAACCATGCGTGGGATAAGTGATGTGGAATGACATTCGTTGGCTTGGAATGATGGCAAATGAGACTCATTCTTGTAATTCCAACATTTAAACATGACAAAGTATACTTCGTTAGCTCAACGTGTTCTCTTCTATCATCGCCATTGCTTGCATAAATGGATTTCAAATTTTGCATTGATGTGTTGCACTTTTTGGAATACCAAATGGTAGATCCAAAATTATGTTCAGAATGGGATAGTGAGAAGTTTTTTATTTTTTAAATTTCTCAAGTGAACAGTCGATCGGGGGGTGAATGTGGAACCCCTAATGTGTATATATCAAAAATAAAAGGGCAATTTTGTACAAAAAGACCGAACTAAATTGTCAGTTTGACTCTGACAGAAAGAAAAAACCAATATGAGGGGATCTATGAAAAAAAAAAACCATCTATACAGTAAATATAAACAAAAGTTGAAAATCCAAGGGTTGAGACTAACACTACTCTTAAGTAAAACAAAAGGTCCGGAGTACATCTGCATCAACTCAAACAAATCCTTAGAGAAGTCTCGGAAACTCTAAAGATGGGTTGTCGAGAATGTAGAGGAGGTAGGATGAGCAGTTGGTCATATCTAGTATGGCAGGGCTATGATCTTCGAGACTTCTATGCTATACGACTTATTTACAAGGAATTCAACTGCTCTATTACCTTCAAGATGTATGTGGGAAATTCTGCAAGTGATGTGGTTGAAGTGTTGCACATATTGGATGGTGATGAGTTCCAAATTACATTTTGTGAATCCAAATTTCTCCAAAATTGCAAGCCAATGAGACCATATCACACAAAAGTCTTGCACATGCCTAAATATAATGGGTTATCTTGTTAAAACAACTAAATTCTAACAATAAGTTTATACAACTCCACTATCCTATTCAAATAATTCTTAAAAATTACACTCTCCGGAAATAGCACAAGAAATTTGATAGTAGTTTTTTAATATTGCCAATTTAAAGGTAATAAGTGGTTCAAATGGTAGGGTTTTTTTCTTTTTTTTTACTTAAATTGTAATATCTTATATTATAAGAAGGATCTCAAATATATAATTACATACTAACAAAGAAAAGTTCTCAAGGTGGCTTGTAAGCCCAAAACTATAACAAAAATGGGCCAACAATCCTAGCCCGCAAAGAGGTGGCTTAATGAGCTTTTCGATGAATGGGTCACCGTGAGAAGAGATAGGGCCTTAAAAGGAAAGGTCCAAATAAACCTTTCGCTATGAGGCTTCAAGAGTCTTTGGGCTAGCCCAAGCAAAACCTTGTTCTTCCAAGGGTTTTGGGCCCGAATAGAAGGCCCATCTATATTCTAATCATTTACACAATCCTAAACTCATTTCATCAGCCCAAGAAATGTCTAGCACCAAGAGTGGGTACTCGTTCTCCAAATACAATCATATAAGGCATAATAAATAATAATTATACTTCTTAAACATATGTCGTGTTATAGCCCAAAATGCACCACATATAAAAATTTTGATGTGTAACCAATGAGTCCTAAGGAAAACTTAGGAAAATTTATTATCGAGGAAAATTCAATCAAAATTGCATGTGAGTTTTTGAATCAAAAAATTAAAATGGCAATGAATTAAACCTAAATTACACTAAGGAAAGTAAATGCAAAAAGCAAAATATTGGTGAGGGAATGTTCGCGAAAATAGGAACGAGTGCATGAGAATGATGTCATGTGAAGGTGATCGTATAATTAGTTTTCCAATTTTCAAACTACCTTTTGATTGTAATGATTGTTTATCTATATTAATTGGGCATCAACACCTATTTATATGTTCCAAAAAAGCTTCTACAAGGATCTATTGATAGTTAACATCCAATTGATAGTTAAATCACAATCATCCATTCCAAAAGTATCAAGGGGTGATATTCTGCCAATGCCGACTTGGATTTGCGGCCTCTGAAGGGTAAGTAAATCTAGAGTTTTTGTTGATTTTCGCATACTAGTACTCGACTCTAGCAGAGTTTGTGAGTCACAAACTTTTTACATTGCAACTCTGCGACTTGAGAACATAATTTTGCCTTTTCTGGTTAGCTTCCAAAAAGCCGCGATTTGGTCCAACTTGCCATCAAAAACTCTTAAGAATACCCAAATATACCAAATGATAAAAAAATGAGCCATTAACATAATTTCTAGGAACATCAACAAGTTTAGCACAAAAATTCATTGAAAATCAATGGATATCCTCATGAAAACAACTAGGTGAACATGTTCAAATTCATGTTATCAATAGAATTTATAATATCGATAGAAGATAGTAAAATAAAGTAAGAAAATAAAAAAATAAATATTTTTCTTTATTAAAAATATTAGAACAACGTATACTACCGATTTGATTGTAATTACATACATATTATGAAAATGTTGTGTATCTTATACATCCCGACTACATATTGTCAAAATTATATAATATGATATTATAACTTACCAATAAAAATTATAAGTAATATATTAAAGAAAATAAAGTATATAATTTGATATTATAAATGAAAATAATCATGCATTATAAATAGAGGTGTCATCTAATCAGTCATTCATCACTACCTCAAGAAAATATTTCAATCATTATGGCCTGCTATACTTATGAAAATATTGTTACTTCTAAGATTTCACCGGATAGATTGTTTAAGGCATTCTTCATGGACGGTATGCGCCTTATGAAGGAGGTTGTGCCAGATAAGATTAAAGGCTGCCAATTCATCAATGGAAGGGGTGAACCGGGATCTGTATATCTACTACATCTTAATGAAGGTAATTAAATCAAATAAATGAATATATGTAAGTGTTTTTCTTTTTTTCTTTATCATTGAATCTAAAAAAATAAAAATAAAAATAAAAATAAATTTAAGATATTTGCGTTTGAAACTAAGGTCGAACATGTCACATTTAAATTATTGCAATTGGAAAGAACTTTAGTGTACATTTAATTGTGTATTGTTTTGTGACGTTTTTCAGTTGAATATAGTTTCTAAATATTTTATTTTAAATTTAACATGTGTGTTGAAGATGATATTTTTTGGGAAAAAAAATACGCATTAAATATTAAAAAATTATGTTTAAATTACAAGTAATCAAACATTTAGTTAGTAATAAATTTTTGAAAGTTTTTATTTTGAATTTAAATTTGTGTGCTACAATATATTATGGGTTGTGTTTTTCATAGATTGAGTAATGCTGAAACTAACCCTACACCCCAGATTTATATACAAAAGCATAATAGTGTATATATATATAGTGGATATTATCGATGTATGATGGTACAGGTAATCATTCCAAGACATTAAAGGTGAGGGTGGACTCTTTTGACAAGGAGAATATGATACATAAAGCAACGCTACTTGGAGGGGAAGGCTTTGCAGACCTTTACGAGTCCATGTCGAGGGAGACAAAGATAGAGGCAAAGCCAGACAATGAAGGATCTGTGGTTAAGATCATCACCACATGCCACACCAAGCGTGAAGTAACATCGGAAGAGAAACTTAAGCAGCATGAAGTTGGCATGAAGAGAGCTGTGGCGATGGTCCAGGCTGTTGAGACTTATCTCCTCCCTAACCCTGATGATCATACAACCTGATCATATGATGATGTTACTAGCTGTGATGGAATAAGTTTTTACAATAAATATTGAATAATAAGTGAGAGGCATGGCAAAAAATAAATTTTAGTTATGATGTTGCAAGCAATTTTAGTCATTTTTTGTGTTATATGTCGATTTATTATTATTATTATTATTATTATTATTAACAAATGAATATAATGTCTTTTCTATTTTGGCATATGAAACAAATTTGCAATTTGTTGTCAACCACAGAAAACAACATCGAAGAGATAATCTGCAGAGAGTGTGACAGATGCCTTGTTTTGCCTTGCTCACAATCAATAAAAGGCATATGCTAGAAGTCAAATTTTGATTGTAACATGAAGCCTCAAATGTTGGAATGTCAAACCATGATTCAAAATATCTGAAGGATATACAATGACCTAGATTCAGATGACCAAACTAAGAACAAAAATATTGTGTTGACTTTGTTTAGTATAGGATATTGTGAGATTGCAATTGAATTTAATTGAGAAAAACAATTGTATTTTCTATCATATATTCTTAATACCTCCTTGAATAGGAGGTATTTTCAAGACTCTATGGAGTCATGAAACCATCAGAAGAAAGAGGAAATGGAGGTTCATCCGGAAAAGATAATCAACCTATTAGCACACATACTCTTAACTAGATACGTTATTCTTTGGTGTCATAATACTACAAAAGAAAAATCATAAATTATGACGGAATTCTGCAAAGGTTTGCATTTCATTGTGATGTTTTAACGAAGATTGCAAAGCTAAATACAATCCTTTGTAATTAATAATTTTTGCAATGTAATACTGGAACATATTTAAGAAGTTTCAATTTAACAACAAAATTTACAAGAGAATATGTTCCATTATGTTGCAATACAAATTGACATAATTCAGCGACCGTTCTTCCAAAAAACTATATGTGGTTGCAAAATTTATTGATTTTTTGGAATCAATTCATGAAGTGTGAATTATTTCTTTTTCGATGTAAGATTCTGATTTAATTAATTAATAATATGATTGTGGAATCGGAAATTTCTAATATTCCAAAGCAATTTGCTTTCGAAGCAAAATTTATTTTTATTGGAAACTTGGTAATAATGCTTTTTGCATATTGATAGTGAAATTCAAGTGTTTGAAGTTGTTAAAGTAACTTCTCTTATATGAATTTTTTTACTTGATAACGTAAGTATTTTAGATGTGTATTTTAATTCATGTAATATTCTTTGGCCCAAAGGTTGTTAGTATTTGAAAGAATAAAATATACATCTGTGATAATATGTATTGCACGATTATACGGATTTAACTTATGTAAATAGTAAATCAGTCCAAAGAGTGATTTATTATTTGACATTATTTATTATCCGTACATGATTATTGCAACAAAATGATTGCTAGCAATTAGTATTAGTAATCCAAAGATTAATCATTAATGTTGCATTTAGTGTCTTGAGATGAGATTGCATTATTTATTTTGAGTTTCATTATGCAATGTGAGTACTTATGTTTATATTTATTCACTTTTTTATTCAGGATCAAATGATATAGTATCTCTTAACTATCTGATCTCAATATTGTCCGAGGACAACTTTTAGCACTGGAAAAAATTAATATTAATTCATTTGGGTTGTATGGATCTTGACTTGACATTTAAGGATAGACCAACTCACACATCCTATGATAGAAAACATTACAGTTTAGTAGTTGTTTGAGAAGGGAGATAAGTCTAATCGCGTAAGTATGATGATCATTAGCAAAAGCATTTTATAAATCTATCAGGGTACAATATATGATGATATTACTACTGCCAATGAGTTCCTTGTCGAAATTCGAAAGCATTTTACCCAAAATGATAAGACGAAAATGAGTACTATTTTCAAGAGTCCATTACCATGAGGTATAATGACAGAGAGAACATAAGGGAGTGTATCATGAACATGTCTAATATTGCTTCTAGATTGAGAGGACTTAAGTTAGACCTTTTGGGGGACATGTTAATCCTATTGGTTTGGCTCTCATTTCCTACTCGATACGATACATTCAAAGTTAGTTATAACTGTCGAAAGGAGAAGTAGACTCTTAGTGAGCTCATCTCTCACTGTGTGAGGAAGAAGAAATGATGAAGTGTAACAATATTGAAGAGATACATATGGTTGGCACCTCAAATGATGTAGGTGACAATAAGAGAAAACATAAGGCCATAATGTTGAGATTGCTAAGGCTCATGTTCTAGCTCCAAAGAAGACTTGCTTCTTTTGTAAGAAAACTGGAGATGAGAAGAAGAATTATGTTAAGTTTCACGAATGGCGCATGAATGAGGTTGTTTTTCTTACTTTGGTTTGTTCTAAGGTTAATTTAGCTTCAGTACCTCGACACACTTGGTAGTTAGACTCTGGATCAACTACTAACATCAATGTTTCAATGCATAGTTGTTTGAGCTACCAAAACTCAACTAATGCTTAAATATGTATTTACTTTGGAATTGAAGATTTAGTAGATGTGAAACCCGTTGGCATTTTCAAGTTGTTATTGAGTACTGGACACTTTCTTGAATTGCGAGACATTTTTATTGTGTTGCCGTTTTAGATGGAATTTGGTTTTTGTTTATTATTTGAAAAAATCTGGTTATCATTGTTCCTTTGAAAATAATAAAGTTGAGTTGTCCTTAAATTATGTTTGGTTGGTTTTGTTACTTTTATAGTGAATTACAATTTATATATGCTCAACATTCTAGCTTCATATAATGAGGCCCTAAATGTGGAATCAAAAAGTACTAAGCAAAAATTACATGACTCTAGTTTATTGTGGCACAAGCATTTAGTTCATATTTCAAGAAACAGAGTTGGAAGACTCATTAAGGATGAAATCATTGATTCCATAAATTTTTTAGACTTTGATGTTTGTGTCAATTGCATTAAGGGTAAATAAACCAAGGTTAAAAGAATAGATGCTTATTGAGCTACGAATGTCTTGGAATTGATGCACATAGAAATTTGTGGGACTTTTCCCACTCCTTCGTGGAATGGTCAACATTATTTTTTATCATTCATAGAGGATTATTCTCGATATGGTTATTTGTATCTTATTAAGGAAAAATATGAGGCATTATACATGGTTAAAACGTTTAAGGTTGATATTAAAAATCAACTCAGCAAACACATTAAGACTGTTAGATCAGACCATGGAGGGGAATATTACAACAGAAATAATGGATTGGGTGGGTAACGGATGTCTTGATAATCAACTCAGCGTATATTTTTTAAGGAATTTTAAGGAAACAAATAAAGATAACTTTTTTCATACATATGTTCCTATATCTCGAATAACTTCAATTAGGGCACTTTCGTAATTGTTGCATTACAAAATCTTGAGATTCACTGAATAATTGTCAATTTTTGACCTAAAAGAAATGATTTATAAGAAATATTATAGTACCTAGAGAAGAAAACAAGGTTTGAAAAATTATTACGTCCTTGTACGGTCTAAAATAATCGCAAAAGAAATGGCACTTGAAATTTGATGGAACTTCTAATTATGTGAGTTTATCTCTACATAGATGATATAATGATCATGAGTGGTGATCAATGTTTGGACAACAGAAATATTGTATGGAAACTTCGATAAAAAAATATTTTGGTATGGCTTATGTAATCCTTGAGATTAAAAAAAAATAGGAATATTGAGAGAAATTTTTTAATACAATCTAACTATGTGATAAAACTATTGAAGAGGTTCAATACAATGGTCTGGCCAAAACACCACTCGACCTTAGTGTGAAATTTAATAAAAACAAGGGAGACTGCATTACTCAAGAAGTATATGCAAGGATCTTAGAGAGAATCATATTTTTTTAAAAATTCATATATGCTCTAGTCTTGCATACTCGGTTAACAAAATTAGTAGATATATACCAAATTAAAATAAGGAACATTGCTATTATAAGGATTTTGAGATACTTGAGGTATACTAAAAACTAAGAACTATGATTTTTGTAATATCTTGTAGTGATCAAAAGATATTTTAATGTCGATTGGATATCAAAACATAGTGATTCATTTTCATGAATGGATATGTTGATGATAAGCGAAGATAATATGTCAAAGAAATTTACAAAGAAAGCTAGCGTGCATAGTTTGATCTTTACTAGATTCAAAATTATTGGTTTGGTAAATTGGTGAGAAAGATGAATGGCTTCAACAATTTTTAAAAGTGATTTCGTGTTGGAAAAATACAGCCTAGATTAACGATTCAATATGATAGTCAAATGGTGATTGGAATAGTACATAATGTAATGTGCAATATTAAGTAACTAAATATTCATAATTATCAACATAACAACATGCTAGAATTGACCTTAAAAAGAGTTAATCTATTTAGACTCTATAAGGTCTGAAGATAACATAGCATATTTGATGACCAATCAGTTAAACTAAGATTGATTTTATAAGTTTCTTGGAGAATTGGATTGAAATCCACACCAGAATGAATGTATTGGATACCTAAGCTAGATGAATGGAAATCCCATGACTAAGTTCAATTGAAATACCAAGCTACACAAGTTTTTATTGTAACACTTATCAAATGTGTCTTCTATCTTTCCTCGAGTTGGAAATGGCAGACAACAATTGTTGATATACTTGTATATGGTGTATGCCAATCCTTTTATCTTTCAGTAACTCATAATAATTTAATGGTAAAGTATAGCATGATGCTCAAAGAAGGTCACCTATATAAGTTTAAAGTTGTCTCATTATACATTGTCCCAAAATAGGTTTAAAGCCATAAGCTACATTACTCTATGTGATAACAACATTTTGACTAGAGATGTATTGTTGCATTCCATTTGATCAACCTATTTCGACTTATGTGGGGGATTGTAGGAATTCCTTTTAACAAAATTCTATTTAGACTAATATTTAATTTAAGATAACTACATAGTGTGTCAAATTGGGGGTGCAATAATAAGTTATTAACTTCACAAATTTTAATTCCAATTAGTTAAAATTGTAGATGATTGACCTGTAAAATAGTGCCTGACAATCGATCAAAGGGCTGCCAGTAGCCGATGGCTAATGACATTGGTCAAGAGGTGATTAATCCTTTAGTCACTCTTGTCCCATATTATTAAATCAGTTGATATTTGGAAAAACAATTATTGCTTCGAAATGTAGTCATTCAATGATTGTTCTTGAATACCATGTAAATATGAAGCCTACACACACGTATCTGCTTGCATGCAGCCAGGAGCCCATGCATGTGCACGTGTGTGTGCAAAGCGTCAAAATGGGGTGTTGTTGGTGCCGTGGCCGTGGCCGTGGACTTGGAATGGGTCTTGTTCTTCTCTTTCTCTTTCTCCTTCTCTTTGCACATAGGCTTGGGTCTTTGTTCTAGGGAAATGAGCCCGGAACCCTCAACCTAGGTTTGGGCTTCGACTTAGCTTGCCTTGAGTTAACATGACTCGGACCAGTCGGATAGAAGTATAAATGGTTTGGATAAAATTTATTTGTGTTAACACGAATTGCATGGAATTGGCCCAAGCTATTGGGCTTTATTTTTGTGGATCAGATTTTAACTAGTTTGGTAGGGCAAATAGTGCCGAATTGGTTGTGCCTTCCAGAATCACCATGGTGTTGACAAAGACCTTGATTGGATATAGTCAATCAATGTAATTAATAACCATTGACGAGCTAAATTTATGGCTATGAATACCCGATGCTAATATGTCTAATTCCCTTATGTTTTCGTGTGGTAATCTGGAATACATATAGGCACAGTCCTGTATGATTTTTTTTCTTTTAATTTTAACTCAAAATCAAATCATGATCTTGAGCTACGGGGTCTCCCTATTCTTGCTCAAGTATACGCTGAGGTCCATTAGAGTTTTTACTGGAGTGTTTTCGCAGGTATTGAATTTTCTCAGTATTTTTTCCACATAGTGGGATTGAGTTAGAACAATACCTTCGTCTTGTATTAGGATCTTCATTCCAAGGATGACGTCGGCTAGCCCCAAATCTTTCATGTCGAAGTTACGACTCAACATGCATTTGACCTCATTGACTAGCCTCTTTAGCCATGATCACTAGGTCGTCTACATATAGACATATTATGATAAAACCGGAAGGTGTTTCATTGATGTAGACACACTTGTCACACTCGTTTATTTTAAAATCATTTGATAACATAACATTATCAAATCTCAAGTGCCATTGTAAAGGCGCTTGTTTCAACCCGTACAAAGACTTTATCAGTTTGCACACATTTTTCTCTTGGCTAGGAACGACATATCCTTCCAGTTGTTACATAAATACCTCTTCTTCTAATTCACCATTTAGAAAAGGAGTCTTCACATCCATTCGGTAAATCTCAATATTGTTCAAAGATACAGTCGAAAGAAGCATACGAATGGATGTTATCCTAGTTACTGGTGAATATGTATTGAAAAAGTCAAACCCTTCGGTTTGTCCGTAGTCTTTTACTATGAGACGGACTTTGTATTTTTCAATAGACCCATCCGCCTTGAGTTTTATTTTCAAAACCCATTTATACCTTAGTGGTTTGCAACCTTCGAGTAGGTCAAATAACACCCAAGTGTTATTATGCATTATTGAGTCTATTTCACTATCTATTGCTTTCTTCCAAAAAGAAGCATCAGGACTAGATAGTTCTTCCTCGATCATTGTTCGATCATTGTCTAACATATACGTAACAAAATCCGGACCAAAGGTTTTCTCGACCCTTGTCCTTTTGCTACGCCTAGGCTCTGAAGCCTCTTGATCAGGGCTATTGGCCATTTGTCTTTTTATACCCCATAGTTCTTCATCTACGGATTTTGGGTTGGACTGCATTCTTTTCTTAGATATTTTCAAAGAATGTGGCATTCCTTCAATCTATCGTAGTTCCCTCGGTGATCCCAGGGACTTCCGATTTGTGAACTATGAAACGATAAGCACTACTGTTTAGTGCTTATCCGATAAATCTGCATTCTACCATTTTTGGGTCGATAGCGACTTGCTTTGGAGGCTGAACTTCAACTTTTGCTAGGCACCCTCACACTTTGAAGTATTTGTATGTGGGTCTCTTGCCTTTCCATAGTTCGTAGGTGGTGACATCCTCACCCTTAGTGGAATCTTTTTCAAGATATAATTTGCAGTCAATACTGCCTCCCTCCACAGATTTTGGGGAAGTCCTGAACTTATCAACAAGGCATTCATCATTTCCTTAGGTGTTCGATTTTTGCGTTCTGCAACGCTGTTCGATTGAGGTGAATATGGAGCCATTTTCTGATGAATTATGCCACTTTTGTTACATAATTCTTCGAACGGGGCCACATATTTGCCACCTCTATCACTTCGAATTGTCTTGATTTTACAGTCAAGTTGATTTTCTGCCTCGGTTTTGAAGTTCTTGAAGGCCTCGATTGCTTCGTTTTTTCCCTTAATAGGTAAAGATAGCAATACTTTGTGCAGTCATCGATAAAAGGTGATGAAATATTCTTTCCACCTCTAGTTTTCACAAATTTTAAATTACATACATCAGTGTGAATTAACTCTAATGGCTTAGTCTTCCTTTCGACAGACGGGAAGGATAATTTTGCCATTTTGGACTCTACGCAAACTTCACATTTTTTTTAGTGTTCACCTTTTTTATATTCAGTAAATTCATATTTACTAATATTTTTATAGAATTTAGGTTTACATGACCCAGTATACAATACCATAAATCAGAACACTCGATCAAGTACGGAGAAGAATCAACATTTTTATTATTAGTAGGGGCTGTTCAGCACACAACCATTACATTCAATTTGAACAACCCATTTGTAAGATAACTCCTAGCTAGGAACATTTCATTTTTCGATAATATAAATTTATCTGCTACAAAGACAAGTTTAAAACCATGCCTGACTAGTAGCGATCCTGAGGGGAGATTTTTCCGAATATCTGGCACATGCATGACATCTTTCAGAGTTAGTTCTTTGCCAGAGGTCATCTTCAGCACCACGTTCCCTACGCCTTGGACCTCATAAGTTGGGTAATTTCCCATGTGCAGCTTTCTCCGTTCGGTTTCCTTGTAGGTCGAGAAGTTTGTTTTGTCGGAGCCAACATGGCAGGTTGCTCCAGTGCCAATATACCAAGCTCTCGAACTTTCCACATTATTTGTTTCGTACACAACAACATTATTTGTTTCGTACACAACAACAACAAGGTCATCACTATTGAGATCACAATCAGTCCGGTGGCTTGTGTCGACCAGTTGAGAACTCGGCTTCTTCTTTTTCGGTGTCTTGCAGTCCTTAACCTCGTGTCCTATTTTACCACAGTTCAAACAGTTACCTGTAAAGTTACTGTTATGCTTTGCCCTTGTCCGTTTTAGTTGTGTGTGTACATTTTTTGGAGGGATCTCCGACCAAGTTGGCTTTAGCAATATCTCCGTTTTTAGCCTTGTGCTGCTTTCTGTTGTCTTCCTTTATCCGGATTTGGAAAATCAGATCTTCAAGCCCCACTTGCTTTAGCTCATACTTCAGTCTGTGCTTGAAGTTGCTCCAATTCGGGGGCAATTTCTCAATCATTACACTCATGATGAACTTTTCTGGTAATGGCATCTCCTCATGATAACAAATTAAGCAATGTGTTGAAATTCTTTCACTTGTTGGACGACAGACTTGCCATCTACCATCCTATAGGTCATAAATCGGGCCACAACAAATATTTTAGACCCGGCATTCTTGGACTTATATTTTTTCTCAAGGGCATCCCACAACACTTTCTCACTATTTATTTTACAAGATACATTATAAAGAGAGTTAAAGAGACTACTTAATATGGTATATATTGTCATGTAGTCTCTATGTGCCCACGATGCATAATTTACATGCGTTTGGTGGTCCGCACCGGGCTCTGGGGTAATTCGGCTATCGTCTAACACGGACATGGCAAACCCAATCGCAGTCAAGTAGAAGAGCATCTTCTCCTACCACCTCTTAAATTTCACTCCAGTGAATGGTTGTGGAACTTGTACACGGGGCATCATCCATGGGTCAAGCCTAGGACTAACAGTTTGGATCGTGAAAGAAGAAGAGGGTACGGCCACAAACCCAGGAAAGCCCCCACATCCCCCTGGGCAAATCTAGAAAACATAGGGCTTCTCATAAAAGGAACTGACCCAAGTGGAGGAGCAACTACCTTGACTGCGGCTCCGACGGTGGCTCTGGCGACTCCTCCGGCGGCGGATCCGAAGGCGGCTCTAGTGACTCCTCCGGCGGTGGCTCTGATGACGGCTCCGGCAAAAATTCCAGTGGCGGCTCCGGCGGTCAAAGCGATAGAGGTGCCACATTGGAGACGAAAACTGTTTTATCTTTGGTTTAGAACGGCAGCCACCGGAGGCACTACCGGGACGTATCTAATTTTTGATTGTTGGATTAAATGGGTATTCCGATAGTAACGTCTACCGTGAAACCGAGTCGAGGATTGATCCTCTTTCCGAAAATTAGATACGCCCCGGTAGTGCCTCCGGTCGCTGGAGTTCTAACCCAAAGATAAAATGGTTTTCGTCTCCAATGAGAGTGACATCTCTAATCGTTGGAGCTCCAGTGAACAAAACGAGAGAGGAACGGAGCTGGGGAGGTTGCCGAAAAATTAGAAGAGAAGAGAGAAAGGGGAGAGAGTTGTTGGTGTCTTTAGAATAAATGGGGAGGCCCTTTATATAGGCGTCTCCACTCGGCCAAATAGCAGAGGATCAATTACAATCATAATTACGTCCTTAATTATCAATGTAATTTATTCTAAATTCAAGCGTTCCGTTTGAAGATGTCGTAATTGATTTAATTACAAACTTTTCGTTTGTGACGATCGTAATTTATTCTAGTTTCAAACTTTCCGTTTGAAATGATTGTAATTTATTCTAATTTCAAACACTCCATTTGAGATTATAATAAATATATACAACGGATAATATTTAATCCAAATAATATTGCGACTTAGGCCATATACCCGGGTTTAATTTGGGGTTGCACAATTTGTTTTGTCTCGAGACACGCAAAATTGCAAAAATATTAAGCAAATCTCATATCTTCTAAATTAATCTAATTAATTTGGTACACCTGCCCGTCGCATTTTCACTCACCAAATAATCGATTGCAAAGTAACTAATTATCCAATATTCGGTGTGATGGAAATCAAATTAATTACTAAAAATTGGAATTTTATTAAAATATACGAGGAATATTTTAGCAAAATAATAACACCAAAATTTAGACCATATTTGATCAAATTTATTATCACTTTTATTTGAACTATTTAATTTATTTGATAAACAACAACAATAATAATAAGTGAATTTATTTAATTCGATATGAAATTAACCTAATGTGTAAAATCTAATATATATATATATATATATATTTACCCCCGATTTTGATCAGCCACGTCGCCTCCTTTGATTTATCTTGTATTTTGATTTTAATTAACGATAAGTTTTTTAGGTCTAAAAAGTCATTTCAAAATATTAATTTATCAAACATTTAAATTAGTTTTTGAATCTGTCAAAAAACTAAACATATTTTTAAAGTTAAAAGTTGTTTGAAAAACTATTTTCAAACACTTATATGTATTTAATATTAGTTTAAATATCAATTAATTTAATTATTACTTAAATTTTGTATAATTGGTACATATAATACTCTTCCAGAAAAATAGTTTTATTAGGGTTTGACACAAATTTTAAAGAATATATATTGGTAGTTAGTAAAAAAAATTATGAGTAATTTATATTTGTCATTGTGAGTGTAGTTATGTAAAGTTTGATGAAATTTGTGTAACAATAATGAAAAGTAATTAAGTTTTTTGCAATATTGTTTTAAAATAAACAAAAATAAAAACTAAAATTATTGTTTTAGAACAAAATAAATAAAAATTAAATGCTTTAAATATAGATCAAAATATATATATTTATATACATATGTGATTTTTACAATTTTTAATTATAACATCTTATTAAATATTTTTTAAAGATTTTAATTACAACAAAATTTCATTAAAATTTATTTGAAATTATGAATTAATTTTAATGAAATTTTATTTGAGTGTGAGAGAAATAATATTATTTAAAATGAAAGTGAAATAGATAAATAAATAAATAAATAAATATATAGTAAATTAGGGGTATGTATAATAATAATAAAAAAAATCTATTCTAATATTGATAAAAACTAATTAGTAAGTAAAAAAAAAAAATTATCTGTTAAAATAAAAATAATAACAATATAAATAGATAATTATTTTTATTATAAATGGATTTATATATAAACTTAGCAGATAGTAATAATAAAAACAAAAATTTAACGAAATTATAACAAACGAAAAAAATATATTATTAGAAAAATTGGCAGCGGATTGATTGAATCAAATACATAATTATACATAACATAATATATTTATTACACAATATATATTTTGTTATGATACAATATATGTTATGCTATGTAAACATATAGGTCTGGCCAAAAGGGGTGCCCGCCCTGGGCCCAATATAAATAGGGGCTCATTATTTATTTATGTAATATATAAAATATTTATATATACAGATTATTTGAATATAATACGGTAATATTGAATATGGCTTAGTGGTTAAGTGTTACATATGCTATTGGTGAAATTTTGGGTTCGAACCCAAGAGCATCATCTATGTTAGAGGAAAATGATACCATAACAATGTTCTTTTGCAGCTGTAGGAGGCATCAGTGACCGAGAATCAAGAAATAAAGCAGCTACTCTTATTTTCTAATCAACTGTTTAGATGCAGTTTTAGCACTTATCTTGATCATCGCCATTGCTTGCATACATGGATTTAAATTTTGCATTGATGTGTTGCACTTTTTGAAATACAGGGCAATTTTGTACAAAAAGACCGAACTAAATTGTCAGTTTGACTCTGACGGAAAGAAAAAACCAATAGGAGGGGATCTATGGAAAAAAAAAAAAAAAACCATCTATACAGTAAATATAAACAAAAGTTGAAAATCCAAGGGTTGAGACTAACACCACTCTTAAGTAAAACAAAAGGTCCGGAGTACATTTGCATCAATTCAAATAAATCCTTAGACAAGTCTCGGAAACTCTAAAGATGGGTTGTCGAGAACGTAGAGGAGGTATGATGAGTAGTTGGTCGTATCTGGTATGGTGGGGCTATGATTTCGAGACTTCTATGGTACACGACTGATTTGCAAGGAATTCAACCGCTCTATTACCTTCAAGATGTATGTGGGAAATTCTGCAAGTGATGTGGCTGAAGTGTTGCACATGTTGGATGGTGATGAGTTCCGGATTACATTTTGTGAATCTAAATTTCTCCAAAATTGCAAGCCAATGAAGACCATACACACAAAAGTCTTGCACATGTTTAAACATAATGGGTTATCTGGTTAAAAACAACTAAATTCTAAAAATAAGTTCATACAACTCCATTATCCTATTCAAATAATTCTTAAAAACTACACTCTCCAGAAATAGCACAAGAAATTTAATAGTAGTTTTTTTATATTGCCAATTTAAAGGTAATAACGGGTTCAAATGGTAGGGTTTTTTTTATTTTTTTACCTAAATTGTAATATCTTATATTATAAGGAGGATCTTGAAAATATAATTACATACTACCAAAAGAAAAGTTTTCAAGGTGGCTTGTAAGCCCAAAACTAAAACAAAAATGGGCCAACAATCCTAGCCCGCAAAGAGGTGGCCTAATGAGCTTTTCGATGAATGGGTCACTGTGAAAAGAGATAGGACCTAAAAAAAAAAAAGGTCCAAATAAACATGTGGCTGTGAGAATTAAATAGTGTTTGGGCCAGTCCAGCAAAACCTTGTTCTTCCAAGGGTTTTAGACCCGAATAGAAGGCCCATCTACATTCTAGTTTTCTACACAATCCTAAACTCATTTCATCAGCCCAAGAAATGTCCAACACCAAGAGTGGGTACTCGTTCTCCAAATACAATCCTATACGCCATAATTAATAATAATTATTATTCATAATTATATGTCGTGTTGTAGCCCAAAATGCACCACATATAAAGATTTTGACGTGTAACCAGTGAGTCCTAAGGAAAAAAACTCAGGGAAATTTATTATCGAGGAAAATTCAATCAAAATTGCATGTGAGTTTTTGAATAAAAAAATTAAAATGGCAATGAATCAAACCTAAATTACACTAAGGAAAGTAAATGCAAAAATAAAAAATTATTGGTGAGGGAATGTTCACGAACAACAAGTGTAGTGAAAATAATGTAAATTAATGTGTACTAAGATGATATATTACTAAGACATGAAAATAGGAACGAATGAATACCAAATGAATAAAAAGATCATGATATAAGTACCAGTTTGTACATGAGAATGATGTCATGTGAAGGTGATCGCATAATTAGTTTTCCAATTTTCAAACTACCTTTTGATTGTACTGATTGTTTAGCTATATTAATTGGGCATTGACCCCTATTTATATGTTCCGAAAAAGCTTCTACAAGGATCTATCACTACAAGAAATTATCATTTTGTAATGAGATTTTTTCGTTCCTAAATTCACTTTTTCTGTTACTAATGATATTAGAGACGGAATTAATGATGGAATTACGTTAGCTACGTGAACTTTAGGAATGGAATTCCGTTAGAAATATTTTTTTTTTTTTTTGTAGTGTATTATTGATAGTTAACATCCAATTGATAGTTAAATCACAATCATCCATTCCAAAAGTATCAAGGGGTAATCTTCCGCCAATGCCAAACTGGATTTGCAGCCTTTAGAAAGTAAGTAAATCTAGAGTTTTAGTTGATTTTCTCGTACTATTAGTCGTCTCTCTAGTTGAGTTTGTGAGTCACAAACCTTTTACAGTGCAACTCTTTGTGACTTGAGAACATGAAGTTTTCCTTTTCTGCTTAGCTTCCAAAAAGCCGCGGTTTGGTCCAATTTGCGATCGAAAACAATTTCTAGGAAGATCAACAAGTTTAGCACAAAAATTCATTTAGAATC
This sequence comes from Andrographis paniculata, assembly GCF_009805555.1. Taxonomy (NCBI): domain Eukaryota; kingdom Viridiplantae; phylum Streptophyta; class Magnoliopsida; order Lamiales; family Acanthaceae; genus Andrographis; species Andrographis paniculata. Next base: position 1,469,323 of record NW_026137583.1, on the reverse strand, counting down.
AATGGATATCCTCGTGAAAATAACTGGGTGAACATGTTCAAAATCATGTTATCAATAGAATTTATAATATCGATAGAACATAATAATATAAGTAAGAAAATAAAAAAAGTAAATATTTTTCTTTATTAAAAAAATTACAACAACATATACTACCGATTTGATTGTAATTACATACATTTATGAAAATGTTGTCTATATTATACATCCCGACTACATATTGTCAAAATTATATAATATGATATTATAACTTACCAATAAAAATTATAAGTAATATATTAAAGCAAATAAAGTATAGAATTCGATATTATAACTGAAAATAATCATGCATTATAAATAGAGGTTTCATCTAATCAGTGATTCATCACTACCTCAAGAAAATATTTCAATCATTATGGCATGCTATACTTACGAAAATATTGTTACTTCTAAGATTTCACCGGATAGATTGTTTAAGGCATTCTTCATGGACGGTATGCGCCTTATGAAGGAGGTTGTGCCAGATAAGATTAAAGGCTGCGAATTCATCAATGGAACGGGTGAACCGGGATCTGTATATCTACTACATCTTAATGAAGGTAATTAAATCAAATAAATGAATATATGTAAGTGCTTTTCTTTTTCTCGTTATCATTGAATCTACAAATAAAAAATAAAAAGAATTTTAAGAAATTTGCGTTTGAAACTAAGGTCGAACATGTCAAATTTAAATTATTGCAATAAGAAAGGACCTTAGGGTACATTTAATTGTGTATTGTTTTGTGATATTTTTCAGTTGAATATAGTTGCTAAATATTTTATTTTAAATTTAAAATGTGTGTTGAAGATGATAATTTTGGAAAAAACAAATACGCATTAACTATTAAAAATTATGTTTAAATTACAAGTAATCAAACATTTAGTTAGTAATAAATTTTTGAAAGTTTTTATTTTGAATTTAAATTTGTGTGCTACAATATATTATGGGTTGTGTTTTTCATAGATTGAGTAATGCCGAAACTAACCCAACACCCCAGATTTATATACAAAACCATAATAGTGTATATATATATAGTGGATATTATCGATGTATGATGATACAGGTAATCAATCCAAGACATTAAAGGTGAGGGTGGACTCTTTTGACAAGGAGAATCAGATACATAAAGCAACGCTACTTGGAGGGGAAGGCTTTGAAGACCTTTACGAGTCTATGTCGAGGGAGACAAAGATAGAGGCAAAGCCAGACGATGGAGGATCTGTGGTTAAGATCATCACCACATGCCACACCAAGCATGAAGTAACGTTGGAAGAGAAACTTAAGCAGCATGAAGCTGGCATGAAGAGAGCTGTGGCGATCGTCCAGGCTGTTGAGACTTATCTCCTCCCTAACCCTGATGAACATACAACCTGATATATGATGATGTTACTAGCTATGATGGAACCAGTTTTTACAATAAATATTGAATAATATGTGAGAGACATGGAAAAAAATAAATATTAGTTATGCTATTGCAAGCAATTTTGTCCCATGGAATAAAATTATTGGAAGTCATCAAATACAGTGTCAATTTTTTATGTTGCAAGCAATTTTAGTCATTTTTGTGTTATATGTCCATTTATTATTATTATTATTATTATTATTAACAAATGAATATAATGTCTTTTCTATTTTGGCATATGAAACAAATTTGCAAATTTTTGTGGGTCCACGGAAAACAACATCAAAGAAATAATCCTGCACCGACTGTGAAAGATGTCTTGTTTTGCCTTGCTCAAAATCAATCAAAGGCATATGCTAGAAGTCAAATTTTTATTGTAACATCAAGCTTGAAATGTTGGAAAGTCAAACCATGATTCAAAATATGTGAAGGATATACAATGACCTGGATTCAGATGACCAAACTTAGAACAAAAACATTGTGTTGACTTTGTTTAATATGGGTTATTGTAAGATTGTAATTGAACTTAATTGAGAAAAACAATTGTATTTTCTATCAACATATATTCTTAAATACCTGCTTGCATATGAGGTATTTTCAAGACTCTATGGAGTCATTAAATCGATCAGAAGAAAGAGGAAATGGAGGTCCCTCCGGGAAAGATAATCAACCTATTACCGCACATACTCTTAACTAGATACATTATTCTTTGGTGTCAAAATACTACCAAAAAAAAAAATCATAAATTGTGATGGAATTCTGCAAAGTTTCGTTTCATTGCAATGTTTCAACGGAGACTGCAAAAATGTAAATACAATCCATTATAATTAGTCATTTTTGCAATGTAATACTAGAACCGATTTAAGAAGTTGCAATTTAACAAATGTACACACCCAAAATTAATTGGACCGACCCAATACAAGTGCAGCGCAAACCCTTGAGGTTCGCGGCCCAACAGAAGGTCCAGATCAACGAATGAGCCAGCGGACCCGACTAACCCAATGACCCAGTTGGCCTGGTGCATTTGAAGTAGTCAACGGATGAAAGATGGTGGAAGTGAAAGTTTTTTAAGGAAAGTTATGGATAAAATTCTATCCAAAGGAATTCAAAAAATAACAAGAAGATTTATAGAAGATCAAGAAGCAGGGAAAATCGCCATTCAACATGAATCATCATCTTTTTTTTTCATTATTTTTCTTTGCAATTTTTTGCACTGTATCTTTTCTTTTTCAGATTTTTTTACAGTTTTCTTTTATTAATTTCAATTTAAATTTCCAGCTTTTTCTCGCATTATTAGCTTTAATTTTGCCTTATTTTTACATTAATTATTTTGCCTTATTGTAATCATTATTAGCTTTTTCTCACGACCTTTACATGCAGCTTCTAGAGAAACTTGATACCGCCGACGACTATGGAGATGTCAAAAAACAAAGAAATCATCGGCGATTCGTCATCACGCCCTGTGCAGGAAACTGCCCTGCGCGACGAGGCTTTCGCTGCTGCTGAAAGGCCAGACCAGAATATTAGCCTTCCAACCAGCGTTCTTCAGGAGCAGATACGTGGAGAAATTTGGTCATCCATTCACGAATCCGCCCAAGAACTATCGAAATACATTAGCGATGTTCTGAAACCCACCATTCAGAACGAGTTTGCACTGCTTATGGAGGAAGAAACTTGAAAAAGCAAGGTCCGGAAGATCGATTTCAGCCAGCCAGAGATTTGACCGACCTACCAGGCACTTAAGTATGTCCATGTTACTCTGTTCGGTAGGAGTGCCGGATCTAGAGGACCTCCGTTCATCATCCAGAAGGTCAGAGAATCTTGGGCGTTGGCCGGGCAGGCTTTCTTTGGGCCACCTTCAACCGATGGATTTGGGATGACCTTCGGGTCAGTCCCATCAGAACCCTAGTCCCTACTCCAAGCCTTCGAAGAAACCCAATGGCCAGACAAGAGACTTCCAATGCATAGGGGGCAGAGCCGACAGCGATACCAGTACCTCCTTTAGTCTCAAAGCCTTCTGGAATAACTTGGAAACTAAGGGGACCAGTCCCAACATCATCCCGATACACTGGGGGCAGGGAGCTGCTGGGGAAGGTTGATTGCTGCTGATTGCGGGCTGCAACAAACCTACGAATATCCTATCAAACCAGACCCCAAAAATACACCATTGCAATAGATTCCAGTCCTTAGAGAACCTACGGAAGGCCTCTGGGTTCATTTTCCACAACGGCGACCTACTTATCAAGCCTTCCAGCAGCCGGCATTACACAATCTGTCGTCTGTTCAGGCAGCTTCCAAATAGCCTGGGAGGTAGGCAGAGATGGGACCACTGCCACATCCCATCATAAACTCATAGGTAATCGAATATGCAATTCATAGGATGTATGGCGATTGGCGCTGCAAGGAGTCGGTCGAGCAGTTCTTAAAACAATTCAGAAGCGCATAAACTAGATGCCAAGTTCGTGTACTAGAGGACCAGGTGGTGAATGTGGCGATAAGTAACATGACACACTAGCTGCGAGACACATTGGCTCTCCAGGAGTATCACGACTTTCAACAGCCGATGTCCAAAGATGTGAAGACCAAACAGCCCTTTAAAGAAGCTCAAATGGCTCGAAGTCAAAAGTTCCCGAGTGAAAGTTATTGCTTGTTTGCCCAAGAAAGGGCTACCGAGATTGATGAGGAGCAAGAGGAGACCTTCTTGGCTGAAAGTTCGTAGGGGAAGGCATATACATGCCCCGGGCTTAAGCCGCCCTGATAGAAGGAGGTGAATCCGAAGGTATCTTACTCGTTCGACATTACAACGACTCAACTGATTTTTTACTACTTGCTGAAAGACAGCCAGCTCCGCCTTAAAGAAGGTCACAAAATGTTGACCGAAAAAGGGCTGAATGGAAAATAATTTTGTAAGTGGCATGGAGTGTGTGGCCATCAGATCGGTAACTGTATTATCTTCTTAAATGCGGTCCAGAAAGCCCTCAAAGAAGGCCGACTCAAGCTAGCCAAAAAACCCGTTAGGAAAGTGGATACAAAGTCGTTCCTCGCTCTGATAAACGTTGTTGGAATGCATTTGACCAGGTCCAAAAATTCAAATCCAGGCTTCGGGACAGATGGCAGGGGAGTCAGTCCTAAAAATCTAGTGTCGGAAAGGCTTGGAAGGTCGGTCAAACCTCCAAGGAAGAATTTGGTGTGGGTAAGACTCTCCCCCACGAATACGGTTTCGGAAGTAAGTTTCGAAAAGAGAGGTGAGGTTTCACAAGTAACCTCAGTGGATCAGGTCGTGATCATTCCCCACCGAACCCTCCTTCTTGGAAAGGCTCCAGATGACAGGAGCTGCACAAGGAACATGAAGGAGCAGGCGATGCGACCTTATACAAGAACACAGAAGAGGAGAATGCAGTGGTTGTGCTTGGCTGATCGCCTTTCCCAAGAGCATCAAGCTAGGGGCAGTAGGCTGATAACCGCGAAGGTTAGGCCAGGGGGTAGCAGCCCCAGGACTCGGAATGAGCTTTCGCCAGAAGGCCGAAGCCTGGTCGGGAGGATCTCCGCTATCAGTTTCGGGCCCGAAAGGAATGGAGACTGAAAAGAGTTTTTGTGAGGATTGAGTACACTACTGAACCTCATTTTACTATGACACTCGGGGAAGACCAGATCCCCAAGGATGAGCCAATGATTGATGCCCTTGATTACGATGACGCATCAGAGGCTACCTTGGATATCATAGCATCCGACCAAGACCTTGAGCAACCCTCACACCATGAGGTAGACCTCAAGGTTAATACAATAGGAGTGTTACCTCGAGAATTTGATGCTCCTCCAGCCCAGCCAGACTATCTTTGGTGAGATGTTCTGTTGGAAGGAGCTGGTTTGTTGTATTGGGTGGACCAAAATTCTGATGTCCAAAATGAAGGACCATAATCAGTGATCTTCTAGAGGACACTAGAATGTGGAAAGAGTGCAATTTAACCATGAAGTAATTCAAAATCAAAGTTGAGGCCGATGCACGACCTAATAATTCAGGCAGTTATCAGGTCTGACGACCTGATTGTGCAGGATTTGGAGGCAAGGATAGGCAGTTCTGGTTGTTCATTCATACAGGCTTGAAATCATCCCCCTCAACCTCCAGAAAGGCAAACATGGACATGAAGACGAAAAGGATATTCATTCACCGATTCAAAAAGCTGCTGCACCTTTTGAGGCGCATGACCCACTTGAGGAGGTCAACTGGGGGATGAGACAGCCCTTCGGATGACACGTATCAGCACCTTGCTAGATGTTGAAAAGAATGAGGGAATGATCTCTTTTATCTGGGAATTCAAAGATTGTTTCACATGGGACTACCACGAGATGCCATGGTTATCGAGGAGTTTAGCAGAGCATCGACTACCTACCAAAGCTTTATTTCGGCTGCACAAACAACCCTCTAGGTGTTTCAACCCAGAGTTGTTACTGAAAGTGAAATTGGAGGTCGAAAAACTCCTTAAAGCTAACTTTGTTCGAACGTGCAGGTACCCGGAGTGGACTTCTAACATTTTTCCAGTGGTGAAGAAGAATGGAAAAATCCGGATCTGCATTGACTTCTGGAACCTTAATTTAGCAACACCAAATGACGAATATGTGATATCCATTGCTGACATGCTCGTGGATTCTACTGCTGGATACAAAATTCTTTCTTTTATGGGCGGCTACTCTTGCTATAATCACATATATACGGCCGAGGAAGACACCCAAAAAACCGCTTTCCGCTGCCTCGGTTGGAATCTTCAAGTGGATAGTAATGCCTTTCAGCCCCAAGAATGCCAGAGCGACCTACCAGAGGGTGATGAATGCAATTTTCCACGACCTAATTGGTGCTTGCATGGAGGTATACATAGATGACGTGGTTGTGAAGTCCCGAGCATTCCTCACCACCTATTGGACCTTCGGAAGGCCTTTATGCGGATGAGACAACACGACCTCAAGATGAACCCGGCAAAGTGCGCTTTCAGAGTACAAGCAGAGCATTTCTTAGGTTTTTTGGTCCATCAAAAGTAGATCGAAGTTGACAAAAATATGGCCAGGGCTGTCCAAGACCTTGGGCCCCCATGCAACATTAAGGAGCTGCAAAGCTTGATAGGGAAGGTCAATTTCTTGAGAAAATTCATCATCAATGCGACTAAGAGAATAAAGTCCTTCTCGGTGCTGTTGTATGCGAATAAAGACGTGTTCGAGCGGGGAGCAGCCCAGCAAAAAGTCCTGGACAAGATTAAGCAAGCGTTAGCATCTCCTCCGGTGTTAATGCCACCAATCAGTGGAAGGGAGCTGAAGCTGTACGTAGCCTCGACAGACGACACGATGGGTTGCCTCATTGCACAGGATGATAATGAAGGTCAGGAATGCACTATTTATTATCTTAGTAGGACATTTGATGTTTAAATTCTCTATTTGTGCATTGAAAAATTTGTTTATCTTTATATAACGCATGCACAAAATTATAGTATTATTTGATGCCGATTGAAACTAAAGTCATATGCAAAGTCGACTTCCTACGCTATTTATTAAACAGGCCAGTCCCCCGATGCCGTTTAGTTAAATGGGCATTAAAGTTGTCATCATTCTCTTTAGGAAGACCGTCTTATGCAATCCTCACCTCTTCGGTACTGCTTACTTTGACATATCAGCCCCTTAAGGCCATGAAAGGATAGGCTATCATAGATTTCTTGGCCAAATATCCTGGAATGGTTCAGGCCGTTCATTTGGACTACGTGGGCTGGAACCTTGGCTGGTAACTTTTGATGATTCCAGCTCCTTAGGAGCAGTTGGAGCAGGCATGCTGATCTCCAATCGTAAAGGAGAATTATGGCATTTGACCCACCAAATTTCGCAAGGTATCACGAATAACCAAGCCGAATATAAGGCGTTGCTATTGGCATTGCGAGTCTTGGTCGTAAAGGATATCAAGAAGGTCGTTATTCGAGGGAACTCTCAGCTGGTTATCCAACAGACCATCATATAATTCAAGTGCAAGGAACCACGAGTTATAGACCTTCTTCGAGAAACCCATGACCTACTTAGCAACTCGTGGAGGTAACGTTGGAGGACATTTGGGCAAACGACTTCGCACAATGGGCTTCTAGGTTTAAAAGAAAAGAAATACAACCAAAATATGAATGTTTGCAGGCTGACCAGGACCTAGATTGGCAAACCCCGTTGCTGGAAGGTTGTAACAGGCCCCGGGAAGTTTGCTTCAAAAGCAGTGCACCATCAGCTTCTAAAAAACACTCAAATCAATGGAGAATTATACCGACGGAGAACCGATGGGACTTTAGCATGCTATCTGGGTTGCGAAGATGCTATGAAGGTTATGGCCGAGGTCGAAGAAGGTGTTGGAGGTGCCCACAGGGCTGGACCCGCTATATAGTGGACAATCCTTCGTTACGGCTATTTTTGGCCACGAATCTCGCAGGATTGCATGGATCATGCTCTAGGATGTCCAGCATGCTAGCGCCATGGACCACTTCGATGAGTCCCATTAGAAGAACTTCATTCGATTATCAAACCTTGGCCTTTCCGTGGATGGGCGATGGAAATCATCGGAAAAATCCATCCTCCATCTTTCAAAGAGCACTCATTCATTCTCGTAGCTGCGGACTACTTCACGAAGTGGACATAAGCAGTTCCATTGGCCAAGGTACAATATAATCATGTAAATACGTTTTATTAACAATAACATCATTCACAAGTTTGGAATTCCAAAGACGATAACCACTGATCAAGGAAGAACATTTACGAGTGCGGAGGTCAAAGCATTTACAGCTCAATACAGGATCCAATTGTTCAATTCATCTCCTTATTATCCTCAGCCTAACGGGCAAGCCAAGGTGACGAACAAAGTTTTGATTTCTATCATCAAGAAGGCGTTGAAGGACAATCTGAGGGATTGACACGACACTTTAGAGGAGGCTTTATGGGCATATCGGAACGCCAAATCCTCTGTAACCGGCAGTACCTTTTACAGGCTGACTTACGACCATGACACCGTACTTTCGTTGGAGATTACGATAGCTTCACTCCTAAGTTTGAAGGTGAATGGATTGTTGATGGAAGAGCATGATTAGACCAGCTATAAGAGCTCGATGCCCTATCCGAAGAGAGGTTTCAGAGTCTTGAATGCATTCGACATCAGAAAAGAAAGGTTTAATCAACCTTTCGGAAGCATGTAAGGCCCCATACCTTTCAAGAAGAAGACATGGTATGGTAGGCCATCCTCCCGGAAGGCCCTAAAGATGTGAAGCTTGGGAAGTGGTCCCCCACATGGGAAGGGCCTTTTATCATATCAGCCAAGTCACTTAACGGCGGTTATAGATTGATGGAGCCCGAAGGGAGGAGCTGAAGATGTTTATCAATGGAAGACATCTTAAAAGGTTCTACCTTTCTCTTTGGGAGCCGGAAAGAAGGCACAATCAAGCTATAGTTAACTATGACCTTCCAAAAGTAGAAAAGATGGTCAGAAAGGCCGAGAAAGCATGGAAACACTCAGGTATTTGACAAAATTATCAGAACCACGAGTTGATTCTTGTCCAGATGATTTTGTGGAGGGCATTTGTACACACCCAAAATTAATTGGACTGGCCCAGTACAAGTAAAGACCAAACCCACGAGGTTTGCGGCCCAGCAAAAGGTCAAGATCAGCGAATGGGCCTGCGGACACGACTAGCACAAGGACCCAGCCGGCCTGGTGCATTTGGAGCAGTCAACGGATGAAAGATGGTGGAAGTGAAAGTTGTTGGAGTTTGTTGGAGGAAAATTAGGGATAAGATTTTATCCAAAGGAATTCAAAAAATAACAACAAGACTTATAGAAGATCAAGAAGCAGAACAAGGACAAACGCCATTCAACATGAATCATCATCTTCTTTCTTCACTATTTTTCTCTGCAATTTTCTGCGTTGTATCTTTTCTTTTTCCAAATTTTTTACAGCTTTCTTCCATTGATTCCAATTTAAATTTCCAGTTTTTTCTCGCATTACTACCTTTTTTGCCTTCTTTTTACATTAATTATTCGGATATCACGAGATATCCTGAATCCTTTCTTGAGGAGGTCGGGGAACCTTTCTAAAAAATCAATTCTGACAGGCTTTTCCGATTAAGCCATCGGTAGCTATTTTTTTGACGAAAATAGAATTGGCACGCTCAGTGGGACACCGACGTCTCGCGACTTTTACATGCAACTTCGAGCGAAAAATTATACCGCCGACGACTCTGGAGATGTCAAAAAACAAAGAAATCGTCGGTGATTCGTCATCGTACCCTGCGCAGGAAGCTGCCTGCATGATGAGGCTTCCGCTGTTGCTGGAAGGCCGGACCAGAACATTAGCCTTTCAGCCATTGTCCTTCATGAGCATCTCCATGGGGAAATTAGGTCGTTCCTTCACGGATCCACCCAAAAACTATCGAAACACGTTAGTGATGTTCTGAAACCTGCCATTCGGAACGTGTTTGTATTGCTTCTAGAGGAAGAAACTCGAAAAAGCAAGATCCGGAAGGTCGATTCCAGCCAGCCAGAGATTTGGCCTCCCGCGGGCCTTACTACCAGCTTCTCAGCAGATCCGACCTCCCAGACACTTAAGTATGGTCATATTACTCTATTCGGTAGGAGTGCCAGATCTGGAGGTTTCACCATCTAGAAGGTCGGAGAATCTCAGACATCGGCCGGGCAGGCTTCCTTTGGGCCGCCTTCAACCGACGAATTTGGGATGTCCTTGGGGTCAGTCTCATCAGTACCACAAGGACAAAATAATCCCCTAGTTGCTGGAAATACTTTCAGCACCCTAGTCCCCACTCTAAGCCTTCGAAGAAACCCAATGGCCAGACAAAAGACTTATAATGCATGGGGGGCAGGGCCGACAGCGATACCAGTACGTTCCTTAGTTCCAAAGCTTTCTGGAATGACTTGGGGACCAGTCCCAACACTATCCCGATACACTGGGGGGTAGTGAGCTGCTTGGGAAGGTCAATTTGTTGCTGGTTTGGGCTGCAACAAACCGACAAATATTCTGTCCAACCATCCCCCGAAAATACACCATTGCAATAGGTTCCAGTTCTTAGAGAACCTACGGAAGGCTCCCGGGTTCATTTCCCACATTGGGAACCTACTCATCAAGCCTTCCCGCAGACGGCATTACACAATCTGCCATCTCTTCAGGCAGCTTCCAAACAACCTGGGAGGCAGGCAGAGATGGGGCCGCTGCCATATCCCATCATAAACCCACGGGTAATCGAAGATGCGATTCATAGGATGTATGGCGATCAGCGAAGCAAGGAGTCAGTCGAGCAGTTCCTGGAACAATTCAAGAGTGCAGATATCACGAGATAGCTCAGACCCTTTCTTGTTATGGCCGGGAACCCTTCAAACAAATTAATTCCGACAGGCTTTTCCGATTAAGCAGTCGGTAGCGATTTTTTTTACGACAAAAACAACATAATTTACAAAAGAATATGTTCGGTCACAAAATAATCAATTTAATGAAAAAATATTTTAGAGAATTTATTCTATTGCAATACAAATTGACATAATTTGGCGATCGTTCTTGGAAAAAAAATGTATGCAGTTGCAAAATATATATTTATACCAAATTTTTTTAAAATTTTATACGACGAATAAAGTAAATGCGTTGCAATTTTTGCAATTTTTTATGCAACGATTTGTATTCTATCAAAAATAGAAAATATTTTCCCCAATTTAATCCTAATACCCTCTCAACTCCAACTCTACATCTTCTCTGTCGCCGATTTCGCTTCTCCCTCCTCTTCATGTCTAGCCACCGGAGACCCGAGGCCTCCACCACTTAGTCCTCACCACCGTGGCTGCACTTCCGTTGTTGCTCTGCCAATCACCGATCTTCTCCCGAATATGACCCATCGCATACTTAGTCCCCGACCAACATCCGCCGCCATGCTTCAGCTATGAGGCGCCACTCTTAGAAATTTCCTCTTCATCGGTGTAAGTTTTGTTCCTAAATTTGTATTGTTGCATTTATGTGTTTTTTCCATTGTTTTTTTTTTTTCCATTTCGTCTATGTGTTGGAACTAATTTGGGTAAATAGATCGATCATTGATCTATTTTAGGATTTGGTTAAATAGATTTTGTTTGATTTTGGTGGTTTAGATTTAGGTAGAATGATGTATGAGGTTTGGGAATATAGATCAAATTAGGTTTTATTCAAACTTAGACACTCCATCGAATTTGTAGATTTTCATCTCTGTTTTGACACAACAAAGATGTGTTGATTGCATAATTAATTTGATTGAATTCTTGGTTTCATTTCTTGCATCTGCTAAACGTAAATAACATTCTGAATAGATGATCATCTGTATTGTATGGTTTTGTTTTGCACAGTTGGTCTTGTTTTGATCTTTGATTGTTTACTCACTAAGATATATATATATATATGTGTCCATTCAGATTTGATCTTCTTTTGAGCCTTTCATCCGAATCCAGTGAGCCAACTGTGGGAGAGTCTAAGGTTTGGGTGTTCATTTCAGATCCTGACGAGACTTGAGGCTAGAGAATCCATACTTGTCTCATGCCTTGGTGATTACTTCCAAAGTAAGTGAGCTCATGAGTTCTTTAAGTACTTAGTAATTTTCTATTTCAAAATCTTATTGTTTTAGATATATTGCTTCGTGATCTATTGTTTATGTCCATATTAGAGTTAGAATGGCTGGACGATAGAATGCAAAGTTGAAACAGTGTATGAAGTTAACATTAAAGAGAAAGCGGTGCCTCGGCCGATGCTTGTGTATTGACGATGGGATGGGCTGATAGAAATAAAATAAAGGATAAGAAAAATCAAACGGTATAAATCATTTTCCCAAGAACAATCAAACGGTACCAACCGTTTGCCCAAAGCCTGACGGCTACTTTATTTCAAAAGTTTAAAAATGATAGTCTCAAACCGTAGTTCCTCTTTAAATACTATTACCTAAACCCTACTTACTAAATACAAAATAAGTCAACCCAATAACTAAAAGACAAGCCAACTCAAAATATAATATATTAATAGAAAACAAGTAAATAAAATCTAAACCCATGAACAACAGACCTAAGCCCATCCCTGTCGTCAAGACTACATTTTCTTTTTAATCATAACTTCATGCTCTTTCCGATTTTGTTTCCTATCAATTTCAACAATCATCAAATCGACCTTGTTCCCAAGGTCGAAGTATGAGAACTGGAATAAGCTTTGATCTTCCTCTTGTTTTTCTCCCTCACGGACTCGATCCCACGTCTTTTGGGTTAGGCTTTGGTAACCTATCAGTACTACTTGTTGTCTTTCCATTCAAAGGACAAAGTAAGAGCCTCCCAATTTGTTTGAACATCGCCCAATGTGGCTAACCAAGCTATACGAAGAATAATTCAATACCCTAGAAGGGAAACATAAAACAATTGGTTGTTACCTCACAACACTGTAATGAGACCATAACATCCCGGCATAATCCTTCGGATTCCCATCTTCGTCCATCACCTAATCGAACTCCAAATTTTTCTCTATGATCGGTTGGTAATCGTAGAGTAGAGATTAAGAAAGAAGATATAAGATTGTGACTAGCACCACAATCAATTAATATTGTTACATTCCTTTTTTGTACAATTCCATGCAACCACATAGTCCATTGGCTCATAAAGCCCCCTGCACAGGAAAACGCAAAGGTCCCCTCTTCTATCGATGGATCTCCTCGCTCTCCCATCCAATCTTCATCTCCCATCAGTACATAATATTCAAACTGTTGAAGATCTAAGACCTCTTCGTCTTCTTCAGCTATCATGTCTCGCAATTGTTTGAGAGGGAATTCATGTTTTGAGGTGTATGGTTTCTTGCAGCAAAAACAAAGTCCTTTGGCTCGCAATTCAGAAAATTCTTGGGGTGAGAGACGGGTAAATCGATTTTGGACTACTGACTGACTAGTTGCCTCCAATCGGGCCACGGAAGGATGATCGACAAGGTTGTTAATAGATCCATTGTGGTTGGCCCCTATTGTTGAAGCCCTAATCATGTTGTTTGGTCAGGACATAGAGCTTGCGTGCGGTGTCGGACTGTTCAAATTTTGGTACGGGTGACTGTCAAGTTGTACTTGAAGATTATCCTTAATGTCTCTAGACAATTCCATGGCCGTCTCTAAGTCTCTGGGCCAAAGAAGGAGGAGCGAACTTCGAATCGAGTCCTTTAGACCTTTCATAAAATAGCCCAGATAGTGCGCATCTGTCAAACCCGGAACTTGTCTAGCCAATTGAACAAATAACATTACGTAGTCATCCACTGATTCTTCTTGTTTAATATTTGCCAATCGTTCAAAAGTACTGCCCTTGAAATGCGTATCAAATCTTTCCACCAACGCTTGCAAAAAATTTTCCCATGTCAGCCTCGGTTTGCGAAAGCGTAACTAGGTTGACTGGTACAATGCAGCTTCTTCCATGGCCACCACGGCTGCAGACACCTTCATCTCCGGACTGGTAAGTACAATGGTGATATTTCTGAATGTTCTAAAAAAATAATGTAAGAAGAGATTGTTGGTTTTGACGCTTCATAAAAAATAACTAAGGCATAGTCAAAGGATAAAAGTGTTAAACCTTTACTCTTAATTTCATCATCTATATATTGGATGATGAATTGAATAAAATGATTAAAGCGTTCTTGCTACAAGAATCTTATTTTTAGGAGAATCAGTAAATGATGAAATCAATTCATGTTGGATTGGGATTGAATATGTGTATCAAACATTTTGTTAAAGGTATTATTTTATTCAGTCATATTATTTAGATGATCTAATTAACACAATTAATTATTGACTAATAGGCTTGATTATTGTGGAATGAAATTATAGCTACCCAAATTTAATAATATAGAAAAATTGTCCGTAACTCCCATGTTGTTTTGAAACTCAGTGTAAATCTTAAAATAAAGAAAAATTATTTTAAAAAGTACTTGGTGCCCCCTTATACTTTAAAATATATTGTATGAAACCCTCTCGCCATGCAAAAAATATATATAGGAAACTATCTTCTCATCACAAAAATTGTAAAAAGGGGTTTCATGCAATATTTTTAAAAATAAAAGGGAATGTCATGGAATTTTTAAAGTACGTGAGAGATTTACACTGAGTTTCGAAATTACGGGGGAAGTATAGACAATTTTGCATAATATATTATTTTTATGACGTGACAAATAATAATATTAATTAAGGATATAATAATTATTACAATTATGCTTGCCTTATATACACTAGGGTTAGGTCCCCGGGATAGAGTGCGGTATAGAGATCTCATTTGCCCTACAGTTTCTACTTATCACCTGCGTCAATGATAGAAAAAATGCTTACGCTCTGATCTTGGAAGACTGATCGCATTTATCACCCAAGATTTGCATATGGTTTAATCTTCAGGTACGCTTCCGATTGAGGATTGGACATTTAATTCAACAATTGCTATTAGAACATTTTGAATGATTGGATTCCTTCTTGGATTAATTTTTTTCAATTGGAATCGATATTTTTTTCTTGTGAAAATTTTGTCTACTATTATGGTGAAAATCAAGTATTTGAAGTCTCAAAAGTAACTTCTCTTAAATGAATTTTTTTGTTGATAACGTAAGTATTTTTTATGTATAATTCATGTAATATTTTTCGGGCCAAAGGCTGTTAATAATTGATATAATAAAATATACATCCATGATAATATGTGTGGGACGATTATATGGATTTAACTTATGTGAATATTGAATCAGTCCAAAGAGTGGTTTATTATTTGAGATTACTTATTTTCCGTACATAATTCTTGCAACAAGATGACTGCCAACAATTCCAAAGACTAATCATTAATGTTGTGTTTAGTGTCTTGAGATGGGATTGCATTATTTCTTTTGAATTTCCTTATGCAACATGAGTACTTATGTAAATATTTATTCACTATTTACTTTCGGACCAAATCTTATGCTATCTACCAACTATCTGATTCCAATACTGTTTGGGGACAATTTTCAGCACATGAAAAGATCAGTATTAATTCACTTGGGTTGTATGGATCTTGACTTGGCATTTAAGGATAGACCAACTCATTTCTTCTACGATAGAAAACACTGCAGTTTAGTAGTTGTTTGAGAAGTGATATAGGTCCAATTGCCTAAGTTTGATGATCATTAAGAAAAATATTCTAGAAATCTATCGGGGCACGATATCTGATGATATCACAACTGTCAATGAGTTCCTCGTCGAAATTCAGAAATATTTTACCAAAAATGATAAGGCAAAAATGGGTACTATTCTCAAGAGTCCATTACCATGAGGTATAACGACAAAGGCAGTATAAGGGAGTACATCATGAACATGTCTAATGCTGCTTCTTTAAATTCATGTTTATATATGGTTGACATTCTATATATGGTGAATGGCAATTTATATATGCATGACATTCTATGTGACACCCCGGCCCGCAACCCACACGAAGCGGAACATGTCAGAATCTCTGTCCTCATTCACGCGCACCCTAGGAGACTTCCCACGGGGTCACCCATCCTCAAATTACTCTAGGGTAAGGACGTTTACAGCAAGGCTCCCGAAATGAGATTTGCACATTGTTGACATGAGTAATGTATTTAATCCATTTAACCTATATTCAACCTCGAATGACCAAGCATAGGCCCAACTTCCAGGGTATTACTTTCAAGCTTCCAAAAATGAGACACTAGATATGGAATCAAAAGTTATTTAGCAAAAATTACATGACTCTTGTTTATTTTGGCACAAGCATTTAGTTCATATTTCATGAAACATAGTTGAAAGACTCATTAAGGATGAACTCCTTGGTTCCATAAATTTTTCAGACTTTGATGTTTGTGTCGATTGTATTAAGGGTAAACAAACTAAGGTTAAAAGGACATATGCTTATTGAGCTACGGATGTCTTGGAATTGATGCACACAGATATTTGTGGGACGTTTCCCACTTCTTCATGGAATGGTCAAGAATATTTTGTATAGTTCATAGATGATTATCCTCGATATAGTTATGTGTACCTTTTTAAGGAAAAATATGAGGCACTGGACATGTTTGAAGCATTTAAGGTTGAAGTTGAAAATCAACTCAACAAATACATTAATACTGTCAGATCTGACCATGAATGAGAATATTACGGCATAAATGATGGATCGGGTGAACAACATCCAGGCCCATTTGCTGACTTCCTTAAGAAGTATGAAATTATCCGTTAATACACCATGCCCGGTTCACCTAACATTAAAAGTTTTTCTGAACGATGAAACCACACATTAAAGGATATTATCCAAAGTATGATTAGTCAATCTACTTTGCACGATCATTATGGGGAGAAGCACTAAAGACAACAATCTACATCCTTAACCGAGTGCCAACTAAGGCGACTACCAAAACAACCTATGAAATTTAGATTGGGTGCAAGCCTAGCTTAAATCATCTTAGGGTGTAGGGTTGCCTAGCTGAGGTGAAGGCTAATAATCCAAATGAACCAAAGCTAGCACCTCGTAAATTGAATAATTATTTTATTGGCTATTTGGAACGGTCAAGGGGATATTGTATGATTCCATATCAAGACTTATTTTTTAGATGGGAACTGCCAAGTTCTTTGGGGATGTTGCGTTTTGGAGAGAAATACAGTTTCAGATTTTACTTTTGAGGATCAAGAATTCACTGGTGTGGTTGACCAAATACCTCAATATTTAGCAGTCATTCCAGCTCCCAAAGAGTTTTTAAAGTGCCTTTGAGGAACCTGTTCATATAGAACATGAACCTTGTCTATGGATCAAATTAAAAAAAAAAAAAAAAAAACTCAAGAACATATGATTCAAGAGCCAACACAATTGCGTAGATCCATTATAGAACAAAGAAATTTCATTTCGGATGATTATGTAATATTTCTTCAAGAAAGTGAGGACAATGATGACACCAATAAGGATGATGCAATCAATATTTATCATGCCATGAAAGGTCCTAATTCAGATAAATGGGTCAATGAAATGCGTGATAAATAGAAGTCAATGGAAGATATTAAAGTTTGGGAGCTTATCACATTACCAGAAGGTGCAAAACCCGTAGGTTGCAAATGGATCTTTATAATCAAATGAGATATAAATGGTAATGTGGAGAGGTATAAAGTACGTCTTGTAGCTAAAGGCTATACTAAAAAGAAAGGAATTTACTATAAACATACATTTTCCCATGAGTTTGTTCATTCTTGTTATGTGCCATCTCAATGCTTTGTTATTTTAGCTTGATTTTGGATCAATATCAGCCCTTTACAGTCTCAATCTGTGCTTTGTAACCTCGGTCGAGTTGGTTTTTGACTTGACCTAGACTTAATGTCTACAAATCCAAATAGTTTGGTTAAATCTAAGTCATATTCAGTTGGTTTTCTTCAAAACCATTTTTATTTTTTAGTGAAATTGGTTTTGTTTGAACCTCTATTTGATATTTCAACTGTAAATCTACTTTTCTTCTCCTTATTTGGTTAAATTTTTGTTTTTCTGTTAAGATCATAAAGTCATTTTAAAAATCATTTAAATTTTTGTTAAAATCTCTTAAAATCTATAAAAATTTAACTATTTTTGGTTAAAATAAGTTCAACATAGTTATTGTCACAAGATGAGCCATACACAAGAATGTTGCTTCAAATTACATAGGCAACCCTCTCGCTCGACAAATGTTGTTGCTACTGATTCGCCTGGAAATTCATCTGACAGTATTACCTTACATAGAGCAGATTATGTTGCATTTCTTCAGTATTAAGCATCTCACCCGTCATCCTCCATCAAGACTACCAACTCACCTGATACCTATACTCCCGTCATTGGCGTCTCTCAGACTTCTCTTGGTCCATGGGTCCTGGATTCAGGTGCAACTGATCATGTATCTGGTAATCCCTCCCTACTTTCTACATTTTATCCATCAAATTCGCTAACTTATGTTACTCTTGCTAATGGTGATAAAGCTTACCCTCAAGCTGTTGGTAGAGCCTGTCCGTACTTGGGTTTATTTAATGAATAATCAATCTGAATTACACCCCATATTCAAAATGTTTTGTGCTGAAATTCTTACACAATTTTCATACATCTATCAAGGTTTTAAGAATTGATAATGGTAGATATTATTTCTCACTCATCTAGTGATTTTGTTCATCTAAAGGAATTATTCACCAGTCATCTTGTCTTTTCCCTCCCCAACAAAATGTAGTGGTTGAGAGCAAGAACCGTCATCTAATAGAAATAGCTTGCACTCTCCTCATATATTATAATGTCCCATTTCATGTTTGGGATGATTCTTCTTACAGCATGTTTTTCCTCATGAATTATCTTTCATATTCTATTTTAGCACATAAGGTTCCAATAATATGTCTTCAACATAATATGTCCCTGCACCTTTTACCTCTCCGTGTATTTGGTTATACGTGGTTTGTTCATGACTATTCTCTTGGATTGGACAAATTATGTCTTCGGTCTATCAAATGTGTTTTCCTTGGATACGCTCGAGTTCAAAAAGGATATAGATGTTATTCTCCTCTCACTCGTCGATATTACCTTAGTGTAGGTGTCACGTTCTTTGAGTCATGACCATACTTTACAAGGTCATCATCTCCATCCTTAATACCTGTGACTCTTCTTCCAGTTGTCCCCATTTCTAAGCCTCCACTTCAAGTCTATAGTCGTCATACATGGCAGCGTCAGAACATACCTACCCCACCATCAGTTGCGCTTATTGATGACTCATCTCCGGTTCTATCGCCTTCTTCGGTTAGGACTCCTCACTCACCTGTCGTCCCACATTGAGGTACACGGTCCAATCGTAGTCCGAATCCTATTTATAATTTTCTTAGTTATCCCCGTTTATCTCATTCCTTGTGCAGTGTTGTGTCTGCTTTAGCCTCTATCACTGTTCCTTGCTCTTGGCATGAGGCTTTGGGTCATTCAGGGTGGCGTCAGGCTACGATAGAGGAAATTTCTGCTTTGCATGCTAAAAATACTTGGGAATTGGTTCCATTTCCGCGAGGGAAGACACTCGTAGCTTGCCAATGGGTTTATGCAGTCAAATTTGGACCTGATGGTCACATTGATCGACTTGAAGCTCAACTTGTTGCAAAGGGCTTTACTCAAGTGTATGGTGAGGATTATACAGAAACCTTCCCTCCCGTTGCCAAAATGTCTTCTGTTTGTCTTTTTCTTTCGATGGCAGCAATGTGTGGTTGGCTCCTTCATCAGCTTGACATTAAGAATGCTTTTTTGCATGGTGAGGTTAACAAAGAGGTATATATGGAGCAACCTCCTGGTTTTGTTGCTCAAGGGGAGTCTGGTCTTGTATGTCGCCTTCTTCGTTCACTCTATGGCTTGAAACAGTCTCCACGGGTGTGGTTTGGACGTTTTAGTCTTGATATTAAAGAATTTGGTATGACACAATGTTCGTCTGATCATACCGTATCCTTCAAGCATAATTTAGAAGAGCGATGTGTTTACTTAATTGTTTATGTTGATGATATTTTCATCACTGGAGATAATATGGATGGTATTACAAATTTAAAGGAGACTTTACATAATCATTTCAAGACCAAAGACTTGGGACCATTACGGTACTTCTTAGGAATTGAGATTGCCAAATCGAAGAATAGCGTTATCCTATCTCAGAGAAACTATGTTCTGGATATGTTGGAAGAAACATATATGAATAAATGTAAGATTTTGGATTCCCCTATGGATTTAAATACAAAAAAATGCTTCCAGGACAGGATGAGCCATTGACTGATATTGATGTTAGACGATATAAAAGGCTACATATTGCATCGAATCCAGTATTTCATGAACGAACAAAGCATATCAGAATTGATTGTCACTTCATCAGAGAGAAAGTATTATCTAGATATATAGATACTAAATATGTGCCCTCAGATGATCGACTTGCAGACATATTTACAAAAGCTCTTAGAGGTCCTAGATCCCAATCTATCTGCAACAAGCTTGGATTGTATGATTTGTACGCTCCAGCTTGAGGGAGAGTTTTAGATTTATTAAATTCATATTCATATCTATATCTATATCTATATCCATATCCATATCCATATCCATATCTTATCCATATATATGATTTATTTAATTAGGATAGATTTTCTAATTTGCTATATATATGTACTCTTCCCTTTTCTTCTATTTGGAATAATATAATTTTATTTTTCCCTTATTTCTCTACAGTGTGTCAACTTATTAAGTCTTTATATGGTTTGAAACAGGCTCCAAAACAATGGCATCAAAATTTATATGAAATTGTGTTGTCCAATGGTTTTGTTTTAAATCAATCGGACAGGTGTGTTTACAATAGGTTTAATAATGCCGGTGAAGGTGTTATAATATGTTTGTATGTGGATGACTTTATGATCTTTGGGATGGATCAAAGTCATGTTGATGAAGCAAAAGATTTTTTGTCTTCGAAGTTTGCAATAAACGATATAGGGGTGGCAGACGTGATTCTTGGGATTAAAATCAAGCGAGAATCTGCCGCGATTGTAATTACGCAATCGAATTATGTTGAGAAAGTTCTTAAAAGGTTTAAAATGGAGAATTGTAATCCAGTTAATACCTTATTTGATCAGAGTGCAAAACGTATGCCAAATACTGGAGAATCGGTGTGCCAACTCGAGTACTCAAGAGATATAGGTCCTTTGATGTACGCAATAATCAGCACGAGACCGGATATTGGTTATTTCATTGGAACGCTAAGTCAATTTACATGTACACAAACTACACACCATTGGCAAGTACTTAGAAGAGTGTTTAAATACTTGTAATCAACAATAAATTATGGTTTGTTGTATAGTGGGGGTCCTTCGATCATCGAGGAATACTCATATGTTAGTTGGATAAATCATATAGAGGATTACTCATCTACGACTAGATGGGTATTTTTGTTGGGCATCAAAGAAGCAAACTTGTATAACTAGCTCGATAATGCAATCTGAATTTATTGCTTTGGCAGCGGCTGGAAAGAAAGCTGAATCGCTTCATAACTTGGTTCATGAGATTCCAGTGTGGCCAAAACCGGTGTCACCCAATTTTATACGCTCCGATAGTTCAACAACGATGGAAAAAACTTATAGTGAAATCTATAATGACAAGTCTCGACATATAGGCGTGAGACATTACATGATTTGTGAACTTCTTAATAATGGAGTGATTTCGGTAGAATATGCTTAATCGCAACAGAATTTAACTGATCACTTGACGAAGGGATTAGCTAGAGAAGTTGTGCACAAGTCATCTGTCGGGATAGGATTAAAATCCATTGAATTCATCTAAGGATGACACACCCAATTCCCTTCTAATATGACTTTAGAAATTGAATTCAATGTGGAAAGCTTATCTTTAGTTGATTGGAACATTTCTTAAATAATCATCCTAAGGTAAATGTTCAATCATGTAAGAAAATTAGGTTGAGAATTATTCTCTCAATGATTTCTTCAAAAAATTGCATTGAAGGAGCAAGATTTAAAGGAATCACCTATACAAGTACATAATTTTTCCTCTTCAAGACATTTAAAGACTTTGATGTCAATGTACTTGCGAAGGATAGGGACACAGGGCTGGAAAGTGTCAAGTGTCAAGTTTAATGTTAGAATTTGTAGACACTCGTGTACATTACAAGCATGTATTCATATAATTTGATTGGTTCAATCGCTAGTGATACCTTGATTCTCGAATAAATGTGTTGTTATAGACTAATATGAAAATTCAATCTTCAAATATTTTCATTTATGCGTTTTTTTGATGAGTTGGATTAATTTTATGAATAATTCAAGGGTTACACCAAAATAGGGGAGGAATGTTCGTTATTTTGGTATAATTGGAAATTATTCTTAGTCCAATGGATGTTAAGGTTAAGACAAGTCCGGGATGGATCACACGTAGTATGCGCTTGGACAAGCTTTCCTGATATCAAGAACTGGGAAATAGATTGCAGAAATAAGCTGCTGGATTTTAATTGAGTTTATCAAATTCAAAATTATTAATATTTGAATTTGAATAATTTGAAGAGTTAGTTATTTAATTTATATTCAAAACTCTTGAAAACTTCCAGATTATGTACATATGCAACGCTTGGCCTTTACAGTTTATTTCTTCTCATGTATAAGAAAGTGATCATTCTTTTTTATCAAGACATTAATACTCATTGTTAATGCCTGTAACAATAGACTGCAACTTCTTCTTATCCTCATACTTGTTTCATTATACCTAAGGCGTGAAAGGGGCGAAATGAAGTATACGGACAACGTTTAGAGATTTGAAGTTCTATAAAGTCATTGTCTTACCCTGGTATTTATATAGTTGATATAACATTGTCCCTGTATACAAACTTTGTCAAACAAATCCCATTTTAGTAAAGTTTTTTTGACTCTTTCTTTATTCTCAAAGATCGGCTAACGGGGGCGCTACTAGTGTGAGGGGCCATTGAAAATATAGTCTGCACATTTCCCACCCGCCGTTCACCTCAAGTCCTCTACATATCATCTTTGCATTTCATATTTGCATTATCAGTTTGGCCACCCATCAAATAAAATCATGGCCAAGTTGCGGTGGCACAATATTCTTTATGATTCCAAACAGCTGAGTTTTTTTTCTTGTGTCTCTTGTGGAATAAACAAGAGTCATAAACTCCTATTATCATTTAATACCATGCACAACACCAAACCCCTTATGTTTCTATTGATGGTTTTAAATACTATGTTTTAATTGTTGACCATTATACCAAATGCATATGGTTGTATCTAATACGTAATACATCTGATATTTACCATACTTTCCTCCAATTTAAACCACTTGTGGAAAACATTTTTGGGTTTCCTATCATTTCCATTTTTTTATAATGGGAGTGAATACTAAAAATTCATTGTTTCGTTTAATTATATGGGTATTTCTCACTACACCGCTCATCCAAATACCCTTGAACACAATGGTACTGTTGAACAGCGGTATAGGCATATTGTTGAAACAAGATTAGCCTTACTACATTATTCCTCAATTCCTATTCAATATTGGTCTAATGCCTTCCTCACATCAGTCTATTTAATGAACTGGGTACCCACCCCAATCCTCCAAAATATCAAGTCCCTACCAAAAATTATTTTCTAAACCACCTCATTCCACCAAATTTTAACCTTTCGGCTACCTTTGCTTTCCCTGGCTTCGTCCTTACATCTCAACTAAATTACAACCCCAATCCATTGCTTGTGTTTTTATTGGGTATGTGATAAGCTATTTTGGTGTTATGATTATATTGTTGCAGAAAGGTGTCTGATGCGGAAAGTGGAGGGCTTGGAAGTAGTGTTGAGGTTAGTATCCCCCCTATAGTATTGTTGTGTAACGAACTATTGTAGTGAATTGCTGTTGAGGGCTAGGGCCAATAGGCCTTAGGGGTTCAGTCTGCTGGTACTGCTAGTGTTGGGGCTAGTCTTTACTTCCCATGTAAAAGACCACCTCTGGGCTCTGAGTTTGTTCAGATGAACACTCAGTGGCCTGCGGTTGCTTTGAATGGTTTACATAGGCCATCTACTTCATGGCCTCGACCTCTTTGACTACCTGTGTACCTTTGTTTCCAGTAATCTCCCGCTTCAAGAGCTTAAAAACAACTCCTTCATCTGGATAGAGACACTCTCCATCTTTGCATTATTCAAAAACAGTAGTGGGAACCTGGTATAGACCCCTAGATGGCTCCGGCATGTTGCTTTCTAGCCTGCTGGTCAGCCATCTTTTTTATCAACGCCCTAGCTTCAGAAGCGCATAGGCTCGTCAGCGAGCTTCCCGCTGCTACATCCAAAGATATCCTTATATCATGAGTGATAATATTATCATTTTGGAAATATAAGGATTTTTTATGATTAAACATAATCTTGAATCTTGGCATATGGCTAATGATCATATATAGAATTAAATGAAAATAATGTTGTTGTAGACCCTAAAATGCTATATCATAATTAATTTTATACTATGTGACTGGCGAGTTTCCAGGTAGAACACAAGAATTTTAAGTCATTAAATTAAAACAAGAAATATTTATTGAGTCTGGCTAAATCAGAAAAGCAGTAAAGCAGTAAATTGTAGTATATTGAGCGGATGGTGGACACGAGTGGAGCAACGGATTATGAGCGGGGAATGTAGTGAGTGCGCAAGTGAGTGGGGCGACATAGATTGTATGTGAGCGGTTATACATATAAGGGAGCAATAATTGGCATGCAACGTATGATAATGGCAATGCGTAAATGAACGATTATAATAACAGCGATAAAAATGTATAGAGATGTTTGTGTGTGATCTGTGCATTCCAAAATGACTAGATTCTCATGGATAAAATGAACGAATGGTGATAGTGAACCAGCGAAACATATATGTGTACAAAGGAAAATGCCAGAAGTAAGGATTGTGATCATACTTGTTCATTTAAATCAAAATCTTGACTTTCTCGTACTTGACCTTAAGGAATTTTCAATAAGACTTCAATGATACCATGATTCAGAACATTATAATAAAAGAAAAGCTACTGTCACTAGACATTTCTGAGACCCGATAGACAAACGCCTATGTTCAATTAATTATTCCAAGATTTGTTTCATTAGAGACTTTACCCTTGTGATACCTCTCTTTAATCGAAATTGAATTCAATATAGGAATTAAGCAGTTCGACAAGGCTCCCGTGTACTACATTAAACTACCTAAGATATGTTAATAAATACAACGCAAAATTAGGCTTTGATAATCATTTCTTCTGAAGCACTTTACACATCGAGTAAAATTCCAAATTTTAACAATCAAATAAAAACTTGAATTGGGGAACGAATTTGAAGATGAAAAAAATCTTGATATTAAATTAATACTAAGAAAATTGTAAATCTACATTATGAAAGCAATAACGAAGCAGTAATCACAACTGTAAATCTACCTAGAAAAAAAGCAACTAAAATTGGAGAATCTTCACTCCCCAACATCCTTTCTAACTAAGAGAACTCCCTTACAGGTTTGGAGCTCTCACGAAAGCGACAGAGTAAAAACAAGAAGATTATCATAGAGTATAGATGTGATATTTTACAAAAGAAATCTGGCTCTATTTATAGAGTTTCTGGAACTGCAGTTGACGGCAGTTGAGCGGCTACAGAGCAGCAGTTGGGAGTGGTTGAAATATTGCTGCAACCGCTGGGCAATTAGGCAGTTAGTTGATTGATCGTTTGGAACTGCCTTAACTCCTAGCTTACTCGCTCATCTGTAGGACTTCATTGGCTGGACACAAATCTTCCTTGTTCGCTTTGCTAGACTTGGCTTGGCTGAAAGACATTGGCACAACTCAAGCGGGCCTATTGTCGCTGGCCGGTAACAGATGATTGACTGCTGAGAGGTCCACAATTAATCATTTCTATCGACTTTTGGATCATCATTTGTCAACGGTGGATGTTTGGCTTGCTTACTGGCTCGGGTGTAAGCGGAAAGAACATCGCTCGCCATAAGTGGCTGCACCCTCGCTTGTCTCATCATACTTAGGCATTTCTGAGCTAGATTGTCGCTTAAAAAAGCTAAAAACATCAATAATCTTCACAAACGGGCTTTGGATCATATCAAACGAAACATATCATTAAGTATGCAATAAATTAGATATTATAAATTAGAAAATACACAATTTTATTAAACAATAAACATGTCATTATTTGGAGTTATCAGTATGATCTTAATCAATCTGCTTTCAAGTGTCTTGATTTTACCAATGGAAGGGTTTATTTGTCTCGACATGTTTAAGTTCATCCCTAATGTCTTTCTATTTTCTTCTTTTTCTCATCCCGCGTCTTCTTCTGGTGCTCCAACGATTGCCCCGAGTCATGTCATCTCGTCACCTCCTATTGTTTTCTCTCTCACCATCGCAAATAATTCCAATAATCTTCCCATTATCTTTTATTCTTCCAAATCCCTGTCTTCCTCTCCACATTCGTTGCCATGGCCTCATGACCAAATTCCTCTGCTTCTACCACATCTCATCTCTCTGAGCCTTCACTTCACCAGCACAATCTCAACAGAAGCCTGAGCCAGCGCCCAAATGTGTTTGTTGCCCAAATAGTAAATATCAATGATAAATTTGTTAATTTATCAACCGTTCATCCTGTTTCTTCCACTAATGAGCCACGTACTGGTAGTCAATGGAAGGAAGCCATGACTAAGGAGTTTCTTAAGATATTCAGTGGAAACAAGCCATGACTAAGGAGTTTCAGGCTTTGCTTCGCAATGATACATAGGAGCTTGTGCCTTATTCTTATAAATGTATTCTTGTTGGTGGTAAATAGGTTTTTCCTATGAAGTGGAAACTTCATGGAACAATTGTTCATTTTAAAGCTGGGTTAATTGCGAAAGGATTTTTTCAAGCTCCAGGGCGGGATTATTTTGAGACCTCTCTTTTTTCACCTAAAAAAAGCTATATATGGCTTAAAGAAGGCTCTGCGCGCTTGGTATATTGAATTGTCTAACTTTTTTCTTTCTTGTGGGTTTTGCACATCTATAGTTGACCCTTCTCTTTTCATCTATCGCCTTAATTACATGCAATAATGTGGCTTTCTTGGATTCTTATATTGCTTGCCTTGCTGCTCGGTTTTCACTTAATGATTTAGAGATGCTCTATAACTTCCTTGGTGTTGAAGTTATTCAAACCTCATCTGGGCTGTTTCTTTCACAAAATCGTTAATTTTTTAGATGGTTGATCAGTTTCACATTGCAGAAGCAAAAGTTTTGGCCACTCCTATGTGTTTCAGTTCTGTATTGTCATATGGCGATTCTGCATGTCCCGATGCCACACTTTATCGAGCTGCTATTGGCCATTTACAATATCTCAGTATTACATGCCCCAATATTTCCATTGTGGGGAATAAACTTTCTTAATATATGCATAATCCGACAATTGTTCATTGGAAGGTTATCAAGCGAGTGTTCCGATACTTGAAAGGTACCTTGTTTCACGGTTTGTATTTTCATGCTGAAGTTCTGGTTTCTCTCTCGGCATTCTCTGATTTAGACTGGAGGATGTACATGATAATGGTCGTTCTACTACTGTTTATGTAATTTATTTTGGGTTCAATGTTGCATTCTGTCCCGCTCTTCAACTGAAGTAGAATATCAATCACTAGCTAAAGTTGTATTTGAAGTCTTGTGGATACAAAACTTGCTAAGTGAACTTGGGATCCTCATTTGTAAGCCTCCGCTACTGGTTATTGATAATCTTATGTTCCATCTTTGATCAGAGATTTCTCTATGAAAAATACAATACAACATATATTTGTCGCAATCCAGTCTTTCATTCTTAAATGAAGCATCTTGCGTTTGGCTACTTTTTGGTTTGTGAACGAGTTGTGAATAGTTCATTATGCATTACTGATGTGCCTTTTGCTGCTCAAGTTAGGGATTTACTCACAAAACCACTTGGAAGTCGCCTTTTTATATCTTTCTGAGATAAATTGTATACATCTTCATAGCTACCTTTTAGGCTTTGTTGTAACTTCTACCCCATTTTATGGGGTTGTACTCTTTAAATTCCTTCTTCTAGAATCCATACGAACACAAGAATTCATATCCTTTCAATTGGATTTAAAATTTTTATTGAATTGATCAATACTTTTATGTTAACTATTGTATTTTATTATCACACCACCCCTTAGTGTTTAAACAATCACATAACTATATTTTTTTCTTGATTTTTTCTTTTTTTTGACAAGGCTATATTCCTATAAATTTCCAAGTTATTTTATGTCATGCCCACCATCTTTGTCACAATCATCGTAGCCACCACAATCTCCGTTTTCTACATCAAGCCCATTATTACTGATTATGCCAAAAGATGTAGTCTACCTAATGGTGCTTAACCCATCCTTTTCCTAACTGCATATCCCCCGACTATGGCAAGAGAAAATGCTCATTCTTCCCAAGAATTAGCACGTGAGCAATGGAGTCAAAGAAATTTTTATTTTGAAATTTAATTTCGGCTTTTCTTTACGACTTCTCAAACTTTCTATATCAATTTGTAAAAAATGCAATAGAGTTGTGATAGTATTTCAAGAAAATGAATAAACCCAAACGTACAGGTACTGAAAAGTATGTCATTGCGAGATACCTATCATTCCTTATGATTGACTGATTATTGAATGGTGTGAGACTTACTCTTAATCCATAAGCTCGTTTCATGGTCACCGACAATGACATTGTATTTTGTGGGCGGATACGGCGCGACTGTAAGAGGAGGGTGGCTTGGGACTTAGGCACCTTTCGGATATGGTTCATGTATTCTCCATAAAACTTTGGTGGAAGCTTTGTGAGGGTTCCTCATTATGGGCGAAAGCGATGCGACACTGGTACTTCCATGATACTTTTCCGGGTCATGCTCCTTGTTGGAGTTATGATAACCCAGTACGGAAGTGCTTGTATCGGGTTAGAGAGGAGGTGCAGTCATAGATTTATTGGACATTAGGTCGATGGGAGTGCAATTTTCGGGATGATAGGTGCTTTGGGGAGCAGCCCTTTTTGGCTTTTCAGGAGGAGCAGTTACCGCCACCACCACCAATCTTGCTTCTGGATATGTGGAATGACTCTTGGGATATTGTGTGATTACGA
Source organism: Andrographis paniculata (assembly GCF_009805555.1). Classification (NCBI taxonomy): domain Eukaryota; kingdom Viridiplantae; phylum Streptophyta; class Magnoliopsida; order Lamiales; family Acanthaceae; genus Andrographis; species Andrographis paniculata. The sequence continues at coordinate 1,440,236 of NW_026137583.1, read as the reverse complement.
GCCTATCTTCCAGATTCGCTCATTCAGCGTGTGATGGAGGTTCCCTTTGACAGATGGGTAGAGGATCGAATGAGTTTGATGGCTTCAGCATCCGGTGCATTTACGATATCTTCGGCTTGGGAGCTTTGTTGTGATACGGGTAGACGGAGTTAACTCTCAAAGATATTGCAATCATGTATTATGACTCTAAAAATGTCAGTATTTCTATGGAGATTATTTCGACGATGGGTACCGGTGGATGAGATTCTTCGACACTATGGCATTCTGATCATATTACGCTATCAATGTTGTCATACGGAGGTGGAGACTATATCACAACTCTTCATTGACTTGGTGGTCGCCAGGCAAGTTTGGAAGCACTTTGCAAAATTGTTTGGATTATCATTTCCGGAGACACATACTCCGCATCTACTTGTGTCTTCGTCGAGACTTTCATCAGTGCATTCTCGGAGTATTACAGTGTATGTTCCGTTGTTGATACTATGGTTCATTTGGATTGCTCGGAATGATGTGAAACACAGAAGGCGTCATGTTTCTTCCGAGCGGGTCATCTAGCAGATTCATTCACATTTACAGAGTTTGTGGCACGCTAGGAGTCTCTTTCCATGAAATTGGGAGGATGTTTTTCATATTGCAAATAGGCTTGGATTTCAAATATCCTCAACCGATTTCGCACCCTCTGATTATGGTACGTGGGAGGCTCCGTCTTCGGGATGGTTCAAGCTTAATAGAGATAGTGCATCACTTGGGAATCCCAGAGTAGTAGGCAATATTCGGGATTCAACTGGTGTAGTACTTGTAGCTCTTTCAGACTTCGATCCCGCATGCGAAGAACACTTTGGCAGAGTTGACAACGTGCGAGATTGGAGTAGGGATAGCGATTGCTCAAGGATTGGTGGCATTATGGATCGAGACGGACTCGACAACATGCATATCTTTGATCTTCTCTTAGTCGAGTCACTGGACTCTACAGCAATGTCTTATGTGTATTCGGTTGTTGCTTCGGGATGCGTCTTGGCGGATTTCACACACACATAAGGAAGGGAACCGCTTCGCGGATACCATGGCAATTTTTCCGGTTTCTCTTCCTATCGAGCGGATATTACATTCGAAAGATCTCCCTTTGGCGACTAGAGGTCTTCCTCGATCGGACACTGAAGGACTCCCCAGCTTTCACTTCAGGTAGCAGGTTTACCCTGGTTGATTTTGGACTTGTGATGTTGATATTATATTTGTGACAGGCTAGTATTGATTTGCGTTGGTGCCTTAGTTGGACTTTGGCATTGATACTTCGAACTTAGGCTTATCTTGTTTGTTGACTACTTGTATTAGACTATGTAGTCAATATCAGCATAATTAAATAAGGTTTATCCCGTTCGGGTATGTAGGCAACCAATTTGGATGCAGTCGTTGCTATATAGTTTTTTTTTTAAAAAAAATAGTAGTCTCTCTTGCAGTTGGACATCAAGAATGTCCATGGTGATCTATCTCAGGATGTTTATATGACATTGCCTTCAGATTATCCTAATTCTTCTAAACTTTGTAAGTTGTGGCGTGCTCTTTATGGTTTGAAACAGGCTCCACATGTTTGGTTTTCTAAGTTCAATTTAGCTCTTCTTAAGTTTGGTTTCATTTCTAATTTGCATGACTCTGCCTTATTTATTCGACGAAGTTCTTCTAAATTATTTTTTTACTTCTCTATGTTGATATGATTCTTACTGGGGATGATCACTATGGTATATCTGATATACAGAGCTACCTTCAGCAGCACTTTGATATGAAGAGTCGTGGCCACCTTCGGTATTTCTTGGATTTTGAGATTTATGATGGTCCCAATGGGTTTTACATGTCTGAGCCTAAATATGCTTATGATTTGCTTTCCTGTGTTGGTCTCACTGATTGCAAGACAAACTTCGATACCCCTTGACGATGGTTGTCGTCTTACACCAATTGATGAGACTCTTGACGATCCTATTCTATGTCGCTAATTTGTAGGGAACTTGATTTATTTGACAATCACTCGTCCTCACATTGTTTATGCTATACATCTACTTAGTTTTTGTCTGCACCTCACACCGCTCAGTGCTCTGCAGTTCTGTGTATTTTATGTTATGTTAAAGGAACATTATTGCATGGATTACACTTCTCAGATAAGTCTCCCTTAAATTTATCAGGTTACTCTTATGCTGATTGGGAAGGCGATCCTACAGATCGTCGCTCTTCTAGTGGTTTCTGCTTCTTTCTTGGTGATTCTCTTGTTTCCCAGCGTACCAAGAAACAAACATTTGTTTCTCGTTCCAGCACTGAATTCGAATATCGAGTCCTTGCTGATACTACTTCTGAACTCTTTAGACTTCGTTGGTTACTTGATGATCATGGCGTGTCGCAGTTATCTCCTATTTCTTTTTGCATTGTGACAATAGGAATGTTATTCAGATTTCTCACAATGATTTTTTTATGAGCACACAAACACATCAAAATTGACTGTCATCTTGTTCGTCATCATGTTAGTCATGGCAACGTCAAAACTATGTTGTATCTCCTCCAATGATCAAATTGCAGATGTTTTTTTACCAAGTCACATCTTCGTGCTCGGTTCCAATCTCTTTTACATAAACTCAAGTTGACTTCTACTATGCCTATTTGAACTTGAGAGGATATTGAAATATATATTATTATTTTTTTGTTTTTTTATTTTTATTTTTTGTTTTTATCCTGTTATGGACACTGACTATAAATAGACATTGACTTTGTTATTAATGCAATCAATTATATTCCTCCAAAATAATTATTTTAATATTTTTTAGAACAAAAATTAGGGCCACAAATTAAAAATTATATTTTATGGTGTGACACAGTAGGTGTTGCTAATATATTTAATTTTAATTTTAATTTATTTTGTGGCACAAAATTTCCGCGCCTATTTATTTTCAATTTTTGGTGTTGTTTTCAATGCCAAAATATTTTATTATTTATTTTATTTTAGTTATTGGCGCTGTTTCAATGCCCGTACATTTTATTATTTATTTAAATTTTAATTTTTTGTACATTTTTAGTGTTAACATATTTTAATATTTATTTTTATTTTAGTTTTTTGCACTGTTTTTGGCATGGGCCTGTTTGATAATTAACTGATAATTATTAGTTAATTCGATTGGTTTGTTTGACTAACTGATTCGATTAGTAGTTTGTATTAAAATGTTTGGTAAAATAGCAGTTTGATATTAGTTATTTATATGAAAAATAATAATTAAGGATATTTTGTATTTTATTTTTAAAATATGTAGTTGTTATTAGTTGTATAGGATTTTTTTAAAATTTTTATTATTACTTTTTTAAAATGATGAAAATTTTATTATAATATTTTTTTTTGTTGTTTTTTAAATATTTTGTAGAAAATTTGTATATATTATTTTTTATTAAGTTACTTTGTAATTAATTTTTTTATTATTTATAAATTTATTCTAATATATTTATCAATAATAAAAAAATTTATGTGACAGACAATAGAGTATATATAAATAAATTAATAATAATTTTAACTATATCAAATTTATAAAAGTAAATTTAAAAATTAACTAAAAATATATATTAATATAATTAATAAATACTTCAATGAAAAATATATTAATATCTATAAAAGGAATGATTTATTTTAAATGTGAAATAAGGAATAAAAAAAAATTAAAGTAAAATAACTATTATTAAACATTAGGATATACAACGTTTCAAAAATTAGATTTTTGGGATTAATAAAATATTTCAAAAACTTAATTTATCAAATACTAAAATTAATTTTTTTTACTGGTTAAACAATTAAAAGTTATTTAATAAAGTAAAAGTTTTCCAAAAAAAAACTATTTCTTAAACACATATCATTTAGGGGTTGTTTAGTTCATGGATTTTTTTGGTGGGATTGGGATTTTACAGTAGAATTTATATGTGATGGGATTTATTATATTTAGGATTTGGAATCCCATATTATGTTTGGTTGGTAAAATGTGGTGGGATTTATATTTCGTGGATTTGAATTTTTTATATTCTAAATGACGTAATTGTCCTCTTATGAATTTTATTTATTTTAACAAATTAAACCTCTAATTCATTATTAATATAAATTGAAAATATACCAATAATTTTATAGGATGACAATAGATTCGCGTAAACTCGAGACCCGACTGAGCCCGACCTATTTATTTGAAGTTGAGTCCAATTATTTGAGTATTAGGCCTGGATCCGGGTCATGATCAGGGTAATATAATAATAATATATCAACCATACATATGAAAAAATAATTTCGCATAATATCATTATAATAAAAATATTCTTTTAGTTTAACGTATTCATTATTTTATTATAATATTTTTCTAATAAAACACATAAATTTTAATATACATTGGATCTGGTACATGAGTAATTTTAAATTAAAATTTAAAAATTGTAAAAAAAAATAGATTTTTCGGATCCATCAAGTCTTACCGGGTATAGTCTCGGTCGGATCTAGTATAATCAGATCCAATTTGAATGTCGGATTTAACAATATATATTTTGGATGAATATCAGTTTCGACTAAACCCGATTTATGATCGTCCCTCTAATTTTATAATTCAAATAAAATTTATAATAAATAATTAAACAATGAATTTATTAATTTATTTAAAAAATATTGTACAATAAAAAATAATATAAATTTAATTAAATATATAATTCAAATAATAATTAATTTTAAAATTATTTAATTTTTTATATAAATATAATACTATTATTTTTTTTATAAGAGGATATAAATGTAAAAATTAAAATTTCAAGAATGGGATTTAAAATTCCCATTACAAAAAAATCCCTTATTTGTAGGATTTTAGACCCCTTTTTCAAATCCCATCATTTTAAATTTCTTTTTTTTTTTAACCAAACATGGATTTCATGGGATTTTAAAATTCAAATCTCATCCATTAAATCCTTGAACCAAACATCCCCTTACTCTTATTTTAGTTTTCAGGTGCTATTTTTTGTTTTTATTTAATTATTTATTTTGTGGTGGTGCCGGTGACGTTACTCTATTTTGCTTATTTATGGCATGGACGTTGGTGCCATAAATATTTATTTTTGTGTCATTTGAGCATAACCGAAGGTTTTTTTTTTTATTGTATATTTGTAATTTGGCGGCAGAGTGTTGAATTTCAACGACACGGTGTTAGTACTGGAAGTACACCGTTTGCAATTATATAATACATATACAGCATATGAACTAAGTCTTATACAGCACAATCAATACTTGATTTCAATCCACTACATACTGTTATACAATACACTTGTAATTATTAATCAACAATATGATTTTAGCACACTACATACTGTTATACAATACACTTGTAATTATTAATCAACAAAACAAATACAACACATGAATTGACAGGACATGCTATAGTCTTATATAATACAAATACTAATTGATTTCAGCACACCACACATTATTATACAACACGCTATAATTATGAAGCAACATCACCTGTCATTATTATACACAGCATCACTTGTCATTATTATACACAATATATTATACACAACCTATGTTGTGTATAATAAAACTGTATGCTGACAGTGCTGATTTTTTCAATTCAACACTCTGATCGTTACCTTATAAATAATATAAAAATTAATAGTATTTAGTTATTAAGTGATATTATTTTTAATAATAAAAAATTGATATTTTTTAGTAGCATATATGAAATTGTAATTTATAAAATTTAAAAATAAATTATAATATATAATTAATTTAACCTTAAATTAGAATTTTATTTTATATTTACATATTATCCTTAATTAAAATATACTGACGGCGTCCAGAATTTTCTGTTGTAGATCCAAACATTACATTGCAATCAAATAGAATATAAAACCACCAAGAAAATTGACCTTTTGGTCGCTTATTCTAATCCTCCCGAACTTAAACGTTGAATCCAATGCATATATGTGTTCAAGTACAAGTGTGAATGATCGCTCCATTTCTGTCTTCAACCCACAAACTAAGGTAAGAAATACTATAACTACAACATATATATATATGCATATAATTAATGATTGATCTGCACTGCTGATTGAAAGCCCTCGAATTCCATTAGCTAGAAAATCAAATGGACATGGAGCAAGAAGAAATGCAGTTTCTGGGGCTTTTTGGGATCTACAAAGAAGCCTACAAACTGATGTTCAGATGGGGGAAAATCTTCACCCAAATAACCCTAACCCTAATCCTCCCTCTTTCCCTCATCTTCTTGGCGTACGAGGAAGTCTCCACCATCCTCTTCTGGCGGATAAGGTACAACGAATTCCGGCTACATCGCACAACCGCCGGCACGCCAGCCTACCACCGTCTGGCCGATCTGGTATCCTCCGAATGGGTGACCTACATACTCCTCAAGGCTATCTACCTAGTGTTCCTCCTCGCCTTCTCCCTTCTCTCCACCGCCGCCGTCGTCTACACCATCGCATCTGTCTATGCAGCGCGTGAGGTCACCTTCCGGAGGGTGATGAGCGTCGTCCCCAGGGTTTGGAAGCGGCTGATGGTCACTTTCCTGTGCATCTTCCTCGCCCTGGTGGTTTACAACACAGCGTTTGTGTTAGTTTTTTATGTTTGGCACCTCACCATGGCTGAGTTGGAGGATCACGACACGGCTGCGACGGTGGTGCTCCTGGTTTTAATAGGTGTGTACGCGGCGGGGTTTGTTTACATGACGATCATCTGGCAACTGGCGAGCGTGGTGTCCGTGCTGGAGGATTCGTGCGGGTTCAGAGCCATGGCTAAGAGCAGGAATTTGATCAGAGGGAAAATGGTTGTGACGGCGGTGATCTTCTTCAAGCTGAACTTGTCGTTGGCGATCATCAATTTCGTGTTCAGGGTTTCGGTGGTGTACGGCTACTGGCGGCGGGAGATGCAGGTGGGACTCGGGGTGGTGTGCCTGCTGCTGCTGTTCAAGTTGTTCTTGTTGGGGTTGGTGGTGCAGACAGTGATCTACTTTGTCTGCAAATCGTATCACCATGAAAGCATCGATAAGTCGGCTTTGTCGGATCACTTGGAGGTGCTGTATCTAGGAGAGCACTATGTACCTTTGAAGCCTAGGGATCTTCAAGATGTCCAAATGGGTGAATATCGTCCAGAATCCGACAGATCTGTCCTAGTATAGGTAAGTTCTAAGTAATTTTAACCTTGGTTGATTACTTTTTAATTATGCCCCTCGGGCTTATGAATAATTAGATAGTTTTGAATAATGCCTCTCCGGCTTATGAATAATATAGGTCCATCAAGTAACTAAACAAATATAATAAATAATTAAGCGTTGTGGATTCCCACGTCATAAAAACATATATATATATATAATTATAATAAATAATTATAATTGTATGTTTGTTTGTTTGGCACAACAAAATCCAATGGACTCACGGATTATCCTAAGCAGGCCAGTCCTAACTTTCGAAGTGTCCGGGGCTAAATAAAAGTCAGGGTCCTTAAATATATATATAATATTTTTATCTATAATAAAATATAAATAATAGAAAAACATTTTTTGTATTATTTTTTATGCAAAAAATATCAATAATAATAAGGCAAATTTGCTCATCACTCTCATATAGTTCGAAATTTAACATAAATTTTTCATATACTTTAAAAATAAAATTGTGTGACATTCCATTATACTTTAATAAACATTATATGAAACTTCCGTCATGCAAAAAAATATAAATGTAAAATTATTTTCTCATCACCCAAAAAATATAAAAAATGATTTCATGAAACGTTTTTTTTTCATAGAACGTTTTTTCTTTCGTAGAATTTACGCTAAGTTTCAAAATTATAAGGGAGTTATTGACAATTTAGACTAATAATAATACTTGTTTTCTTTTTAATGCAAAAAAATAAAAATAAAGACTTCTAAATATATATAAATGACATGCTCAATTTTTCTACTTATAAGAATATAAATAATTAAATAAAATAACTTTTTCTAGCATTTTTAGATAAAATATCAATAATAGTATTAATATTAACTTTGTCTAAACAATTTTAAAACAAAAATGAGAGGCCCCTAATATGCATAAATAATATATTTTTTCTCTATAATAAATATAAATTATTAAATAAAATAAATTTTCGAACATTTTTATATACAAAATATCAATAAAATTAAAAATATTAAGTTTATCTAATTCTTTTAAATGTATAAAAAATATTTTTAAATTTTAAATACATGGGTTTGAACCCAAAAGATCACTTAACCACCAAACTATATTTCTTTACTAATACATTAAAATCAAATGATTTGTATATATAAATATTTTATATATAACATAAAAAAATGGACCCCTATTTAGATGGGGCTCTTGGCATACGCCCGTTTCGCCAGGGTCCAAAGCCCGCCCTGATGCTATGGCGCTCATGAGCCACCCGATCAATCATGGTAAATTTCCATCATTGTTAGCTTGAATCGAAGCGGACCCAAATCAAAACAAATCTGATCAAATAATTTTTGACCAACAAATCTAGATGATTAAGATTGAAATATATATATCGTTGTATATATATATATATATATACTAGCACATGGGGTGCACTACGCCACACGGATGTTTTTGCAATGAAAGTGTTAGTTGACTCCGTTTGTAAATAAATAAATAAATGATGTGTATCTCTAACAGTTTAAATTTTTAGGTGACACGGTTATTTGCTTCAAATATGGTATCAGAGCCTTAGGTATCGAGTTTGAGTTCCACTGTCTCTCATTTGTTGTCTCAACGGGCAAGTTTAGTTTGATGGCGTTCATCCCCCTTGGACGCTGACAAATAAATGATGCTTCAAAGAAAGCTATGGGTAATTGGAATATTCGTATGAAAGCATTATTGGATCCCCATTATATTTAGGATATAGTTGATAAGGGTTATAAAGGGCCCAAGAATGAAACTATATTGACATCGGTACAAAGAGAAACCTTACAAAAAAAAAAAAGAAGAAATATCAACAAGCTCTCACTCTCATCAAAATGTGATTGGTAAAGAGAATGTTCGAGAAGACCCACAGCCACAATGGCAAAAGAGGCCTCGAAGATTCTCTAATACGCTTGTCAAGGAAAGGATTACAAACATTGAGAGGTGAGTTTGAATCACTTCACATGAAAGAGGCGTTGTTGGTGGCATATCAATTCAAGTGTGACACCCCGACCCGCAAGCCACGCGGAGTCGAGCATGTCAGGATCGTAGACTGGCCCAACAGGTCAACACGAGTCCTTCCAGCATGTTTCTTTCTTTACTCATGTGCACCCTGGGAGACTTCCCAGGGGGTCACCCATTCTCAAATTACTCTAAAGCAAGCACGCTTTACTCTAGAGTTCTTTCAGTGGGGCTTCCGAAAAGGAATATACACATTGTTCACATGAGTAGACTATTTAATCCATTTTACCTATATTCAACCTCGGATGGCCTGGCACTAGCTCATCCATGACAGTTGGCCTAGCACCGGCCCAACTCCGGGGGTATTACATCCTCTCCCACTTAAGAATGCAACGTCCATATTGCACTCCAAGGATCATTAACTACTAGGCCCGTCACTAGTCCGGTCAACAATTGTGGGCCGGAGTGTCACAGTTGGTATCAGAGTCAACTTGCGACAACTCATAGCTATTGGCTGAACTGGTGAAGGATCTAGCAGTTGACGATCCTTGGGGTGCAATGTGGACGTTGCATTCTAAACTAGTGGAGGATGTGATACCCCGAACTTGGGCTATTGCTCGGCCAAATCCCGTGTGTGGATGAGCCGGTATTAGGCCATCCGAAGTTGATTAGAGGTTAAATAGATTGAATAGACTACTCATGTCAACAATGTGCACATTCTTTTTCGGGAACCCTACCGAAAGAACTCTAGAGTCAAGCGTGCTTGGCCTAGAGTAATTTGAGGATAAGTTACCCCTTGGAAGTCTCCTAAGATGCGCGTGAGTGAGGACAAAGTGTGCTAGAAGGACTCGTATTTATCTGTAGAGCTAGTCTACAATCCCGACACACCTAGTTTTGCATGGCTTGCTGGCCGGGGTGTCACAGTTGGTATTAGAGCCGACCTACGACAACCCATAGTCGTTGATCTAACTGTTAAGGGGCCTATCAATTGACGATCCTTGAGGTGCAACGTGGACGTTGAATTCTGAAGTGTGGGGGGGTGTGATACCCTTGAGTTGGGTCGTTGCTTGGCCAACCCTCATGTGTGGATGAGCCGTATTAGCCAATCTGAAGTTGATTAAAGGTTAAATGATTGAATAGACCACTCATGTCAACAATGTGCACATTTCTTTTCGGGAGCCATACTGAAAGAATTCTGGAATTAAGCGTGCTTGCACTAGCGTAATTTTATGATGGATGACCCCCTGGAAAAGTATCTCAGGGTGCGCGTGAGTGAGGACAGAAGTGCACACCCGAATTTGTGTGGCTTGCGGGTAGGGTATCACATCATGAGATATGACTAAACCTTAACCGATGCTTGGGTGAATGAGAAAAATTTAAGATTATCTATTCCAGTCTTTGCAAGAATATGAAGAAAAAATCAAAAGGCGAGAAAAACCATTAGCCCACAAAATTCAAACAAAAATTAACCTACAAGATAATAGAAGACAAACACGGAGTAGAGGTTGAGGTTGGAATCAAGGTCGTGGTTATGAAAACCAAGGGCGTTCCACAATGTTGCTAACATGCCATGAAGAAAATGAGGAATTCTTGTTGGTATGGTATCTTGACTCCAGTGCAAGTAATCATATGATGGGTGATGAGTCGGTAAAAGGTAATATTTCTTTTGGCAATAGTTCAAATGTTTCGATTATAGGAAAAGGAAATATACCTATTTTACTAAAGAATGGAAATCATGAGTTTATTTCAAATGTTTATTATGTGCCTGCTTTGAAATCGAATATTCTAAGCATTGGGAAGTTGGTCGGAAAAGATTATGTGTTGGGCATACATAATGGATCTATAAACATACAAACTGGCTTGGGAAGGTTGATTACAAAGGTGCCGATGAAAAATAATAGGATATTCAAACTCATCATCAAAGCTGATAATTCAAATGCTTGAAGATGGCATTTGCATACACCACACGACTTTGGTATCAAGGATACAGGCATTTAAACTTTGATGGCTTAAAAATGTTGAAAAAAATTGTTTATGGGATGGCAAAAATTACTCGCCCAAGTGATACTACTTATTGTTCATAGATTATCATTCTCGCAAGACATATGTGTATTTTGAAGGAGAAATCAGAAGTATTCGATGTGTTTAAGAATTTCAAGGCTCAAGTGGAGAATGAAACATGCCAAAGAATCAAGTCGATAAGAACCGACCGATGAGGTAAGTTTCCATCGAATACATTTGAAAAATTTTGTGAATAGCTCCGAATTGACCGTCAATTGATGGTTCTATACTCTTCTAAAAATTGGAGATGTGGAACATAAAAATTGGATGATCATGAACATTGTGAGAAATATGTTGAAAAATAAGCGAATGCTGAAAGATTTTTGGGTTGAGGCAGTGGTGTGAGTTGTCCACTTATGTAGTAGAAGTCCAACAAAAGAGCTGGAAAACATAAAACCACAATAAGCATGGAGTGGCTGGAAACCAAGTGTGTCACAATTGAGCGTTTTCGGGTGTTTGGCAAATGTCTAACTTCCAGGTGGGTGTTGGAGCAAACTCGATGGAAAAACCAAACGTTTGTGTTTATTGGATATGATCAAAGGTCAAAAGGCTACAAATTATATAATCCCACATATAAAAAATTGGTTGTAAGCCGGGATGTGCAGTTTGATGAAACTAGCTACTGGACTTAAGAGCCGAATGAGCATACGCATATTGTTCTGCCACTAGAATCAGAAACAGATGGTGACAAGGTTTTTGCTATATGAGACTTCCCTGAAACTCCTTCATGTTCACCAGTATTGATAGAGTCACCATAAGGTTCATTAGCTCCGTCTCCTTGGAGAAGAAACTTGGCCAACAAATATGCTTAAATGAAAGAGGTAGAAAGTATTTATTTTCTTTATGAAAATTCAAAGATTATCATTTTTTATCAAGCAATTCAATATGAAAAATAGAGAAAGACGATGGATGAAACAATAGCTAATATGAAAAACCATACGTGGAAGTTGGAAAATCTTCCAAAAGGAAAACATGTAAGCTTGAAGTGGATTTTCAAGTTGAAAAGGAATTCCAAAGGATAAGTAGAAAACTACAAAGCAAGGCTTGTGTTACATGACTTTACATAACAAGTCAAAATATATTATGATGATGTATTTGCTCCCGTTGCAAGGACGAAGACTATTCAATTACTCATTTCATTGGCGGCATAACACAATTGGGAAATTTATCAAATGGATGTGAAATCCATGTTCTGAAATAATTATTCAGAGGAAGAAGTCTATGTTGATCAAACTAAGGCTATGCCGTCAAAGACAGGGAGAGAATGTGCTTCGATTAAAAAAAAAAAACTTTGTGTGGACTTAATCTAGTATCGAAGATGTGGTACATCCAAATTTATAAGCACTTTCAGAAAATAGGTTTACAAAATGGCCATATGAATTTGCCTTATTTGTATTAAAAACCTAAAATGGAAGAATCATGATTATACGCTTGTACGTTGATGATTTGAATTTTACATCCGAAATGATCTAGACATGTTCAGTGGTTTCAAGAGGCAAATGGCCAATGAAATCGTGATGATAGATTTGGGCCTCATGTCTTATTATTTAGGCATTGAGGTAAAACAACGTGATGAACGGAATTCTATTTGTCAAAGGGTGTATGTTAAAGGAATTTGGGATTATGAGTTCAAATCCTATCAAAATACCTGTTCAATATGGATTGAAATATCAAGGGATGATGGTGTCGAGAAAGTTAAACCTACAATATTCTGAAGGCTATCAAGTAGTTTGATATATTTGACCTGTAGTAGGCCATATATTCTTTGTGGAGTTGGTCAAGTAAGCTATTCTATCCAATCGCAAGTCATATTCACTTGAAGGCAACTAAGAGGATATTAAGAAATAAGTGGTACAATAGTTTCTTTTTTTTTCTTATTCCATTGATGATGACTTCAATTTGATTACCTACCATGATTGTGATTGGGGAGAAAATATTGATGATGGGAAAAGTACTTCTTATTAGGGGTTTTACATGGGAGATACAAAATTCTCTTGGAGTTCAAAGAAACAATCAATTATAGCGCTATCTACATGTCAAGATGAATATGTACGTTATGATGCTTCCTATGTTTGTCATGCGATTTGATTGATGAAATTATTGTAAGATCTTGGATACTCTCAAGATGGAGCTACACATGCCTGTGTTGATGACAAGTCTGGATCATTTTAAATAAAATATAATGATAATCTATGTCATAAATCCAATGACATAATGATTTTGCACAAAAATACTAAGTAATAAACATATTTTACATGGAATAAATATGGTCAAATTTGGGAATATCACTATGGGGGAGATAATAATAACCGGAAATTTACCATTGGTTGTGGGACTTATTTGGGAGGAAATCTTGATACATGGAAAAGTAAAAAACAACCAACGATAAGAATGACTCATATTGGCAGTGAAGTGATGTGGTTAAAAAATCTTCTAGAGGAGTTGGGTTTGACTACCAAGAGCCTTTTAGAATGCACTGTGACAATAATGATGCAATTCATATTGCAAGTAATCAAGTTTTTGTGTAGGAACAAAACATATAGAAGTTAACTATCATTGTGTTTCTGAGCCTATCTTGAGTAGATGACTTATATAACTTCATTTACCACTTCTAGTCAAGTAGTTGATGTCCTCGCTAAGGCAATAAATGTCAAGTGATTTCACGGTTATGTAGCAAGCTAGGAATGTATGATAGATAATCTCTAACTTAAGGACTGTCGGAATATATCCTAATATTATACAATATATGTGTATTTATATATGCTAGTATTAATTATAATCATACTATTAAATAGTATACATTCTAGCATTAAATAAAACATATACATCTTAAAGCAAAATATTTGATTCATTGTACTAGATTAGTTTCATTTTCTTTCCTTACTTAAATGTACCTATAACAATTATAAATATTGTACTTTGATTGTAAATGAATAATAGAAAACATAAGTTTTTTTTTGTCTTTGACAATAATAATAATAATAATTATAATAAATCAACATACACACACCAGTAAATGATAATAATACACTTGACTTTGTTCTTGAACTTTAATTGAGATTGGATGAATTTTAATAAATTTGTTCGATGCAACAAAAGTGCTTGCAATTTAGTAGTAACTAGATTCAAACAAATTTGAGGCACCAATCCAATCATAATTATTATCGATATGCCTCTCACATTATATCCAATACTTATTTTAAAAACTAATTCCATCATAGGTAATTAGTTTTATTAAATGGTTTATTATAAGAGGACTTAGAATCCCTAGCTGTTAAAATCATCATATCAGGTTGTCTACTCATTAGGATTAGCCAGGAGATAAGCCTCAACAGCCTTGATGGTCGTCTCAGTTTTCCTATCTCCAATCTTGATGCTCGCTTCAAGCTGCTTCAGTTTCCCTTCCGATGTAACTTCCTCCTTTGTGCGGTACGTCGTGATGATTTTAACCACCGATCCTCCATCATCTGGCTTCGCTTCTATCTTTGTCTCCCTCGAGACAGACTCCAAAAAATCTCCAAAACCTTCTCCTCCGAGCAGCGTGGATTTATATATCAGATTGTCCTTGTCAAAGTGATCCACCCTCACCTTTAACGTCTTTGATTGAGTACCTTCATCAACACACATTTATAATATCCAACATACATATGTGTGTATATTATTATGTTTTCATAAATTCCTTCTTATCAAGTAAATTGAAGTATCGGGTTTTGGATTTTAGTATCAGTACTATTACTCAATTTATGGTAAAGAGTCCTTAAAAAATATGGCATCTAAATGTCGTTCTATGCAAAGTTTACTTTCATTCAAGATTTAGTACAATACAAATTTTCATTTAAAAAAATAAATTCAAATTTTCTCTTTTCATTAAACGAAAAAACTTCAATCAAAGATATCAAAAATTTCTGCAACACAAACAATTTCGATTCATATCAGATTCAATTTGGAAGGATCTGATACATTATATTTAAATTAATACATTGGTATACTATTAGGTGTTTTTTTATTACCGTGTTTCAATGTTTTGAAAGCAATAGTATGATATAAATAAATATTTATACAATATTTTGAAAATAAAATTAGATCTAATATCTTGAAACAAAACATAATATAATATGTGCAATATATTCTAATTAAAAATCAAGAAATTTTGTAGTAAGTGTTTGTTTGAGTAATTTCAACATTATTTTTTCCTATTTAATGTGCTATTTTACTCCCAAAATATTAACATCTAGAAATAATATTCCTCTAAAAAACCAGAGGATTCAAAACAACAAAATAAAAACAAAACACAACTACATATACCCTAAATTTCTTTTCCACTACAACAATTTGAATGTGAGATTTTCAAACTCTCTTTCAAGCGCAAACTTTGTAAAATCTATTTCGGAGCTTCAATGACAAAGTGAAAAAAAAAAAAAAAAACAATTTATATATATATATATATATATATATTCATTCATTCAATTTCATTACCTTCATCCAGATGAAGTAGATATATAGATCCCACTGGTTTACCCCCTCCATGAATAAATTCGTATCCTTTGATTTTATTTGGAACCACCTTCGGTAGAAGTTGCATTCCATCTACGAAGAATGCCTTAAACAGTCTTCCGGGTGAAATTTTAGAAGTGACAACGTTTTCATAAGTATAGGAAGCCATAATTTTTAATATATTTTCTTGAGGTTTCGATGAATAATTGGCCAGATGAGACCCTATTTATAATGTATAATAATTGTCGAATGACATATTTTCTTTACTTTAAGATATTACTTAATATTTATATTGGTAACTTATAATGTAATATTATATCATTTTGACAATAAGCAGACGACATATATAATATTAACAACATATTCATAATATGTATGTTATTACAATAAAATCGATAATATATGATGACGTAATTTTCTTAATAAGGATAATATATGTAATTTCTTCTTTTTTTTATTATTTTCCATCAATATTATATATTCTACTAATAGTGGGGATTTTGAATATGTTCACCTAGTTGTTTTTGTGAAGATTTTGTCGATTCTAAATGATTTGTTGTACTAAACTTGCCAACATGCCTAAAAAATATATTTCTCTGTCATTAAAATTTATGTCTATTTTTTTTATTTTTTGGTTATAAAAAATTATTCTCATTTCCTTTTTTTGGTAAAAACAATACTATTTTTACTTTACTTTTAAAGGAAAAAAAATCTATTTTTACTAATTTTTCTTAAAATTTGTGCTCGATCATATTAACATAATTTTGATGATAGTATTATTATAATTTGATATGTATGGGTATTTTTTAGTATATTTGGTCGCAAATTGGACCAAAAGGCCACTTTGTAGAAGCTAAGTAGTAGAAAAGAGAAAATTCATGTCGGTATGTTTTAAAAAGTTCATGATGCTAAAAGTTTGTTACTCACAAAGTATGAGAAAATCAACTAAAAAATCTATCTTGACTTACCTTACAAAGGTTGTGAAATCCAATTTGGTGTGTGAGGACGATCAACCATTGATATTTGCGACGGTTGTGATATTAACGGTCAACTGGATGTTAGTTGTAAATAAGAAATAATCATCTGGAAGCGTTGTCATTTTTACTATTGTACCATCCCAATTTCATTTGTCATTTTCATTTTTGGACCTCAAGTTCTACTCCAAAGAGTGTCTCTGGATGGCTAGTATTACTCGTGATAGGAGTTGTGTGCTCAGCTTTTCACCACCTCGTTAGATTTATATTCTATAATTAGATAAATCTATTGCTTTCATAATATAGTCGCAAATTCATTTTTTCTAATTAAATATTATTATTCTTCATTTTGTTATCATCTTTAGTTGACATTTACATGAAATAACTATTTCATGGAATGCATAACGAGAATTTTGACCAAGCAAATAATGTTTGCTAATCAAATCTAATTTAGTTTTATGTAATTATTTTTTATTTTTTTTTGCAAAATCACAGATATGCGTGCACTTGTATTTGATTATTTCCTCAATATTAATTCTCTAAATTTGACTCAACACTCATCGGTTATCATAACAAAATTATTATTTTTGATAATTTTTGGGCTACAATATATGTAAGTTTAAACCATGATATGGACCATATTACCGTTCAATTTGTGATATAAAAAATTTCCATCAGAATTTGGTGTTGTTGCTGAGGAATTTATTTTGATGATTATTGGAAAAAATAACAGAGTTTTGTGATAACTATTGTTAGTCTTTAGCTTTTTAACCAACTACTTTGATCCAATAGATTTGGTGGGTTTAATATACTTGATAATGTATGCGTTACTTATAACTCTATTTGTGCAGTTAGTATTCTTGAGCCTTCGTTGTAGGATCCTTTTAAGATAACTAGCACAAAAGTTCTTGACACAATATTAAAGCCACCAAATCTAATAGATCACAACTATTTAAACAATGACAATTTTTTTCACAACCTCGGCGGCTCTGTGAGCATTATCCATGGAATCCGTCGTTGTTATGGCAGTTGCGATCAAAATCATTCCTAGTCTATCAAATTTTCTTTAGTGTGTTTAACATCATGATATTGACAGTAGCCCCGCCATCCACTAATACTCTGTTTATTATCCACTCATATAACATGATGGTGAAGAAAAACGGCTTCAAATGCTAGGTAGATTTCTCAGTTGATTTCTTGAACACCATGTCCTCTTGATTAACTTTTGTTGGTTCGTTCGCGTCGCCAGTCCACAAAACAGGTTAGAATCACCAACCATGACATCTCCCTGCAGAAATTGGGGCTGAGCAGGAGGAGCAATGAACTCCTTCAGAAGAATTCCTATCATGATGATGGTAATCATTGCCCTTTCAAAAATTCATCAATCACGATAACCTCAAAGTTGGCCTCAGATTCATCATTCTCATCAAAGAGTGCTTCACCTTAGTGGATCATCTGATTGAACCTCGAGTAAGTTGCTGCTAGAGGAGTCTTTTGGAAAGTTGCCGCCGAGTTTGCAATGCATGATGCCTTCCTCCAAAATACGTCTAGGCCCCCTTTCATTCATCATTTTCGGTGGTTATACAAGTCATGCTGATTTGGATTACTGTAACTTCCATTAGGATTCATAGGTTCTACTTGGTAGCGGACGTTTGTCTGCTGAACAGTTTTATGTTCCGTCTTACGGCGGTGTTTAATCCATCGCTTCTGCGATCTGGTTAAGGATTTCTGCTTATTATTCCACTGATTTAGCACCCATCTACCATCTATTGGGGATTGCTCTGTGTGCCTAGTGGGTTGCGGATTAATCACCACCCGATCCACATAAGTGATCTTCCAGACTCGGTTATCTTTATAGAAGCTGAATTCTGCCACTATGTTATGTGGTAAAAGTCCATCCTAAGCAGAGATCCTTCTATTTGGTGCGGAAGATCTCCTCAACGGGCCAGCATCATATCCAACCTTCTAGAAGACACTGGGCCTTTGCAATTTTTGCCTTTTCTCCATGGTTTAGACCTATTAGGATGTGGTTGGTTCGGACACATGCCCACTACGTTGAATGGAGCTGGAAATAGATTAATATCAACTTTCATATTTGGCTTATTTTTTAGTTTGAGTTTCCATTCTTTAATAGCTCGTTGTACCATATTGCGGGAAACTATGCAGTTTCTAACTCAATGGTTGTAAATATTATACCACTTGAAAAATGTCTTGCCCTCAAATTCCATATCTTCTGAAAAGAAATTTCCCTTCCTTCAACCTGATTTGATTGTCTCGCAACAAATACTCAAAGATTTATTTCAATTTTGCTGATGTCAATTGAGTATTGTTATCGTGAATTGGTGTCTATCCGTCGGGATTTCCTTAGGGTAGGCAAGTGTATGCTTCCTTTGTATGATGTCATCTTCCAAGTCCGGATCCTCTTGTACCTGTACACAATGAGCACTTGCATGGTACCTTTGATTACAGGCCGTCTGGGCATCCTTTAAAATTAGCTCCACCTTGACTGCCCCGGACATCCGTTTCCTTAGGTCTTAGCATTCTTGTAAGGCTAGCTTCTCGTGGACAACTAGATGCATGTTATCTTTGCAATATTGACCATCTAATTCTCAGGGTTACGGACCTTGTATCTACTATTTGCCCATGAGAATCGCTCTAGGAACTACTCAACTGACTCGTATGACTTCTGTCATAAGCCGGTTAATTATTTAATTGTCACCTTAGACAGTGGACTATAAAACCGTTAATAAAATGCATGTTCTATCTCTACCTAATTGTGCACCGAGTTGGTATGGAAAGAAGCATACCAACTGGATGTTGGTCCTGTTGATGACAAGGAAAAAAGCTGCAATTTAAACCAGTCATTACTTGTCATATTCTCCACCGCACTGAGCCATGTATCTGCTCACATGCTCAATTTTGGATTTGAAGTCTTCTCTTGAAAATATGGTAAACTCTAGAATCCGGCCATGTCTTGAAAGCGGAAGTTCTTCAACAACTCGATCTGAAAATAGTTGTTGGTACTAAGGCATGGCTGGCATCTACAATGGATCACCATAGACTCTGCGTACTACTTTCTTCAAGGCTTCTGGTTCCAATGGAAAATTCCGTTGAACCCTTTCCTACTGAACCAGATTGTGTGGAATCTTTTGAGGTAGGTCCACAACTAGATGTTCCTCCTTGATAGGTGGAAAGCCCTAGAATGTCTATCCTCCCCCGCTGGAGACAGTATATTTTCCATTGAAGGTGGTTGATTCTGTTGAACTGGCCCTTTGGCGAGCGGCCTAGGTCGTGGTGCTTCCTGAGTGACTTTTAGTGGTGTTTCGACGGGCCGATTGGCAAGGATCGGCCACTTTATATAAATTTTATGAGGCAAATTCGGGTTGATGTTCCTAGAAGCACGTTGTGAAGATGCGTATGGGACTATTGTGGTCTACGCTCTCTACGGTCGCTTGTCCCCCAGCCAATGAGTAAACCGGCATGTTCTGCGCATATGAACCAAGGGGTTCCATAGTATGATGGAAGAACATAGGGTGGTTGATTCCATAGATTCTAGTTTCCCCATGGCCCAAGTGGGAACGACAGTGGAACCTTTCCACCTAGACTGTAGTACTCCGCCACTAGCTTAACAGGCCACCCTGCCCCAGAAGTGGATTGGTTGGGTTGATGCATGAAGCCACCAAAATCCAACTCCTCCTAAAGGCGGCACACTTGCCGAAGTATCTGCTAGAGCTCTATCCCACTAGAGGATAGAAGCATATCCATATTGAAACTAAGAAGAATATAAATTTGTTACATGAGGTGGCTGATAAAATGAGGCAACATCAGTGTTTCCATTCAATGGTGCTTTGCCCTTTCTGGTTTCCTCATCTTTTAACCAGGCCATTTCATTTTGGATAGTCGGTCAAATCACATCCGCCAAATACTTAGATAGTAACATGACGGAATCATGGAGATATGATTATACTTTTTCCCTGATCTGCTCTCGGGTACTACTAGTAGACACAAATAAGGCTATCATTTGACCCTCACTTTTGCAAGAAGCTGATGTGTTTTCGGTAATGGGATCGGTGTGATTAGGTATGATATCATGACCTCCACTTTCGACGGTGATGACTCTTGGAGGTATGATGGGTGAAACTTGTCGATTCCACAGTTGCATTCATGAAAAATGGACATTGTGCCAATTTATTGTATATGGAAATCTATGTATTTATAATCTCACGACGGATTGATGAAACCGAACAGAGAATGGCAAAGATTTCCCTATGGAAATGCCGAAAGTCCCTAGGTGATGTTTTGTGTCTGTGAAAATATGACTTAGCAGAAAATTCGCTGATGGAAATAAAAAGAAGAAGACTTTAAAAATGTAATTGTATTAAAAATGAAAAGGAAACGCTTAAAAAATACATCGGCATTCAAAGAAAGCTAGAAGAAAAGTGAATAAACTTGCAGAAAAGTAAGTTGCAAGGAATGTAAAATAGTAGAAAATAAATATAAAAAGATAAAGATAAAGTTGAAAATATTGCGTTGGTCAGGGACCCCTTCTTCATTGTCGATCCTCCCCTTTTATAACTTTATTTTGGAGTTGAAACTCTTCCATTTCTTTAAATGCTAATCATTTCCTCTGTTATCATAACTTACATAACCTCCGTAATCGTTTGAAACCTCTTCATTCAAAGTCACTTCTTGCATTTAAGGATCATAATCTGAAGCTTTCGGTAATGGTAGAGACTCCCTATCTCATAATGGCTTGCTTCTCTCATAACTACCTACTACCCCAATGTTTAATTAAGTAATCATTTACCTCCCTTGTAATAGCTGAAACTCCTAACTCATTGAATATTTAACATATAAATACACAGCTATTAAAATTATCCGTTTTTCTAGGAGGGAGCGAATTTTTCCGCAGTCCAAACAGACCTTCAAAGCATGCTTCCGCCTTGACCTATTCGCCTGGGCCCATCCTTCAACAATGGATAGCTACGCCCTTGGGCTTGTCTACAAAACTTATTCTCAAATCCAAGAAGTGCTTGATTTAAAACCCAATATAAAAATTATTAATAATAATAATAATCTTCAAAGTACAATATAAAAGTTTAGAATAAATTACCCAAATTGATAGACTCGGCCAATTTAATTACAAACTCCTACCTTCAAGAATAATTCAATTTAAATACAACAAGTATTAAAATTTTTGAAAGAATAAAAATTATATTGAAATGGAAACTCAAGTTTTAAATATATATATATAAAGCAAAATCCCTTAATAGTCTCGCTTTAACTCGAAACATCAAATTTCATTTCATTATAAAAAATTCTCACAAGTGATGAATTTATATTTTTTTAGTAATTTAGTTTAAGTATTTTCTATGTGAGGCATAGAGAATTATATCAATAATATAAAAAATAATATTTTATATTAGATATTGACTTTTTTGTGAGATAGAATATATATTATTTATATTGAGAATCATGTCAAGTAAAAATTAATTGGGCAAACAAAAATAAATTATTAGAAAGAAAAAGGTCATGCAAATAACATACACACCTTAAATTTTATACCGTCATATGAAATTGATTTTCAATTTAAAATAGTCAACCATCATTCATTTTTCTTATGTATAATATTTTTTTTATATTTTTTATTAAGAATAATTTTTATTATTTTTCTTTTGTGTCACCTATATATATACGGGTCCCCATAGCTAGGGTATTATTACTTTGAAAAAAATCCCCTCAAGCTCTCAATTAACATTCCCTTCTTCTCGAATTTAGGGGCTTGTATTCATTTGGAATTTCAATTGATTTTTTTAATTTTTAAAAATTTTATGGATTTGTATAGATTTAGATAATCCTGCTGAGTTTGATAAATTTTAGTAATTGATTTAGATGGATTTTTACTGAATTTTTTATGAATTTATAATTATATAAATTTATATCAAACACAAGTTTTATAAATATAATACATTTGTAATTAAAATTATTATATAATATTATACTTATATAAAATAAAATTAATATTAATAAATAATACTACCTCTGTCCGTCAGTAAATTTTCCATTTCCATTTGACAATATAATTTTAACATTAAAAATATTTTTATATAAATATCATTATATTAGTATTATAAAACATTAATAAATATATTACACAATAAATATATATAAATATGTTTTTATAGAAATATTATTACACAATAAATATATATATAAATTTGTATAAATAAATAAATAATTTATGTATATACTATATAATAGAAATATATAAAAATAAATAAATTATTATGGGTTTTATTCAAAATAGTAAAGATAATGTGTTGAAAGTGATTATGATGAAAGTGATAAAAGAAATTAATTTAAATATTGAAATTGATATAATGTGAATGAGAAATATTAAAAAAATGGTAAATTATAACATTATGTTTTATTTATTGGGTACCGTTGTTTTAATGTAAGGTTTACAAGAAAAGTCCTCGTTATCTAAAAACTGATATTTGATTTTAAATAAAAACTTAAATTATAAAATTTTATACAAATAAAAAATAATTAAAATATCTTAAATAATTTTTTAATAAAATAAATAAATAAATAATTTATTAATCATTTATTTTTATAACTTTTGTAAAAAAACAATAATATTTTATCTCTAAAAAACTATAAAATGAATGATTATTTATTTATTTATTTATTTTATTCAAAAATTATTTAAAATATTTTACGTTTTTTATTTTCATAAAAATTGCATAATTTAGGATTTTATTTAGAACAAAACATCAGTTTTAGACAAATAGGGTGTTTTGTGCAAATTTTATATTAACACATATGATTTCACGCAATAAATAAAACGATGTTTTGTTCATTTTTACTAAAAGAATGGATGTTATATAATGGTTAATTGAACATAAATACCCAAATCATAAAAAACTTCCTTAAAACTCACTCATCTTATTTTTTTCCCTAAAACTCCCTCTACATATATTTTTTATTTTTTTAACTCCAAAATTCTATTTTTATCCTCCTAAAAAATACTACTCCCTCTGTTTCAACTAAATTGTCTCATTTAGCTTAGGCATGGAGTTTTAGATATTGTATAATTGGTAAGTAATTAAGAAGTGTATTAGTAAAAATAATTATGATTTAATAAAAATAATTATAGATGAAAATTAAGATGACTAAATAATTTAATTAAAATTAAAAAAAAAAATCTATAAATTATGAATTACTACTCCCTTCGTCTCAGCTAAATTATTTCATTTAGCTTAGGCACGGAATTTTATGTAGTGTAATTAGTAAGTAATTAAGAAGTATATTAGTAAAAGTAACTATGATTTAATAAAAATAATTATAGATTAAGATTAAGATGACTAAATAATTTAATTAAAATTAAAAAAATTATAAATTATGAATTTTAAAATGCGATTGTAAAGTGTATAATTATATTTTCAAAAAAAGAAAATGACAAATTATGTGAGATGGACGAAAAAAAAAATGTTAACAAATTAAGTAGGATGGAAGGAAAAATTCACAACATTACTAAACCTATTCAAAATCTTCAACCTGTACGATACTCTTTTGCCCCAACAGTGTTTGTTCGACCGTAACCACCATCGCCATCACCGTCTTGTTGTCGTCTGCCCACCGCAGCCGCCTCGCCTTCATTCACCTATCCCTCCGTCCACTCATCCTCGCGGAAACAGGTTGTGTTTCCGCCAAAAACAGGGATTTTTCAAGTATAGATACAAGATTTGAATGATTAAGTACAACTTGATTCATATATAGGTACAACTTTGAACTTGTATAGGTATAATTGTCTTCTATCATAGATACAACCTTTCGCGTATTATTTTTTTAAGCAATTTCACTATCTTATCGTGCTCGACCAATACTACATGTTCAAAATAATTTATTCTCATATCCTACATGAAAAGTGGCGATGGAAGTGGATTTTGGGATTGTGAATGCGTACTTGACATAAAAAATAACGTTATATTGTAGGAGATTTTTCTTAAATTTATGTATACACTAATATATATAATTGTATATATAATACTTATAAAAAGCTTTTATTAATATATATTTATTTACATTTATACTTGACTAATATTTATAAATAATATATATACATTTATATATACATTTACAATTTTTATATTTATATATCATTTACACTTGGCATGAAAAAGAACGTAGTAATCGAAGTTTTTTCTTGTAATTTATGCGATATGTGTTTCTCGTTAAAGTATACGTACAGTTGCATTCAAATACGATGAAAAAATTCAAAAATATCGATTTTGATATCGAAGTACAAGTTTCTTCTAGTACATGCATAAGCCTATGAAGAGTCTAAGTACAACCTGATACCTATGTAGGTACAACTTTCTTCTATTTTACGCACATTTTCGCATACCTTTTTTTTTTCAAGATTATTACAACACATATATATATATATATTTATGTATAAATTAATATATACAATATGTATAAATATTTTTTTACGAATAGATATTTATTTACATATACATTTACATTTATAATTCACTAATATTTATAAACAATATTTATATACAATTACAATTTTTACATTTACATATTACTTATACTTGGCATGAAAAATGGCGTTGTATTATTATAAATTTTTCTTATAATTTGTAGAATATGTGCTCCTTGTTAAAGTATACGTTCGGTTGCATTCAAATACGGTGGAAAAATTCAAAAGTATCGACTTTGATCTCGAAGTACAAGTACAAGCCTAACGAGAGTAAGTGCAACCTGATTCCTATGTAGGTACAACTTTGAGTTGTGTAGGTATAATTGTCTACTATTGTAGGCACACTCTTTTGCTTAACATTTTTTTGAGATGGTTCAAACATATATACATACATTTATGTCTATATTAATACATAATTGTATATACAATATATATAAATAATTTTTACGAATAGATATTTATTTATATTTACATTTATATTTGGCATAAAAAATAATGTTATATTGTTGAAGTATTTTTTTATAATTTGGGGGAATGTGCTTCTTGTTGAAATATATATATAGTTTCATCCGAATACGGTGGCAAAACAAAAAATCCCAACTTTGATATCGAGATATAAGTTTCTTCTAGTATATGTACAAACCTAGCAACGGCCAACTGCAACATGATTCCTATATAGATACAACTTTGAACTTATGTAGATATAATTATCTTCTATTGTAGGCACACTCTTCCACATACCAATTTTTCAAGACGACTACAATATATATACATTTACGTATATATTAATATACATAATTGTATATACAATATTTATAAATTATTTTTATGAATATATATTTATTTACATAGATATTTATTTATATATTTGACTAACATTTATAAACAATACTTACATATAATATTTCTTCCACTTCAAAGTACAATTTTTATCATTTTCGTCCGTTCCATTTCAAAATATCATTTTTATTTTTTTAG
The DNA here is from genome assembly GCF_009805555.1 of Andrographis paniculata. Classification (NCBI taxonomy): domain Eukaryota; kingdom Viridiplantae; phylum Streptophyta; class Magnoliopsida; order Lamiales; family Acanthaceae; genus Andrographis; species Andrographis paniculata. Next base: position 1,414,079 of record NW_026137583.1, on the reverse strand, counting down.
TAAAAGTAATCATACACTAATACTAAAATACCTTTAATTTTTATTTAAATTACAAGCATACCTACACATATATTTACTTTTTATACAAAGTCAAATGGCAAAAATATCAAATCTTCTTACACACTTCCAATGACCAATAAAATATTATTATTTTTTAATCTACTACAAAATTCTAAATGGTCCATTTCAAAAGGGACGGGGACAGTATTATATATACAATTGCAATTTTCACATTTACATATTATTTACATTTGGTATGAAAAATGATGTGTATCTTTAAGAGGGTGTTTGAGAAAAAGCTTTTAGCTGTTTCACCAGTAAAAAAACTAATTTACGTGTTTGGTAAATTAGTTTTTTGAAAGAGTTTGTTGGACAAAAAAACTAATTTTGAAAAGTTAATCAACCCAGCATTTTGGAAAAGCTTTTTCACTCTAATTTTATTTATTCTTTATTTATCCTTAAAAAATATTTCTTTATTTTATACATATAAATATATTTTAGTACATAATTTATTAATTATTTTTAATATATTTTTAATTTATTAAATTATAAATTATGTTTGTAAATTTAAAATAATTACTATTGTTAATTATTAGATATAAATTATTTGTAAAATATATAAATTTACTAAAAATCAAATATATAAGATAAATATTATTAATTTATTTATATATTTTTATTATATAAATTTACATTAAAATTTAATAAACAATAATTACCATAATAAATATATATATATACACGAAAGATTTATTATTTTATATTTTACACAATTTCAATAAAAATTTATTATTTTTTTATAATAAAAATATTTTTCTCAAATCTAAAATATAAGAAAAATATTTTTTTATAATTTTTAATAATGAATAACAAAAATTCTAAATTTTAAATGAAAATGAACAAAAATTAAACATTTAAAAAAGTAACATATCAATATCCTTAATTGGTATAAACAGTTAATGTCAAACAGTTATTTTACCAAATATTTTAATACAAACAACTAATTAAATCAGCTAGTCAAACTAGTTAATTGAATCAACTAACAGTTCAGTTAACACTAAAAGCTAATCGCTAATTGTCAAACGCACTCTAAGAATTTTTCTTATAATTTGAGGATATGTACTCCTTATTGAAGTATATGTACAATTGTTTGTATGCGAATACAATGGTAAAATTCAAAAATCTAGACTTGATATTAAAGGTGTAAGAGTAGTTAGAGCCAAGTGCAACTTATTTTTATCTAATACAACCTTGAACTTTTGTAGGTACAATTGTTTCATTTGCAGATACAACTGTCTTTGAAATTTACTACTTTTCGCGTGTTTTCGCAACTTTCCAGAAATATACTATATTTTCGCAAGAAAGTCCATCTCAAATAAAAATGTTTATTTTCAAAAACCTTTATATAATTTATCCTAAAAATAATAATAAAATAGAGGCAAATGACAACTGATGCTATTATAATAGATAAGGAGAAGGAGAATAATAAGGCTATTTTTGGATTGGCTTCTGACTTCGTTTGTATCTGTTTGCATTAGCTTCTGACTTCGTTTGTATCTGTTTGCATTGGCTTCTGTCCAAAAGTACAAACAGCTTTCGAGGAGTATTTTTTTCGAAAGCACGTTAAATGTAGCTTAAGCAAAAATATTTTTCAACTATAATAACTGTTTTATCCTTAATAATAATAATAATAATAATAATACAATAATACAATATACTCCCTCCGGTGATTGTCTTTTTGTTATGAATTGAAAAATTTCTCCTTAATTGTATGGTAGACATTAAAAGTAATAAATGAATGAAAGATAAAAATGTAAAATTTATGTTTAAAAAAAGAAATAAGACAATAGTTGTTGAAATACCGAATAGGAAAATAGGACATTAGTGTGTGGACGGAGGGAGTATTATAAAATAATTGTTTATAGATTATATTTTTTTTAAAAAAATATTATTATATTATTATTTTTAATTTATATACTATATTTGAATTAAAATTTAAAATTATAATTAAAATACTAAATTTAAATGAAAATATATAATTTTTTTAATTATGTTAAAATTATTAAATATAAGTTATAAAATTTTAAAATAAATTAAAAAATATAAATAATTTAATACTCCTATTATATTATAATTTTATTTTTAATTTATATATGTTTTTTAAATTAAAATTTTAAATATAAATAATTTTAAAGTAAAAATATATTTTTTATACTTCTTTTAAAATATTTAAATATAATTAAAAAATCATATGTATAATTTTTATAAAAAAATACAATTATATTAACCGATTTAAAAAGTAATTTTAACTTTATTTATTGTTCTTATAATAATGTTCGTTTAAACACAAAATCCAAACACAAAATGGAACCCCGCGCTTCTGCTTTTCCTACTTCTGGCTCTACTTCTGCGCTAATCCAAACGGCCCTAAGAGATAATGGAGTAATAGGCTATAAAGTATATTGCAGCAAATTTGAGAAAACTCTCTAGTCGCTGTAGAGGCGACGTGCGGCGTGGCTCGGATGAGAGCCATGATGGTGGAATGTGCGGCCTCAATACCTAGTTCGGTATGTATTTACATATTTGCGCGATTTTAAACTGTCGTTCCTGACATCGTATCAAAATGGATTGTTCATAACGTTTTTGTTGATTGTTTGGAGCAGTCTTTAGACAATATATAAAATTCCAGTTCAGATCAATAGGGTCATTGGTGAATTATTTCAGTACTTGTAACCAGTGTTTTGTCAATCAGAAATTAGGGGGAAGATTTACTAAATTGATCAAAATTAAATCTTGTCTTTTTTGCTGAATTTGATGACAACAAATTGCTCGCTAACAAGCAAGTTCCAAGTCCAACGAGTTCCTATCAAGCAAATCCTAGTCAATTGAGTTTAAGACACAGTTCGAGATTTTATTTCAATCGCTTCCTACACACATGGTGATCAAACTGCGAGTCACTTATTTTGTCAAGCTTCAGCTAGTTAATTGTAGTAGTTCTATGGCGACCTGTGTTTACCTAATGATCAAGTCATTGATTCCATCTACCATTTATGCTACCAACCCACAGGGGATCCTTCTGATGGCAGTTTCCTGGCAAACTCCTACTTGCTTCTAATTTTGATAGGTGTCTAGATTTTGTTCAGGTTCATCCAAGATATATTCTCCATTTCAATGCATATACGCTTCTTAATTTCTAGGGTATTCCTATCTTTATCCAATCTGTAAGTATATTTCTTGATATTAATCAAATCAATGAGGAATCTACTCCTATATATACGGGGATGGACAGATAGATAGAGCTTAAGTTTTTTATTTCAAGTTTTTCAGCTCCCTAAAGTTCTCATTTTGATTTCTTTTAGATCATATTGTAAGAGAACTGCATTTGTGTTTTATATTTCTTCATCTTATGCACTCTCCTGGCTTGATCTTGCTTAAAAATCGGTGTTTTACAAACGAACCAAACACATTGAAGTTGACTCTTGACTGTCACTTTGTGTGTATTGAGAGACATCGTTGTGTTATTCTTCTTGCTTATTTGTCAATTACTCATCAACTCACCGATATCTTCACTAAGGCAATGGACTCTCAAACTTTTGCTTACTTACGTGGCAAGTTGGGCATCTTGACTCTCCCTGCTCCAACTTGAGGGGGGTATTGGGTGTATCCACACATAATCCATACATAATTAGATAGATATGTGTATATATTTTATTTATTAGACAGGTATGTATATATAGTTTATGTATTGGATATATATTAACATTTGATTCTCTATGTTAAGATTGTTTTTGTTTAATGCCATATAGTGCTATCATAATATTTTTGTCTATTCTAACGGTATTTGTTTATATGTATGTTTGCAAGGAGATCATAAGCATTATTCCAAACCTCTTGTTTTCTTCAAGTACTTACATCAAGTTTTACTTTCTTATTAGTTTAGAGATATAGCTTTAAGTTGTTGGATATTGTGATTGATTAAGTGCAACTCTATCAGATTAGCTATGATATGTCCCTTTTTGAAGATTGGCACTTTCAAGTTCTTGTCTCTATTCCCCGAAAAGTGGCAAAAGTTTTAAAATTTTCCCCTATTGATAACTTCTTATGATGGAAAATATTTTATAAAACAAGAAATAGGGTGGAGAAACCAACAAGATTCAAATGAATGTACCAAATTGGAATTGAAAATTTCCCCTATATTACAAGTGAAATTTTCCCCTATATTGAAATTTTGCTTGCATATATATTTCAGTGAATGGTACAAATTGTTAATACTGCAAAAGGTATGAAGGTCTTTGAGGGTTGCAATGGAAGAGAACTGTAAAAATGGGAAAGAGCGGAAGAAAGGAACAAGAAACAACACACTGGGGAACAAAGAAAACTGAGAAAACGGATGAAGAAAGAGCAAAACAGAAATAGGAAAAGGATGACAACACAGAAAATTGGAGTTAACTGCCTGGTTTTCTTTGTATTATGTTGTTTCACCCATTATTTTCCTTATACTTCATGTGTTGTTCAATGAGCATCATGTTATCGGAGCTTGAATGGTAAATGACTACTTTACAGTTTCTTGTTAACTTCATGTGAACAACCACCAATGTGGTATAATCCTGTTATTTTTTATTTTTTATTATTTTGTACTTGTAATTTATTTAATTCTTTTTTGTATGGTGATGTAGCCATATGGTCATTAGTCCATTTAGGGTGTGTTTGTTTGGGGGTTTGGATTTTGAGTTGGGATTTGAATAGTAAAAATTTTGAATTTGAATAGTTGTATGATGTGATATAAATAGGTGTTGATGTGATGTTTTGAATGTAAAATTGATTTTTAGTATAATATAAAAAATGAAAAATAGGTGTTTGATTTGATGTTTTTGGGGGGAAAAAATTGGATGAATAGTAGAAATCTTATTAAATCCCCCAAACAAACACACCCTTAGTGTTGCACGCTGTTAATAGGTCAAGCATCTTACAGGTTAATAGTATATAATGTATAAGTAGCTGGTATGATATTTTATTATTCATCCATATATTTAGTTTCTTACTTTTTTTTTTTGTCCCTAAAAATATTACCCTTACAACAAAGACTTACACAGCTACTCATCTCAGTGCTATGCATTCGTGTTCATTTATATGCTTGTATGTGCCTGACAATGGTAACATGTTGTGCATAAGAGCATTTGTATTCTGAAGTTTGAAGTGCTTCCCATCAGAAAGCTCTTATCTTCCACGGAGTACTTCTACCTATTTTCAAGTAAGGTTTCTAATTAAATGCACTAAGAGATTATTCTGGCTATTCAACTCCTTTTCTCTTGCTTCTCTCTTTTCTCTAATTTCTGTTGCAGGTGAATGGAATTTCCATCATCATGCCCTGATACTCAGAAACACATATTTAGATGCAATTGTGGGCTTCGAATTCACTTACTGAGCAAAGATTTATATTCGCCATATAATGAGGTAAATTGATAATCTGTCTTCCCAGTCATGTATGCATTTTATGTGAATATTTTTCTTATTTGGGTGCAGAAAAGTCTCAACTGTACTAATATTTTTTGTTCGAACAATATATATCTTTTAAGTTGACCAATGTTATTAATTTGATTGGCAGAGTACGTGCAGTAACATTTTTATTACCTATGGCATCATTAATCTATTATTTTTTTTAACCCTTGTATGTATTTTATTGTTTTCCTCTCTGGATTTTGGCTTACAAATTTTATACAACTAGATTGTAGATGTTTTCTTAAATGGCCTAACTTTTTTTTGTCATAATCCACGGCTTTTTTTTTGTTGGCACATTCATTACTCTTGCTACATCCTTACAATGTTGGGTAAGCTCTCTTTTCGTTTCATTTTTCCATGGTTAATATCTTGACAGGCTGTTATGGATCAACTGCAACTGCAAGCACCGGCAACAATGGCCCCGGTACCGCTGCGTGTCTATACACGATGCGGGAAAGGGCATTTTGGTCTAATCGTTGCATTAATTATTATGTTAGAATTGCAAATTAGTACTTAATCTTATTTACAATTAGATTTATGAGTTGATATAAATAAATGGTATTTAGGGTTAGAGGGGGTTATCAAAGAATTAGTGTAAGGCGGCTACTGCTGACAAAAGAGATCAGTTCTTCTTCTATATAATAAAATTGGTTCTTATTGTTCTTGTTTCTATTACTGGCACAAGCACAAGTCGATACAGGTTTTTATTCATTGATTGCAATAGATTAACATTTTCTTATTTGAGTTAAATGTATCAGAAAAATTTACCGGTAGCGTACGAGCATGTAGTAGGGTCAATAACTTTGAACTTAATCCCAAACTGTCATAGGAGCTATACTAACATTTTTTTTCAAATGACTAAAATCGTATGTAAGTTGTATAAGATAACATTTTGAATTTTCCATCAGTCAAATGGTTAATTCTTTATGTCTTATCAGTTTCTTGAAATATTATTAGTTAATGATAATATATAAATGATTATTATGCTCAATGTGTACTTTTATATTGACTTAAATTATTTTTATTGTTTTTGATTTCATAATTAGTTCATTTCTTTTTTACAACTATCTATAAGAACGATATGAATCTAGAGTTGCTGTTATTTTAGTAAGTCAATATCAATGATGTAAACTTTGTATATGTGATAGCTGGAACCACAGATGATTTTGACAGATAGCCACAAACATTTTGAAAGTAAGTGGTCAGTTTTCAGCGGATACATCTATGCAGCTGAATTTTTTTTAAATAAATTACTTTGACAACATTTGGTGATTCAATAAAGTTGCCTGGAAGCAGAAAGTATAGAACATGCTAATCAATATGTATGAATCAAGATCTGAATTTTATCAAAGCCCATAAGCATCAAACACTGATGTCGAAATCTGGACTATGAACTAAGTTTGAGAACTACCCCTACTAATTTAGTCATCCAACAAAGACTTTGGTTTCTTGGTGATATCGCCTTCTGCATCCCTACCTAACGGCGGTTAAAGTTATTGAGAGAAATAATTATATCTGACAATATCACGTGAAAGTAACTTATTTTGTCGCATGTCTCTCGTTTTTCTTGCCAGCAGCTTTGTTGTGCGTGCATTGTTTAATCACCAAATTTAAGTCATTAGCAGAAACTCAGTAATCATTTCATGAGCTGCAATTGATATATTGAGTGATATAGGAATAACCTTTTATGGAGCTTTGATAATTAATAGACATTCACTTATGCAATATGTTTATTATTGCATTATGCATAGAGTGTACATAACTGATTTTAATGTTCAGAGAATAGATGGAATTAGACTATAAATGATGCATAAAATTTGAAATGTGTAAACGGTCGAATCAATCATGGCAGTACACGACAGTCTCTTATTCCTGTGCCTCAAGGAATCTTTCTTTTCTTTCTTTTTAAGAAACTGCATTTATTTCTTGCGGTTATACTTGAGTCAGACAGGAATTAACACGAGGTGTCGGTTGGTAATATGAGCTGTAGGGGCCCACCAAATGCCAGCCGGGTCTCATTTTCTTATATCATTATATAACATGCTATTGTGCTGCATCTTTCCTGCCACCCCATAGAACAGCCGGGATGGGAGATGAGAGTGGTGGTGCACTACATCAGCTATCACAGGTTTTTCCAGATGAAATCATTGTTGAAATTCTGGCAAGGCTACCAGTGGAGTCTCTCCTGAGATTCAAATCTGTTTCAAAGTCGTGGCTCTCTCTTATAGCTACGCCTGATTTTATGAAACAACATCACAAAACTGCAGCACACAATGGTGAGTACTCTTGCCTCCGATTGATTGGTATCTTTGAACATCCTCACAACCATTTCAGAGAGTATTCCCTCCATAGCATGTTGCATGAACCTGAAGTTGATCCATTAATTATGGATTATTCTGGGGATGATGATAATTTGCCTATGCGGATCGTGGGTTCCTGTCAAGGGATAATCTGCATTGCCTTTGGTATGGAGCATTTTGTTCTGTGGAATCCCTCAATTAAGAAATACAATTATGTGCCCTCCATAGCAGAAAGCTTGAGCGGGTATGGTTGCTATGTGAAAGATGGGTTTGGGTATGTGGAATCAACTGATGATTTTAAGATTGTGGCTATTTTCTACTGCATGTTTATTGATGGTCCGTATACAGTGCATATCTACTCTCTAAAGACTAATGAATGGAGGAACATTGAAGGTTTCAGTATTGGCACTCCATTGGACGATTCAGGTAAGTATGCCTGCGGTAAGATCCACTGGCTAGTGGATTGTGATGGTTCCTTGGATATTGTTTCCCTTGATTTAATTACCGAGAGCTATGCTAGGCTGGGGGCGCCCCCCAATGAAGCTACACAGCCGGCTGTTAGTCGAGGCTGTGATGGTACTTGTGTGACTCTGGGATTGTTTTCTGGGCTACTTTGTGTGCTGTATGATGATCACAGGTCGCGTATGGATCTCTGGGTTATGAACGAGTATGGAGTGACCAGCTCTTGGTCGAAACTATTTGTACTCCCTCATCTGGGTGCTCCTGGATATTTCCCTCACATGCTGCGCATCTGGAAATTGAACGATGGAAATATCTTCCTGTCGTATGGTACTGCCGTAGCTGTTTACAATCCCAGGATCAGAGGATGGGCTGCTCCTCAAATCAATGATGTTGGTTCTATTTATCAAGCGGATTTCTATGTTGAGAGCCTGGTTTCACCTTGCAATGATGATGATGACGACGACGACGATCCTGACGATGCAGAAATGTTTGAAGAGATGGGCCTCTAGAGAAAGGATTCATATGCTTATTTACTATAATAATTAGTATAATTGCTAGTATTCTCTGTACTAATCTGCTAGTGTTGCTCACTGCTTGTTTGTTAGACCTCTTGGTATTTCTATGCATTAAAACTATTGTACTTTGTGGTATTTCTATGCATTAAAACTATTGTACTTTGTTTTCCCTATGTATGTGAACTGTTTGTTGCGGTTATTTTGTGATGGCTATGCTACTGCGTGCTTTATATTTTTCCTTTGCAGGGATGCTTTGTTTTCTTTCTAGCTGCGGTTAAGTTCATATTCAAGAATTGTTTGTTATACACTATAAATACAACCAAACTTACACAACTTTGTGACAAAATTTTGATTAGTGTGACTTTTCCGTCGAGTCTCAGGTCACTTGCACTCACGTAATTTTAGAGTTTTATTTTAGTTTTAGAATAACAAATAATCTAACAAAATTGAGATAATAAATAACAAAAATATGGATAAAATTAAGATTTTGTACATCTATATATACTTATTTTTAAAAATTGCATTCTTTTTATTTATACTAATTTTTTTTATTATTATTATTATTTGATAAGTAATGATTATAAGAAGAATACCGTAAGATTAGAAAAAAAAAAAAAATATTGAAAAGCTCGCTTATCGTTCATGATTAGTTGTTTTTTTAATGCAACCGTGAGATTTACAATCAAATATTTGTAGTTCAACTATAATTTTATAGAACGTGACATTTCTTTGGTTCGGTTTTTTTATCTTAATTTTTTTTAAGTTTGTTATTTTTATTGGTTGATATAGTGGTGATATAATCGTATTTATATGCATTATTCAATAACCCTTATACACAATTTTATTATAGTAGATTTTGTTTTTTAATATCGTATTTTTTTTTCATATTTTAATTGCAAATATAATTTGTTATCGTCCCTCACGTTCTTATCAATAGATTGTGTTTTTGTATTTTTATAATAGTGAATTCTAATAATATTTTTTTGATTAATTTTAAAAATTTTAAATTTGATTATGCATAAATTAACCATCTTATTATATTGATTAGACTTTTATCGTTATGTATTTACTTTTAGTTTCTACTAATAAATTTTAATATTCATTTCATGATGTAACAAAAAATAATTAAAAAAAATCAAGAAGAAGCAAAAATGTTTATTGTAATTTTTTTTAAAATTTTATTATATACGTATTTTTTTGAAAAAATTGATTTGGTTTTTAGTATAATATTTTAGTAAATCTTTCAATTTTATAGATTATGTTTAAATTTTAATTTTTTAATTTGAAATAATATTTAAAAAATTCATATAAAAAATTATGATAAATTTTAATCTATAAAAATTTTATTTTTATTGTAATAATTATATTTTTATTGTATATATATTTTTTAATTATTTATTTCGTTATTCTTATATTTTTATTTTTATTGTGTATGTTATTTTTTAAATTAATGCGATTCTAGTAATATATGTTATATATATATATAAAACTATAAATATTATTTATTAAAAAATATTAAATTATAATATAATTTAATATAAAGGTTACAACTTATTATTATATTTTTCACAAAACAAACAAATACAGTATTTCTATTAAGTCTATGAATATAGATAATTTGAATTTGAAATTGAATTTGAATTACAATTAAATTAATTCAAAATTTACTTAATAAACTCCCTCGTCCGTTATAAATGTTACTATTTTCTATTTTCGTTTGTCTTAAAATAAGGTTACCAATTGTACTACGTACTTAACATAATAAATAGCCTTTTAATTTAAAATATATTACACAAATGCCATTAATTTTATATTACACCGTACTAATAGTATAGGAGTATTTTTGTCTTTTTTTACTATAATTTAATATAATACTAATATTAAAAATGTACAAAAAAATCAAATATAATCCTTCCAATGGGACGGAGGAACTATATAACTTTACAAAAATATTATTAATAAATAATGTATTTGCAAGTCAAAGTGAAATGCGGGAATAAATTAACAATTTTAAGAGAACGAACGATTCCCTTCATGTCCAAACGACATCGTATCGTATCCCCTTTCATCCTCCCATCCATCTTCTTCGCGTGCCATTATTTGCAGTCGCAGATCAATAGATTCACAACCCTGTTTCGTTCCGCCTCTGCAAAATGGAATCCCACCGAGCTTACATTCCAGCCTCTCTTCTAATCCTTTCTCTTATCTCTTTCCAATTCAAGGTATGTGTTTTCTCTCTTTCTCTGCGCTCGGGTTGATTAGTTTTTGCTTTGTTAGGATCTTTCAATAAAATATAAATTTCATTGATAAAAAAGAGATGCAATTTTGTTAATCTCAGGCGATTTATGGGGATTCTACGGTTGCTTTCGTTGACAGCCCCACGCGACAGTATTTTCGCCAGTCGTCGGCCAAGGTACTCATCTGGATCTTGGATGCTGGTTTAAGTATGCGATGATTATTAGCCATCACTTCTTGCGTTGTTATAAGGTTATCGAGGTTTTGCTTGAAAGATGGAGAGTTGTGGAGGGTGATTAAAATTCAGGGAAATCGTATTGCGATATTGGTGTAATTTATTGAAAAATAAACCTGCACAGAATATTTCAATTACCTGGATTTGTTAATGGATGCATTTTTGTTTTGGAATGGTGCCAAATTGAGTAACTTTTAGCTTGAAACAGTCGAAAAATCTTTACTATCAGTAAATTATAAGATTGATGATTGCTTTTCAGTTGTAAGGATTAGCCTTTTTAGGGTTCTCTCCGGAGAGGTTAGGGTGCCAGATTGCCAGTAATGAAAATTTCAGCACCTACTTAATCAAATGATGACCATAAATTTCGATGGTTTCTAAAAGCACAGTGCGAATTGTTGAGAGACACTCGAAGTCCTCTTTTCCTTCTGTTTGATGCCCCTTTCGATTTGTTGTTTGCTGTTGGAGTTCGTTATACAACAGCCTACCGTTTAAACTCAGAGATAGACATGTACATATTTCTATAGTATATGAAGAAAAGTTCATAATACATTCTGAAATTTTCATCAACATGAACTAGCTTGTGTAAGTGGTGGCATGAATATATGTGAATATAAGAATACACATGATTTGTAAACAATCACATGTATATATTCTAATAATTGAAAATTCATATGATCTATCTAAACAACTTACTATTACCTTGCAATAGAGATTCCTATATTGCATGAATATTTTATCCTTCTAAAAATCACGAACGATAACAGCAACAATAGAAAGCAGACCATCAATAAAACTCAGATAGAGCCAAAATCAGTAGAAATTTAACATCTCTTACGATAACATTCAACAATGTGAATCAGACCTTCAGCAAAATTCAATTAGAACACACACTTAAGTTCAAACCATATACAATGAAAAATTCATTATCATGTTCGGAAATATTCAAGAATGTGAATTAGTAATTTAGTATAAACTCTGAAAGTGGTATTGATATATATGAGTAAAAGAATATTACTATGAGTTGCAGGCTATTGTGTATATTGTAATAACTGGAATTCATGTAATCTATCAATAAAGCTTACCAGTGTTCTGCAATTTAAATTTCTTGTCTGCAATCTGCATTAGATTATCCACTTGTCAATAAAATTCTACTGGATTTAATCTTTTCCAGTGGTTTTATGTGAACGATATTTCAAACTCGAACCATGAACTGCTTAATCGTTTTTCTTCTCTGTTTATCTGCCTTCCTGTATGTAATACTATGGATTTAAGTAGATTAACTTACTGAATTACCCTCAATTTAGTCTTAACAAACACATGTATTCCATGTGTGTGAAGTTGTTGGTTAGATTTAGTTGTGCTAAGATCAGTAGATCAGAACCCTAACCCAACCAGGTTCCCTGTTTTTCCAATCTGATCAATTTTGCTCTTCTAAATGCTGGAAAGGTGCTGAAATATTGGTGTCAAATTCTTTTGAAATAAATAAATAACAGTAATACAATAATTATTATTATAATAATTGAAGTCTACTGCATTCTCTTTGGTTCAAAATATATTTACTTTATCACAAGTCTCTGTATTCTGATGGGTTATGAGATAATTGGTATATGCTTAGTTACCGGTGTTTGGTGCCATATGTTTTTGAAAATATCATCGCCGAGCATTTCTTTGTTTGGGGAAACTCAAGCGAATGAGGAATGTTATAATCCATCGTTGTGCCTTTTGTGGTTATATGGTGATTGTAGTGTTTTCATAGCACTCTTATTCTATGGCTACACTGTATATTATAGAATATATTGATCTGTCTACCTGCAACTGCAATGACTACTGATAGTAACTTCAATTATAATCACATAATTAAAAGCCCAGGTTTCCATTTTCTCCTGAAAAGACATTAGCTTTGAGCAGTACAAGTTTGATGCCAAAACAAATGCATAGAAAAAGTTCTGCATAGGACAAGGATTTCAAAGAATGGTACCTAGGGATCCTCTGTTGTAGTTAAGTAGGACACATTTCAAATATAAATACAACATGCTTCCATTGACATCTTTCTTGAGCGCACATGATACTTGCATATCTGGTTTCATTTTTGTCTTATTGATGTAGTTTGTTATAAATTTCTTGAAATCCATGGTTATTTCTGGAATTGTTTTTTATTTTTATTCGAAAATATTTTTTTTATAATATATACTAAGAAGATGTAGGAGGGACATATGCTGAAGACAGATAGAGGCTAGGGAATAAAATATTTGGGCAGACATTAGGACCTAAAGAGTGGACTAAAGTTACAAGTTACAGACAACCGGCAATTATTACCTCAGTATTTTCTACTGGCCAGCTTTAAGAAATGATTCATATGTTCTGGTGTTACATAACTATGATATCAGTTCTAATAGAAATGGGAAATGAGGTCCAAGCATACCCATTTGCTTATATTCTAGAAAAAAATTTCAGCACTATGCAGCACAATGCTCTTCTTTTTATTTTTTTTTACAAAATTATGATCTCTCGCATTTCTCAAAGTTGACCCACTTAAAATCTTATATCTTTATCTCTCTCCTAATAACTACCTAATTTATATTTATAAAATATTTTATTTTTACAAAATGGCCTACATATAAATATATTATTGAGGTGTATCACTCAACACATTTTAAATATATTTTCAATCAAATATATTACATCATATCTCAAAACTGATCCAAATATCAACTTATTCATCTCATTTAAAAAGATTTCAAAACCAAAAACTATCCAACATCCATACAAAGGGTATGCTTTTTTGGGTTTGTGCTTTGGTTCGTACGTTAAAAAGTTGTTTGATGTAACATTTTGTATGAAAAAAAAATAAGAATACATTTTTATAGGGAATTGTGAGGTTGCATGGTAAAGAAATTGAAAATTAGAAAAAACTCAAAGAGAACCATGCCAAACCCATTAGTCTTATTATTATTATAATTTAAATTTTCATTCATTTGAAACATTTTGCTGGTAAATGTGCTAAGTGTCTTATTTGTGCAGATTGATTCATTTTCTCCCAATGAAATAGGAGCTATTGCATCAGTATTGCTGGGCTTTGCACCCTCTTCTGAACTTTCTGATGCTAGCTCATCCAAGGTATTACACACCCCTCCACCCCCCCCCCCCTCTCCCCCTTTGAATCTTTTTCAGCTTTACTGTCCACGTTTACTGGCTGGCAATTTTTGTAGCTAAACAACCTGCTGATGCCTAATCCATTTGATAAACCTCGTGCATTGTTGATGCTTGAAGTTACAGGAGTTGAAGGTATGCTGCTTCAACTAAGGATCTGCATCTATAATAACTAGTGTGTTAATGGCGTCATGTACTTTTTTGTGTACAGATTCTCAACATCTTTCGGATTTGGCTCAATCACGATTTACTAGTGCTATGAGAATCAAGGTTCAAGGAAATCAAAGAGTGGAGATTCAGCTGCCAGGTTACCAACCTTGTGATTAGTAATATATTGCAAATTACCTTATTATCTGAAATACTCAATTGTCTACTATATCTTATGGATACAGATGAAGTGTCTCTGTTCTCATTGAATGGAGCATCAAGCCTTGCTGACTGTTCAGAGAAAGAAATAAGTGATTTTGTTAGTGATGATTCACTCTTAATCCATTCATCATCCAGCTTCATCTTATTCATGTCTTTTTGTTTATTTGTTTCTTTTTCTTCCCTTTGATGTATGTTTTGTTAAATTAGGCATTTTGGTTGGGTGGATCCTATGTAGAAGATGTGTCCAAACCATTGAATGGAGAGTTGGTCATTCCAACGGATGATGGTGCCTTCTTGAGACTTCATTTGTCAGAGGTTCTTATAATGATTGATTTCTGCTTTGCCATCGATTTATTTGTACTTGGAAATGAAGTGTTTCTGAGTTGTTTATTTCAAGAGTATGCTGGATAAGATTTGTTACTAAATTTGACAGGCAGCTGACAAGGAGTTTGCTACCAGTCTTGTGTCTCTGATAACTAATATAATAAGGGCCAAGGAGATGCATGCAGTCTTGGCAAAAGGTGAGAACCGTCCAGCTGAGATAATTGTTGGGAGATTCGATGGAGTCCAGGTATTGTTACACTTTTTTAGCTATAATCATTTCAAAATCCTCGTCTGTTACTCTTCTTAAACTTTATAGTTTGGCTACACATGATTGTGCAGCATTGCGTTCCCCTTCTCTAAATTTCAGCAGCTCTATTAGTCTCTTTGAATACCATTTGCACCTGTTCTTTGCAAAAGTTATGTTCAAAACTATTTATTTGTTTCAGGGAACTTTTTGGTTTATAAAAATTTCCACGTGATATGTAGCTGTAAGATAAATGAATGTGGTCTACAAATACTGAGGTTTTTAGAAATAGTTTTCATCGAGTCAATTGTGTATCTTCAGGGTATGGAAACTTCTTTGCTCTGATTTTGAGTTTGAGAAAACAGAAATTTCAGATACTGAGTTTTTTTGTTGTGCAATTATAACAGGCCTTAAAAGTTCGTTATGGAAAAGATGGTATTGCTCAAAGTGGCTTGGAAGTATTGCTTAAGTCCATCTCAAAGGCATTTGATTCCTTGCTGGAAGCATACCAAGGTTTTATATTCTTTTCTCTAATACTGATGCTCGTTTTTATGTTTGGTTCCATCTTGTATTGTTCTCTGTTGGCGTAGTTTAATGTTTCCGTGTATACACTCCACTCCACTGCGCCAATAGATCCTCCCATGTCCCGCATTTGAAGTGTGATAAATTACTTTGTATGTATTTTGCTTGAACTAGTCGAATGGTTTTCTGTCTGTTCAATTTTCCCTAGGATTGATAATTTGCAAAAGAATTGTTTTGTTTCTGTATAGTTCAATAAAATATTATCACTCTGAGTTTTTTTTTGTCTTCCCGGCCGCATTTTGTCTTAGAAATGAATATTTATAACTTTCTGCTTGGTAGGAGAAATTGTTGGAGTTATTGCCCAAGGTGGACCATCTGAATTAGAGCTGGAGAATAGGTTCCGCGTCACTATATCACCCCGATCATCGCCACGTTGGTTGCAGGAAACAACAGCCCCGATGGCTAATATAACTGAAATTGCAGAAATTGTTTTCGTGAGGAGGACATTAGCCTGGATAACAGGAATCATTCTCGTAATTGCGACTCTATTGGGGGTAACGTTTCTTTATATTGATGTCTGCTGCTTTTGCCCGAGAATCAACAACTGATTATGTCTGATGTGCTGCAGATCCACTTTCTGATGAACATGCCACTCACCAAGGACACACTTCTATATTCCAATGTCAAGCTCGACTGATCTCTTCGACCGAGACTCGTTCCGCCATTGAACTATATTCCACAGGGATGAAATGTTTTTTATTTCTGGATTGGTTTGTGTTTTCTTTGTGGAAATGCTTCTATCATATCAGATCATCATCATCGTTCAGGTTTTTGGTTGGTTAAATTTTTTATCGATTGAGTAGCTGCTGCAGTGAAATCTCGGATGGGCGGTGTAGAGGTGGTACTGCATATAATATTCATATTGATATATGTATTACCGTGTAATAAATTATCGATGGATCGATCTTAGAATCGATGTGATGATGATATTTCCTGTATTAGTAGAGGGAGTTTGGTTTGTTATACGAAGCTAGTCCTACTCATATACTCCCTTAGTCCTATCAAATGTTTATTTATTTATTTTTATATAAATAATGTGCTTATATAAGGCTAGTGGGGAGCCGGTCGAAGCAATAAATTAATTATTTTGTTAATTTTTATTTACAAAATATGGTATTAAATAGGTAAATTTGGATTAAAATCCCTGTCAATAATATACTTGCAATTCAGTCCCTATTAGAAATTAGTTAGTCTGCAGTCCTACTTTATGAATTAGGTTTGTTATAGCTCTTCAATGTATATTTTTCCCTCAATCACCGTTATGTACGTAACATGTACTCGAAATAAGTTGATCAATACTTCAAATTTTGTAATATGTACTTATATTACTTCCCGCTCTACTTCTATTGTAACCTTATATACTTCTAGTTAGGAATCGCGTACCTTTTCTTTTTGTGAATTTAAAAAAAAAAAACAATTAATTCACGATTTAATAAGTGTAAAGGCAGGAAACCTCTCATAACTCCCCTTACACCGATTTTAAACCGTTTTTCTTCAATCTCTAGGCAAACCAATGCTCTCGAACCTCCGACAATTAAGTAACAACCGATTCGGTGCAAAAATGTGAAGAAAACAGCTGATTGTTCCCATCCCCCAAGACAAGCTCGAAGAAGTAAGATCTATTGAGAAGTTTTGATTTGTTGACCTTGATATTATACCGTAGTTTGTTCGATTATTTGAGGTGTAAGTCTTGGTCCCGTGTTTGTATACATTGGTTTGGTGTTGAGAAGCCCTAGTGATCGATGTAGTTTTATTTGTTAATCGAATTTGAAATCGTTCTTATATTTGCCCAGATACACCGAGTTGAGTGTTTTATTTTGGCACCAATTTTGGATTATTTTATTTATTTAATTTGTGATTTTTGTTAATTTTGTAGATGTACATTTTGTTTAGTTACCTGAAGTTGCATATTTTAATTTTTTTTTTATTGTTCGAGTAATGTGAACTGGTGGTATTTATTTACAAACCGGGGAAAGAATACAAATAGGTTATCATCTGATTTGCAGTACCATGTTTTCATAACGAGGCGGAGAAAATGAAGAAATGTATATTGGATGAACATATTAGAGCCATCAAAATGACTCAATTCGGCCATTTTCTGGACTGCCCAAAGATAAGGTTGTAGTGGCACCGCCTGCTTGCCTTGGTTAATAACTTTAGCCCGGAGCCCACGTCATTCAACATCGGAGCGGACATTATTGAAACAACATGATATTATTTTTACCATTTGTTCCCACATGTTAGCATCACCAGATAGCTCATTCCATTACCAACATGCTTGCAGAATACATATATATATATACATGTAATATTAACGTATATAATTTTATAATAGCAATGTAGTTGTGTGGGATGTGGAAATTTGGTGTTTAGTTGTGCTATATAGGTAATGGTTGTACTTAGCAACAACAATGGGTTTTGATCAGCTATTAGAATTCCAAATGATTACCCAATAATAGAATTCAAATACCATGGAAATAACATGATATTATATTTATCATTCGTTCTTACAGAGTTGTATCATCAAATACCTCAGTACATTATTAATATACCTGCAGAATATATTTACAAACCTCTACTATTTCATTATATACTTGTGTAATAGAGTTACATACCACTTACTACAATAAAATATACCAGCAGATCCAACCGGTTATATCATATTGACGCATAAAGTAATTATATTACACCCATTGAATAACGTTACATGCTTTGTAATCACGCTATTGAAAAATATGACATAAGTTGTTGAATGTAAATGTATCATGCCCAAACCTTTCCACCAAGTATATATGCCCTGATAATTTGTGTTTTAGAAACCGACCGTTCTTTGTTTGAAACATTCAATTATTGTCGGCAATCAGGGATGAATGTATCATTATAGTATTCCCGTGAATCCCAGAAATCTACGTAATGAATAAACAATACATATTTACCGTAGATAACTGAACAAGTCATAAAGGACTTAGTTAAACTATGTTGGTTGTTACTTGTACATGCTTTATTGTCTTGCCATTGAAAAGTGTTGGCATGTGCTGTCGAATGTAAACGTACTATGCCCAAATTTTTCCATTGGGGTTGGGAGAAGAAGTACTCACACCGAGTTCGTGAATTGGCCCTTCCATAAGAGGATCAACTGAAATCAACTACATTCATGGATACTTGCTACTACACAGATAATACCTAAGCAACCATTATTTATACCTTAAATATCGGAGTTTGTATCCGGAGCACATACTAACATACCTGCATCAAATACCGATATGCCCCAGCGCAGATCTTACGTACCGATAAAGTTGGTATCACATGCTTCAATATCGGGTATATATACCCTGGTAACTTGTGCTTAGGTAACCAACCATTTTCGGTTCAAAATATTCACTTATTGTCGGTAATCGGGGATGAATTCATTGTAATAGTATTTCCATAACACTTTGAATTATATAAAGAGATAAACAACATATTTACTATAGATGACTAAACAAGTAAAAAATGACTTAATTATATTGTATGATATATGTAGAATTATACTCTAACCTTCACTTGTAGATGGCTAAACAAGTTATAAATGACTAAGTTAAATTATATTAGTTGTTAGAATACATAATTTCAGTCACAAATTGAAAATCTTTAGACTCATTACATAGTAATCTACATCGTAGCACACACAACAATATTCAAGTGAACACGCTAGTCGTAATCTACTAGTCATCAAATACCTCAGTACATCTTGTCTAAAATATTTTGACCCATGACATAATA
This sequence comes from Andrographis paniculata, assembly GCF_009805555.1. Taxonomy (NCBI): domain Eukaryota; kingdom Viridiplantae; phylum Streptophyta; class Magnoliopsida; order Lamiales; family Acanthaceae; genus Andrographis; species Andrographis paniculata. The sequence goes on along the minus strand of NW_026137583.1, from coordinate 1,394,402 downwards.
ATCCAAACTACTGCACACTTATAAACTCAATATCAATTAGCCAGAAACATTTCAAAGAAGTATAACTTGGTTGAGCTGGTAAGTACTTCAGCATGGCTCCGATGTACCCCCTATTGATTTTAATGTACCAATTATTATCAAATTATGTACCCGGGCTCTGCTTTCATATAAATAAAAAATATAACATTATGACATAGGTGCGTAATTGTGTACCTGCATACTTTAAATGAATGCCCGAAATGTATGAAACGGTAATCAACACATATTTACTATAGATTGTTAAACAAGTAATGAGTGACTAGGGTAAGTTATGTTGATTTTTACTCATATACCACTGTTCCCATGGATTGATTGATTATTTAAACCTATTACCCAGTAATACACACCGTAGCACACAAAACAATCTTTGGTCTACAAAGGTAGAGAGAGGAAGTACTCTCAACGAGTTCGCGCATTGGACCCTCCGCATGGGATTGACTAAAATAAACTACATTTGAAGATACCTGGTACTACAAATCTAATGCCTATGAAATCATTATTTATATCTCTTATATTGAGGTTTATACTCGGCTCACATGGTTACATACCAGAGTCATAAATGTAGATACCCTATATAAGATATTACGTACCTACAATAACAATCAAATATACTTCAGTTACGATTACATATGCTCTGGTAACCTATAGCGGGAGAACATGCATTTTTGCTTAAAATATTCACTAAATGACAGTAACTATGAATGAATTCAACCATGGTAGTATTTCTCGTAACACCCCAAAGTGTATAGAAAGATAAACAATACATATTTACTATTAATGGTTAAGCAAATCATAAATAATTAGTTAATATGTATGATAATATTTCAACCTTCACTTGTAAATGACTAAACAAGTCATGAGTAAGTAAATAAAATTATGTTGGTTGTTGGTATAAATGACTGATGTCATAAATTGAAATTCATTAGACTTATTACGATTAATCCATATTGTTTCATACACAACAACATTTGGTGAGGAGCATACTTGGATAGCGCATGACTCAACTAGATAGGCAAATGCTCCAAGCAGGTCTGCCATACCCCCACACTCGCATGGTGTACAAAATCCTAGTAAGTGTGTACCTTCTGTAATCTAACGTGTAACTGAACAACGTAATCTTATGGTAAGGTTTTCGAATTGTGTACCTTCATGGCTCCATTTAATGCATGTAAGGATTTAGCATATAACCTTCATAGATTCCGAAACAGATTAAGACTTAATCCTCATTTGTATGTTTCTAACGGATGTGACATGATCAACACAGTATGTTCGTATACTTTATGTCACTGCGATTATTAATTATCAAGACCACACTGATATTGTTGTGACAGTAATATGCTACCACCAGATGTGCTTCGATAGATCAACTAAATACTCCCCCAGATAATTCGTGTGTCTCTATTCATTTATTTGAAACCTGTGTCATTGAATTATCATACACAAAGGAGAACTGTCACATACCCGTTGTTCATGTTCATATACCATCAGAATATCCAAATTACAACAACAGTTCTATACAATTTGAATATTGCTATTGTATATTTACCTTCCACATTACATTTTTATCAATTATGCCAAATGTAATTACACACCAAAAAGGACGTTTTAAACAAAAACAAAAATTACACTTCAAAAGGCCTACAATACCGCAGCTTTACAATTTCTTTTGTCGTGCCCGAGACAACCACAACGTCCACATTTTCGTGACTATTTTATTTGCTGCGAGTCATAGCATCATTTCTTCGATTCACATTACAATACATCTTCTCCTTGGAAACAAAATCATGAATAACTCTGTCGAGCTACATCTCGATGTCTTCTCAACATTCTGCCAACTCATCGCCTTTCAAACCCTCTGCGCCTAACCGTGTCTCCCCACCGCTGCATAAACATTAGAAAGATAACACATACGTCTCATTATTCCGTTCCAATGTCACAACACCTGCTCCACCACATCCTCCTTGTCGCCACAACACCCGCTCATCAATGCCCTCAAACTCGCCGCCTCCTCTGACCTCAATGGCATCCTTTGAATCAATTTTTTTCCCTATCCGACAAGCCCCACCCGGCTTAAAAAAATTGACAATGCATTCAAAATGCTCGATCCTGGGCACGACGCCATACACATCTCGCAAAGTCCTCACCAAATCCAATCCTTTAATCTCCATATCCAAATATACACATGCCATGAGAGAAAAAGTAAACGTCACCCGATCGAGATGAGTTCCTGAGTCCTCCATCCTCGAAAAAAAATTGACATCCTTTTTTTCCTGCAACATTTGTTGCAAGCCTGGAGATCATAGCGTTCCGTGTTATTATATCTCGTTCAGGCAATTCGTCGAATATCTTCTCAGCAGAACAAATGCAGCCATATTTCTAGTATATATTGATCAACACATTGCCCAATTTAATATTCGATCGAATCTCCAATTTCTCAAAAAATTATGAACCCAGACACAATCCCAACAATCTGTGTCTTAGTTTTGAAAAAAAAAACTGAAAAAAAAGGTTAGGAATTGCGTTGAGTCTCATCTTATTTCAAAATTTGAGGATTGCATCCATAGCTCTTGTCTGATTTCCTGATTCTAACTCTATATCGGAAAAATCCATCACTACAACTATAAGGTTGTGCTTACTTGGACTTGGGTTCCGATGACATCGCTCAATTTTGACTTCCTGGCGGCTAGCCTCCATGGAAGAAAGAAGCGTACGTAGGATTTAAGTGGCTGCCGGTATTGATTGATACCATGGTAAACTATAAAAATATCAAGCGAGAGAAATCGAATAATCGTGTGAGGGTAATTGGGCGGAGGAAGAAGGGGATGAAGGTAAAAAAAAAAAGAAACAGGGAGTTAAAACAAATATTATATGTAAAGTATGGATTGCAGTTCAAACAAATTTATGTAGGGACTGAATCTAAAGTTCATTATGCATTTGGGAACTTTTATCCAATTATCCGTATTAAATATGTATATATATTTAAAAAGTATTTATACAATTATTAAATTGTTAAAATTGATTGTTGTTATTTAAAATAATGAATATATAAAATTTAGAAAAAAAATAGTTTAAATAATTTAATACATTAAAAAAAATTTAATTGAAAAATGAGTCTAATTGTGTCTAATAATTTATAAAGGTGGTAGTGTCCTTTTTGTGTGTTTTCATATTTTTGTTTCTATTATATTTTTTCATGTCAGTTTATTTTTTAGGCAAAACGGTCTAAAAAAGAACGAGTTTTGAGTTGCGGTACAAATGCCCGAAGTGCAAATGTGGTGTTCTAGCTGCCATATGTGTGGTTGGTCTATTAAAAGAGACCGAAGGTAGATTATTCTGCAACTGTCGGATGGGGGTTTGTGATTTTTTCCGTTGGCTAGAACCTCTCAACAGAAGCCACGAGGACCGCGATATGCACGTGGAGACTGAGGTTGATTCGTCCATGTGTTTAGTTGATGAAGTAAAGGAGATTAAAATGGTGAATGATCAGATCGTTTGCGAGTTGAAGGCGGTGTGACGCACTTTGAAAAAAATCATGACTGTTTTGGTTGTTTTCATAACAATTGTGTTGTTAAAAATAGCACTTTAGACGGTCCAGTGTTGCTCGTCAGGGTGTGTTTTTCAGAGGTCTAGTGTCGCTTATGTGGTCCTTGTAGTTTAGAAGGCGTAGTATTGGTCGTTCGTAGTACGGTGCTTTTAGGTAGTTTGTGCCTAGGATTCGTGTCACCTAATAGTCTTTTAGCAAGAGTAATGTTGATTGAGTCATAATTGAATGACAAATTTTCGGGTTGATGTAGATGATTCGTGTTTCTTTTGTAGTAGTAACCTCGACATCTGTTTTATTGTCAATCACTGTCTTAAATTCCTCAGAACACAAAAAATGGCACACCCTTTGCCATACACAGTAATTCTTGATCCCTCAATTTCATCACACACACAAATATCCCATATATATCAACAAACTTATTGCTGTTGATGATGATCATCTCATCTCATCTCTTCTTCTGCAAGTAATATTTACATATTTACATATCTACACTCACCCGACATAAGATTATTTGTTCCATGAGATTATCCATAGCATCATTTATCAAATAAGATGATGGTAATAAAAAGGATTGAACAATAAGATTATTCATCTATCAAACAATTCATCTATCTACTTCAATTAAGCTTATGCTTGATGCAAATAATTAGAGATGATCATGTTCAAGAATCAAAGGGATTATCTACTCTGTTCCTCAGATGATCATAAATTTAGCACACAGATAGATAGTAGTAGCTAGCCGACAGGAGCATGCTTTCCAAATAAAATCGAGCCCCACACAATGCTGAATTTCGGTTACAAACTCTTCTTAATACAATATTAATACCTCACTACCGTAATGTACAAAAACACATCAACCAATTCGCTAACACAAAAGCGACATAGGCAGTGGAATCCTAGCAGATGTAATACGAAAATTAAAGCTTAAAAATCCCAAGTCCAATACACAATTATGAATCACCACCCCGACGAGTGCGCGGTGTTTTTGAGAATCGAACAGATTTCAAGAGAGATGCGATGGACGCCCGCACGGATGATGTTGCTGGTCGTTTGCCTTTGTCGCCGGTATTTGTTCCTCCCTATTTGTGAATATGCAAAAAAATAAATTATTAGGCATGGTTGAGGTGTGACGAGAAAAATTGGAGTGGCACGAATTTGTACCTGTTGTGGCTATGAAGCAGTCCCTGCAGTGTCTTGGTCATTCCTCGAATCTCTATTCGACGTCGCATTCACCTATGATGAATCATCAACAGAGAGTTAATATCAGTACGTAGGCTAAAGTCAATGATATTCGTATGTCGTGAGTTAATATAGTACCTCACAAAGGTTTGGATCATCCTGAGTGTCACGGCAATCCGGCCCTGCTGCACTTGACTTCTGCGTAGTCACCTGCAATATATAACATGAATTACGACCCCATATTTATACGACTACTCCAAAGGTAATATGATCTAGGGACTACTACCTTCGGAAGAAATGGAATATTTTGGCATTGTCTTTTGTTATGCCTTTGTTGCAAACACTTTGAGCATGTGGTCGTCAACCCTTTCCGAGAGGCTTTCTCTGGGTTCTTCTCGTCATTTCCATCACGCTTCCTCATTTTCTTTGGTCTTCCCGTACGAATCTTTATTTTCGGGGGATCAACCGGTCCAAGGTGGCTTTCCTCATATTCATGCATGCCGGGGACGGGATTGATATGGTGACTGTAAACCCGTTCATACGTCTCCCTCCGGAAGCAGATGTCCACAAAATCGTCAACGTTAAGACGGTGGTGATCGATGGCTGCAATGGCGTGGCAGCATGGGTACCCACAAACTTGAAACATCCCACACGTGCAAGTCCTATGTCGAAGCTGAACCACATGATTTTGTTGGTAATGAAGTACCTCGAAGTTTTCTCCGCCCCCCTATGACGCAAAACAATTCCTGGACTCTACCTGTTGTTTGTCGATCTTCTTCACAATGTTGGGGCAGATGGCTCCAGTGAATTTTTCAATCCCCACACGCTTCGTCTGTATTCGAACCATAAGGTTGCGCCTTATCCACTCCCATATATCAACAATTGGGAGATCTATCGCTTCCATTATATATCGGTTGAAGGACTCGCACATGTTGTTTACAAGCACGTCACTTTTGGTCCTCGGCGAGAAGTAGGCGCGGCACCAATGGTGGGGGGAACTTCGCTCAACCACGCGTATGCCTCTTCTCCAATCCCGTGCACCGCATCGTACTTTCAGATATCTTTCATTATTTTCTCGTGCTCCTTTACACTATACGTCGAAGCGGCATACCATAAATACTTCTTTAGTGCAAGCCCTTTGAATCAAGCTTTGAAATTGTTGTACATGTGTCGGACGCAGAACATGTGCTCTGCACGCGGCGCCCGAACAGATATGGCCTCGACCAACCCCTTCTATCTGTCTGATATAAATCCTCACTCCCCGTTCCTACATTCGCCCAAATCGCGCAACAGACGCTCTAGAAATCAGTCCCATGTCTCGAATTTCTCAATCTCGACAAACGCAAACGCGAGAGGATATATATTTTTTGTTTGGGTCAGGGCATACTGCCGTGAGCAGCTGCCCTTTGTAAATTCCCTTTAGGAAGCAGCCATCCAGCCCTATAATCGTACGACAACCATCCAGAAACCATCTCTCAACCCCGACAGACAGTAATACATTTTGCGCAAAACAGGTGGATTACTGTCGCGATTTACATCCAATATAAGACTGCTGCCCTCGTTGTACTTATAGACCGTCGCACTGTAGTCATACAACCGGCGATATTGCTCCTTCGTGTCCCCTCGAATCATTTGCATTGCGTACTTTTTTGCCCGATAGACCTTATGCATACTAGCATCAACACGAACTTCCCGGCGAATCCTTTTCTTGAGGGCGGGGAGTGTAATATCAGGGTTATCGCTTACGATACTCTTGATTCGTCTTCCCAGGTATTTGTAATCCGTTTGCGTATTTCGTGTTTATTGCACACAATTGTGAGTCCCTACATAATGTACATGCAAACACAAAAAAATGTAATGTACAACTGCACCAATAAAAATTGTCCGAACAAAAATGCGCAAACAAGTGTTAGTACCTTTTAACGCCTTGATCTGAAATGTAGGCCCATTCATTACACATGATGCGTGGATCCTCCAAGCGCATCCCTTTTTGCAAACCGCGGTCACTTTTGTCCTTTCATTCTTCACGAAAAATATGTCCCATCCTTTGCGCACCGACCAATCCCTCAATGCATTCTTGTACTTCTCGTGGCTTTCAAACTTTAAGCCTACTTTTAAATCAACACAACCTAAATCACGATCCTCGTCCCATTCATGATAAACAGGGGCCGAGGTTTGATCTGTCCGAGGCGGCGTTCTTAGACATCCCTCGTTGTCGCTATCTGCATCCCTGAACCAGCCCTCGGACGATCGAGGTGCTGCCGTGAACCCACCCTCCTGCTCCTCCTCGTCCTCGTCATCCTCTCTATGAAGACCTTCAAATCCCTCGAAATCACGATCACTTTCGGGAAATTCATCATCCTCCCCATGCAATCGGTGTATCTCTTCATCAAGTCCCTCAAACCCAGATCCATCTCCATCATCGTCATCATCTTCTTCGCCGGATGTGATGCAATCCCAACATTCGCTATCGTCTCTAGCTGGTGCAGTGAACTCTCCCTCCAAGTCATCATCCCTGTCCGTTTGATCCTCCATGGCCATGTCATAACTGTCCTCACGGTTGAACCTCCCATCGTGCTCACTATCTCCTCGGTCGAATCCCCCATCATATGAATCATCCATAGCAGCCCGTTCATCGAAATGATAACCCGCACTATGTTGTTCCCATTCATCTCTACTTGGTGTAAAGCTGAAAGTATATTCCGCACCGTGCTGTTTGGCCTTTCCCGCACCCGCAATATCTTCGTTGTAATCTATCCACACCGGTTCATCCACACCAAGATGCCCTAGACCGTCCCCCTGGTACGAATCTTCATCGTTGTCGTCGTAATTCCACGTTGGCGGTCCACTACCGCGAACATCATCACCCTCCTCGTCCATTCCTTCACCCCCCTCATCATCGTACTCTTCTCCTTCGGACTCCTCTCCTTCGACATTCTCATCACTCTGTTCATCCATTTCATCCCTATCGTCAAACCCACCATAATATCGCCCTTCCCCACCATCCATTTCCGAGGACTCAAAGTCCGAGTCCAAATCTAACTCATCCACAGTTTCAGATACTCGTTTACCCTTCGCATTGTATTATTCGTCGTTCGGATCAAACCCCCCGGTCATATTTCTGCCAGTCTATGCGGCAGAGCACTCTCCACCCACGCAACCACCCTGGTTCTCATCCACAGACTCGTCATCCTCTGAAGATGGCAGCTCAATAACCACACTACCCCGGGGAATCGGAAAATAACTTGAACTGTTATCTCCATGCCAACCAATGAGGGGCACCTCTTTTTCCAATCCTACTTCGCGCCACTCTCTATCGCATGTCGCGATGGGCAATCCAACATCTTCTACATAAACGTGTATGTGCTTCTCCCCATAATGCTCACGAAACATTTCCAAGACATCCTCGTCGGTCTTTATTAGGAAAATAAATTTGGTGCTGAATCCGCAGCGGACGCCTTTAGAAGTGTGATACATGCAAACTGCAAGACTCTTTCCACTAGCACGTCCGTACATATTCAGGAGGGTCCCATAATAAATCCTGTCCTTGTCGATCTTTTTAAACAATACTTTTATACCGCCTACGTAAGGATGACCTAGGCTTTCCACTTGAAAATATCCACCAACCCACATGTAAATATCAATGTAGGAGTCTTCATCCATTGCTTCGAAACAACAAAATCCTGCAAGTGGGATAACCAAAATCGCAATTCAATCACCGTCCGACTGACAGACATAAATAAACTATACAAAAAAAAGCAAAGATGATCCACCCCCAGACAAAAAAACAAAAGTTTGATTAAAAAAACTAATAAATTCAGAACTTTACGCAGGCAGGTAATGGGTTTTTAGGGATCACCATCGAACATAAATAAAAATGTACAAGTTGAAACCCAAAATCCACTTCTATGACAAATCGAAGAACTTCTCAACCCGAAATTGCCATAGTCCATGAAAGCAAAGGAAAAATGAAGAAATGGCCTAACCCGTGAAAAAAAAAAAACCAACAAGAACGAGGTAGAAGATAACCCGTGAAATGCCCTAAATCGCGATAACAAGTTGAATATCCGTGATATCGCTGAAGAGGAAAGAATGGCAGACCGGTTCCTGGCAGAAATCGCGACCGTGACCGCTGGGGGAGACAGCCGCCGTGGAATGGTGGTCGGAACCTGGAGTTTCGTCTCTGTAAATGGAGCGGCGGCGATTTCGTGGGGGATGGTGGGGATAGATGTCGGTGGGGAGGGGACGAGTGGTAGGAGAGAAGTGAGAGAAAGTTAAGTGAGATATTTAATTGAGGGGTATAACGGTCCATTACATATAAAAATTTAACATCGTTAGGTTAAATTAATCAATGGGGAGAGTGTGCAACGTTTCTCAAAACACAGGGGAGAACCACGCAGTTTTTAAAGTATAGAGAAAAATGGCATCGAGTTTCCAAACCAAAGATATAGGCAATTTTGCCTATTTTTTATTTTAATAGAGTAATTTTGCTAAAAATACTTGCTTATTTTTTATTTTAATCGAGTAATTTTATTAAAAACTCATGTCATATTCCTATATAAAATTTTATTTGCTTTGTTGTAAAGTCAATTATTAGCATGTTACTACTACTACTACTATTATTATTATTATTATTATTATTATTATTATAACTAAAATTTAGAATTTAACTATATTTTATTAAATTATTAATACCGCTAATTTTATTTTTTATTTAATTGTAAATTTAGAAGTTGAGCTTGAATTTTGAATAATAAAAAGTAAACTAAATATTTAATATGATATAAATAAGTGCTTATGTTATTTCTGAATTTTAAATATAATCCCTATAAAAAAAAATTTTTAATTTGATATTTTAGTAAAAAACTTAGATACTAGTGAGATTTCATTTTACAACAATATCGGACCATATTGCATATGGTATCAATTTTTTTCGTATGTTAAAAAAAATATATTTAAACCATACTGAAGAATTTTGATTTTCGTAATATATTGAAAATGTCAAATTGTATATCGAAATTTGGTATTTTCAGTAATTTTTGTTACCGTATGTGCTATTTCAGTAATTCGATATTTTTTTCATCCATAAATTCGGTATGCTAAGTTATTGGTACAATACGGTAAAATACTTGCTACGGTATACAATATGCCATATAAATTTTGATATGTAATATCGAATTATCCCTACCAACAATCAAATTCGAAAAATTTGATGTATTGATTATATTAGAAATTCTATTATTACGGATGTTAATTGTATTTAAATTATTTTTTTTTATCTAATTGCATAAATTTTTTAACTAAAATCATTTCAATAAATAAAATATTCAATATTAAAAAATTTAAAAAATATATTTTAACTTTTATTTTAATATTTTATCAAATAAAAAATATTTAAAATAATATTTTATTACAAATATGCCATTAAGTAATCAAATAATATAGTAGAACCTCTATCAATATTCGATGTAAGACATGACGTTAAATTATTTTGTCGTTTTTGAAGAAGTGATTTGATTGACATGCAAGACATGGAAACGAAGGTGAAGGCTACAAGGGAGAATATTAACCAATTTTCCATAAAGGATTCTTTTCTTTTCTTTTTTGGATAACACTCATGAATGATGTTTTTAATTTGGATAAAAGAGGTTTGCTTTATAGGTTACAAGTTGACCTCTCCTGCAATCAAGCAACTTGAAGGAAGAAAGAAAAACAAAGAGAGACTTACAATTATTACTTGTTGCAACGGGGATGGTTCGAAGAAATTCTTTTATGGATTATTGAAAAATATGCAAAGTCATGTTCTTAAAAAATATCAACATGAGCCACATCAATTCTCATTATCGTGCCAACAAGAGAGCATGAATGAGTAGTGTGCTTTTTCGTTGGTTTAATCACAAAATGAATGGTAGAAGAATCTTGTTGATGGCTGACAATTGTTCAAGCCATCCAAAAAATATTAAAGGGTTATGAAATGTTGAATTGTTTTTTTTTTTTTTTTTTTGCCACCTAACATGGAATCAAAGATTCAACAATGTGATGTAGAAATAATTAGAACTTTCAAGATGCACTATCGTAGAAGGTTTTACAAAAGTCTACTAGAATATAATGTGTTGGGGTTACCTAATCATGAAAAGATTAATATTTTAAATGTCATCAATTTTGCAGTCTCCGCTTGAATAATCAATGTTTATCACATGTCAATAGCAAATTGCTTTCGACATTATCCGTTCAAACGAAAAAATCTCAAGCGACTTAAGTGAGATAAACTTTGAAAAAAAAACCTACGTGAGCTTGAGAATATGGTCAGAATGTTGGTTATCGTAATGAAATGGATATCAACAAATTGGTGGACTATCCGAGTGAAAATGATGAACGTTCACCAATTCAAAATTTAGAGGAAATTGTTGTTGATATTATTGGAGATCCTACTAATGATGAAGTTGGCGATGATTCAATACCGATGACATTAGAGAAAAGATGCTTTAAGCTTGACAACAACTTTTCACAATTTTTTGTTGCAGCTATAGAAGTTTGATTGTAACTATATAATCCAATTTTTTTTTTTTAAAAATGGGTGTCCAAAAGAAACATTACTAATTTCGCAGGAGGAAGAAGTATTAGTTAGTGAAGTTTTTACGAAACATTTTTGTAAGACGCATATCTGCTTCATATTATAAATATGTTATATTGTGTATAATATATGTCTACAATGAGTTGAAATTATATGCTTTTTTTTGTTTGTTAAAATTATGTTAAGTTTTTATTTACTATTATTTGCTAAATTTATATATAATCTATTTATAGTAAAAATTATGTGTTTATAATATTATTATTCTTACTTTAAAACATAATAATATTTTTTTTTATATTCTTTTACTTATTATTTTCTATCAACATTTTAATAGGTTTTTAATTATATATACATACCCTGATTTATTATATATATATTTTATCAATTTCACTTTGATTTAAATAATAGTATTAGTTTTTCACACTCAAATAAAACTTCATAACTCCAAATCAACTTTAATTTATTTAATAAATATATTTTAATGAATTTTTGTTGTAATTAAAATTTGTAATCATTATTTAATAATTTTTTTTATAATTAAAAATTGTAAAAACCATATATATATAAAACATTTAAATTTTACTTTTCCGTTCCTAAAATAATAGTCATTTTTTTTTCCATTTTCGTAACAGTTTTATTTTCATAAATGAATATATTATAATAAAATTTACATTATCTTTTCATTATTATTATACAAATTTTCACTTCATTTTATACAATTATACTTACAATGACAAAAGAGTTTTTTACTAATATTTTTTATTAACTATCGATATAACATCATATATATTAAATTTTGTGTCGAACTCCAATAAGACTATTCTTTTAGGACGGAGGGAGTATTATTTTTACCAATTATACAAAATTTCAGTAATATTTAAATGAATTGATATTAAAAAAAATATTCAATACGTATAAGTGTTTGAAAATAACTTTAATTTTCAAACAACTTAACTTTCTTAGAAGTTTTTAATTATTTGACGGGTTAAAGAACTAATTTAAATGTTTGGTAAATTAAAATTTTGAAATAATTTTTTAGACTAAAACACTTATTGTTGATAGATTTTTTACGTTTATTTTTTTTATTTCATTTTTTACCTTTAATAATAAATATTCATTTCACACATATTAATTAATATAATTATTATTACAGTATTTATTAATTATTTTATTATATTTTTTTCTATGACTTAAAAATTTGGTATTATAAACTTACAGTAATTGAAATTATTATATTTTTATATAAAAATTATTTTATTTGTAAAATTTTTAAGTGTGTTAAAATAAAGGTATTATTATTTATTTATATATTTACTAAAGATGAATATATTAAAATAAGTTTGTTTAAAATTATAAATTTAATAAAAAAAATAAAATTAACAAGTATTGTCGCTGAAATTCGTCGATGACGGCCCAATAAAATTAAGCGAGTAGAAATCGACAATGAATCGAGTTCCCTATCCTACTAAAAAAAATATCCAGGCTAAATCTTGCGCACAAATAAATTGATATAAAAATTTGTAGGAATTGAGATGCTGAATTGAAAGGAAGAAAACAGGAATGTTTATGGAAACAACGAAATTGGATAAATAATCTAGGCAAAAATTTAGGAACAAGAGATTTTAAATAGAAAGAGCAATAAAAATCCAAAAATATGAATGAAAGTTGCTGATGTGTTTGTTCATGTGGTAAGGAAAGCAAAAGTAAAGGAATGAAATAAAATAACAGTGCATAAATATATAGAAGGAAAGTAAAGAATAACAAGAAAAAGGAAATATTATGGAATTTTGGGATGGTCCAAGACATCTGAATGGTGTTCTCCTTCTTCTAGTTATATATTTATATTTTCTGTTCTCAAAGTCTCTAAATTCTTCACTCAATTATAATATTTATCCACTCTCTCCACTTTCTCAAGCTTCCATTATTTTAGGAACAAATCTCTCCCACTTTTTCCATTATTTCTCTTATTCAATTTGAATTTTTTCCATTCGAGGTGGGGTCTTGAGCCGGATGAGCTGCCTTGTCCATGGCGGACCTCCGGGCTAGGTTTCTTTGTGGGCCGGATGAGCTTATCCTCCGGGTTGGGCCGCCGATTTTCATCGGACGTGAAGATTAGGGAGTAACAAATACCTCCCACAAAAATATTTGGGCAAGAAGTTTGCGGAATTTTGAAGCCCAATATTTTTGTATGAGGTTTTGGCGGTACCTTGTCCGAGATTCATATGGCCTCATCCGGCAGCAATAGGGAGGTGGTCCAGGTCATCTTAGGATCAAATTTGTTGGGGAGTGCGGCGGTTGGGATTAAAACTTCTCGATTTTCTTGGTAAAAATCCAATCGCCTCGACCTTGAAGTCATTTCATACTGTAGGGCTAGTTCCAAGTCTTGGACATTGGCTATGATGTCGAGATTAGCCTTTCAAATTCCATCTTTGAGAGACCTAATCATAGGTTCATCCTCTGTATCTGAAGCTTTTGGATCTTCCGGAGGAGGCTGTTCTTCCGGGACAACTTTGTTATCCAAAATAACTCGTTTTGGCCTCCACTCTTGTCGGATTTGGCGCGGACATCGCAAACCACTCTGTCTGACATATTTTTATTATGATTCGTCCGTGTATGACCTGCTCGGAGCTCACTTCCTTGCTGCCCCATCTTCTTTTGACGGGAACTAGTTGTCTGGTACCGATGTTGTTTCCTCCGTCTTTGCGCTCCCGTCTTCTTCTTCCTCCGATCGCATGTTTGACGCTCATTCCTTGGAGGCTGCTCGTAATGCCACGTCGGATGAAAGGTTATCATCACTCGGTCCACCGAGGCTAACTTCCATGTCTTTCAATTTTTCTGAAAATGGATTTCCTCAAATGTGTCGCTATGGTTCCTCCGGTTTCCATCAACCTTTGCTACTGATGCACGAGGTTTCATTGGGCGTACTCCGACGGTATTGATCGGCGCATGAGACGGCTAGATGATCATAAGGGTTCGATCAGATCCTTCATTGACATCAAAATTGTCTTCCTTCATGTGCGGTGAATGATCTTTGCCACTGACTTCCCGGAGGAGCTGTTCCGCTTTGACCACCTTTGTGAAAAGCTATCGGAAATTGTTATACTCATGAAGGGCCACTTTTTCACGAAGTTGACTTGTCATATTGTCGACCACCATGTCGACGACTTGGTTTTCGGGTATCTGCACTTGAGATTGACCTTCTTCCATGCAAAATCTTTTCAAAAAAATTTCTACCGGCTCATCATGCTTTTGCCGTAGGTTAGTTAGGTCCGATATCGTCATCTCCGAAAATGGGATGTAAAACCGCTCTTGGAATGATCTTTATAGGTCTTCCCATGTATGAAATGAATTAGGATGAAAAGATGCATACCATGTGAAGGCCGGTCCGGTGAGGGATAACAAAAATAGTTGGAGTTTGTACTACTTGTTTCCTCCGAAGTCCCCTCTGCACTATGCCATGATCTGATCGACATGCTTAATCGTTAAGCATGAGTCCTCCCCCGAAGAAAACATAAACTCCAGGGTCTGAGCATTTTGGGGGAGAAGATGGTTGACGGTGATCTGATTTGAGAATGGCCGTTGGTAGTATGGCCTTTCGGGCAGCCGATAAGGTCGCCGTATATTCTTTGGATTGCCTCTTCGATCGCCTGCGGATCGATAATCGGCTGCGGCGGTGAGGTATTTCTGCGCGTCCTCCGGGCTGCAAGGGGCTGTTGCTGGTCTGCCTGGACCTGGGGCTGTTCTATCCGGATCTGGGGTCATTCTGTCCGGATTTGACAGAGTTGACCCTCTCGGAGCCGGAAGATCTTTCCAGGCCCTTTTCGACGCTAATGATTCTTCCAAAGGTAGCGGGAGTGGCGGATCTATATCCCTTATTGCCTCGGAAGCGTTGTCATCGTGGTCTGCTTTCCAAGTAATTTCCAGAGCTTGATGCACTTCCGGAGGTGGTAGAGCTGTCCTCGGGTAATGTCCGTAGCTTGAAGTGTTTCCGGAGGTGGCAAGGCTGTCATCCGGACAACATTTGAAGATGGAAGTGCTGCCGGAGGTGGCGGGACTGTCCTCCGGGAAGTGTCTAGAGCTGAAAGTGCTTCCGGAGGTGGTAGGGCTGTCATCCGGACATCGTCTGGAGTTGGAAGTGCTGCCGAAGGTGGTGGGACTGTCCTCCGGGTAGTGTCTAGAGCTGGAAGTGCCACCGGATGTACCTCCCAAGTTGTTTGTGGTGCCGTTGGCACTGGATGTATTTTCAAAGGTGCCTCCCGAGTCATCCGTGGAGCTAGTGGTGCTTTCGAAGGAGTTGGAGCTGCCCCCCAAGTCATTTGTAGCGCCACCGGAGCCAAAAAGTTTCCGAATGGTATTGAAACCCCATGATTTGGACATCCGTAATCCTAGAGCTGCCTGGGTGCCTCAGGAAATGGTATGCTCCTTATCCCCCATACGGAGGCGGCACTGATAGAGTCAGTACATTTGATCCCCACGCCACTGCGGCAGCCGAAAGGGCTGATCCGCAGGGTCCCGAAAGAGGTGGGGCTGCCCTCTAGGGTTTACTCGGAGGTGATGCGGATGCCCCCAAGTGATCCTTAGAGTTGATGGGGTGATCGGAGGTGTTGAAGCCGTGGTCGGCCATGCCCCCCAAGGATCAGTTTCTCTTCCTCCAACAAGAATGTTTCCTCGACCATTCACCTCCGCGGGTGATGTCGGCGCGCTTACACCACCGAACAAAAGATTGTTGTGCCATTAAGACATTGGTGGTGTGTACCCACTGCCTCCCGGATGAGACAGTGGTTGTGGAGGTCCGTACCCCTACTGTGTGGTTGGTCCGGCTGGGAAAGCTTCCTGGTATATTGTCTGCCCTCAAGTGGAGGCGGTACGGCCGGAGCTGATCTACTTGAGCCCTAAGCTACTGCTACAACCGACGGAGCTGATCCCATAGACTCGGAGGAGCAAAAGCTGCCCCAAGGCAGGTTCGGAGGTGGGGCGGATGCCACCCAACTCATTCTCTAGGCCGGAGGAGCGGCCGGAGGTGTTGAGGCTATGGTCATCCATGGCCCCCAAGAGTTAGTAGTTCCTCCTCCGGCAGAGGCATTTCCTTGACCGTTCGACTCCACGGGTGATGTGGACGCGCTCTTGCCACCGAATAAATGATTGTTTTTCCGTTGAGAGACCGGAGGTGCGTACCCGCTGTTCCCTGGATGTTCTTGATATGGCGGCGGCCTTACAGTGGCCTGTCTCGAGGACCGCCACGGTTCTTCAACCACTGTCTCATCCGGGGGATTATTGTTTTTGTTTCTTTTGCTCAATATGGTTACGTTACCATATTAGAGCATCATTGGGGAATCTTTGGATGTGCCCCCCTGTGATGCCTTCGCTGGATGAGCATTTTTATCATCTTCGGAGCTGGTCAATGGTGCTTTGCCCTTGCGCAGATTTTCCTCTCTCACCCACGTAATTTTGTTTCGGATTATGGGCTTGAAAATGTCGGAAAAATACCGAGAGAACGTCAATGCGGAGTTACAGAGGGCAGATCGGATTTTCCCACGAATATGATCATGCATCACGTTCGTAGGGATCGTAATCATCCTGTCCACGCCTCTCAGAGCTGCAGAGAACTTTTCAGAGATGCAATGGGCTGAAGTTTCACCGGAGATTTCCTCTTTTTTTGACATTGTAACTTTCTCCAGCAATGGTAATTTGCGACTCCTCAGTTGCATAAAAATGCGAGACTCGACGGAGTCTCACTGGGCGTGCCAATTTGTTGTCGTTGAAATTCGTCAATGACGGCCTAACGGATTTAGGCCAATTAAAATCGACAATGTTCTCCGACCTACTCAAGAAAGTATCCGAGCTAAGTCTCGCGTGAAAATGAATCGATCTAAAATTTACATGAATTAATTTGTTGGACCGAAGAAGGAAAGAATGTAAGAATTAAAATAACTTGAATGATTCATTAGATAAAAGGAAATTGACATGAATTTAGTAACAAGAATTCAAAATAAGACACTAACAATAAAATTATGCAGGAAAAGGAAAAAAAAATGAATTTAATTGCTGGCTGGAGTTGATCGGATGTGATAAAGAAAACAAAACTAAAGGAATAAAATAAAATAACAATGCATAAAAATATAGAAGGAAAGTAAGGAACAACAAGAAAAAGGAAATATTATCCAATTTTGAGATTGGTGCGGAAAGTTTAAATGGTGATTCTGCTTCTCCTATTTATATATTTATGCTTCTTGCTCTCAAAGTCTCTAACTTCTCTACTCAATCATTTTATTTATCTACTTTCTCCACTTTCTCAAGCTTCCACTATTTTAAGAACAAACCTCCCCCACTTTTCCCATTATTTCTTTTATCTAATTTGAAAATTTTTCTCATCCAAGGTGGGGTCTTTTGGGCCGGATGGACTGCCTTGTCCATGGTGGACCTCCGGGCTGGATTTCCTTGTAGGCTGAATGAGCTTTCGGGTTGGACTGCCGCTTTTCATTGGACGTGAAAATTAGGGATTAACAACTAACTTTAAAAATATATATACGAATAATTTTTTCTTTTATATCTTACACTATTTCCAAAGAAAAAAATGATCATATATTTTTATAAAAATATATTCATATTATATAAAAATATCTAAAAAACAACAAAAATAAATATTTTTATTAAAAATTCATAAATTTCAATAACTAATAATAATAATTCTAAAAATTTTATATACCGAAAGAATGCAGATAACTATTATAAAAATAAAATATAAAATAGTCTTAACTGTCATTTAACGTATAAACAACTAATATCAAATAACTATTTTTGTAATTATATATATGATAAATAATTATATTTTATATAAAAATAATAAAAACATTTATTAATTTGAGATACAGTATTTGAGACAAGGATGAACCTTTTGGTTAGAGACACAGTATTTGAGATAGCGTATATTAGTAAGTTATGATATATATGATTACTAGAATAGTTATTTGATATTAATTCTTTATAATGAGTAATGTTATTGATATTTTTTTTATATTTGTGGGATTATATCTCATAAAATATATATAATATGGATATTATTTTGTAAATAATAAAATTTATATAATAAAAATAAATAAAAACAAAAGCGCTAACTATATTACTTTAAAGTACTATATAACATATACGAAAAGAACTGTAATTAGTACTTTAGGGCACAAAGTATAATCTCATAAAGTAATATATAATAAAAAAGGAAATATATGAAAGAAACAAATACGCTGACTATATTTCCTTAAAACACTATATAAAAAATACGAAAAGTATTGTAATATGAACTATGGAGCACCAAATATAATCTTACGAAGTACTATATAGTAAAAAGTAAAAGACAGTCGAAAAACAAAAGAACTAAATATATTCCCCTAAATCACTATGTAATATATAAAAAATTATTTGTTTATTAACGAGAAATAAAAATAAATTTTTTTAAGTGAATCTTACCTTATGAAATTAAAAATATAATTAAATTAATTTATATTTATTAAGTATATTTAAAAGTAATAAATTTCCTGGATCACCTTTTATAGGACCGAAAACAGTAATTTATACAACTAAAAAATATATAATAAATAATAACAATCCAGGCCGTTGCTTTCCCTACTTCCTTTTCCCCACTCCTTTGCCTTTTATTATTATATTTTAAGTTGTAGGGTCCACACAAAACTTTTAGAAAAAAATAAAAGAAATTAAAAGCTACATGTGGCGAAACAAAATCCACAGTAAATATGTAATATATTAGATTAGATAGATTGGATTAGATAGATAAGTCCTATCCATGTATTCTCTCCTATAAAATGAATGAACACCATTTTAGTGGACGAGGGAGCATTATTTATTTATTTATATCTTTATAATTAATAAACAATTGATATAATTAAGAAACAATAAATATAAAGATTGCATAAATTATTAGAAAATGCCACAATACGTAAAATGTTGATAAAATATATTATCTCCTTTAAGTTTATAGTATTAGATAAATATAACAATTTAAAAACTAAATTGTCTTTACTAGAGTGATGGTATAATAAATAAGTGTAAAAAAAATTTTACTAGAGTGATGGTATAATAAATAAGTGTAAAAAAAATATTAATAGTTAGTGATATGGTCCACATATATTTTTTTTAAAAAAATGCAAACATTTGAATTGAACGGCTCAAAATAAAAATATATAAATATTATAATTGAATGGAGAGGTATAATATATAATAATAATATAATAAAATATTGTTTATATATATACCCGAAAAGACAATTATATAAATATATTGTATAACTAAAGTATGTATAAATATACTTCATTCGTCTCATAAAGTATACATATTTTTATTTTGAATTTTCCAATTGTAAAGTAACCATTTAAAAAATATCATATTTTTTTTCTACAAAAACCTCTACTTTACTATCACACCACTAGTTTACACACACAAAAAAAAAAATAAGGATAAAATTATTTTTATATTACGTCTAACTATCAACTACAATTAAAGTACTATTATTTTTTAAATTTCGTACCAAAAATAAATATACCTTTCAAAATGGACGTAGGGACTATGTTTTATGAGAGTCGAAAGTCAAATGATAGAAGTGTAAATGTGTTTATATACAAAGAGAAAGAGTGATAGGCAGAAAATGAAAGAACAAAACTTTGGGAGTAAAAGTGATCCATTTTCATTTAAGACACAAAGTGTATATTTATAGTCAACTAATAACAAAGTGATTTGTCATAATTTATAATTAGATGATATCAAAATGTTATGACACATAATATTTTAATATTACATGACACCTACATCATTTTATGATATATCACAATATTCATTGGTGTGATTTAATTATAATGTATATGTTCCGTTAAAATTTTATTATGAAAAAATTTCTGTGGGACAAAAATCCTAATGAAAGAAAAAAATGTATATCATTCAAGCTTTCAAAATTGTTTTCCTCTGATGTGGACTTCACTTCTAATTTGGTAGCCGAAGCATCCCGAGATTCTTCATCAACTTCTTGAACGTTGCGGTCGATAAAATCTTGGTCAATAAATGTGCTAAATTCCCATATGATCAAATATGTTGCACATTTATTTCAAAATTTTTATGAAGATCACGTGTAAAGAAATTTTTTAGTGAAATACGTTTCGTCTTATCTCCTTTAATATATATCACTTTCAGTTGAACTATATAAGCTATATTATTTTCGTATAAAATAGTAGGAGGATTATTATTTTTATATTTCAAGTCACAACTTTGTAAAATATGGTAAATCATTTATCTCGGCCAAACACATTCTCGATTAGCCTCATAAATTGCTATTATTTCAGTATGATTTAAAGATGTGGCGATTAATATTTACTTAGTGGATCTTCAGGATACCACATTACCGCCACAAGTAAATATATAGCATGCTTGATACTTGGCTTTATGTAGATTAGAAAAGATACTCAGCATATGCACATTCAATCAATTCATGTCGAAACTCCTTTGTATGAAATAAACCAAGATCAATAGTTCATTGGAGATAACAAAAAATATATTTAATATCTTTTCAACATTGTTGCGTTGACATTGCGCTAAATCTTGTTAATAAATTTATAGGAAATGTAATATCTGGTCTTGCATTCTTACCTAGATACATTAGTTGCCAAATAACATTTAAGTATAGTACTTCAAGACCAAGTATTTTTTCATTATTCTTTTTTTGCTCTAAAAGGATCTTTAATATGATTAAGAGTTATAACGACCATTGAAGTATTTAATGAATGTGCTTTATCAATTTTAAACCATTTTAATACCTTACGGAGTTTCCAATATTTAATTTGTAAACCAAGACAAAATTTCATTTTTTCGAAATCTTTTATTTCAAATTAATTTTTCAAGTATCCAATGACTTCTTGGAGCTCTTCATAAATTCCAATTAAGTTCAGATCGTCCACATAAATAACTATGATAAAAAAATTTCTCTCATTCTTCTTTATAAAAATACACGGGGAAACAAAATCATTAGTATATCATTCTTTCATCCATGATTCACTAACACTATTATACCACATGGGATCAGATTGCTTGAGCTCATACAAAGAATTTTGTAATTTAATAGAATAATATTCTTTTGGCTTTTATTTATGTTTCAAACATACTAAATCCTTCAGTGATTCTCGTATAGATATCCATATCTAATGATCTATATAAATAAGCAGTTACTATGTCCATCAGATGCATATACAATTTTTTATGAACTGTCAATCTAACAAGATATTGAAATATTATTCCATCTATTACTGGAGAATAAGTTTCATTAATATTAATTCCAAATCTTTGTGAAAACCTTGGGCCAAAAATCTTGCTTTCTATTTGGCAATCTCGTTGTTTTAATTTCGTTTTTAAACAAATTTAGATTTATAACCACCGGGGTTAACACCTTTAGGTGTTTGAACAATGGGTCCAAAAATATTTTGTTTTTTCTAGTGAATTTGATTTAGATTGGATCACATCTTTTTATTTTGACAAATCTATAATTTTCCGAAATTTATCAACTGATCTAGGTTCTGAATTCTCGCCATTTTTCATTAGATTAAGTGCTACATTAAATGCAAAAGCATTATCCACTATTATTTTCTTTCGGTTTCAATGCTTTTCAGTAGTAACATAATTTACTGATTTTTCAATAACTTCATTCTCTTCAGTAAAAACTTTATCCGGATCAACTTCTACATAAATTTGATCCATATTACTACTTGTTTCACAAGGATTTTGATTAACATTCAATTCGTCAACTTTCTCATTTGTTTCTCTTTTCTTTAAAGGATTTTTATTGTTTGAACCCATAGCTCTGCCACGTTCTGGCATGCATTTGATTCATTAGTACTTTGTATTTTTCTTTCAGGGATAACAAGTTTAGCAGGTACATTTTCTGCAACTATATATGAACTAATGACTCTACCGATGTCACAAAATGCATCCGGTAGTTGATTTGCAATTCGTTGCAAATGCACAATTCCTTGTACTTTTACTTCATTTTGATTTGTGCAAGGATAAAAAAAAGTAAATGGTATGTTCCAACTAGCTTCCTTTTCAGTTATCAGTTTCTCTCCCAAATGTCGAAAAATGTGACTCATCAAAATAATAATCAACAAAATGAGTAATAAACAAGTCACTAGTTAACGGTTCAAGATATTTAATAATAGGTGGTGATTCGTACCCGACATGTAACCTCAATCTCCATTGGGGCCCATTTTTATGTATTGAGGCGGTGCTACTCCCACATAAACTGCGCACCAAAAAATTTGTAAATATAAAATATCAGGCTTTTAATTATACACTAATTGTATCGAATGGTAGATATGATAGTTTATCAGTCTAAGTTTTATTAATTTTGCTGCATGTAAAATTGTATGTGATGACTCCAAATATGAGCATATTCTCCGCTTAACGAAACTGTGTATTTTTTGAATTTATGTGTAAAAAATTTCACAATATCTGATTTATGGCATACTTTATTAATCTATCTCGTTTGGCATTATCCAAAATCGGTTTGTTCAGATTATTAACAATTCTTGCCCTTTTAAGCAGTGATTCGGGTTCAGAAAAGCTAAGGCATGAAAAGCAAGCGACAACCGCATCCGCTCCACCAACGAAGACATCATCGCTCATGCCAGCGACCCAGACACCCACCACAGCGAAGCGACAACAACCATTTGCAAATAACGCCTAAGTGTTCAACCCGCAACGGTACAACCATTTCACTACCAGCCAGCTTTGATGACTCCGCTCAGCTGCGCTGATGCCCTCCAACCATCTGGGCGAGCGAGAAAGATCTGTGCCCTTACAAGTCGAAGCAAGTGAAGCGAGCACCCTGGGAGTTACAGCCAGCAACTGCTCGAACAATATAATTGCCACCAACTGCTTAACTGCCCAGCGGTTGGAACCACTTCTTAAGTGCTTGCAACCGCTACTCCCATTAGCTATAAATAGGGCTAGATAACCATTTGTAGATATACTTCGAAAGGAGTATACAAGCACTCTTTGTACACGCATTCTTAGTTGTCTTCCTGCCTCAAAAAACCTACAACCCTGTAAGGGAGTTCTCAGAATGAATGGCCAGGGGGGTTGAGATCTCTCTTCTCCCTTGGCCACACTTTACTGCTTACATAGTTTTAGTTTACCGCTTTAGTTATAGCTTTTGTAGAACTAGAATTTTACTGCTTTGGTAGTAAGTAATGATATATCATCTGTTTTTCATTATCACATCTTTCCTATCTTCGCATTTATATAAACTGCAGTTGTAAATAACTCTAAGTCGCTGAGAAAGAACGCAGAAAAATTGATTATCCAAGCCTTGTCTTTTTGTCACAAACAAATTCAGGGTAGTTCAATGTAGTTAAGTACGCGGGAGCTTTGTCGACCTGCTTAAATACTGGTGTTAATTCAATTTTGATTAAAAAAAGGTAACAGAAGGGTAAAGCCACTAATGAGACAGAAATTGGGATAATTAATGGGGTATAAATGGTGGTCTATTAGGTCACAGAGATTCCTAGTGACAGTAGGGTTTCTTTCTTATAATATTCCGATTCTGGGCGTCATTGAAGTCTTGTTGTAACTCCCTTAAGGTCAAGTACCAGCGATCAAAGTTCCTTATAATCTGGTTTATATAATTACATTGTTCACTCTCTCACCGCTTTGTATTATACATATATGTTCCGATTAAGCACCAGCACCACTCGCTCATTTCATCCAGGAAAAATTTAGCCATTAAGGAACGCACAGTTCAGATACAGCGCCTCTCCATCACCCTTTTCCGCTCAAAATATATAGATATATTGTGCCGCTTTCTTCATGTCTTTCTCGCTCACCCATCATTGGCACCAGTCCTGCTCACCACCGCTCACCTTTACCGTTTTCCTTAGTTTTCCAGCTTCCTGTAGTTTTAGATCCAGGCTCGCCTTGAGCGGGCCTCTTTACTACTTTTTTGCCACTTTCACGATATCAATACTTGATTAAATTTGTGACTTAAAATCCCTGTATTCGACCTGGAAACTCACAAGTTAAAGAGTATAAACAATTATGATAAACGATTCAGAGTCTACAATCACAAACTTTTGCTATATCTGATCCCTCACAATAACCATTACATCTAAGTTTTCGACTAAAATTCCCTGTATTTGAATATATATCAAAAGCGTGTTGTCAGTATGTCCCAAAAAAAAATATAGGAAGTTTAAATTTCATCAACATTGGTTTAGTAATTATCTATAATCTTTTTATAAATGATTCAACTAGACCATTTTGAGTATGTACATAAGATACAAGATGCTGAATATTAATCTCAATAGACATGCAGTAATCATCATATGTCTTGGATGAATATTCAATAGCATTATCAAGATAAATTTTCTTTATCGGGTGATTAAAAAGTTGTGCTAGTAATTTAATTATTTGAGCAAACAATTCTTCAAATGCCAAATTGCAAGTGGATAGTAAACATATATGCAACCATTGAGTATTAGCATTGATAAGTACTATAAAATAACAAAATGGTCTGCATGGTGGATCTACAAGTCCACATATATCACTATGAATGTGTTTAAAAACTACTGGGGATTCACTTCGCACTTTTGCTGGTGATAGTTTAGTTATTAACTTTCCTTGTGAGCAAACAATATATTTCAACTCACTTTTATTCAATATCTTTTGATTTTTCAAAATATGACTATGGATATTTTTGATAATTCGTCTCATCATTATATTATCGGGATGCCAAAACCGATTGTGCTAAATTATAAAATTTGTAGACTTTTATTCTACTAGATATGTCTCAATCGAATTCAACTTTGTGTATATAATCCTGAAGACAATAAGAACAATTATTCTAGTATCATTTTTTTTTATCATTAATAAATTTTATAATCAACAAAAATTCATTATTTGCATCATTTGATGCCTCAATATGATATCCAATTCTACGTATATCATTAACACTTAGCAAATTTATTTGAGATTTTCTATAATATAGTGCATTTGGAATGTCAGGTTTTATTCCTTTTGGGAGAAATATTATGACTCTTTCAGAGCCTTTAATCAATTTTGCGCTACCACCTATGGTATTACCATGGACTTTTCTCAATTTCAGGTTGGTGAAATATTTTTTTATATTTTAAGATGGTGCGTGTTGATACACTATTGATAACTCCAATTAATAGCATCTTTTTCGCTTGCCAACACTGTGTATTACTTGATTTTTTATGTGAAAACCATCACTATATCTGATTTATGACATACTTTATTGAATTATTTCGTTGGGTATGATCCAGAGCATATCTGTTGAGATTATTAACATTTTTTGCCTATTTAAGCGATGTTTTTGGTCCAGAAAAGCTAAGTGTTGTAAGTCAAACGACGACGCTTTGGCTCGGCAAGTGACGCTTTTTCTGCTCGAGCTAGCACCAGCGACCAGACATCCACCGTAGCGAAGCGAGAGTGAACCACTTTAGAAATTTACTAAGTGTTCATCTCTCAGCGGTCCAACCGTTCCGATACTAGTAAGTGACAACAACATAAATTAAGCTGTGTTTGATGCCCTCAGTATCTAGGCAAGCGAGGAAGATCTGCGCCCTTACACTCTGAAGCGAGCGAAGCGGCACTCGGGGACTTATAGCTAGTGCATTGCCTCAACAAATTAACTGCCGTCAACCACCTGATTTCCCAAGCAGTTTCAACTTCCGCTCAACTGCTCTGTAACTGACGATTCTTTAGATCTATAAATAGAGCTAGATTCATTTTGTAACATATGCATACATACTTTCAAGTGTTCAATTCTGCAGATTTTTAGTGTTTTTCGAGAGCTCTAACCCTATAAAGGATTTCTCTAGTTAGGAATGGCTAGGAGAGTTGAGATTTTCTCCTCATCTGACCACTCACCTTAGTGCTTTCTAAAATAGTTTACCACTTTGTTTTAACTTTGATTTACTTCTTTCATAATGTAGAATTTTACTCTTTTATATAGTACGTAATGAAATATCAAGATTTCTCCATTATTACTTCTATTCAAGAGTCATATTTGTGTCAAAATGTTAAGATTAGAATTCGATTTTTCCGTGGAAGAATAGAGAAGAATTGACTACTTCAGCCTAGTTTTGCGTCGTATTCATTAACAGATTCTAGGTAGTTCAACGTAGCTAACTACGCGGGAGACTTGTCGACTTGCTTAGTTATTGTTCTTAATTCGATCCTGATTAAAGAGAGGTAATAGAAGGGTAAAGTCATTAATGAGACAGATATTAGAATAATTAACTAGGCATAGGCGTGAATCTATTGGGCCACAAAATTTCTTGTGACAGTAAACTTTCTTGCGTATAGTGTTATGATTCTGAGCGTCATTGAAGTCTTGTTGTAAATCCCCAAAGGTCAAGTATCAACAAAGTTATTTTATGTCTTAACAGTTTTACGCAATTACATTTTCTTCTTCTGTCTTTACGTATTATAAATATATGTTTCGCTTACTCACCTTCCCCATTCGCTCACTTCATCCATGAGAACCTAGCCATCTATTAACATACATCGCCAAACACAGCATCATCTGAACACCCTCACCGCTCGCCTATTATCATGCATACATATAACTATAATCCGCTCCCCTTCATCAGCTCGCCTCCATTCACCACCGCTCTCGCTGCATCCATCGCTCGCCCACTGCCTTCACGAATGCACTCAATCGCTCGCTCCTCTTACTACTTTTTGTTGCGTGTCACATGTACTGTAATTCTTGATTTAAATTTTGCGACATGAAATTTTTGTGTTCGACCTGGAAACTCACCAGTAAAAGAGTATAAATAATTGTGATATTTCGATTTAGGGTCTACAACTTCATTTTCTCTATGTATATTTGAAGATGTCCAATAATACACATTACATTCAAGAAACTCATAAGAAATTCCCTGTTTTACCTTTTAAATCATAAATTGCATGTATCAACTATAAATGAGATATAAATTATCTTCGGAGTTATTAATTATGAACTATTTATCATAGATACTTATTTTTCTTTGGGAGAAATAGAAATAAAAATATAATTAGATTGAACAAAATACAAAGCTAGAGTACAAAATATTAGGGGGAAAAATAATAATGTACAATGGGATACAGAAATATATACATGCTATCGTATTACACCGTCGGAAGTTTTCTAAATATGAAACTTTAGGGTTCTCAAAATATGTATCTTCAGGGTACATAAAAACACATATCTGAATATCTGTTAATAGTAAAATTATAACCACTATTTGCATTATTTTCAGATAACTTTATATACTGAATATCGACATCTTTAGGTGTCTTTTCATTACAATAGCTAGTGGGGAAATTCAAATATTATATGTTAGTTGTAATTGTATTAAAAAGTAATTAAATAAATAACTTTGAAATTCTTTTGCAAGTTTCCACAACTCTTTGATATACTTATTTTTCTTTGGAAGAAATA
Organism: Andrographis paniculata; assembly: GCF_009805555.1. Classification (NCBI taxonomy): domain Eukaryota; kingdom Viridiplantae; phylum Streptophyta; class Magnoliopsida; order Lamiales; family Acanthaceae; genus Andrographis; species Andrographis paniculata. The sequence continues at coordinate 1,366,571 of NW_026137583.1, read as the reverse complement.
AAAGTAAATATATTAATAGATTGAATAAAATATAAAGCTGAAGTACAAAATATTAAACCATCCGAGGTTTTCAAAATATAAACTTTTAGGGTTTTCAAAATATGTACCTTCAGGGTACATAAAAACACATAAAAATATGTGTTAATAGTAAAACTATTACCACTACTATCATTATTTTCAAATAAATTTATTTACTGAACATTGGCATCTATAGGTGCCCTTTTCTTTACAATAGGTAGTGGGAAATTCGAACATTTATATATTAGTTGTAATTATATTAAAAAATAATTTAATAAGTACCTTAAAATTCTTTAGCAGAGCTTCCGCAACTCTTTGATATTCTCTTATTGTATTCTGGCAGAATTTTGAAATGAAAATTTCACAATTTTCGCAACCTATTTGAGTAACTCAAATACTGTGTTACAACATAAAAATATATTCAAATAATATTAAATTATTATTTTAATTTTTCCTACAAAATTAAATTAAATCAAAGGATAATTTCATAAAAATTTCTTTGATCAAATCAATTTCTAATTAATTCCTCTTTACTATTTTTTTTTTTCCCATTGAACCCTCATCTTGAATTACCTCTTTCTTTCAACTTTTATTATTAATAAAAAGACTTAAATATTCATATCACCTTAAAATATCATATGGCTTTAGAATCCAAAATTTAAAAAAACATAAAAAAAAAAATGATCCACCGTTCTTACCGAGCATAATTGCGCACGTTCCATAGCCGTTTTGCACTTGATTTTTGTTAGAAATTTGTTGTTTGGCTTTTTTTCATCAACCAGATATTTTCTACACTTAAAATTGTAGATTATTAATAAGTGTTATATTATTATTTATTTGTTGTTTCTAAGATTTTTTAGGATCAATGTGTTTTAATACATTGTTGATATTTAAATTATAATATAGCAATATATAAAAAGAATGGAGATAATAAGATCTTTGTAATGCCAATAAAATAATAAAGAATGTTTGTAATCTAAAGATATTATTTTCCACGCCAAAAAATACTTGGTTTCCATTGAAAATATGTATTTTTTTTTTACCAAAGATGAATTATTCTTACAGAAATTTTTTTTTGTTTCCGTGAGAAAAAGTGAATTTTGAAAAACGTTGTACCTAAATAGGAATGATGTTACACTTTGCCCTTTCTAGGTTGGTACTTATACTAGAATAAATTTGCACTTCGAGATCAAAGTCGATATTTTGGATTTTTTTTCATCGTATTTGGATGCAACTGTACATATACTTCAACAAGGAGTACATATCTCACAAATTACAAGGAAAATTCCAAACAATACAACGTCATTTTTCATGCCAAGTGTAAATGTAAATGTTCTAATTGTACATATAAATGTAGGGGTGGCCATTGGATCGGATAGTTTGACTTTATACTACCCGAACCCGACCTGATTTTTTCATCTGGTACCCAAAACATGAATATTTTATTTATTTTCTAAAAAATCACCAACCCGATAAAATCGAACCCAATAGGGTTGGGTCAAACCCGAACTACCGACCTGAACGCCAACCCCTATATAAATATATATGTAAGTGTTATTTATAAATATTAGTAAAGTGTAAATATAAATATATATACAAATGAATATCTATTTGTAAAATTGTTTATGAGTATTATATATGTTAATGTATATGTAAATATATATATGTATATATGTTGTAATTGTTTCAAAAAAATGATAAGTAGAACGTTGTAGCTACAATACAAAATATTTGTACCTACGCAATTTTAAAATTGTACCTCATAGAAATCTTGTTTCCCTTGACTCTTCCTAATCTTATACTTGTACTAGAAAAAAAAAAATTTGTACTTTGAGATCAAAGTTGATCAAAGTCTATATTTATATATTTTGTCACCATATTCGGATGCAATTGTATATATATTTCAACAAAGGGCACATATCCCTTAAATTACAAGAAAATTTTACGACAATATAATATCCTTTTTCATAACAAGTTTAAATGTAAAAATTACAATTGTATATATGAACGTGTATATAATTGTTGTTTATAATTTTTAGTCAAGTGTAAATGTAAATGTATATGTAAATGAATATGTAGTTGTAAAATTTATTTAAAAGTATTGTATATGCAATTATATATTAACGTATACGTAAATATATATGTTGTAGCGCCTCGAAAAAATAGTATGCGGAAGGTTGTGCTTATGATAGAAGACATTTGTACCTGCATAAACTCAAAATTGAACCTTCATAGAAATTAGGTTCCACTTGTCCCCTCCTAATCCTGGACGTGTACTAGAAAAAACTATACTTCGAGATCAAATTCTATATTTTTGTATTTTTTCACCGTATTCGGATGCAACCGTAGATATATTTCAACAAGGAGCACTATCCCACAAATTAAAGAAAAATCCTTGATAATACGTCTTTTTTCATACAAAGTGTAAATGTATATGTAATGTAAAAATTGTTATTGTATGTATGTAAGTGTTGTTTATAAATTTTAGTGAAGTGTAAATATAAATAAATGTAAATAAATATCTATTTGTAAAAGTTGTTTATAAGTATTGTATATAGAATTCGATATATTTGTATACGTAAATGTAGATATTTGTTGTAACCGTCTCAAAAAAATAGTACGCGAAAGGTTGTGCCTATAATAGTTGAAAATTGTACCTACATAAACTTAAAGTTGTATCTACATAGGAATCAACTGCACTTTAATTTTCCCTTTCCAGGCCTATACCTGTATTAGAATAAACTTGTATTTTGATATCAAAGTCGATAATTTTGGGTTTTGCCACCATATTCGGATGCAGCCGTACGTATATTTCAATAAAGAGAACATATCTCCAAAATTATAAGAAAATTTTCCAATAATACAACATCTTTTTTCATCCCAAATGCACCTTCACAATCCAAAAACCCACTTCATCGCCACATTTCATGTGGAACATGAGAAAAAACTATTTTCAACATGTACCATTGGTTGAGCATGATAAGACAGTGTAACTACCTCAGAAAAAGGTACACAAAAGGTTATATCTACAATAGAAGACAGTTGTACCTACACAAACTCAAAGTTGTGCATGCATACTAATTACGTTACACTTGGCTCTTCCTAATCTAATACATTTACTAGAAGAAATGTGTATTTCGATATCAAAGTTGATATCTTTTTATTTTCCCACCATATTCAGATGCAACGTACATATACTTTAAGAAGGAGCACATATCCCACAAATTACTTGTATTAGAAGAAATTTGTACTTTCAGATCAAAAAAGTTATTATCTTGAAAAATACTTTTTTTGGCAAAACACAACATGTTTATGCCAAAACAGGTATTTTTTTTGGCTAAATATCGAGTTTTTAGCGGAAAACACAACATTTTACTGAAAACAACAAGTTTCAAGACTACATATTTGTGACTTTTTAGCTGGTAATCATAATTTTTAGTGAATTTGGTGACAAATTTTTCAGTTATTCAAGGTATCTTTTGTTGCACTGCTGAACCAAATTGAAACACAACTGAAGACAAAAAAAAAAGTAGGTTTAACCTTTAATCAACGAGAGTAAAGTATTTACAAGATATACAATGATGAACACTACAGTGCAAATGCACACAACTTGGCTCTACTAACAAGATTTAACCGCACTCAAAATATATTTTTCAATGATTGAGTGTAGTGGCGGGGCGGGTGGGAAGGAGGCGAACAATGACGGTCCAGCAGAGACAACGGCGGTTGCAACTAAGAGAGTTGAGTGCAATCGCGGGTTCGGTCGAAAAGGAACGCGAGTATTAAGAAAATTATGGTTGAAGACAAAATAGAAGCGGGTTGTTTGATTTTTAAAATGGTTTGGTAATATTGTATATTATTATTTTGTAGGGGGTAAAAATAGTATTTTGGAGTTAAAAGTAATACTGCCTCTGTTATCTAAAATTACGTCAATTTGATCGAGCACTGGTTTTAAAAAAAATGTGGGTAAAGAAAAAAAAAATCTTTTATAGTAAAGAAAAAGTTATATTTTTTTTTACTAAAAAGATACACAAGAATATTTTTGGATGACAACAAAAAAAAGAAAATAGACATAAATTTGGATGACAGAAGGATTACAAAAATATTTATAGGAAATTTTAGAGTAAGAAAAAAAAAGATGGGAAAGTGTTATGAAAATTTTGGAGAATTTATAAATTTATCCACAATTAACCATTAAATGAATCTAAGAAATATAGATATTTTTCAAAAAAAATTCTAATCAACTAATTATTTTATAGTTTAATTTATCTACAAACCGTAATTAAGTAAAAAGCAATCTAACATGTTTCAACCTTGACAGGATCTGTAGTCCATCACTCATCACCCATAAAAAAAAAAAAAGGCTAACTCCGAAAAAAAAAATCCGATCAAAGAAGAGAAATGCTAACAATATAGGTATATATCGTATTTTTTAATAATATATATGAAAATCATTCCATCTAAAGAAATAGGATTTGTTTATATGGATTTTGTTTGAAAAATATTGATTTAAATTTTGTATAAAATAATGTAAAATATTTTGTGAAAGAAATTTTTTTTTTCCAAAAAACACATAGTCCAAACAATAAAATTTAAAAACTTTAGAATAAAAAAATACGAACAACTTTTATTTCCACCAAACAAAATAATTCAAGAAATCGAACTAAATAGATGAATCAAACAACAACAACAAAATGTACTATCATAAAAAGAACTAATTATTAATAAAAATAATAGTCCATAACTATACAAATTTAATTAATTATTATATTTACAATAAATTAATAAAAAATTATTTCTGAAAAGAATCATACTCGGTATTTTAAAACTATTCATTAAATAAAAGTATCATATTTTGAGTAAAATAGTAAAAAAAAAAAAAAAAAAAATTGTGTTATAATATTATTATAGAAATAGTATTATTAATTATATCTAACGCTAAGCACTATTTTGTATATACGGTGTATACATATAATATTATGTATATAAATATATGTTGTGTGTACATATAAAGTAATATATATATATATTATAGATATGATATATATGTACTAATGTAACTAATATATAGAGAGAAGGAGAATAAGAGAGCCAAGAGAGTTGGGATGATTTTATTGTAATTAAGAATGTTGTAGTGTATTGCATATGCCCATATGTATAGGCAATGAGTTACAAAGGAATGTGTAGCCATAATGCATCCACAAATGGCAGACGTATATAACATGTATATAACATGTGTACATTACGTTACATTATATTTCTAATACACCGCCTTCGATGCATCTATATAAAGGATGTGTCTCGTTATAGAAAAAAAAAAAAAAAAAAAAAAAAAAAAAACCTAAAGAAAAGTTTCTAGTGAAGGAAAAATGGTACACTATTCTTATATTGATTTTCTCCCCCTAATATGGACTTTACTTGAGATGTTTAAGTCGACACATTCCAATTTTTTTCACCAATTTGTTGAATGTTGTTGTCGGTAGAGCCTTGGTTAATAAATTTGCAAAATTATCAGATGATTGAATTTGTTGCACAACGATTTCACCATTCTTTTGCAGGTCATGGGTAAAAAAAAATTTTGGTAAAATATATTTTATTATATCTCATTTGAAATATCCACCCTTTAATTGAGTATATAACTGTTAGGATTTCTTTGTCAAATATTAACCCACAATTTTTTTTAATATGGTGGGTCATTAACCTCAACCAAACATATTCTCGATTGGTTTCATGAATAGCCAATACTTCGGCATGATTTGATGATGTAGTCTTTATTGTCTGTTTTGTGGATTTTCAAGAGAGCGCAATATCACTGCATGTAAATATGTAGATAGTTTGTGATTTTGCTTTATGCAGGTTAGACAAATACCCAACATCATAATAGCCTAATAACTCATGTCGAGAATTATTTGGATAAAATAGGCCAAGGTAATTTGTTTCTTGGAGATAGCACAAAACATATTTAACCTCATTCCAATGTCGTTTAGTAGGAGATGAACTAAATATGACCAATAAATTTACTGCAAATACAATATTTGACATTGTGCTATTTGCGAGAGGCACATGAGTGCACCTATTGCACTAAGATGTGATACTTTAGGACCAAGTATCTCTTCATCATCTTCTTTTGGTCTAAATGGATCAATTGACCTAACGATCATTGAGGTGCTCAATGAATGTGTTTTATCTGAATAAAATCTCTTTAATACCTTCTGGTTATAAATAGTTTGGTGGATGAAAATTTTATTATTCACATATTCAATTTGTATACCAAGACAAAACATTGTCTTTCCAAAATCTCTGATCTCAAAATCTTTTTTCAAATATTTCATAGCTGATTGGACCTCATCAGAAGTTCATATGATATCAAGATCATCAAAATATACTGCAATGATCACGAATTTTGACCCATTTTTCTTTGACATATTGGGTCGTTATTGTAATCTTCCTTGGTTAAACATTAGTGAGGCGGTTATACTACATATGCCCAGATTGTTTGAGTCCATACAAAAGTTTTTGTACTTTGAAGGAATAACATTATTTGAGATTTGATTTGCATGCTTCAGGCATATCATATCCTCATGGAATTTCATATAAATATCACTTTACAGTGAGCCATATAGATAAGTAGTGACTACGTCCATAAGACGTATATCAAGTTTTTCATGCACAACCAGACTTACGAGGTATCTAAATGTGATACCATCCATAACTGGAGAACATATTTTAACATAGTCAATCCCAGGTCTTTGTGAGAATCCTTGGGCCACAAATCTCGTTTTGTATCGGACAATTTTATTGTCCTTATTTCCTTTTCTCACAAATACTCATTTGTACCCAACTGACTTAACACATTATAGTGTTTGAATTCTGGGTCCAAAGACTTTTGTTTTGGTCAATGGGTCTAATTCAGAGTAGACTACATTTTTCCATTTCGGCCGAATGTTTTTTTTTTTCCAATATTCATCAACTGATAGCTAATGCAAAAGCATTATCAATGATTATTTCCCTTCGGTTCCAACTTTTCTTTGTAGCAATAAAGTTAATTGAATTCTCAATAACTTCATTTTCTTCTGAAGTATGCGCTTCAGGAGCATCTTCTCAAGGATTTGTTCCTTGTTACTACAAATTATTTGATGAATTGAATCATTAATCAATACCATTTTCTTTTATATATTTTTATCCTTAAAACCCACGGGTCTGTCATACTTCAGGTGCGCAGAAGATTCATTGGCACTTTTAATTTGTTCTTCTGGGATATTTATTTTCGCTGGTGCATTTGTTGCAGGAATATATGAGCTGGTGACTATGTTGTAGTCATTAAATGCATATGGTAATTGATTTGCAATTTTTTGAAAGTGTACAATAATTTATACTTCTAATTCACATTGTCTTGAATGAGGATCCAGGAAATTCCTAGGCATTTTCTAAGAAATTTCTTTTTTTTCAGTTGATTCGGTTCTTCCCCTAATGTCGGATAATTTGTTTCATCAAAATGACAGTCTGTAAATCGCGCAATAAACAAATCACCTATAATTGGTTATAGGTATTTCATTATCGACAGTGATCCGTATCCAACATAATTTCTCAAACGATGTTGGGGGCCCATTTTTAACATTGAGGTGGTGCAATCGGTACGTAAACCATGCATAAAAAAAATCCTCATATGAGAAATATTGGGCTTTTTTCACTAATTGTGTTGTGGAGTATTTATGATAATTTGTCAGTCTAATTTGCACAAGTACTACTGCATGTAATATTGCTTTTCCCCAAACAAAAACGAAGAGTTTGGATTTCATCAATCATGGTCTAGAAATTAATTGCAAGCTTTTGATAAAATATTCTACCAGAAAATTTTGGGTGTGAACATAAGGAACATGATGTTCAACAGTTATCCCTAAAGTCAAGAAATAATCATCAAATGCTTGTGAAGAATATTTACTAAGACGAATTTCTCTATTGGATAATAAGAAAAATATGTTCGCAATTTAATTATTTGTGCAAGTAACCTCGCAAACGCTAAATATTGCGTAGATAGAAAGCATATGTGAGATCATCTTATCGATACATCAATAAGCACCATGAAATATTTAAATAGCCCACGTGGTGGATCTACATGTCCACATATCACCTTGGTTTTTTTATAGAATTTATGGGGATTCAATCCCAACTTTGGTTGGTGACGACATGATTACTAATTTACCTTGTAAGCGTATAGCACACACAATTCATTTGAATTCAGTATCTTTCGATCTTTCATTAAATGGCTAATTGAATTATTTATTTTTTGCCTCATAATGGTTTTTCAGGATGCTCAAGATGATCGTGCCAAATCAAAAATTGATTTAATTGTATAGACTTCAGGTTTACTGCAGGTATTTCAGTGACACTTATTTTGGCATATTACAAGCTAGAAGACAATAAGGGCATTTTTGAAATTGCACACTTATTTCCATTGATGAATTTTGTAATCACCAAATATTTTATTTTTTGCCTTATCCATTGTTTCAATGTGATATCTGTTTCTACGAATATCAATGAAACTCAATAAATTTCTTTGATTTTTGCTTGAGAATAGTGCATTTTGTATTTCAAGTCTCATTCCTTTACGAAAACAAATAAAGGTTCTTCCGGAGCCTTCAATTTCTGCACTGCTACTTATTGTACTTACTTTTTCTTTTTCCAGATTCAAGTGGGAGACATATTTTTTTTTTATATTTCAATATAGTGTGCATAGTCGCACTATTAATGAGAAATATTGTCCCCTATATTATTTGCTTTATGATTAATGACATCCATATTTTTTCGTAAACTTTTCCATTCTATAAATTAGTGTTCATTTAATCAAGATTATTCATCAAACACATATTTCACCTATCAAAACAATATTTTTTCTTCAGTATGAGTGACTTTATATTGTTAAATGATGAAAAAGTGAACAAAATTTTCATAGATTCCATTCAAAATAATGGAGTTGAAATCTTCATATGGATGTGAAATAATGCTTATCTGAAATAGTTACTCAACCCTTCCATATGCATCCATTGAGGCTTTATTCCAAGTTCTTAAGTACTTAACCGTGATTGTGAAAGTTCCAATTGTAATTTGTATAATTATTATTTTTCAAATAATCTTGTAAATAATGAATAAATGTTTGGTCGATGATTTCGAGTGTCTCAGAGTTTGTTTCTTCGTATTGTTAATGCGGTTAAAGATGATGATCTTTATTTTCAACATTAAAGAGATGGTCTTTGTAGACTTAGATTTTCAACCTTACAAAAGATAATGGTTGTATTTCAGGTGTTAGCATATGGTGTAGATGCATATTCAACTGATGAGTATATCAAAATTGGTAAATCAACGATAATTAAAAATATTAAGAGTTTTTTTGGTCGTTGAAATTTTCCAACTAAATATGTTTGACTTCTTAATGCTAATGATATTGTAAGGTTTCTTCATATTGAATAAACTTATTGGTTTTCTAGGTATGTTGAACAATTTAGATTGCATGCATTGAAAATGAAAAATCTGTCTTACGGCTTTCATAGGTCAATATGCAGGTCCTAGTGGATCACCAATTATTATTCTTGAAGTTGTGGTTGATGATGACCTTTGGATATGACATTCATATTTTGGTATGTCACACGCTAATAATGACATTAATGCTTTAAAATCGTCAAACGTGTTTTCAAATCCATAGAGTTTTAACAGCGATCGGATATATAGAGGTGTTGTATTCTGTAACAGTTCTAAAAATTTTCAAACATAGATAAGACTTTTGAAAAATTAATTCTACCTCCGTCCGACAAAAATAGCCCCATTGGAGCCGATGCAAAAATTAATAAAAATAAATATATTATTGAAAATAAGAAAAGTAAAAAGATAGTTGATAGTATTTTTAAAAATTTAATTAGTTTAATTAAAGAAAATGAAAAGAGAGAATATAATAAAGGTGGTGAAAATTATGGTAAAGTATTGAATGTCGAGTAATAATTTTAATGAGATAAATTTAACGAATGGACAAAAAAATAAAAATGAGTAAATTTGACGGACGAAATAAGTATATTTTAAATACTCAAATCTCTCATTTAATGCATTCTACAAATTGATTAGATCTTTTACCGTTAAATATTCAGACTGTAAAGCAATGTCTGAATAATGACAGATGAAAATTAAAATCATATCTTGATCTTGGATTATAGCCGTATTTTCAAAGGCAATTTTATGAGTAAGACCTATAAAAACAAAATGCATTTTTGCATCAAAAAATTAGGTCAAATAATTATTGAGCCGAATTGGGCCGAGCTTGTCATATTTGAGTTCGGCTCGTTAAGGATTCGAGCTCGGCTCGTGTTTGCTCGTTAAGAAATACAAGCTGGACTTTTTGTTTGAGCTCAACTTGTTTAGCAATTTATTCGTTCGTGTTCGGCTCAGTTTGACTCGTTCAGAGGATTTTTTGTTTTATTTATTTAATTTTAAAAAATAAATTAAATTAATACTCCCTCCGTCATACATAATTTATCCATATTTTTTGTTTTCGTTTGTCCCACATAATTTGTCCATTCCTCTTTTGAAAATATAATTATACACTTTAATGATATTTTAAATTTTATAATTTATAATTTTCTTAATATTAATTAAAGTATTTAGTTATTTTAATCTTAATCTACCTATATTTTTACTATACAATAATTATTTTTATTTATACAATTCTTAATTACTTACTAATTATATTTAACTAAATTCTTGTATTTACAGTAATAAACCCAAATTATCTAAGACAGATGGAGTAATAATTATGATTTTTATTAATAATTTTAAATATAATATTTATAAAGATATATATTAAATATATAAATATTAATTTAATCTTTTTAATTAATACTGTCGAACGTTCGCGAACAAGCTCGAGCTTGTTCGTGAACATAACAAGCCAAAATTTATGTTCATGTTTGATTTGTTTAGTCTAATGAACAAACTTTTAACGAGTCGAACCGAGCTAAGTTCGCAAATTATTTATTTGTTTTACAGCTCTATTGCCGGTGGATCTCAAAAGTTGAATAAAATTTTACAAGATTTTTCGTACTATATAAAATATAAAATATATATAATATATGAAAATAATATTATTAAAATAAAATAGACAAAAGTTTTGGTGCTGATAACATATTATATAAAGGCAAAATTGACTATAACTCCCTTGTGATTGCGAAACTCAGCGTAAATCTCTCATTTATTTTAAAAATTATTTGATGCCCTCTTATACTTTTAAAAATGTTGCATGAAACCCCTTTGTGGTTTCGAAACTCAACATAAATCCTCACTTTATTTTAAAAATTGTATGACAACCCCTTATACTTTTAAAAATATTGCATTAAACCCCCCACAATGCAAAAAATATAGATAAGAATTTATCTTCTCATCACACAAGGAAGGTTTCATAGTTGTGGAGTTTCATGCAACGTTTTTTAAAATATAAGGGGAACGTCATGCATTTTTTAAAGTACATGAAAATTTTACCCTGAATTTTGAAATCACAGAGGAGTTATGAACAATTTTACCTTATATAAATGATAACTTATACTCTCTTCATCCTAACTCAATTTATTATTTTTTACCATTTTCGCATATACTACTTCAAAGTACAATTTTTTTTATTATAATAAAAGTGACAATACACAAATATCAAAATATTTATAATTTTTACAAATGTATCTTTTTTTTTTCTTTGTACTTGTAAGAAGAAAGATATCAAAACCATCTTACACACTTTTATTAATTAATAAAATACTACTTCATCCATCCAAATTCAAAGTACTCTTTTTACAATGTTTGTATATTCCACTTAAAAGTATTTATTTCCCATTTTAAGTAAAATAATCATAAATTAATACCAAAATACTTTTAATTTTTACCTAAATTACAAATATATCATTATAGATATAATTAGTTTATACATAAAGTCAAATGTCAAAAAATGTCAAAACCTCTTACATTTTCAGTAACCAATAAAATACTATTATTTTTAATCTAATACAAAACTCTAAAATAGTACTTTGGAGTGAGACGGAAATAGTATTATTGTTTAATTCACTGCAGAAAAACAAATGGATACTTTCCATTGAGATGTGAACATATAATACTCAGTACAAATCCATGTACATATGTATACGTTATGTGTGCCGTGCGTGAAATATTATAACTAATATATATGAAGGCGTACGGTTATACACTTGAAATATCCAGAACAACCATGTTATTGTAAAGTACAAGTGCCCCCGTATTAATTGATTTTATAGTACTGAAGACATATGGTTGTACACTTGAAATGTCCAAAACCTCAATGTTATTGTAAGTATGAAAGTGCCCCTGTATTATATATATATATATACTCCCTTCGTCCCGTAGAAAGGTTACCGTTTATTTTTTGTACGTAAATTTTTTAATATTAGTATTATACTTATTTGTTTGTAGTGAAAAAGACAAAAATACCCCTATTAGTATTGTGTAATATAAAAGTAATGACATTTGTATAATATAGTGTAAATTGAAAGGGTATTTATTATGGTAGGTAGGTAGTAAAATTACTAAATTAGGAAATGTTAACCTTGATTTGGGACGGACAGAAACGGAAAATGACAATCTTTCAATATGACAGAGGGAATATATATTTTGTGCAATCCTCTGTTATAACCATTATCTTACTTCAGTTGGTTGTACCCAATCTTAAGTTGTATTCTTTGATGGAATGTCTTTGTTGTCAACCTCTATTCACCCTTGCGCCGATTTTTGCCATGGCTTTGCTGAAGTTTATGGGGTTCCTTTGTTCAGAAGTTAAAGTTATTAATGGAATACTTGTTATGTGTTGTGTTTTTGGTTTATCGGCTTTACAATCTTCACCATTGTGTGTTGTTTTGCTTTGTTTTTAATGTATTTGAGAGTTCTCTGTGGATGTTTTGGAGAGTTTAGTTGTCGCATCTCCTACAAGGTATGTACGTTTGCCTCCGTGCTTCGTTTTTAACCATTTGAAAGGGAAAAAAATTAGTTGTCCTATAAACCAGAGTCGGAAAAAAGTTTGACTTATAAGTAACTATTTGTTTTGTTAGCCTCACACCTATCTATTTGAACAACGAACTAGATACAACTACTGAAAATATAGGCAAACAGTTCATAACACCTCTATGCCGTTGGATCTCGGCCAACTAAGTCTGCTTCGTTAAAACCTACCTACTTCGGCCATAAATAGATGTATCAGTCAAAGTGGTCTTTTTGAAAATTACAATCAGCCAAATTTTAGTATTATAAATGGATATATAAGAATAAATAGGTATAGTATATGATGCATATGTAAGTGTATTAAATGTGAAAGTTGAATTAGGGGTGACAATTCGGACCGGCCCGCTTTTTTCGTGTCGGGCTAGCACGATTCGGTTTTGAATTTAGGGCAAGAAAGACACAAAATTCAAAATATGCTTGAAAAGTCAAGTCCGAACATGGTCCGGTTTAAACCGGGCTAGCCCGATTATACATTTTTTTAATATATTAAAATTTAATAAAATTATACAATATAAACAAAATTTGAACTTGCAATATAAATTATGAAAAGTAAATACTTACTCATAAATTTCATTCATTCTAAATATTAATCTTTTTGTTGCTATATTTATATGATTATTTAATTTTTAATATATTTTATTTTAATATCTTAGGCCTGCGGTTATAGTCCGATCTTGATAGGCTCAGGCCCGACACAATTCATCCGTTGTGCCGAGCTGGCCCAGCTCGGAATTTTTCGAGCTTAATTTTTTAAGCCAAACAAAATTTTTCTCGTATTAAGTTTGGATCGAATTTTCGAATTGAGAAAGTAAAAGATGTAAGGGGGCGTTTGATACAGATAATGGAATTGTAGAGAAATAAGAGTAGAGAATGGAATTGAAGGGAAACGAAATTGAGTAGAGAATGAGAATTAATTTTCTTGTTTGGTAAAACAGAGAATTCAATTGAAAAATATAAAAAAAAAATGCAGCTATATAAATGATCAAACAAGAATAAATGAATAACCGGATAAAAAAGAGTTTTAACGAATGAGAATTAATGAAAAATATTTTTGGTGACTTTTTTTTTAAAAAAAAATTATAAATTATATACGATTGTGGACAAAAAATTGTGATATTTTTAATAAACACAAAATTTGTACAAATTATATTTGATATGAATTTAAAGTGGGTCCTATTATCTAAATGGGTCATTTGATTCTCCTTCCGGGTTAATTTATTTTCCTACTTGGTTTTCTATGGCTTCTTTGATCCGAAGAGGTTTGGTCTTCGGTTTGACTTTGATGGCTTTTGGAGAGTTTTGGTCTCCGTGCGGGCGATTTGATCGTCGGCTTTGGATTTGATGTATTTTTTAGACGATCCGAGGCTTTGATCTTTAATTTGGCTTTGCCGCCTTTTGGAGGGCTTTGGTCTCCGTGTTGGCGATTTGATCGTCGACTTTGGATTTGTTGTCTTCTTTAGACGATCCGCAGCATTTATTTTTGGCTTGCCTTTTCCGCCTTTTGGAGAGCTTCGGTCTCCGTGTGGGCGATTTGATCATCGGCTTTGGATTTGATGTCTTCTTTGGACGATCCGTGGCTTTGATCTTTAGTTTGGCTTTGCCGCCTTTTGGAAAGCTTTGGTCTCCGTGTGGGCGATTCGATCGTCGGCCTTGGATTTGATGTCTTCTTTGGACGATCCGCGGCTTTGATCTTTGGCTTGCCTTTTGGAGAGCTTTGGTCTCCGTGCGGGCGATTTGATCATCTGCTTTGGATTTGGTGTCTTCTTTGGACGATCCGCGGCTTCGATCTTTTGAAGGGGTAGATTTGGTGCTCCATAACGCTTTTGGCGGCGTGTCCCTTTGACTTTTGGATCGAAGAGGGCCGAGTTGTTGCTTTGGTGAAAAACGCGATGAACACCTCGAATCTTTGAGATGAACTTTGAAGACCTTCCCATTGGCTTCAACGAATTTCTCAACGGCTTTGAGAGCTTTGATCCTTCCTCCGGCTTGGACATACGACGAAGAACGTTAACTTCATCGATTCGTCAACCAATATTGGATCATTGTTCAAATCGGTGACTTTTCGACGAAGAACACTTCGAAGGACACGAAGAACAATGAAGAACATTGCAGAGAGTCTAGAGAGATTTGCCCTTGCACGAGTCTTCAAATGAACTTCGGTGTGTCAAATGAACTGGCCATGACTCCTATTTATAGAGGATGGGTGGCTTCGGCTTCCTTTTTTAATGGTGCCACGATGCTTATTTTGATTGGCCAATAAGAAGATTTTATAATATTTCATTTTCCATCGGATGCTATCTTCCATTCTTGACGAATTTGATTGTGCACTTTCTTTTCTCGCCAAGATCATTATATCATTGCCCTTTTTCAGATGATATTAATTTATATACTTCCTTTATTGACAAAATTAATTTATTTTGCTGCCAAATTTATTATGGCTCTATTTATGCACGTAATATTTGTACGATATCTTCCATTTTAAGCAAATTTTTGCATTAATGATTGATATTTATTGTACAAAAATTAACATATGTGCATAATTAAATACCATATATTTATTTTATTGGAATTTTATTTTCTTCCAAAATACATGATATTTAATTGATTTTAGACATATATTTTTAGTGTCTACAACAATGTTTTTTAAAATTATATTTTAGTACAATTTCTTAAAAGATCGTAAAAATTAAATATTTTAACAATAAATTAAACTTCATTTTTGTAGAGAAATGAAAATAGAAAAATAAAAATGATTTATTTCTCAAATTCTATTTATCTGACTCAAACAAACAAGAGAAATGATACAATTTTCATTTCTCTGGCCTCATTTCTCTTTTCTCTCTCTGTGCCAAATAAAATCTTAGTGATTCTTACGGCATACACTGAAAATACAAATGTTAGTTGATTCAATTAGTTGGTTTGACTAGCTGATTCAATTAACGGTTTGTATTAAATTGTTTGGTAAAACAACGGTATGATATTAGTTGTTTATACATAAAAAAGACTATTAAGGATATTGATATATTATTTTTTTAAATATTTAATTTTATTCATTTTAATTTGAAATTTATTAGAATTTTTGTTATTAATTATTGAAAATTATAAAGATATTATAAAATATTTATTTTTATTGTTATTATTTAGATCTGAGAAAATTAATTTTACTAAAAAATAATAATTTTTTATTGAAATTATGTAAAATATAAAATAATAAATCTTTCGTATATATAGTTTTATTATGTTAATTATTATTTTAATATATATAAATAAATTAATAACCTTTGTTTTTTTTATTTGATTTAGTTTTAAAAATTTATTTATTTTACAAATAAAATAATTTATATATAATAATTAATAATATTAATTATTTTAAATTTAAAAAATAAAAATATAATTTAATATATTAAATATATTATAAATAATTAATAAATACTGCTATAAAAATATATTTATATGTATAAAATAAATAAATTAAGTTTTAAGGGTAAATAAGGAATAACCAAAATTAAAATGAAAAAACTATTTCAAAATGTTGGGTAGACGAGCTTTAGAAATGAGCTTTTTAGGTTAAAAAACTCTTTAAAAAGCTAATTTACCAAACACCTTAGTTTTTTTGACCGGTCAAATTCAATAAGCTAAAAGCTCTTCAAAAAGTTGTTTCTCAAACACGCTCTTAGAGTGTATTTGGCAATTAGCTGATAGCTGTTAGCTGATTCAATTAGCTAGTTTGACTAGCTGATTTGATTAGCTGATTGTATTAAAATGTTTGGTAAAACAACTATTTGATATTCGCTGTTTATACGTAAAATGACAATTGAGGACATTTCTATTTTATTTTTGTTTCTAATATATTCAATTATGTTCTTTTGAGTTTAGAATGTTTAAAATTTTTTGTTATTACTTATTGAAAACGGTAAAAGTGTTATAAAAGTATTTATTTTTATTACAGTTAGATTTAAAAATAATATATTTTTATTAAGATATATAAAATAATAAATTTTTCGCGTATATATTTATTATGTTAGTTATCGATTAGTTCATTATATTTATAATTTTCAATTAATTTAATTTATTTTTAGTATAAAATTTATATAATGTAATTTTAATAAAAAAATAAATTATTAATATTTATATTTTATATTTTATGTTGATTTTAATACATTTATATATTTTACAATTAAAATAATTTTTATATAAAAATTAATTATTTTAAATTTATAAAAATAAAATTATAATATAATAAAATATTCTAATATAATTAATAAATAATCAAAATATATTTATTTGTGTAAAATACATAATAAATTTTTAAGGGCATATAAGGAATAATTTTATTTTTTTTTACAGAAAAAGCTATTTCAAAACGTTGGGTATGTTAGCTTTTCAGAAATTAACTTTTTAGGTCCAAAAAGCTATTCTAAAAAACTAATTTATCAAACACCTAAATTAGCTTTTTGACCGGTCAAACAACTAAAAGTTGTTCAATAAGCTAAACGCTCTTAAAAAAGCTATTTGCCAAACACCCCTTAGTCTTTTTGTCCAAATATAATGACATAATTAGTCTGAACATAAAGAATATTAAAAATTTTAAAAGTTGAATTAATATTATTTAAAAATATTATTTTTATTAATGTATTATTTTTTAAATATTTTATATGAAAACTAATATATTTTTAATAGTACATATTTTTGGCATGTTCAACACTTCAAAATAATTATTTAAAAAATGTCCAATTTTTATTTTCTAAATGTTTTTACTTTATTATCAAATCATTTGCTCTGTTATCTCAATACCAAATTTCAATTGCAATTCTAAAAGAAATTTAATAAAAAATACTACATAAAATATTTTATGCAAAAGTCAAAAAATTATTTGACACAATTTTTATATGTCACACATCAAAATATCAAAAATCATTTTATTCACTTGTCACTTGTCACACGTAGTTAGCAAGTGTGTCTTATCGAACCTAGTTTTGAATGTATTAGAGCACCCACAGAAGATCTCATTTTTCACCTCCACATCAGTGCCACCAGGTAAACAATTTTTGTTTAAAAAAAATTAAAAATTTTCTGTGCATCTCAGAGATCAAAGATGCCCAGTACATTATTTCCTTTTTCTTTTTAAATTTTTTATATTTATTATACTTTCTCCGTCTGCTATAAAGAGAATAACATTTGTTTTTTACACATAAATTTTTAATATTTGTATTATATTGAGTTGCAGTAAAAAAGACGAAAATATTTTATTAGTATTATATAATATAAAAGTGGTTGCATTTGTGTAATATATTTAAGTTGAAAAATATTTATTATGTTAGTGGTACAATTACTAAATTAAGAAATAATATATATATATATTAATATATGTTTTTAAAAATGGAACTGTTATGGGACTGAGGGAATATTATATATTTTATATTTATGTATTATATAAGATTTTATTTTCTACATGATATATATATTAATATATGTTTTTAAAAATTTTAAGTTCATAAATAAATAATTTTGATATAAATATAAATATAAAAGTATTTTTCTGTTGAGTATGAGGAGAAAGGGTATGAAGTGAAGAAAAGAGAATATAAAATTATATTGAAGAGATATTTGATGAATATTTTTGTTGCAAGTAGTCTTAGGTTCGACCATCCGGTCTGTAATTTCGGATAGGTAATTTCGGGTAGCGGCATGTTTCATTTTATTCAAAACCTGCTTAAATGAATTTTTACAAAATAATAATAATAATATTAAAATTATTTTTATACTATTTTTAATTATTTATTATTATTATTTATAAAATTTTGGGCCAAAAACAATATATAGTGACAAACCACTTCAAAGTGCAGTCCCCTTTCCACTAATGACGTTAAGAATAAAGTAATCTATTAAACAAAGAGATGATCGTTACAAATTCAATTGACAGCCAAAAAGCGTAAACGTGAAAGAACAATAACTCGACTTCCCAGTCCCACCTCCAAGGAAATAAATAGACAAAGAAATTGAAAAGCTCTGAGCCTCAGAAATAAAAATAATTTTAAAAGATAAAAAAAAAAAAAAGAAATGATCGGCAACGAGCATCGCTCAAAATTGCGCCAATGTTATGTGTGGGCTATTCAGTCCCCAATAAATACAAATGAACTTTCCATTGATGACGTTCCTCCACGTATCTTCACTTCCGCCCTTCCTTGCCTTGTCTTCACTACTGTACTCCAAGTTCATCTGCACATTCGTGATTCACGCACTCGCCAAAGCACCAGAAGCCGCCAAGCAGAGCGCAACAATTGTTTTCTCTCCTGTTTAATTCCAATTCTAGCTTTGTGCTTTGTACAATTGATACAGCCTCGAAGATTTAAGTGGTACTCTTGAATTTTTCGTTGAAAAGGTTCCGCCATGGACGCAGCTGCGCAGCTCGTCTACTGCGGAATCGACCCACTCCGTCGCCGTTCGCCGTTTGCTGGAGCCAATTCCAATAGCAGGTTAAGAAATCGGCTGTTCACTCCGAGAATTAAGCGAGATGGCGTCGTGAAGGCAGTTGCCACGGAGCCTCGGCCATCGGATACTAAGCCGCCTAGTGCCGTTAATGGATCTACGAAAACAGCGTCGTCCAAGCAGGTCAACGGTGCATCGACTGTAAGCTGACGGATTTCCTTTTCCACGTACTTGTTGTAAATGTTTTTGTTAATGCAATCAATTTTCATTAATAATGGAGATAGGATGACAGTGTGCTTCGTCCTCCTGGTTTTTCTTTTTTGTTGTCTTTATTGTCTAACTGTTCTATAAACTCTGGTAAGTTAGCCGCAAAGAGAGAAAATAGCATAATGCACTTCAATTTTGCAACACAATATATTTAACGTGTAAAACAGAGTTTGTAACTGAAACAAGTAAGTGATGAAAAACCCAGGTAGGAGTTACTGGTTAATAACAGGTGAGATGTGTGAATAACATTAATTTGTACGGATGCATGTATTTAATCCTTTTAGCTATTCAATTTACCTTTTCTGTGATGTGTATTGGTATGGTGTCCTGAAATGATAACTTACTTTGTGCATGACCTTGAAATGGCAGAGAATGCAAGATGTCTCACAGGAGATCAAAAGGGTGCGGGCTCAGATGGAAGAGAATGAGCAGTTGGCTGTTCTTATGAGAGGGCTTCGTGGTCAGAATTTGAAGGACTCATTGTTTGCTGATGATAATGTCAAGCTCCGCTTAGTAGAGGTTAGGCAGTTGAATCTGATTTTGGTTGCTTCGGACTCATTTTGTATATTTTTTTTAATACTTGCTTAGTGTGTGCTTGTTTTTATTTGCTATACTTTATTAAGAAGTCAATTCTCCCTCTAGATATGTTGTGCATAGCATTCCAGCTGGGCAGATGTCGTGAATGATAATTTTTGACTTCTCAATTAGAGTGAGTAATTTCATGTCCTATAGAGTATAGAATTCACTTACTATAGTTAGGTGCTATAATATCTGGGTTATGTACTTATACATTGTATCTTAAGCTAGAGTACATATCTTGATACTTAATCATTATGTGTAGTTGCATCATCCAACAAATAATTTATTTTTTATTTTTATATTTTTTGGTGTGGATTATTTTTCCTAATGTTACCTATTTTTAGAGTTTTAGATGCTTCTTAAGAAATTATATATCTTCAAACTTATTAGTTTCATATTAGAATTATATTATGAATAGCTAATTCCCTAATGCAGATTATACGAGATAGTTATTTGTTTTGCTTTACTACTTATATGGATACGTTGCTGTCATACATAAATTGAAAAATACCAGTATGCCAGAAGGTATATTGAAAAGCCATTAGAAATGTATTTTTAAAAAATGAAATAGAATGATACAATGGGCTTGCAAAATCTTCAACATGTAATATTGTATAAGTCAATGTCTCAGACATGTAACGAAGAATAATCATTTGTCGTATTGAATTCATGACGTTATCTTCTAATTGGTTGACACAATTCTGTTTTATCTTTTATTTTAGCTAATATAGTGCAGTGTTAATAATTTTTGCTGAGTAGTTCCATCAAACTGATCATATGAAGGGATTATTTTAGGCAGATCATGTTCACAAGGAACATTCTCACTTTAAAATCTCTCCTTATATATACTATATAGAACTTGATATTGTTGTTAACTGGTAAGTCTTGGACAAAGTCAGATGCATAAATATAATAGATCA
The DNA here is from genome assembly GCF_009805555.1 of Andrographis paniculata. Lineage (NCBI taxonomy): Eukaryota > Viridiplantae > Streptophyta > Magnoliopsida > Lamiales > Acanthaceae > Andrographis > Andrographis paniculata. The sequence continues at coordinate 1,345,302 of NW_026137583.1, read as the reverse complement.
AAATTAAGTCTGTGCTTCTGTTACAAAATAAAATAACACAGTGTTGGCAACATTTTCCTGATACATTTATCTGTTAAAGCTAATGTGCTGTGACATATAATAATCTAATGTACTATGTTAAAGCATTGCCATCAATTTTCAGATAGTCATATTTGTTGAAGTTAATATGTTGTGATAAACACAGATCTTCCAGCCGGTAGGCTGTAAGGACAAAATTCTATGATAAGACACTTATATATAGTTGATTTTATGAAACTTTAGGTAGATGAGAGCAGTGAGTTTTTGCCATTGGTGTATGATCCAGACAGCATTGCTACTTATTGGGGGAAAAGGCCACGTGCTGTTGCCACTCGTATTGTTCAACTGTTATCTGTTGCTGGAGGTTTTCTCTCTCATCTTGCCATGGATCTAATAAATAATAAAATACAAGAGGTAAGTGTTTTATTATTTTTTTCCATATGCTTTAGTTTTCTAACAGATTTATAAATGTGTTTAAACTTATCAATGTTTTAGATCCCTTGTAGGTTCTCCTATTTTATGTTGTAAATATGTTATTAAAGGAGATTGGTGGCTAATTACTGTTGGTTGGCATTTGTTTGAGCTATTTCATTTTAAGTTTCTTCTTCTTCTTCTTCTTTTCTTTTTTCACAATGAGTTTCTTTCAACCTGAAGGTGGTAAATAGATAAGTTCTGAAATTAGCTAAGACATAACAAAGAAAATGTTTTCATAGAAGGTTTAGACTACTGACTTTACAGTATATGCTATATGTTACAGTATTATTACTTTATTAGGGATTTCTATTCCCAAGCTTGGTAGATGCATATGAAAACTTTATTGGAAACCCCCTGCTTGATCTACCCAAATGAAATGTAAATCGATTGTTATGTAGGAAATTTTCATGTGAGAGGCCAATGCACTACGGTAATTGGAAAAAAAAAAACAAAAAAAAGGAAAACAGAACAGTCCAATTTAGCTGCATTTACTTATGAAAAATATACCTTTGGTTTTCATTTCACCAAAGTAAAAGGTAGTTGGGATCCTTCTAGGTTCTCCATATTAATAGTGATAAGGGGCGCTATGTGGAGTTTAGGGTGGCCTAAAAATCCGATGCATATATAGGCAAATAATATGTAGATAAAAAATAAAGAAAATCTGTAGGCCACCAATGAGAATTGCCCATCCTCTGTCAAATTTACATCTGTTGGCACCTGGTTCTGTGGCTGTTTATTGGATTTGGCTTTCTACGGAGGAGCCAAAAAGACCCTTTTCATAGTAAGATAATTGCATGTCATGTACAATTTACCTAGATGGCTGTGAAATCTTTGCTTGATATTATAAAAAATGAGAAAACCATGACTATCCTGTAACACATTAGATAAACTCGATGGCAGATTATGCAGTATGCACAATATCAGAGGTCTCAGCAATGCAAAATATGTATATGTGATTTTCCTTGTTTTAGTTTTGTTGAAAATTCTGTCTTGGCTATATATTTCACCTCCTTAGTCCTAGGAAACAAAACTCAACATGATGAAAATTTTTCTTCATGTGAGTTTTGTAAACCTTTGCATTTTCTATCTGACACTACTTCATGAAATACATCCACAAAATATTTTGGCTAATACTTTTGATCACTATTTGTTTCATTCTAATCATATTTGTGTTATTTGTTTTTGTACAGAATGAAGTTGCTCGAGCTATAGAATTGAGAGAGATAGTTACCTCTTTGGGTCCGGCATACATAAAACTTGGGCAAGCATTAAGCATCCGACCTGATATACTCTCTCCTGCTGCCATGGTTGAATTACAGAAGCTTTGTGATAAGGTGAGATTATATTTCAGTAACGCGCTGATTTATATAATCCTAACAACAGCCTTCCCCTTTCAGGCCTAAATCTAGAATGGGGAGAAACTGAAATTGATGATATATTAACTCTCAATTATATTCTTAATAATTATCAAGTATTCTTGCAAATTTAAGTTCCAACAAGCTTTGGAAATTGTTCAGCATGATCTCCAGTTATTTGCACTTTGGCGTTTGAAAGAATTATACTCCTTCACTTAGTCTCTTGGGATGTGTGTGTGTATGGTTGATGATTTCTCTGTGGAAATAAACTAGAAGACTCTCCAAGGACTAAGATGCTTGGAACCTGTGAAGTCAAACTGTCCAAGGACCCCTAATACGAGGGTTGGAACCTGTAAAGTCAAACCAACTTGGGATCTTCAGGATAAGTTGCAATTATCATAAGTGAATTCAGAATTTATGAACCTTCTGAACTGTAGTGTAATTAACCGATTATAGGTTGCTTACATGAATGATTACACAAAAACACAAGTTAAAAGGTAGAGTTTATTGGAAAATGCTCAAAATTTTTGGCTACACAAGCTTCAAATCCAACTTCAATGCTGTTGGGATTTGAATGCAATTTAAACGCCATTTGATCACCTCAGATCCCAATCTGTGATAGATGAAGATCAGAATATGAATTTATTTTCTTTGTTCATGTGTGCATCATACCAAATTTGAAATGCTGTGGCCTTTCCTTCTAGTATCTTGTTCAAGTGTTGTTTCTACTTTGCAAAATCTTCCCACATTGCAGTAGTGTTCAAACAATAAGCAAGAGGTTTATTCATGTTCTCTTTAGTATTTAACTTCTTAATACATCACATCTGTAGGTTCCATCTTTTCCAGATGATGTGGCTATGGCTCTTCTTGAAGAGGAGCTGGGACAGCCGTGGTATAATGTCTACTCTGAACTTTCTCCTTCTCCTATTGCCGCTGGTAATTTAAATTGACTTTATCTTTTTCCTTTTTTCCCTTTCTTTTTTATCATATGAAAATTGCAGCAAATTGCTGCTTTTGTAACTGCTTCAAAAATGGTGCTTCCTATTCTTAGTTTGACTCAGACCTTAAAGGTTCTATGCTTCTGCATTTGACAATGAATGACAGCATCCCTTGGCCAAGTCTACAAGGGTCGCCTAAAGGAAAATGGGGATTTGGTTGCTGTCAAGGTACAGAGACCTTTTGTTTTGGAGACAGTGACTGTTGACTTGTTTATCATAAGGAAGTTTGGAATGATTCTTCGTAAATTTCCTCAGGTATTGGTAGTGCTTAATCTGTTTTTGTATGGATTGTGAATAAACCATACTTAACTCATTCAGGTGAGTCTCAATCTCTTTTAGATCTCCGTTGATGTCGTTGGATTGGTTGATGAATGGGCTGCTCGCTTTTTTGAGGAGCTTGATTATGTTAATGAGGGGGAAAATGGAACCTTATTTGCTGAAATGATGAAGAAGGACCTTCCCCAGGTAATTTTTGTAATATTTATTTCAATATAATATATATAGAAAGTAAAGCAAAAGATGTTTCAGTAAAAAGAAAAATGTTGCAGTGATGCGTTGTTCCTAAGGATATCATCGCACTATAATTTGCATTACAGGTGGTTGTACCTAAGACATATAATAAATACACTGCAAGGAAGGTACTTACAACACAATGGATAGAAGGAGAAAAGCTTTCACAAAGTACTGAAAGTGATGTTGGAGAATTGGTAAATGTCGGAGTCATATGCTACCTTAAGCAGGTATTATTCTTGTCGCTAGTTCATAAGCATTTGAATTTACGTGTTGCCTTTCAATGCCTTCTTAACTATCATAAATTGGATTGGAGATATGCTATAGCTACATAGGACTATTTTGGTCTTCGAGATTTATACATTTTTGAGATACTGTAGCACTTTTTCTCTGGTTGGTTTCCTTCGTAAAACTTTCATGTATTTTTGGTTCAGTATAGTCTGCTAGTGCATCCAGAATCTTGAATAATATAACTAATGATGTAATTTGTAATTGGGTGCCTTGAAACTATCTTGTAGGAAGCGAAACATTTTCGTAACAGTTAATCATCGATGTTTATGCATTTTTGGAAGTCCCTGCCTAAGGTTTTAGTTTAACAAAATGTGCGTTGGTGTGGTTGTGTGTATGCATGTGAAACTAATGATGGCGGGCACTATAAATTTCTCCACATGGAACTTCCCTTCACAAGTTTATTGGGATAAGGAAAGTAGTTTCAGAATCACATAATCCTTGTTGTTTGATCTGAGGATGCGGAAGTAATGCTGCTGGTTTTATCTGGCACATTGAAAATATCTATTTGAGGGGGCTTCTTCCTATGCCTATGATGGAACTATAAAGTTGAACATTCCTCATCTATGTGAAAGTTTTTCCTAAATATGTTGACATAAAAATAATATTTTGCCTGATTATGTATGCTTTAGGTTGTATTCTTTTGTGGGTGTTACCTCATGTTTCTACTGTTCAGATTCTTTTTTCCCTCTAAAAATATCTCATCAGACAATTATTTATTTTTTTTTTTATATTATACTATATATTTATTTTACATTCAAAACATCACATCGACCTCTATTTATATCACATCAAATAATTATTCAAATTCAACTTTTTACTATTCAAAAATCTAAACCCAAAAACTAAAACCCACAAACAAACACACCCTTAGTATACAAATTTTTGTATCTTCTCACTCATTTTAGTTTGTGCCTGTAGTTGCTTGACACAGGTTTCTTTCATGCTGATCCACACCCTGGGAATTTAATCCGGACACCAGAGGGGAAGCTGGCTATACTGGACTTTGGTAAGTCACTTATGAGTATATGTACTGGTTGACATCCCATGCAGCCCAAATCACCTTTTAAGAGCTATAGCTATCACCCCTACCATCCTCACGATATTAGATGCTTCTTATTCCTACATGGCCATATTTTGGTTAATTTTCATGTTTGTACGTGTTTGAAGTCTCATGGTTGTTTTCATATTATTTGACTCTGGAAAAAATGCAGGCTTGGTCACAAAACTTACGGATGATCAGAAATATGGCATGATTGAAGCTATTGCACATCTTATACATCGTGACTATGCTGCTATTGTAAAAGATTTTGTCAAACTTGGTTTTATTCCGGAAGGAGTAAATCTAGAACCCATTTTACCTGTGCTGGCTAAGGTTTTCGATCAGGCACTTGAAGGTGGAGGTGCAAAGAATATCAACTTTCAGGAGCTGGCCTCAGATTTAGCACAAATAACATTTGATTATCCATTCAGAATACCACCTTATTTTGCACTTATAATCAGAGCAATAGGAGTGCTGGAGGGCATCGCTTTGGTTGGAAACCCTGACTTTGCCATTGTGGATGAAGCTTATCCATACATCGCACAGGTACATAAAATTCAAATAGCCATATGGGGCCATTTTTTTAGGTCACTCCCACCATTGACTTGGATAAAGTGAATTAGTTACATCTTTGCAAGCTTAGTAAAGGCTTGAAAGTTCTCCCTTTAGTAAAATACCCAGCCTTGTCATTGTAGCCTGTACCCTTAACATGAAGTGAATTAAATTAAAATGAGTGAAAATAATTCTCAAGTAAGTGCAGAAAAGTACTGAAGGCATGTTTTTCCTGTATTTTTCTGTTGTCAGAGGCTACTCACTGATGAATCACCACGCCTACGATCTGCTTTACGCTACACAATATACGGAAAGTCAGGTGTCTTTGATGCAGAAAGATTTATTGATGTCATGCAAGCTTTTGAGAATTTCATAGATGCAGCAAAGAGTGGAGGTGGGGAAAATCTAAATGGAAGAATGGCAGAGCTTGGCATTCTACAAAATCAATCAAATAATTTACTACCTAGTTTTATTGGAAGTGCTTCTCAAACACAACCAATCCAAACTAGAGCAGCCCTGGGGTTTTTGCTATCGGATAAAGGGAACTTTTTTCGAGAATTTCTTTTAGATGAGGTATTCACTGGTATTACTATGATACTATCTTGTCTAACTGTGTTTTTTAGTAAATGTTTTTATGATAGACAATTGGTGAATACTAAGGTTGGTTTCATTGAAGTCCTTGTGCCAATAATATCATCCAAGCATCATTGTGATAAGATATCAGGATGCCTGGAGACTAGAAGAAGTTAGATTATGCTTTGGATATATACCATCTAGGTCATTAATTGATGGTGAATTATCTGTGAATTTAGCTAGTAAATATAATGATCAAAGCATCTGTGGATAGGATCATCTTCGTAATATATTGTTCTCCAGCTTCTGAATTCATGGAAATCTTTGTCGCAGACATTTTTTTCCTGTTTCCTATTGATAATTGATTATTCATTTTAATAAAGTCAATGTCATATTGAATGTCTGTAATCCAATTATATGGTGATAGTGTACCTGTCCACCCTAATGTTATTTTGATTTGCACTTATGAACAGGTAGTGAAAGGCATTGATGCTATCACTAGGGAACAACTAGTGCAGATAATAGCATTTTTTGGAATCGGAAATATATCCCCAGTTTTCAGCATGGTTCCAAGTCTGGGACCTATCAAGACATCTGCACTTCTTCCTACAATTACCGAGGAAGATAAAGTCATATTGAGCAATGTTCAGAAAATCATTGAATTCTTATCGTCCGGGGCTGTGGCTTCATCAAATCAAGTAAGTGTTGTTTTTCTCCAATCAGTGTGAGAAGATAAGAACATATGAATATACACAAGCTAGCAATATGCTAAATCAGAACAGCTTTTATGCATATGAACTTACACTGTGTCTGTAGACTATTTGATTGTGCTCATGGTGACATCAAATAAATGTTAGATTTTTGGTTCATTAGTGCCTTTGTAAAGCAACATAAGAAATGTCACATGAATACTGTCAAACAGTAGATTCCTAATCATGCTATTAATTTTACTATTTCAACAATAACAATTGTGTTAGTAAGAGGCTAGCCTGCATGCACTAATAAAGGAAAAACAAAGTTCTGCTTTAGCTGTCTTTTAGAGACACTTTATCAGATATTAAGTACATAGTGACTTTTGGAGGGCATGATAAGAATTGGTTGAGCCTTCTTCAAATGGTATTTCTGGTGTCCACCAGCAGCAATGCTGCAGGTATAAGTGAAATAGAAAAAAAGCTATTCCGAAGTATTTCTAAGAAATGGTATGCTGTCGGCATGAAATAGTGTGGAATTAGAGCTGTTTGGAACAACACATGAATGTTGATGTTGCAATGTGTTTGCCCTGCATACACGGACAGCATTTTGAGCATTCATTTTGTCCTTGATTCACTGCATCGAACTTGCTGTGATTTAATTACTTGGTAGTTGTCATGTGTTTATGTTTAGTGAAGTAAGAAGGTTGTTTGGTTTGGTTCCACTGGCACAGGGTGTAAATGTTCCACAAGTGATTCAAGAGCTGCTTCCAGTGTTGCCAGGACTATCTGCCAAAGTGCTTCCGGAGGTGCTTAGCAGGTTATCATCAAGAATACTGGCTCGCATAGTCCGAGATGCAATGTCGTGAGTAACCAGGGAATGCAGGTAGACTGGCTTTCTTCTAAGAAAGGAAATGGTCATTTTTCATGTGGAATTAGGTTCGGTTGGGAGTTACCCGGAGTGCACTCAATGAGTAGCGGCTGCAGATTCCCACGTCTGTCATAAAAAGAAAAAAGGAAGAGGAAAAGAAAAGGATAAGTAACAGGTAACAACTCATGTCAATATAATATATGATACAATGTCTTGACATCCATGAAGCATAAACTTTGTATATGGTAACTAAAATATATACAATTGTCTTGGTACAAGAAGTGCTAGTATAACTTTTCAACAACTATACATAAAGCTGATATCAATTCTATGGGTAAGATATATTCATGAGCTTGCAATGTACAGCAAGTACAGCTGGCATCTTATCATATTGGTTGAGATCAAAATGTTTCTATCAATATGCACAACACATGCATGCACTTTCCTTCCACAATGAGTTACCCTGCCCTCCATAGAACGAACAATTTGTTTCATCCCTAGCAATGTTGAATCAAGCAACTTGGAGCATATTGGGTGCTGGCAAGCATAATGCTTGGAACTAGACTACTTTATTTACCGTAACATTCGAGAGAGATGGAGAAAATATAACAATTGTATTTCTGTTAGTCTGAACTACAATAATAGAATGAAAACTGAACAACGAAGAATATAACTGTCTGTTTGTATTTATATTCTCTCAGACGGTTGGCATATATGTATCATCTTCACATTACTTTGTGAACTTCAAATTACCTTGTGATCCAAACGTGGCATTGCAAAGTTTAGCTTGAAGATTTTTTTTAATGCATATCATCTTAGTGAAGATGTAACTCAATGTGCTTTGTTTGTTTGTGAAGAATAGGATTCCGGACATGTAGAACTGACCTGTTATCACATAGCAGAGGGATTGGTAGTAAGACGGTAACCTTCAAGGCCGGTAAAATGTATGGAATCCATAGGAGTTCACATGCGGTACTTTGGTGGACGAGAGAGTAATTGTGTATATATAATTTTTTACCTTTCAAGAATATATTAAGTTTGTATCAAGAAATAGAGTACCTTGTAACTGATTTCCGATTGTCCGGACTCCGGACATGTCCCCAATTGACATCACAAAATGCCTCAACTTGCATAAAAGAATAAACTATGGTTAGTGATACCTTTTGAGTATATGAGCAAATCTAGAGCTATTATTTTATCAGAAAAAAAAAAAAAAAGAAAAAAAAAGAAAAACAAAACTAACATATGAACTGAAGAAGTTCAAAAAGAGCACCTTACCAACAAGTCTCTTATAATGTTGCATCCCAACTACGGTTGAAAGTCTCAAACCAACTGTTAAAGGGGTAGATGTGGCTTAGCATAAACATTTTCGTATCTTCAAGAATATCATCTATATATTTGGACTAAGATAAAATAATTCCATTACGAACTTGCTTAATTTCAATTCCAAGAAAGAAGTTGGCATCACCTAGATCCTTTATGGAAAAGCTGCATGTATGAAGTTTTTTACTTGTTGAATGAACTTCGGACACTAAGTTTGTGAGCAATATTTCATTAACATAGACAGTAAGCACAAGAAATTGAGAATCTTCATATTTAATAAACAAGCAATGATTATGAGAGGAGTGACTAAACCAAACTAGAGGACCTTTTCCTTCAATATTTGTTATCATACTCTAGGGGCTTGCTTGAGCCCATAGAGTAAACACACGATGATCGAAGAGTTTTGGAAGATTTTAAAATATCTTTTAAGATACAAAAATGATATATGTATAAAATAAAAATAGTGATGTGCATATTCATGTAGTAACTCCAAAAATTTTATCAAAAATAAAAAATCTCTTTAACTGGTGAGTGGTCCGGGTCGAACTCAAGGAATATATGAATATCCTATATTTAATTATAAAAAGTGCAATGAGTTAATGCAATCGAAATGAGCTAAAAAGACAAATTGCGGAATTTAAATCTAACTAAAAAATAATAAGATATATGTATCTCGAAGAGGATGGAACAGGGTGTTTGTGTGTGCCTTTTGCATTCCTCAATGATTAGACTTCCATTGATGAAATGAGCAAGATGACGATGGTGTACTAGCGGATAATATATGTATAATTTCGGATGAATGAGCGTGATTGCATTTGCTCACTTAAGCCCGATTCTTGACTTGGTTGGTACTTGCCCTTAGGGGATTTACAACGAGACTTCAACGACATCCGGCGAAGAACATTATTTGCTAGAAAAAATGCTATCATTAGACATTTCTATAATCCGATAGACAAACACGAGATATTTATAGGGATGAAAGCTTCTAGAAGGTTACAATCCTCCATACATAACTATTTTTAAAAATAGCTACTAATAAATACTTATAACTTACTAAAAACTACATATCTTCTAGAAGATTCTAGAATAAAAATACACAAAATAGCCAAAAATTGGCTAAGTAAAAGTGCAGAAATTTAATTAGATAGCATAGCTGGGAGAATGCAGTGCAGATTTAATGCAGGCAGGATGGAGTAGGAGTTGAGAGAGTCTGCGGATTTAATGCAGTTGCCGCTCACTAGAGTAAATGCTCGCTGACTAGCGGGAATAAATGCGCCGTTGACCAGCGAGAGTTAATGCGCCGCTTCGCTGAGACTGAGACAAAATTAATGGCCGCCGTTGAATTTCGAGCAGCTGCCGCTTCGCTAAATTTGATGGAGGGACTTCTGTACTCGCATGTGTCTGTGCAGCCGTTGAAATTCTGCGCTCATAAATACAGCCGCCGCTGATGGAAGGATTCCGCACAGCTGCCGCTCGTTTTCCGTACTCGCTTGCATTATGTGTAGAGTTATTTCAGTCGCCGCTTCACTTACCTTCATGCAAGGATTTCCACTTCGGTCACAGATTTCGTGTAGCAGTTTTCCGCCCGGCCGTCGCTAGCGTTGACTTTCTACGTTTACTGTTAACTTTTGTTGAATTTCGTATGGGCGGCTGTTTTTCATTTCTGAAGCCATTTTTTCACTTTTTTAGACTCCAGAGTAATTTTTCAGCATTATTTTACTTGCATAAATAATAAACAAATATTTATTTAAATAAATAATACTTATTAAACAAAAATAATTTAGTCAAATTTAAATACTAAAATAACACATAAATAATGCCTAATAATATAATTCAAGAAACACATCAATTAATTTAATTTATATACCAAAATAATTATAAATATGAAATAAATACAATTGTTGAAATAAATTAAAGATGATGTGATGACTAAAAGCTTTAAATATACCACCGTAAATTACATAGTACAATAAATTAAGATACAATGCGGCCAGTAGACATTGCTACGGATAATAATTTAGCTTCGACATTTTTGTGTCGACTATTTATTTATTTATTTTTTGTTTCCAAGTCGAATGTAAAGATATCGGCATCCTCCTCACACTATTCGTTCGTCAATCGTATTTTTAAGGAAACTTAATTCATCATGTTCGCTAACAAGCGCAACTAAATAAACGAAAGTTCTAAAAATTAGACTATGTATGAAACAAATGAAACGAAGGGGATATCAACCAACTCTAACAAAATTCGATTTATACTTATACTAAAGAATTTCAATTATTAAATAGATTCAAATTCAAACTCAAATTAAGCACAACGAAAATCGATTGACTCGAAAAAATAACACATTTTACGGCTAACTTTATTTTAAATAAATAATTATATATTATAAATATAATAATTTAACATCCCATGAATTAGACAACAACAAATTACACAAAATAAATTAATCAACATAAATTAAAATAAATATAAATAATTTAAGCCAAAATAAATTAACCTCACATAAATTAACTAGCACACATTATTTATCGTGGCTTATAATAAATAATCAATTAAATAGTGATTCAATTTTTGAATCCGCCTAAACCTGTATGTGAAGGTATGTGAAGGTACTAACCACGTGTAATATACTAAACACACATGATTAACTAATAATTAATTAAGCAAGCACACAAGCTGATTATCTAAACTAAACAAATAACATGAACTAATCTACAGATTAATCTATCTGAGCAGGTTTAAACCATTGATAGTAGGCCACTCAAACTAAGTAATGAAATTGAGCCAACATAGACTTCCACAATAAGAACCTAGACTAATGCTAATGATACTAACAGGAATAAGCGAGCAGAATATCTACATCATAAATTTAACAGGAGGGGTGGGGGGTGGGGGGGGGGGGGGGTGATGATTTGCTAAAACTAGCCAAAATTAGAATTAACATCATCTAAGTAACAAGCATCAGCCTAGTACAATAAATAAATAAATAAATAAGCCAACAAAAACCTACAATGGATCTAAAACTAAAGACTAAACACATGGCTAACACTAAAAAAAAAAAAAAAAAAAAATAGTATATTTGTAACGGAATTCCGTTCCTAAAGTTCACATAGCTAACGTAATTTCATCCCTAATTTCGTCTCTAGTATCATTAGTAATGGAAAAAGTGAATTTAAGAACGAAAAAATGTTGTTACAAAATTGATATTTTTTTTAGTGTAAAACATGATAACATTCCAGCTTTTAATTTAACAATTACACCACAATAGATTAAATTAATAATACTAATTACGGATTCGACTAATAGCTACATTAAAACATATCAACTAGTACAAACTAAGTAAGGAGCAATAGTATTAAACTAATCTAATGAAAGGAGAGGGTTATATGAATGCAGTCGAACATATGCATTAATCAAATTCAAGCTATCAACAGGCCATGCATATTTACACAACTAGAACTACACTTAACATACAAAGATAGCTAATCTAAACTAGTCTTAACTAATCAATAACATATAGCAGCTATACTAATTTACAGCCAGACTAATAACAACAAACTAACCAAAAACAACCTACTCTATCTATTCTACATTACTCGCTACATTAATCAACACTAGATTACAACTAACTTCGAAAGCTAATATGATAGACAAAAGAAATTACTATACTAAACTAAACATACATAAACTAAGCTAATTATCTAATTCTGACATTACTAATCTAATCATTATCGTAATGCACTAGATTATGCCCAAACTAATCGCACATATTCTACTTCCAACAAGTTAACATTCAATAATTAAAAAATAGCAGAATTCATCATAGATGTAATCAATCAAAACATGACGCTATGAAACTCCCTTTTCGACATTGTTGTTAGGCATGTGGAATATGCACTACCATGGAACACCCTTCTGATGCCTGTCCCACAATGACTCAAGGAGTGGATGTCAATGTTGCGGGATTCGCCCCTTAGAGCATACAACTCCTTCTCAAACACCTATAATCCAGGATGGAGGGACCACCCCAATTTGAAGTATGGAAATCAACAAGCACACGTCGGAGGCCCTTCACAAGGATTCCGCCCACCCAATCCCAATCAACAACCTCCTCAAGAGGTTCCAGATAACTCTTTACAGGATATGATGAAACTATGGCATCTAACGTTTTACAATTTCAACAAGAAACTCGAAATAGCATCAAGAGCTTGGAAGAACAAGTGAGTCAAATAGCGAATGAGATGCGCGAGATGAAATCAAGGGAGAAAGGTAAATTGTCTGCACAACCTGACGCTAATCCGAAGTGAGCTCGATGGTTTTACGAAGCGGAAAAGAATTAGAAGGACCTAAAATTGAAATTTCAAAGGACAAGGATGACGAGGAGACCGAAAGAGAGATAGAGAAAATTGCTCATGAAAAACCAAACAAGGTAACTTCTCAAACACTTACTTACCCTAAGACTAAAGCCGCACCATTTCCTTGTAGGTTAGAGAACCGAGGAAGAGTGATAAAAACAAGGAGATGATGAAGATGTTTAGAAAAGTGGAATTGAGCGTACCTTTTCTGGATGCTATCAAACAAGTTCCGAAGTATGCCAAATTCTTGAAGGAACTTTGCACGAATAAAAAGAGATTGCGAGGAGATGAGTGCATTATTGCTGACGAGAGCGTATCTGCTGTTTTACAATGTAAACTCCCTCCTAAATGTGGTGATCCATGTATGTTCTCGGTCCCCCGTAAGATAGGTAAGTTAGAGATTAAGCTAGCAATGTTAGATTTAGGAGCCGTAATTTATGTGATGCCTAAGTCTATCTATAAATCTCTAAATGTTGGGCCATTGAAAGAAACTAGGATTATTATACAACTAGCCGATATGACTAATGCTTACTCTGAATGAATGATTGAAGATGTCCTAGTGCAAGTTAATGAATTAATTTTTCTAGTGGATTTTTATGTGCTTGACATGCGTGATGATAAATCTCCAAACCCTTAACTGATATTGCTTGGTAGACCATTTATGTGCACTGCGCAAACTAAAATAGATGTGAAGTAGGGTATACTTTCTATGGAGTTTGATGGTGAGAAAATACAAATTTAATATTTCCGATGCTATGAAATACCCTGGAGAATCTAGCGCTTTGTATAGCTTGGATGTTTTTTATGAGAACGTGCAGGAAATTTTATATGTAAGTTGAAGAGACCCTTTGGAGATTGTTCTAGCATACCATCTTGATGTGCAATTTAGTGCAGAAAAATTGATGAATTCATAGCTAAGAGAAGCAATGCACGCATTGCAGTCTTCGGAATTCAAGACGACCAGGTTAGAACAAGCAACGTTGTCTTTAACTGAATCTAAACAAAAATTGTTGCCCTCTGTTTTGCAGGCTCCGGATCTAGAGATGAAGCCACTCCCTGATAAGCTAAAATATGTTTTCTTAGGAGAGAAAGAAACCTTGTCTGTTATCATATCAGCTTCCCTTTCTCAAATCCAAGAGGAGCGATTGATTCGGATGTTGAGAAAGCACAAAGAAACTATTGGTTGGACCATAGCTGACATAAAAGGCACCAGCCCCTTCCTTTGCACACATCGTATTGTGTTGGGGAATAATGCAAAAGCAGTAAGGCAACCTCAAAGGCGATTGAATCATGTTATGATGGAAGTGGTGAAGAAGGAGATTTTGAAACTATTGTATGCCGAGATTATTTATGCTATCGCAGATAGTCCATGGGTAAGTCCGATTCATGTGGTGCCTAAGAAAGCAGGAGTTACGGTTGAGGCTGACGATGATGGTAAGTTAATTCCAGTTTGGAAACAAACTGGATGGCGCCAGTGTATCGACTACCGTAGGTTGAACGCCTTCATGAAAAAAGACCACTTTCCCTTACCTTTTATTGATCAAATGATTGAGCGATTGGCAGGAAAATCTCACTACTGTTTTCTAGATGGATTTTCAGGGTACTTCCAGATTGCCATAGCATTGGAGGATCAAGAGAAGACGACATTTACATGCCCCTATGACACTTTTGTATATAGGCGGATGCCATTTGGACTATGTAATGCTCCAACGACTTTTCAACGGTGCATGATAAGTATTTTCTCAGAATATGTCGGTAAGATCATTGAAGTATTCATTGATGATTTTAGTGTGTATGGTGATAATTTTGATGCATGTTTAGATAACTTGGCCTTAGTCTTGCAAAGTTGCATTGAAACGAGATTGGTTCTTAATTGGGAAAAATGTTAGTTTATGGTTGAAGATGGAATTTTTCTAGGTCACTTGGTTTCTTTAAGAGGAATAGAGGTTGACAAGGCTAAGATAGACACTTTTACTACCTTACCCTACCCCACTTCGGTGAGGGAATTGCGCTCTTTTCTTGGTCATACAGGTTTTTATCGATGATTCATCAAGGATTTCTCTAAGGTGGCGAGCCCATTGTTCTTGATTTTACAAAAGGATATCTTATTTGAGTTTGATGAGAGCTGCAAGCAAGCTTTTGATCGAATCAAGAAGCTCCTTACCACACAACCGATCATTCAACCTCCGAATTGGACACTTCCATTCGAGTTGATGTGTGACGCCAGTGACACAGCCGTAGGGGAAGTTCTTAGACAGCGAGATGGCAAGATTCCTTATGCAATCTACTATGCATCGAACGCGCTTAATGGAGCCCAATTGAACTATTCAACAACTAAAAAAGAACTCATTGCTCTGTTTTTTGCATTAGAAAAATTCAAATCTTATTTATTGGGCACTAAAGTAATTGTTTTCTCTGATCATGCAGCACTAAAGTTTTTAATGGAGAAAAATGAGAGCAAACCAAGACTCATTCAATGGGTGCTGCTGTTACAAGAGTTTGACTTTGAAATACACGATAAAAAGGGCTCCGAAAATTGTATAGCCGATCATCTGAGCCGATTATCAAATACTCAAGGAGATCTGCACTTGAAGGATTATTTTCCCGATGAACAGTTACTTGCAGCAGTCTCCTCGATTCCCTAGTACGCTAATTTGGTTAATTATTTGGTTACTAATCAATTTCCTACATGATGGTCAAAGGCAAAAAGAGATAAACTCAAAAGCGATGCCAAATACTACTTTTGGGATGACCCTTACCTATGGAGAAGATGTGCCGACCAAATCATCCGAATGTGTGTCAATGAAGGTGAATATAATTTTATTTTAAAGTATTGTCACTCCTTGGAATGTGGAGGTCATTTTGGACCGCAACGAATTGCACGTAAGGTATTGGATAATGGATTTGATTGGCCAACTTTGTTTAAGGATGCACATAACTTTTGAAAATCTTGTGATAGATGTCAACGAGTAGGAAATATATCTTCTAAAAATCAAATGCCTCAAGCGCCTATGTTGTTTGTTGAGATCTTTGACGTGTGGAGCATTGATTTTATGGGTCCATTTCCTATTTCATATGGATTTTTATATATTATATTGGCAGTCGATTATGTCTCGAAATGGGTAGAAGCAAAAGCTACCTGAACTAACGATTCTAAAGTGGTTGCAGAGTTTCTCAAATCATCCATCTTTTCTCGATTTGGAATGCCAAGAGCCATCGTCAGTGATTGAGGCATGCACTTTTTCAACAAAACTATTTCTTCTTTGTTTCACAGATATGGGGTTTTGCATAAAGTGTCGACGTCGTATCATCCTCAAAAGAATGGCTAAGCTAAGGTCTCGAATAGGGAAATCAAAGGAATTTTGGAAAAGACGGTGAGACCGGACCGAAAAGATTGGAGTTTGCATTTAAAAGATGCTCTGCGGGCATATCGCACGGCATACAAGACACCGATTGGTATGTCTCCTTTTCCATTGGTTTTTGGTAAGCCATGCCACCTCCCAGTTGAAATCGAGCATCGATCGTATTGGGCAATTAAGATGTGCAATATGAATCTCAATGATGCGGGAGCCTATAGAAAGTTGCAATTACAAGAGTTGGAGGAAATTCGTAATGAGGCATACGAGAGTGTTGCGATTTACAAGGAAAAAAATAAGGCCCTACATAATCAACACATCATGCGAAAAGAATTTTCGATTGGACAGAAAGTCCTACTATATCAATCACGCTTGAAGCTTTTTCCAGGTAAGCTTCATTCTCGATGGATGGGTCTGTTTTTTGTGACTAATATATATGGCGCAGTGGAGATTCAAAGTTTAGCCACAAATTAAAAATTCGTAGTGGATGGACATCGAATCAAGCCTTATTATGAAAAATTTTTGAATGAGGAGGTGGAATGCATTACCCTTCTCAACTTGGATGATTGAATGGTGTCACTCGACTACGTTTAGCCAAAGACGTTAAAGAAATGCGCTTCTTGGAAGGCAACCCTAGTTTTCTAGCTTTATTTCTTTTATTTTCTTTAGTTTTTGTTTTTATTTTTTAAAACATCACCTATTTGAGTTGGATTCTTTATTTTTTGTAGGGAACTTCTTGGAGAATTTTGAAAAAAAAAACAGTCGTCTTTCTTCTTCTTCCTCACTAAGCTATCAATTTTGGTGTTGGCTAAAAGATACGCACAATCAGCTTGAAGAAGTTTGGAATCCAAAGCAAAAACATACAGTCGCACCAATCTTACGGACTCCAGGGAAGTTCCTCTCTTATTTTACTTTTTTTTTTTTACATTGAGGACAATGTTTGCTTTAGGTGTGGGGAGAGAGTAATGCAATTTTTTTGGGTGAATTTTTCATTTTGTGCGACTTTTTATGCCTGATTTTCTATCCTTTCGCATGTTTTTGAGATTTTTTTGAAGTGAGTCAAATGTGGTTTGTGTGATAGGTTAGTCTGACATGATTGATGACATTGGATTCGAAATATGTTGAGTCAGGTTGACATTTGAACCCTGTGAGAATTGGAGTATATATTCCAAAAAGCTTATGTTAGAAAATAAACTATATATTATAAAGCTTTTGGAAATTCTTTCTCGTGTGATTTGTAGTGCTCAATTAGATGACCTAGAACTTGAGTGATTATGCATGTTGAACTTGCAACAATCGAGTCTTGCATTTTGAAAATGATAAGGGCATTAGGTAACCCCATTAAGCCTTTCTTTATTACCTAGCACAATAATATTCCCCTAGTTAGCCCATTTGAGTCTTTTAGCCTATTTTTTCTTCTATGATAAACCGTCTTTTAGTCTCATACCCTTCTTTTGCTTAAGCCTTCTCCGATTTGAACCCTATGTTAGAAAGAATTACTTTAAGTTCATGTTGTGATGCACTTTATTTCTTCGGCACTGGTTAGAGACGACATTTGGGTACGAATAAGTTATAGTATGAAGGAATAATTATGGGTAGTGAAAGTATATATATATATATATAAAGACAAAAACAAAAAATAAATAAAGCAAAAATAAATAAAAATAAATAAATAATAAAATGATCATCTTGATGAAGTATTTTCGTTTAATTTCATTATTAAAGTTTGGGTAGTGAATAGAGTAAGGCTTTCATTGTTTATGTCGATTTGTTCTTCATGTGCTAGCATCGTGTTCTTAATGTATTCTTTTTTGACATACTTAACCGTTGTTATCCTTTTCCTACCCCTAACCATAAGCCTCGCTACAACTCTTATTGAAAGTTTCTTTGATTCTTTATGTTAGATTCAAATACTTTAAACAAGGGAGATTTGATTTTTACTCAAGCCTATAGGATAATCTTTTGTTGCATTACCTGAGTGTTGAGCCAATTATACACTTCATTCGTTCAAAGAGCATGTGCGAATACACTTTATCTTGTGAGGTTAACTTGGCTTGATGTGTTGGATTTTGGATTGAATTGGTTGTGTTGAATTTTCTTGTCATATTGAGTCGCCTGCGATTTCTTTTGGCCTGTTTCGAATTTATGCTTGAGGGCAAGCATGATCTAGGTGTGGGGAGATTCGATAGCCATAAATCGCATGCGTTAAATACTTATATTATTTGCGATATTTAGTTGATATTGATTATATTCTACCTGATTTGACATATATTATTTATTTATAATTTGCAGGAGAAAAATAATAAAATTGATATAATTAGTGGGAAAAAAGAACAAAAAGGTCCAAGGCCCAATTGTTACAAAATTAGTGCAAATATAAAGGAAAGAAAAAAAAGGGGGAGACACCACTTTATGCCACTTTCCGAGGAGAACACCGTGCAAAAGAGTCCCAAAGAGAAACCGTGTAAGGGCAAGAAGGAGAAAAATTCTGCCAAGAAGATTTCAAGTTTTATCCCTACCAACATCATTATGTTTCTCTTTGCTTCCATTTTCTTTGTTATTCCTCCTATGATTTGCGAATAGTTTACCTTTCTAGTATAGGAGTGGAAAACAACTTTGTATGGATTTCGGATTGAATTGGTTGTGTTGGATTTTCTTGTCATATTGAGTCGCCTGCGATTACTTTTGGCATGTTTCGAATTCATGCTTGAGGGCAAACATGATCTAGGTGTTGGGAGATTTGATAGCCATAAATCGCATGCGTTAAATATTTATATTATTTGCGATATTTAGTTCATTTTAATTAGATTCTACCTGATTTGACATATATTATTTATTTATAATTTGCAGGAGAAAAATAATAAAATTGATATAATTAGTGGGAAAAAAGAACAAAAAGGTCCAATGCCCAATTGTTACAAAATTATGGAAAATATAAAGGAAAGAAAGAAGGATGAGACACCACTTTATGCCACCGAGGAGAACACCGTGCAGAAAAGTCCCTGAGAGAAACCTTACAATTCACAAACTAAAAACTAATGAGTTCAAGCTCACCGACGAATTCCAATTTAAATTATACCCAAATTCAAAATAATTTAATTCCAATGACAATTACAGTTCTAAAATAAACATAGGGTGTGTTTGTTTGGAGGTTTGGATTTTGAGTTGAGATTTGAATAGTAAAAGTTTTTAAATTTGAATAATTGTATGATGTGATATAGAAGGTGTTGATGTGATGTTTTGAATGTAAAAAATAAAAAATAGATGTTTAATTTGATTTTTTTTTTTTTTTGGAAAAAATCGGAGAATAGTGTATTTAAAATCCAATCTCCAAACAAACACACCCATAATTAATAATCCGAAGTTAAAGGAGGAAAAATCTAATCCGAAGCCGCCCTCCAAATTTTCACAGTATTACTAATATGTTCATAGTTAAAGAAATTCGATAAAAATAGCAAAAGAAAGTTGAGTGGAGTAATACAACCTTTCCTTCCTTCGATGTTTACCATCTCTATATACAAGATGAATGATGGTGGGTTTGGAAGCAATCAGAATTGGGGAAGTGATGCGGGTGATTCTATCGTCTGCAGTTTCTTCGACAGGGCTGGACAAATTTTTGAGAAAAAAATAAAGGCTAATTTGATGATGAAAGAAGGTAATCGGAGGTAGTTTTTCACTAACAGCAACTGGAAGAACATTTGAAAATGGCTAGGACTACATTTGGCGGATCAATTAAGAAAAAAAAAAAAAAAAAAAAAAATTGGACGCCCACTCGGAAGAAGAAAGAGAAGAGAAAAAAAATGGGAAAGAAAAAAGGAAAATAAATATATAAATCAATTTCCTAAAATTCTGAAAGTTTTCTCCAAGTGCTTCCTTCAGATCCATTTAGAGGGGCCGCGGTTTTAATTTTTTCTGCGTCACAACCGTAGCCACTTGTTTGAATAGACCGGCGGATTCACTTGCACACCGCTCAGCTCAAATATGGGCTAAAGAAGATCAAGTCGCGGCTTCGCTTGCTGATGCCGCTCATTTCGGAGGGCTTCTTCGCTTCGCTAGCGCACAGAGATAAATGCTATCAAAAGACTTCACTGCTCGGTTAAGAGAGATTGACGCCGCTGGTGCAGACCGAATCGGGTGTCGCTTGCAGGAGGGGCTGGACGGCTTCCGTTGGCTGAAGACACCGCTCATTTTCCGTCGCCGCTCAAGAGGGCGCTGAGACAATTCAAACCACTGGTTCGAGCAGACCGGCCGGTTCGCTTGCGGATGAACTTCTCCGCTTCGATCTCCATCGCTGCAGCGGCGGCTAGGCTTCAATGATGAGCGGGATCACCGCTTGCGAGCGGTCATAACCATGGTTCGCCGGATCGTACGAGTCCGGTCCGACTCGGCCGATCGGGAGAAAAATCCGATATTTGTCATAGGATTTTCAAATACACACAAATCTTATCCAAAACTCATTCTTATTCATTCCTTTACCTATTTTCTTTTTCTCTCGGTCGCTGGCTTCTCCTCGTTGTTCCTGGCGGTGACGAAAAATAATTGCTCGGCTTCTGCTCTTTGTTCCTGTTGGTGGACAAGGTAAGTTTTGGGTATCTATAGTGTTGGGAATGTGGGTTTTAGCAATCATCTATGTGGTAGAGGGATTTGAGAAAAAAATTCGCCTGTGAAGAAAAATTGTTGGTATTGTGTAGAAAAAAAGTTAGCTTGGACGGGTATTGGATTTTATGGGAGGAAGAATAGTAGATTCCCCGTGAAAGAAAGACGCTTGGTAAATATATATATTATTATTTTAATTAATTTAAATTTTTTTAAATACTGTTTAAAATTAATTTTGTTCTATAATTTTTGAATTGAAATTAATGTTGTATTATTTTGATTGATTTATTTATTTAATTGATAAGTTTAATTATTTTGGATTGTATTTATTTTTATTTAATCTATATAAAGTAAGTTTTATTAAAATTAACTTTTTTTTATATATAAATTTAATAAATATATATTCTAAGTCTAAGTTTTACGAATTAGTTATTTAAGTTAAATCTTTGTATAAATTTGATTTATTAATAAAATAATATTTATAATTTGCCCAATTAACTAATAAGTTACTACTTATAAATATTTTAATAATTTTATTATTCAATTGCAGAGTTTGTGTAAAATGGCACCGCAAAAAGATATTGGTGGGATCATGCTACTCCTATAAACAACGATAGAAAGCATACAAAATGCAATTATTGTGGAAAAATTGTTCACGGTGGGATTATTAGGATGAAACAACATATAGCACATGTTACAGGTCAAGTTGAAGTGTGTACGAGAGCTCCAAAAGAAGTAAGAGAGTTACTAAAACAACACTTGATCCAAGGAAAAGGTATGCGAGCAGCAAATAAAAAAAAATTAGAAGTATTGCACAATTATATTCGTTTGGAAAATGATTCTGATGAGGAAGAAGATGAAATTTTTGAAATAAACGAAGATGAAGTAGATGCTTTTGAAAGAAAACAATTAAAAATAGCAATGGTTGAAAACAGAAATATGGAATTTATAGAGCAGCAGCGTAGACATTCTGTATCCGGAGATTTACCGAGTTTGAATTTAAAAGAAGATATATTTATTGAATTTTATAAAAAAATACATTTAATATTAGTATATTTATTTTGAAATAAAAATTATATATAATCATATATATTTTTTTATCTTTGTAGGAGGAAGCAGTTCGAATACAAAAGGAGCTAAAAGAACTTTTTTCGAAAGCTCTACGAGAAAGACCGTGGGGAAATTTGGTCGTCCCTTCACGGATCCGCCCAAGAACTATCGAAATACATTAGTGATGTTCTGAAATCCGCCATTCGGAACGAGTTTGCGCTGCTTCTGGAGGAAGAAACTCGAAAAAGTAAGGTCCGGAAGGTCGATTCGAGTGAGCCAGAGATTTGGCCTCCCGCGGGCCTTACAACCAGCTTCGCAGCAGATCCGAAATCCCAGGCACTTAAGTATGACCATATTACTCTGTTCGGTACGGATACCGGATCTGGAGGACCTCCGATCACCATCCAGAAGGTCGGAGAATCTCGAACGTCGTCCGGGCAGGCTTCCTTTGGGCCGCCTTCAACCGACGGATTTGTGACGACCTTCGGGCCAGTCCCATCAGTACCATATAAGCAAAATAATCCGTTAATTTCTGGAAATACTTTCAGCACCCTAGTCACCACTCCAGGCCTTCGAAAAAACCCAATGGCCGGACAAGAGACTTTCAATGCATGGGGGGGGCAGGGCTGACAGCGATACCAGCACTTTCCTTGGTCCCAAAGCCTTCTGGAATGACTTGGGAACCAGGAGGATCAGTCCTAACACCATCCCAATACACTGGGGGGCAGGGAGCTGCTGGAGAAGGTCGATTTGCTGCTGGTTCCGGGTTGGAACAAACCTACGAATATTCTGCCCAACCAGCCCCTGAAAATACACCATTGCAACAGGTTCCGATCTTTAGAGAACCTACGGAAGGCCCTCGAGCTCGTTTCTCACAACGGGGACCTACTCAACAAGCCTTCCCGCAGCCAGCGTTACACAATCCGCCGTCCATTCAGGCAGCTTCCGAACAGCCTGGGGGGCAGGCAGAGATGGTGCCGCTGCCACATCCTATCATATATCCACGGTAATCGAAAATGCAATTCATAGGATATATGACGATCGGAAAAGCAAGGATTCGATCAAGCAGTTCTTGAAAAAATTAAGGAGCGCATAAATTAGATGCCAAGTTCGTGTACCAGAGGACCAGGTGGTGAATGTGGTAATAAATAACATGGCGCACCAACTGCGTGACAGCCTGGCTCTTCAGGAATGTCACGACTTTCGGCAGCCGATGTCCAAAGCTGTGAAGGCCGAGCAGCCATTCAAAGAAGCTCAAATGGCCCGAAATCAAAAGTTTCGGAGTGGTTATCATTGCGTGTTTGCCCAAGAAGGGGTTTCCGAGGTCGACGAGGAGCAAGATGAGACCTTCTTGGCTGAAATTTCGTAGGGGAAGGCATATACATGCCCGACTCTTTAGCCGTCTCGACGGAATGAGGTGAATCTGAAAGTATCTTACTCATTCGACATCGCGAAGACGGAACAGATTTTTGACTACTTGCTGAAAGATAACCAGCTCCGCCTTAAAGAAGGTCACAAAATGCCGATCGAAGAGGAGCTGAATGGAAAATTATTTTGTATGTGGCATGGAATATATGACCATCAGATCAGGAACTGCATTTCTTTCCGAAATACAGTCCAGAAAGCCATCAAAGAAGGCCGCCTCAAGCTGGCCAAAAAATTTGACATGAAAATAGACACGGAGCCGTTCGCCACGCCGATAAACGTTGTCGAAATACGTCCAGCCAGGTCCAAAAAGACAAATTCGGGGTTTGGAGCAGATGGTAGGAGAACAGCCCCTAAAAAACCAGTGTTAGAAAGGCTTGGAAGGTCGATCAAACCTCCGAGAAGAAGTTCGGTGTGGGACAAACTTTCCTCCACGAATACGATCACGGAAGTAAGCTTTGAAAAGGGAGGCGAGTTTTGGCGAGTAACGTCCGTAGATCAGGTGGTAATCACACCCCATCAAACCTGCCATCCATGGAAGGCTCCAGACGACGAGAGCTAGACAAGGAATCGGAAGGAGCAGGTGATGCGACCTCCTACTAGGACTCAAAAAAGGAGGATGCAGCGACAACGCTTGGCCGCTCGCCTTTCCCGAGAGAATCAGGTTGGGGGGCAGCAGGCTGATGACCACGAAGGTCAGGCCAGAGGGCAGCAGGCCCAGGGCTCAAAAGGAGCTATCGCTGGAAGGCCGAAGCTTGGTCGGAAGGACCTTCGTCACCAGCTTCAGGCCCGAAAGGAATGGAGACCAAAAAGAGTTCTTGCAAGGGTTGAACACCCTAATGAACCTTACTTTACTGTGACACTCGGGAAAGACCAGATTTCGGAAGGTGAGCCGATGATCGATGCCCTTGATTGCGATGAAGCGGCGGAGGCTAGCTTGGACATTATTGCCTCCGACCAGGACCTCGAACGAGCTTCGTACTGTGAAGAAGATCTCAAGGTCAATATAATAGGGATGCTACCTCGGGAATTCGAAGCCCCTCAAGTTCAACACGATTATCTTCAGATGGATGTGATGTTGGAAGGAGCTGGTTTACTATATTGGGTAGAGCAAGATTCCAACATTCCGAAAGAGAGTCCAGAACCAGTAATTTTTCAGAAGTTGGCGGACGAAAATACGCGCCACTTGAAACCCTTATTCCTCATGGTGCATCTTGATGGGTGGACGATCAGCAAGGTTCTGATAGATAGGGAGCTTCCGTCAAACTGATGACTCTATCCACTTTGGGAAAAATTAAGAAAAAACAGAAATGATTTCGTCTGGACAACCATGCGAACGACCGACTTCATCGGAAATGCGTATACGACAGCAGATGTGTTGGTGGAGAAAGTGACGGTTGAAACAACGACGAACCAAATGGCTTATTTCATCAATGAGGGAAAGCTAACCTATTCAGCCATTATCGGGAGGGATTGGATCCACACTACCCAGTGCGTCCCTTCAACATTGCACCAAAAAATTATGTTTTGGAACGGAGACCAAGTCAAGACGGTAGAGGCCAAGGCTGATCCAGCTATGGAGGTGCATTTCGCAGAGGCTGTTTATTTTTCCCTCGATGTATACCCGCTGTCCATCATGCCGAAGGATGCTGGAATGGGGAAAAATGGCAATCTAACCATGAAGGGGTTCGAAATAAAATTCGAGGCCGACGCACGGCCTAATAACTCGGGTATTTATCATGTCTGACATCCTAATTTTACATGATTTGGAGATGAGAGCAGACAGGTCCGACTGTACATTTATATGGGCTAGAAATCATGCCGCTCAACCTCTTGACGTGCAGATAGGGATATCCTCTCAGCCGCCTAATTACGATCAAGACGAAGAGGATGTTCATTCGCCAATTCGAAGAGCTGCTCCACCTTTCGAAGCGCATGACCCATTAGAGGATATTAACTTGGGGGATGAGGCAACCCCTCGGGCGACACGGGTCAGCGCCTTGCTGAATGTCGAGAGAAAATAACGAATGATTGCTTTGATCTGAAAATTCAAAGATTGCTTCGCATGGGATTACCATGAGATGCCGGGGTTATCAAGGAACATAGTTGAGCATCGATAAACAGCCCCTTAGGCGTTTCAACCCGGAAGTATTGTCGAAAGTGAAAGAGGAGGTCGAAAAACTCCTTAAAGCTAACTTTATTGAAACATGCAGGTACCCGGAGTGGATTTCCAACATTGTTCAAGTAATGAAGAAAAAAAAAGATCCAGCTTTCTGTTGCCCCGGAGAAATCGGAATCTTCAAATTGATAATAATGCCCGTCGGCCTAAAAAATACCAAAGTGACCTACCAAAGGGCGATGAACGCAATTTCTCACGACCTGATCAGTGCTTGCATGGAGATATACATAGACGACGTGGTCATGAAGTCCTGAGCCTTCGATCACCACATACTGGACCTTCGGAAGACCTTTACGCGGATGAGACTGCATGACCTCAAGATGAACCTGACGAAGTGCGCTTTCGGAGTATAAACAGGGAATTTCTTTGGTTTTTGGTCCATCAAAGAGGGGTAGAAGTTGAAAAAAGAATGAGGCCAAGGCTGTGCAGGACCTTGGGCCCCCTCGCAACATCAACGAGTTGTAAAACTTGATGGGGAAGGTCAATTAATTGAGAAGATTCATCGCCAACGTAGCTAGGAGAATGAGGGCCTTCTCAGTGCCGTTGTGTAGGAATAAAGACGTGTTCAAGTGGAGAACAACCCAACAAGAAGCCCTGGATCAGATTAAGCAGGCGTTAGCATCTTCTCTGGTGTTAATGCCGCCAATCAGTAGAAGAGAGCTGAAGCTGTACATAGCCACGATAGGCGATACGACGGGCTGCCTCCTTGCCCAGGACGATGATGAAGTAATATGCAAAGTCGACCTTCTTCGCTATTTATTAAACAGGCCAGTCCTCTGAGGCTGTTTAGTTAATGAGTGCTTAAATTAGCATTGTTCGCATTAATGGGAAACCGAGGCGACGAACAAAATTTTGATTTTCATTATCAAGAAAGCGCTGGAGGACAACCCGAAAGGCTGGAATGATACTTTGGAAGAGGCTTTATAGACATAGCGGAATGTCAAATCCTCCGTAATCGGAAGCACTCATTATAGGCTACCTACAACCATGACTTTGTGCTTCTGTTGGAGATTACAGTGTCTTCTTTCCGGATCTTGAAGATGAACCAGCTGTCCATGGGATAGCAGGATCAAACCCTACTCTAAGAGCTTGATATTTTGCCCGAAAAGAGACTGCAGTCACTTGAATGCACTCGACATTAAAAGAAGAAGACCATATCGACCTTCCAGAAGTGTGTGAGGTCCCAAACTTTTCGGGAAGGTGACATGGTCTAGAAGGCCGTCATCCCGGAAGGCCCCAAAGATGCGAAGTTGGGGAGATGGTCTCCCACATGGGAAGGACCATTTATAGTATCGGCTAAGTTATCCAATGTCGTGTATAGGTTGATGGAACCCAAAGGGGAGGAGTTGACGACGTTTATTAATGGAAAACATCTTAAAGATTTTATCCTTCTCTTTGGGAGTTGGAAAGAAGACACGATCAGGCTATAGTTAATGATGACCTTCCAGGAAAAAAAAAAAAAAAAAAAGTGGTCGGACAGGCTGAGGAAGCATGGAAATATTCAGGTATTTGACAAAATCATCAGGACCACGAGTTTAGTCTTGTCCAAATGATTTTGTGGGGGGTATTTGTACACATTCAAAATTAATTGGACGGGCTCAACACAAGTGCAGCCCAAATCCTCGAAGTTCGCAGCCCAACTGAAGGTCCAGATCAGCGAGTGGGCCTACGGACCTGACTAGCCCAAGGACCCAGCCGGCCTGGTGTATTTGAAGCAGTCAACGGATAAAATGAAGGTGGTTGGAATTGTTGAGAATAATTATGCATAATATCTTATCCAAACATGATTCAAAATAAACAAATAAATAGAGGATATCAGAACATAAAAGGACGGCCATTCATTATCAATCTTCTTTTTTTTTCTATTCCAATTTCTTTTTTCAGCTTTGTTCTTGTTTTTATTAGTCTTAATTTTTCTTTTTTTTTTTTTCTATTCCAATTTCTTTTTTCAGCTTTGTTCTTATTTTTATTAGTCTTAATTTTTCTTTTTTTTTTTCTATTCCAATTTCTTTTTTCAGCTTTGTTCTTGTTTTTATTAGTCTTGATTTTACCTTCCTTTAACTGTAATTATTTGGATATCGCGATATACCCCGGGATCCTTTCTTGAAGAGGTCGGGAACCCTTCGAACAAATCAATTATGACAGACTTTTTCGATTAAGCTGTCGGTGTTGATTTTTTGACGACTCGGTTGTTTTTACCATATATATATATATTTAAATCAAATTTGTTCGAGAAATCAAAATTTTCATTTAATTGTGTTGGATTTAGAGGGTTTGACAATATCAAAATCTCTCTCTAATTTTAACTAGTAGTATTAATTTAATACCGATTCCTACTATGTATGCAGATATGTATTGAAATGTGCTAATTAATATTCCTCCCAACCGGTCCATATTTGAAACCCCCCAAGAATAAGATGACCTGTGGATGGGCCATGCCTATACATACATAGATATAGATATAGACATATATACGTACAGTTGCTGTCCTCTTCGTTTCACTTTCTACATCTCTGTTTCTCTCTCTTCGCCCAGAGAAAGAAATCAAACAAAATCAAAGGAGATCACCCAGAATCAAGGGCGACTTAGATTGGACATGAAACTGCATCGAATTTAGTTTATTTCTGGCTTTGCCTTTTTCCCCATATTCTTTTCCGAAACCCTGATTTCTCCGATACTGTTGAAGCCCGATCTGATTTGCTTCCGGCGGTTTGATTCGGGTGGAGGGATTTTTATCTCTCAAGCAAAAATTCGAGTTTTGCGCTGCCACTTGAATTGAGGTAACGTGTTTTTTTCTCCAGTTTACGAAATTTCTTATTTGATACTGCTTAGGGCATATGAATGACGATTTAAGCTTGTTCGTTTGGAAGTACTGCAGTCTTTTTGGGGCCTTACTAATGTAATTCTCCGTCAATGTTGTTTTGCTTTAAGTTGTTTTGGGACTTTTAGGCACTTAATTTATTAATTATAGACCTTCAAATCTTCGAGAAATATTAAGATGGGATCTTTGTCAACATCAAATTACAACCGGAGACAGAGACGGTTATGCATATGCTTGAATTCGATTAAGGTTTATGGTGTCAAACTATAGGAAATCTGCGTATGTTTAGAACAATTATTTGTTGGGTTAGCAAAAACGTAGGACAACCATTTCTAGGAGAACAGTTAAAGTGGAACCTCTAGATATAGACACCTGAAACTAACTTGAATTTAGGTATTTCAAAAGGGTGTATATTTGCAATTAGGATACATCTCTATAAATGAGTAGTTTCATTTATATTTTTTGTGCTTTTGAAAAAATTATGATTTAAGTGAAGACTTTATGTGCTATCTGAGAGAATGCAGTTTTCTTGATTGGTGGGTTTGCTTTCTAATGCCTTTCTTTGTCTTGAGTAAAAGTTATTCCTTCCTTTATTCTGTCATGCTTTTCACTTAAACATTTTGTGCAACTTTCTTACATCCAGTTATAAAGTCTGATTTACCCTGATTCGAGGTGCTGCCAGTTCTTAGTAATCTGCTTTTATTGTTGGTTCATCCTGTTTGTGCTCTCTTGCCGCTGCATTCTGTGTAATCGATCTCTTTTGTAAGTTTCAGTTTCAGTTTCATTATCTATTTTATTTTCTTTCAAATATTTCGCTATGTGCCTATGGTGAGAAAGAGAATTACATCGAGGGGGTATTTTTATTGCTAAAATCCCTGAGGGGCCCCAGCCTGGCCTGGAGATCACCATTCCTATGTCTAAGAAAGAGTGTTGTAATGTTTGATTATTGGAATGAAGTACTGCTACTTGCATTTCCTTGTGACGTAGAGGAGTTCTGGTTCTCACATTTATTTGTTGTGGTTTCACTGCATATTTGATATTTATTTCTGAAGCACTCTTGCTCTATTGAATATGCGTTCATATTTTAGTTTGTTTTCCTTTCATTCAGTGGTCTTGAAGGAGGTTTCTCAGTTTGCATTCATTGGCTAGCAGAATTTTGGATGATTAAATAAGCTTTTCTATTGTACATAGCACAACTTCCTATCAACTATCTACTCCTGAGGCATGTCGGCTGTTGATGTATCAAAATATGAACATAGTCCTGTCCATAAGGCCATAATATTGAAGGACTATACTGGCCTCAGGAGAATCATATCTGGCCTTCCTCGACTTTGTGATCCATCTGAGATCCATTCAGAATCAGTATCACTTGATGAAGAGGCTAAGGCTGATGCAATATCTGCTGCAATTGATCGTCGAGATGTTCCTAACCGAGATACTCCCCTTCATTTGGCTGTTAAATTTGGTGATGAGACAGCGGCAGAGATGCTCATGCTCGCCGGAGCAGATTGGAGCTTGCAGAATGAACAGGGTTGGAGTGCATTACAGGAAGCAATATGTAGTAGGGAAGAAGGAATTGCGAAGATTATAGTTAGGCATTATCAACCTGTTGCTTGGGCTAAATGGTGCAGAAGACTGCCTCGGTTAATTGGGACAATGAGAAGGATGAGAGATTTTTATATGGAGATAACTTTTCATTTTGAGAGCTCAGTCATCCCTTTCATTTCAAGAATTGCACCATCCGACACTTACAAAATCTGGAAGAGAGGTTCTAATTTGAGGGCAGATATGACTTTGGCTGGTTTTGATGGTTTTAGAATACAACGTTCAGACCAGAGCATACTGTTCCTTGGCGATGGATCTGAGGATGGTCAAGTTCCCCCAGGATCCCTTTGCATGATTTCACACAAGGATAAGGAGATAATGAATGCATTAGATGGTGCGGGTGCACCAGCATCGGAGGCAGAAGTTCAGCAAGAAGTTACTGCAATGTCTCAGACCAATATATTCAGGCCTGGCATTGATGTAACTCAGGCAGTTCTTTTACCTCAAACTACATGGAGAAGACAGGAGAAGACAGAAATGGTGGGTCCTTGGAAGGCTAAAGTTTATGATATGCATAATGTGGTCGTCAGCATTAAATCAAGGAGAGTCCCTGGGGCTATGACGGATGATGAACTCTTTAATTCTTGCAATGAAAATGAAACGGACAATGAGCTTGAAAATATTCTGACTGAGGAAGAGCGGAAGCAACTTGAGGTTGCTCTTAAAATGGATTCATCAGATGCAAGCAATGAAAATGATGATGTCGGTATTACACATCGTCATAGTTGTTATGACCAAAGGGATGTGCCCATTGAGAGTGTAAACGGTTGTAGGAATGGAGGACTTAAGCAGGAAAAGAAAGGATGGTTCAATAGTTGGAGGAGACGGGAAAGTAAACCAGAAAATGATAAAAAGATTGCTCCTCCTAGAAGTTCATTGTGTGTGGATGAAAAAGTAAGCGATCTGCTTCAGGACGCCTCCAGTAGTCCGAATAATAAACCAGGACGGCACTCCGTGGAGGTGGTTGGGAAACAGGATGGGCATTGGAGAGGAAGAGATGCTAAAGCTTCTTCATCATCAAATGCTGAGAGTGGAAATAGGCGGAAAGATGGAAATAGGGAAAAGGAGAACGAGTATAAGAAAGGGCTGAGGCCTATCCTTTGGCTTTCGCCAGATTTTCCTTTACGAACTGAAGAACTCCTTCCATTGCTTGACATTTTAGCAAATAAAGTTAAAGCTGTGCGTCGATTAAGGGAGCTATTTACTACAAAGTTACCCAAAGGAACCTTCCCTGTCAAGGTGTTCTTCTATTACTGGTGCTTTACTTAATAGATTCCATGCTTTTTATTGGACTCTTATCTTGAAATTTTTGTGTTGCCATTATTCACTTTCATAGAATCATTTTGCAATACCATATTTAAAATCTGTAATCAATCAGCATGATGAGAAGAATCAGATAAAATATTGTGGTTTATTGCAACCATTTCACTTATTCAAAGCGTTAAAGTCTTTAGATTACATTTTTCTAATTGAACTTCACAGGATCCCTATGATAACTTGTGGCAAACGTTTGATGTATAATTTTCATCTGTATTTCAATAAATGCTGATGGTCTTTTTTCTGTTAACGTGTACGGGTAGCTCAATCTCTTTTCTTCTTGTTATATTTGGTACATTGTTGTCATCACAACTTTCTATTCACTGTGCTTATGTATTAGTATCAGAGACTTTGACATTTGCAAGTACAGGAAGAAAAGTCTTGATTGCACGTAGAATTAATTTGCCTAGAGGACTCTGCTTAAAATGTTATGAAGCCTTTGGGTTGCATGAAATATAATGATTGTTAAAATTTCTTTTTTGATGTGTTTTACCTGTCTCAACTTTTATCTAGATTCCATCTTTGTTGTTGTGTAGAAGTTGTAATCTATGGAATATAGCTGTCATGAGCTGATGTGTGATATGTCCACTGTTATCATCATGAGCTGAAGTGTGAATGAACTTTATTGTCTGCCAGCCATACATCATGGGCCCATATTGAAACAATATTGATCCTATGGCCTGCTTATGAAGAAAAGATGAGCGGAAATGATTGTGTTGATATTTTGAAGCATAATTTCCAAAGTCCAGTTTACCTAGCATCAAATAATATAATCCTAGTTTTACGAATCGGCTATTCAGTTCTTGGGTGGTAGCAGAATGTATTAGCTAGCTTTTCACACACTAGTAGTCTTGACATAAATTTCTTATTATCCTTTACAATACGATGGCTTATGTAATTCTGTTTCTTTTTTCTCCTGATATGCTTGATTCCCTGGAATGCTTTCTACAACTAATAAGGGTGCCTTTCAGGTTGCTATTCCAGTGGTTCCCACTATTCGAGTGATTGTTACATTTACAAAATTTGAAGAGCTTCAGCCACTGGACGAGTTCTCCACGCCCCCCTCAAGTCCATCTGCTGTGGACAAAGAGAGCACTGTTATGATGCAGTCGTCAAGTTCATCTTGGTTCCAGTGGATAAAAGCCCCCTATCAACGCCAGAGTTCAGCTGCAGCTTCCTCCAGCAGCAGGATTGATAATATTCAAGATCCATTTGCAATTCCTTCTGATTATTCATGGATTACTGCTGAAGCTAAGAAAAAGAAAATGCAGGAAAAGAGCAAATCTAAGAAATTGAAGAACCCAAAGTAAGTATTGGGAAAATATGCGCATGTGTATTGTTGTTCTCTACTTCATATGAATTAGTGAGCGAGCTAGCGAGCTGCTGTCAACTTCCAAAGACTAGCAGCGGAAGCAGCAGCAGCAGTTTATTTGAGATAAGAACATTATTGAGAGAGGGAGGGGGTAAAAATAGTTTGAAAAAAATTCTATGCTGGTATATCAATCAATCAATCATTGTGGGGGGTTCATAGAACAATGGATTGGTAAAATGTTATATTTTTGTAACCATTGCAAGTTTGACCTGTGTTTTACATGGAATGACTATGACTTGATTCTAAGTTGCTTGTCTGTTGGTGGTGGTGTTTTTGGCTTTCTTTAACTCCTAGCTGTATCTGGTCTTGTATCTAAGTATGAATGTGTATATTCGTTAAACTAGTGTTAGTGTGGTCGAGTCAGAGTGTCGTACGTATCTGTTGAAATGGTATATTGCAATTCAACAAGGCCAGCAGCTGTTTCTTGTGTATAGTATAGTATAGTATAGTATAGTATAGTTGACTATTGAATGAATACGTCGTGTATGATGTGGTGCTTTTGGTTTCTGTTTTCGATTTGGTCTCGGTGCACCATAACCTTAGCCTTGCTGGTTGAGTTGGGTTGGGTTGGCTTGGCTTGGCAGCCCAATACGCTGTTTGTAATTGTACAAGTATTGGTTGGATAAAGGTAAGTTGTATTCTGTTAACGCTAAGTCTAAGAGCATGGATGGGATGGGATGGGGGACTTCTATGGGCAACCATGGTCATATCATAAAAAGCATCTAAATTAAAGCATGTCCAAAGTGACCAAGTAAAATTACAAGTACATAGTGGCTTTAAATTGAAAAAAAATAAAAATTGCTCTTGTATAAAATATACTATTTTATTTGTTAAAAATGTACAAGAGAGAATCGACTTTTATATTCCTATTTTTTCATTCCAAGACTTTTTGGCCAAAATGCCTTCCCCTGCTATTTGTAGAATGTCATAAATGTTTATCACACACGCAAAGATCATCTCCAATCTATAACTTTATTTTTGCAGTTTTTTCTTCATTTCTGCAGAATTTAAAAATATTCTCTTTATATTTTATTTTACATAATTTTTAAAATTACAAATAAAATTTAATATTTTATTATTTTTATACATTTAAGTTATAATAATATTTTTAATCAATTAATTATAAATTTTAATAATTATTAAATAAATAAATAAATAATTTACTATAAATATTAATTACAAAATTATAATAAAAAATAATAAAATTAAAAGTAACAAATAAAATTAAATAAAATATATAAAATATAAGCTTAAAACAAAATAAAAAAAGAATAAAATAAATAAAATATAAAAATATAAACAAAATAAAAAAAATAATATAATTTTTTATTTTGTTGATGATATTTAAAAAATTAAAAATTAAATAAATATAAAAAAAATAGATAACAACATAAATAAATAGATAATATTAAAACAAAATAGATAACTATATAAATAAATAGATAACTTTATAAAATAAATAAAAAATTATATTAAAAAAAAAAAGAAAATTCCAGCGGGTGAATTCTGCAAAACTATAGGGTGGGTTGAAATAGTTTTTTTCTTCCCACCCTGCAAAAATAGATCTTTTGTTTGGTGCTTATATTATTTTATTTGTTAAAAACATAAATGTTTGTTTAGGTTACCTTTGAGGAGTTTTGGCTTTTACTTCATAAAAAAACAGTTTGTAATAATTTTCAGTTAAAATTATTATTTTATATTTAATGATAATCATATATATATATCTATATTTGAATTCAGTTTTAGACCACCAGAATGAAAAGCTTGAATTTCTAGCATTTTTGAATATTTTTTAAAAAAATTTGATTGGTTAAAATATTTAATTGACTATACTGTTTAATTTATAAGAATTTTATTTTAATATTAATTATAAATAAAAAAACTCTCTCCCAAACCTTAATTTATTCTCACAACCGCCGCCGTCCATCCCAAAACTCTCTTTCTTTTCCGTCTTTTATCTCCAGATTTTGCCATCCGGTCGCAGCTAAACCGTACTCCAAAGTCTCAGCACTGCCCCCATTCAAAACACTACTAAGATTTATTTACATTTTATCTCTTTGTTCTTTTTTTATATTTATTTTTTATTCTCTCCAACATATATTTGCAGATCCGCAGGCGCTCCACCGCCATCGATCCATATCTCGCTGCATGCCACTCCACTTATCACGGTTTTGAAGCTCTATCGCTGTTGCTTGATGGAATTACGGGTAAATTTTTTTTTGTTTTTTTGTTTTTTAATCTTAATCTATTTTCACACATATAAAATAATTGAGTTTGTACGAATTTTTTTTGCTGTTCTCATTCTTTGTTTTTAAGATTTGTTTTTTGTTATTCTCTTTATTTCTTTCTTTTTTAATGTAGATCTACTTCCACACATGTAAAAAAAAGTGAGTTTATACAATATTTATTTGTTCTTCTCATTCTTTGTTTTTCTTTATTTATTTCTTTGAGCCTTTGTCTGGCAGTGCTAAAATGTGCCATTGTCCTTTTTGACCTGAATCTGTGATGTCCAATCCCGTTGTGTTGTGCAGAACCGTAGATGAATGGTGCCTCATTGTTCAATTGTGGATGTACGGGAGAAAGGTATTCTTTTTTTTTTAAATATAAAATTATAATTACAATGTAATTAAAATAGATTGAGTATCAATTTTATGTATATAGCTGTTAGAAAAAAATTAATACCTAAATTATAATATTAACTTATATATTTTTTATATAATTAAATATGTTTATGTTATATAATTTGATTCTAATAATTATATTATCTATTTTGTTATAAATATTTTAATATAGATACAAAAGAGTAAGTAAATTAAATTATGTATTAATTAAACAATATAAATATAAATAAAAATAATGATAAGTTGTTAAAGAAGTTAAAGATTTTTCTATAATTATTATTTTTTCTGAAAAGTTGAACACTTTATTTTTATTTTTAAAAATACAAGTTTCATATTGAAGATGTAGAGTTTTTTCTTTTTTTTTTTTATTAATAATTACTTATTAAAAAGTTCTAATAATTAATTTTAATTCTAATTCATTATAAAGTTGAGAAACTCTAATTCATTTTTATAATAATTTGATTCTAATAATTATATTGTCTATTTTGTTATAAATATTTTAATATAGATACAAAAAAGTAAAAAAAAACTAAATTATGTATTAATTAAACAATACATTATAAATATAAATAAGAATAATGATAAATTGTTAAAGAAGATATATGTTTTTCTATAATCATTACTGAACACTTTATTTTTATTTTTAAAATACAAGTCTCATGTTGAAGATGCAGAGGTTTTTTTTTAATATAATAATTACTTATTGAAAAGTTATAATAATTATTTTTTATAATTTTTTAAATACTAGGGGTTGCAGAGATTTTCTTTGCATTTAATATTATTTAAACATCTCATTTTAACTTTTCACTTTCATTTTTGTTTTCGTATTTCTGCCTTTATCTTCTATGCTTCTGCATTATCTTCTTTCTACTAAAAAATTTCTAATTCTTACGATACTTTTCTACATCTCACCATGTCATACAATTCTTACATAACATCAGACACTTCTCTTATTCTCTTATCTAAAATCATCCTCTACACAGTGTTCCTACATTATTTCACCTTTCAAAGGTTTACATTTATAATTATATTAGTGTTTTGATTATTAGACTATTTAGACAATAATCATAGTATTTAATTTTGTTCTTATGAAGTATTTCTTTGCATTCAATATTATTTAAACATCTCATTTTAATTTTTCACTTTCATTTATGTTTTCATGCTTCTGTCTTTATCTTCTCTTCTTCTGCATTCTCTTATTTTTACTAAAAAAAACTATAATTCTCACATACTTTTCTTTCATACTTGAACGACACTACATCTCACCATGTCATACAGTTCTTAACATAACATCAGACACTTCTTTTCTTCTCTTATTTAAAGATTATCCTCTGCACAGGGTTCTTGCACAATCAATTGTTAATATTTTTGAATATTTTTTTAGTTGGTTTACTTTATATTTTATTTTGACATTTTATGTTTAATATTTTTATTTTCTCAGGTAGCACTTGACTATCACGTAGAGGCGTGAACATAATTTCACCTTTCAAGGTTTACATTTATGATTATATTAGTGTTCGATTATTGGATTATTTGGACAATAATCACAGTCCTTAATTTTGTTCATATGAAGTATTTATGATTACTTAATTTTTGCAGGTTGTAGTGACATTTGAGATTTGAAGAATACTGTTTAAGCCGAACATTATTTTTGTACCGAACATTTTTTGTTATTATTTTTTATTTTAATATTTTTACGATTTTGCAATTATTTATATTTATATATTCTCTTGATCAGTGGATGAATAAGTGCAATCGGCATTAATCATAAATGCACGATGTTTGAAAATAGTTTTTTTTTTTTTTTTTTTTCCTTTCGTAAAATATATTTATGGTTTTACATTTGTTATTGGCATCATCATCTTCTGATGTTGGCAATATTTGTGCTTTTGAAAGTGGTGGGTATGCTATTATAAAATTAGTTGATTTTTTTTTTTTTTAATGAATAATGTCACTTACAAATATGAGATATATATATTTTTGGTACCCACTTATGCACAATAATATAATATAGTCAAATAGTCTTATTTTTATTGCTTTTGCCTAATATATTTATACATTTTTTTTAGTTCACCGAACTAAAAAGATAAATAAATAAATGTTAATATATATTTATTTTATTCATATGAAAATTATGACAAAATTTATTTTTGTGATTATTTTTTATTAAAATTTATTCAACGTATACTATTTGTATAAGATATTTCTTAACATATATGTACTATTAAAAATAAATATTAAGTCTTATTCTATATTTGATTTTAAAATAAATATCAACTGTATAAATTGACCTGAATTTATGTTTATTCATTAACATTCATTAAAACAAAATTTTATTAATTAAATCAAACACTAAAATGTAAGAGAATGTGAGTGGATAAATATTATAAATTATTACTCTCTTCATTTTATTAATCTAATATTACTTTGATTATTTTAAATAAATTAATTTTTCCTAATATAATTTAGAAAATTCATAATATCAATTTATTTTGTTTTTAATCAAAATATATTTTTATTCATCTTTACAAACTTTTTATTTTTATTTTTAATAGATAGATAATGATCAAGTTTTAAAAAAACTTGCTCGATTAAGATGCCGGAGGCATATGTGAATGAAGCAGTACAATAAGGGAAGAAATCCCGAGCTAAGGGCAGTTATTCAACACATCGAATTGGAATTTCGTTCAACTTGTACTGCTTATAATATTACGAATGAAACTCCGTTCTGCCCTGATCTACCACCAACCAGAAGGGCACAAAGAATGACCCGTGGTTTAAATTGGCAACCACAAAATCATAGGCAAAATGGTACATACTATATTCGAAATTAACATTGTTTATTTTTTATTTATTTTTATTGATATAATAAGAATATATTGTTTAAATTAGTTACATATATTATGCATATTTATAGGTAATTCGGTGAACTTTTGTGACGTCAATGATGGTGAATCAAATGATATGCATGTGATTAATCTCGAAGACGAAGCTATTTAATTTAAGTTATATGTTTTATTTAGATATGATTTTATTTACTAATTATAATCATTACTTTTAAGATGAAGAGATAATATCATCTTCTATTGAAGTGCATCATCAAGAAGAAAATGCAAATGACGTGATAGCAAATACAAATCAAGGTAATAATATATTACATGTATTTATTATTTTAGATGCAATTATATAGTTTATTGAACTTACAATTTACAGTTCATTTTATTGGGAGAAGATTAAATACGATTTATATTTTTTTATTTTATTTACATTATTGCTTTAAAAATATTTTTTAATTGATATAAGAATATATTGTTCAAATTAGTCACATATATTATTATTTTTATAGGTGATTCAACTAACTTTCGTGAAGTTAATGATAGTGAATCAAATGATATACATATGATTGATCATGATCATGAACGTATTTAATTTAAATTATATATTCAATTTACATATAATTTTTATTTTATTAATTATAATTATTATTTTTTAAGATGAAGAAGTAATCCCGTCGTCTATTGAAGAGCATCGAGAAGAAGAAAATGCAAATGACATGATAGTAAATATAAATCAAGGTAGTACTATATTAAATTTATTTACTGTCTGTATTCAAATACATTTAATTAAAAATTTTATTTACGAATTGATAAATTATTAAGTTTATTAAGAGTAGTTTAAATTTGGGTATTTCAATATTATATTAATTTATATCCAATCTTTTAGATATGCAACTATTCGGTCAGCTTATGTCTAATTTATACACTTAAAATAAATAATTTATATGACAATATATATTGTGTAATTTTTTTCATACATTTTATATATTTATAGGCATGAATTTTCATGGCATCGGTAATGAAGGATTAGATACTGTGCACATGAATAGCCATTGAGATAGAGGTACTATAAAAAAAAAAAAAAATTGTTAAATATTTTAACAACATAAAAGTCATATTTTACTATGATTATAGTATGTTTTATTAATTTTTTACATTTTATATATTTATAGGCATGAATTTTCATGGCATCGGTAATGAAGGATCATATACTGTGCATATGAATAGCCATGGAGATAGAGGTATTATAAAAAAAAATGTTAAATGTTTTAACAACATATAACTCATATTTTACTATGATTATAGTATATTTTACTAATTTTTTACGATATACATTATGCATCAATTATACTTAATAATTAGTATGTGTACTATTGTTCTTAGATTGAGTGATTGTACCAGTTTCTACTGAATACAATCGATAGGAAAATGCAAATTCAGCCATCGTGAATAGTATTATCGAACAAGATAATAATATATCTAATTTATTTATTATTTACAATGAATTTATATTTTTATTTAAATAAGTATCCATAATACTTATCATTAATATATAAACTTACTTGAATCTTGTGCTATGCACGGTAAAATTATATTAACTTTATTGTAATATAATTATATATATATCTTAGTTTGTAATTTTTTTTTTGCATTTCTTTTTGTGGTTGGAGGAAAAAGTCGTTCGTAGTTTGAAACAAAGTCCTAAGTTTGGTTTGTGTTGCCAAAGTGGAAAGGTGAATTTGCCTTTGCTGCCAAATCCTCCTGAGTATCTAGATGGCTTATTAAAAGATCGTAGTTTTATGGAAAATATCAGATCATTCAATTCGATCTTTAGTTTCACATCAATGGGTGGAAAAATTGATAGATCAGTTCAGGATGGGAGAGGACCATTCTGTTATAGAATTTCTGGAGAAAATTTTCACCTAATTGGATCATTGATTCCCTCTGGAGGAGAGCATAATAAATTTGTCCAACTGTACATTTGTGACACTGAGAACGAAGTGCGCAATCGACTATCTGTCTTAGGAAGAGATAGGTGTACTCCCGAAATTTCTTCTATAGTTGAGGGATTAAAACTTATGTTGGATGATGTGAACCCTTACGTTCAAATTTTCCGTTCAGCGAGGGATGCATTGCAACATGATAGTGGAGTTGATTTACATGTACGGATTCTGAATAGTAGAAGTAATCGACAGTACACAATGCCTTCTACGAATGAGATTGCCGCGCTGATTATTGGTCAAGATAGAAATACTGTACAAAGTCGCGACATCATTGTCTGCAAAACACATGGATATCTAAAGCGAATTAGTGAGGCTCATCCTTCCTATATTCCATTACAATACCCATTACTTTTTCCATATGGGAGTGACGGGTGGAGAATTGGGATTCCTTACAATGTGGAGTTACAACATAGAAGAATAAAAAATGTTTAAATGCGAGAATTTTGGGCATTTCGCTTCCAACACAGGTCAACAGAAAGCACAACTCATTTACGATGAAGAGGTTTGTTTCAACAACTTGCAGTGGATTGTTATGCAGCAATTGAACAACAACGTTTGAATTACATAAAGACCCATCAGGTTGAGTTGCGGGCGGATTTATATCAAGGTCTCGCTGATGCCATAGTTGAGGGGGATATCGATGCTAGTGCGGTGGGAATGAGGATTATTCTACCATCTTCATTTACTGGAGGTCCACGAAATATGTTGAAACATTATCATGATGCATTGGCAATATGTAGAGCGATTGGACCTCCAAATTTTTTCATTACGTT
Organism: Andrographis paniculata; assembly: GCF_009805555.1. Lineage (NCBI taxonomy): Eukaryota > Viridiplantae > Streptophyta > Magnoliopsida > Lamiales > Acanthaceae > Andrographis > Andrographis paniculata. The sequence goes on along the minus strand of NW_026137583.1, from coordinate 1,304,296 downwards.
CACATGCAATCCAACGTGGCTAGAAATTTCCAGAGAATTATCAAAACTTCCAAATCAACGTACTGAAGATCGTCCTGATCTACTGGCAAGAGTATTCAGGATGAAACATAAAGAAATGTTGAAGCTCTTGACTGATAAAATATTCTTTGGCCAAGCAATTGGAGGTATACTATAATGTAACTTATTATTTTGAAAATAATTTCAATATCTACAATATAACTACTTATTCATATTTATCTACGATAGATGTTCATGTTATTGAGTTTCAAAAACAAGGATTGCCTCACTCGCATATTACGTTGTCTCTTCAAGAGGGATTTAAACCAATCACTCCCGAAGAAATTGATATGTACATTTGTGCCGAAATTCCTGATAAGAATGTTGATCCACTTGCCTATAATATTGTTACAAGACAAATGGTTCATGGACCATGTGGAGTATATAACCCCAACGTTCCGTGTATGGTCGATGGAAAGTGTAGTAAACACTATCCAAAGAAGTTTTACTCACATACTACGATAGATGAAAATGGATTTGTTTCGTATAGACGTAGATGTGATTCTTCAAAGACATTTTTTGTAAATGGTATCGAATTGGACAATCATTGGATTGTTCCATACAATCGAGACCTGCTTGTGTTGTTCAATGCTCACATCAACGTAGAGAAGTGCGCATCTCCAAAATTAATGAAGTACATGTACAAATACATGTGTAAGGGGACAGATCGGGCAATTATTTCTCTTCAAAATAATGTTGAAGATTCAACGAACAATGATCAGAGACGCAACATAATTGATGAAATCAAACAATACTTAGAATGTCGTTATGTATCGGCCATTGAAGCTTGTTGGAGAATTTATGAGTTTGAACTTCAAAAGCATTCTCCAACTGTGGAGCGCTTGCAATATCACTTTCCGAATCAACAATATGTAGTGTTTCATGAAAGAGATAGTTTGGTCAGTGTTGTCGATCGTGTTGGTGTGCAACATACGATGTTGACTAAGTGGTTTGAAGCCAACAGAAGTAGCGTTGCTGCGCGAAGCCTAACTTATGTGAATTTTACTGCTGCATGGGTTTGGAAAAGACGTACAAAAGAATGGGTTATAAGATAACGGGGTAGGAGTATTGGGAGACTTCCATATGCACATCCAAGTTCATGAGAGAAATATTATTTGTGGATGTTGCTTTCCATTGTTTGTGGAGCTCAATCTTTTGAAGATCTTCGAACATTTAATGGAATTGTTTATTCCACCTTTAAGAAAGCATGTGTTGCACGTGGTTTATTGGATGATGACAATGGATGGCATGAAGCATTGTCTGAAGCTGCAAGTTGGGCTTCTTCTTCGAAATTGTGAAATATGTTTGTGACAATGCTTATGTTTTCTGAGCTAACCAACCTTGTTAACTTATGGGAACAACAATGGAGGTCAATGGTTGACGATTTGCTCTACAATTTAAGAAGAGCTCAAGGAATGACATTTGTATAAGTGATATGGATCTCAAGGATTGGTGTCTTCGAGAAATTGAATTGATACTTAGCAAAAATGGTAGGAGTCTTTCAGATTTTCCCCCGATGCCATAACCATCCGGTAGATCATTTACCTATCTATCAAATAGATTGATACGAGAAGAGCTCGATTACATTGCAGGTAATGAGGAGCATTCATTTCATTCATTGCATGCAGGATTGAATATTGATCAACTCCATGCTTACAATAAAATTATTGAAGCTTACGAGGGTAAAAATGGAGGGCTTTTCTTCGTCAATGGGAGTGGGGGAACGGGAAAGACATATTTGTAGAAGACCATCATTGCTAAATTTCGATCACATTCATTGTTCCGGTACCTCCAACATTTGCAAGACCCGATGCTCCATCTCCGGTGTTTCAAGTTGAATGTGAACGTGCGGTCAATAAATGCAGTCAAATAATTTTTGAGCATTGTCTTCCCCTGGCAGCAACAAAGCTGCAATTCCTGATGATGCAACTGATAACACAATTTTTCTCTGTGATTGAAATTTAGCAATGATGGTCTTCCACAAATATGTCTTTCCCGTTCCCCCACTCCCATTGACGAAGAAAAGCCCTCCATGTTTACCCTCGTAAGCTTCAATAATTTCATTGTAAGCATAGAGTTGATCAATATTCAATCCTGCATGCAATGAATGAAATGAATGCATGCAATGAATGTTGTTCTTATAAGTTAACAGGGTTGGTTAGCTCAGAAAACATAAGCATTGTCGCAAACATATTTCGCAATTTCGAAGAAGAAGCCCAACTTGCAGCTTCAGACAATGCTTCATGCCATCCATTGTCATCATCCAATAAACCACGTGCAACACATGCTTGCTTAAAGGTGGAATATACAATTCCATTAAATGTTCGAAGATCTTCAAAAGATTGAGCTCCACAAACAATGTAAAGCAACATCCACAAATAATATTTCTCTCATGAACTTGGATGTGCATATGGAAGTCTCCCAATACTCCTACCCCGTTATCTTATAACCCATTCTTTTGTACGTCTTTTCCAAACCCATGCAGCAGTAAAATTCACATAAGTTAGGCTTCGCGCAGCACACTACTTCTGTTGGCTTCAAACCACTTAGTCAACATCGTATGTTGCACACCAACACGATCGACAACACTGAACAAACTATCTCTTTCATGAAACACTACATATTGTTGATTCGGCAAGTGATATTGCAAGCGCTCCACAGCTGGAGAATGCTTTGGAAGTTCAAACTCATAAATTCTCCAACAAGCTTCAATGGCCGATACATAACGACAATCTATGGTTACATAACGACAAGCTTCAACATTTCTTTGAAGATAAATAATTGCCCGATCTGTCCCCTTACACATGTATTTTTACATGTACTTTCGGAGATGCGCACTTCTCTACGTTGATGTGAGCATTGAACAACACAAGCAGGTCTCGATTGTATGGAACAATCCAACGATTGTCCAATTCGATACCATTTACAAAAAATGTCTTTGAAGGATCACATCTACGTCTATACGAAACAAATCCATTTTCATCTATAGTATGTGAGTAAAACTTCTTGGGATAGTGTTTACTACACTTTCCATCGACCATACACGGAGCGTTGGGGTTATATACTCCACATGGTCCATGAATCATTTGTCTTGTAACAATATTATAGGCAAATGGATCAATATTCTTATCAGGAATTTCGGCACAAATGTACCTATCAATTTTTTCGGGAGTGATTGGTTTAAATCCCTCTTGAAGAGACAACGTAATATGCGAGTGAGGCAATCCTCGTTTTTGAAACTCAATAACATGAACATCTATCGTAGATAAATATGAATAAGTAGTTATATTGTAGATATTGAAATCATTTTCAAAATAATAAGTTACATTATAGTATACCTGCAATTGCTTGGCCAAAGAACATTTTATCAGTCAAGAGCTTCAACATTTCTTTATGTTTCATCCTGAATACTCTTGCCAGTAGATCAAGACGATCTTCAGTATGTTGATTTGGAAGTTTTGATAATTCTCTGGAAATTTCTAGCCACTTTGGATTGCATGTGAACGTAATGAAAAAATTTGGAGGTCCAATTGCTCTACATATTGCCAATGCATCATGATAATGTTTCAACATATTTCGTAGACCTCCAGTAAATGAAGATGGTAGAATAATCCTCATTCCCACCGCACTAGCATCGATATCCCCCTCAACTACGGCATTAGCGAGACCTTGATATAAATCCGCGCGCAACTCAGCCTGATGGGTCTTTATGTAATTCAAACGTTGTTGTTCAATTACTGCATAACAATCCACTGCAAGTTGTTGAAACAAACGCCCTCATTGTAAATGAGTTGTGCTTTCTGTTGATCTGTGTTGGAAGCGAAATGCCCAAAATTCTTGCATTTAAACATTTTTTATTCTTCTATGTTGTAACTCCACATTGTAAGGAATCCCAATTCTCCACCCGTCACTCCCATATGGAAAAAAGTAATGGGTATTGTAATGGAATATAGGAAGGATGAGTCTCACTAATTCGCTTTAGATATCCATGTGTTTTGCAGACAATGATGTCGCGACTTTGTACAGTATTTCTATCTTGACCAATAATCAGCGCGGCAATCTCATTCGTAGAAGGCATTGTGTACTGTCAATTACTTCTACTATTCAGTATCCGTACATGTAAATCAACTCCACTATCATGTTGCAATGCATCCCTCGCTGAACGGAAAATTTGAACGTAAGGGTTCACATCATCCAACATAAGTTTTAATCCCTCAACTATAGAAGAAATTTCGGGAGTACACCTATCTCTTCCTAAGACAGATAGTCGATTGCGCACTTCGTTCTCAGTGTCACAAATGTACAGCTGGACAAATTTATTATGCTCTCCTCTAGAGGGAATCAATGATCCAATTAGGTGAAAATTTTTTCCAGAAATTCTATAACAGAATGGTCCTCTCCCACCCTGAACTAATCTATCAATTTTTCCACCAATTGATGTGAAACTAAAGATCGAATTGAATGATCTGATATTTTCCATATAAGCCATCTAGATACCCAGGAGGATTTTGTAGCAAAGGCAAATACACATTTCCACTTTGGCAACACAAACCAAAATTAGGACTTTGTTTCGAACTACGAACGACTTTTTCCTCCAACCACATAAAAGCGCCACAAAACTGACAAATAATATTTCTTTCACTTAAAATTGACGTTGTTGTAGCACGGGCTGGCAATATTCGAGGTATAACTGAAAGAATAGTAATATTGAAGATTAAATTGTATAATAGTTTGAGACACAACTGAAAAGTAAAAAATAAATATCAGGCTTAGTGAAAGTATCAAATGTCAAACAAATTCGGGTACACAATTTCAAACATGAAGATGGGGTAGATATATAATTTTAAATATATATTTGACTATATTTTACTATTATTTAAGAATAAGAAATGCAAAAAAAAAAAATTACAAACTAAGATATATATATAATTATATTACAATAAAGTTAATATAATTTTACCGTGCATAGCACAAGATTCAAGTAAGTTTATATATTAATGATAAGTATTATGGATTACTTATTTAAATTAAAATATAAATTCATTGTAAATAATAAATAAATTTGATATATTATTATCTTGTTCGATAATACTATTCACGATTGCCGAATTTGCATTTTCCTATCGATGGTATTCAGTAGAAAGTGGTACAATCACTCCATCTAAGAACAATAGTTTACATACTAATTATTAAGTATAATTGATGCATAATGTATATTGTAAAAAATTAGTAAAATATACTATAATCATAGTAAAATATGAGTTATATGTTGTTAAAACATTTAACATTTTTTTTTATAATACCTCTATCTCCATGGCTATTCATATGCACAGTATATGATCCTTCATTACCGATGCCATAAAAATTCATGCCTATAAATATATAAAATGTAAAAAATTACTAAAACATACTATAATCATAGTAAAAATATGAGTTTTATGTTGTTAAAATATTTAACAATTTTTTTTTTAATTTTTATGGTACATCTATCTCCATGGCTATTCATGTGCACAATATCTAATCTTTCATTATCGATGTCATGAAAATTCATGCCTGTAAACATATTAAATGTATGAAAAAAATTACACAATATATATTGTCATATAAGTTATTTATTTTAAGTATATAAATTAGACATAAGCTGACCGAAGTTGCATATCTAAAAGGTTGGATGTGAATTAATATAATATTGAAATACCCAAATTTAAATTACTCTTAATAAACTTAATAATTTATCGATTCGTAAATAAAATTTTTAATTAAATGTATTTGAATACATACACTAAATAAATTTAATATAGTACTACCTTGATTTATATTTACTATCATGCCATTTGCATCTTCTTCTTCAAGATGCTCTTCAATAGACGATAGGATTACTACTTCATCTTAAAAAACAATAATCATAATTAATAAAATAAAAATTATATGTAAATTGAATATATAATTTAAATTAAATACATTCATGATCATAATCAATCATATGCATATCATTTGATTCACTATCATTAACTTCAAGATAGTTGAATCACCTGTAAAAATAATAATATATGTGACTAATTTGAACAATATATTCTTATATCAATTAAAATATATTTTTAAAGCAATAATGTAAATAAAATAAAAAATGTAAATCATATTTAATCTTCTCCCAATAAAATGAACTGCAAATTGTAAGTTCAATAAATTATATAATTGCATATTAAAAGTAATGACTATAATTAGTAAATAAAATCATATCTAAATAAAACATATAACTTAGATTAAATACCTTCGTCTTCGAGATTATTCACATGCATATCATTTGATTCACCATCATTGCCGTCACAAAAGTTCACCGAATTACCTATAAATGTACATAATATATGTAACTAATTTAAACAATATATTCTTATTATATCAATAAAAATAAATAAAAAATAAACAATGTTAATTTCGAATATAGTATGCACCATTTTGTCTATGATTTTGTGGTTGCCAATTTAAACCATGGGTCATTCTTTGTTCCCTTCTGGTTGGTGGTAGATTAGGATAGAACGGAGTTTCATTCGTAATATTATAAACAGTACAAATTGAACGAAATTCCAATTTGATGTGTTGAATAACTGTCTTTCGCTCGGGATTTCTTCCCTTATTGTACTGCTTCATTCGCATATGCCTCCGGCATCTTAATCGAGCAAATTTTTTTAAAACTTGATCATTATCCATCTATTAAAAATAAAAATAAAAAGTTCGTAAAGATAAATAAAAATATATTTTGATTAAAAACAAAATAAATTGACATTATGAATTTTCTAAATTATATTAGGAAAAATTAATTTATTTAAAATAATCAAAGTAATATTAAATTAATAAAATGAAGAGAGTAATAATTTATAATATTTATCCCCTCACATTCTCGTACATTTTAATGTTTGATTTAATTAATAAAATTTCATTTTAATGAATGTTAATGAATAAACATAAATTCAGTTTAATTTATACGGTTGTTATTTATTTTAAAATCAAATATAGAATAAGACTGAATATTTATTTTTAATAGTACATATATGTTAAGAAATATCTTATACAAATAGTATACAGTGGAATAAATTTTAATAAAAAACAATCACAAAAATAAATTTTGTCATAATTTTCATATAAAGATTATATTATTGTATAATCGAAGTTAAAATTAATTTATTTAAATAATACCATGGAAAAAATGATAGTAATTTAACAAATAGACTAATAATCAAACAAAGAATTTTATGAAATATATTATGTTATATGTCTTTTGTAGTTAAATTCTATAATTACATTTAAATATTGTATTTACAAATATTATATTACAACTTTTAACAAAGACTATTTGCATAAGTGGATAAAAAATAAATAAATATGTCTCATCTTTGTAAGAATAGATTTCATTAAAAACACTTAGCTAATTTTATGAAATATATTCTGTTTTTGGACAAAATAAATTGATATTAGTAAATTATACTTTGAAAAAAGTGGTAATAATTTAACAAATAAACTAATAATTAATTTTTTAAACAAATTCTCCTTATAGAATTATATAGACTTTTTTATATTTGTCTTTTGTACTAATTCTATAATTATATTTAAATATATTATTCGCAAATATTTTATCACAACTTTCAACAACAAAGATTTTTAAGCATAAGTGGGTACCAAAAATATATATATCTCATATTTGTAAGTGACATATTATTCATTAAAAAAAAATTAACTAATTTTATAATAACATACCCACCACTTTCAAAAGCACAAATATTGCCAACATCAGAAGATGATGATGCCAATAACAAATGTAAAACCATAAATATATTTTACGAAATGAAATAAAACTATTTTCAAACATCATTCATTTATGATTAATGCCGATTGCACTGATTCATCCACTGATCAAGAGAATATGTAAATATAAATAATTGCAAAGTCGTAAAAATATTAAAATAAAAAATAATAACAAAAAACCTTCGGTACAAAAACAATATGGCATGCAAATAAAAACTCTGCAACTCCATGTATTTAAAAAATTATAAAAAATAATTATTATAATTTTTCAGTAAGTAATTATTATATAAAAAAACCTCTGCATCTTCAACATGAAACTTGTATTTTTTTAAAATAAAAATGAAGTGTTCAACTTTTCAGAAAAAAGTATAATTATAGAAAAATCTATATCTTCTTTAACAATTTATCATTATTTTTATTTATATTTATAATGTATTGTTTAATTAATACATAATTTAATTTATTTACTCTTTTGTATCTATATTAAAATATTTATAATAAAATAGATAATATAATTATTAGAATCAAATTATTATAAAAATGAATTAGAGTTTCTCAACTTTAAAATGAATTAGAATTAGAATTAATTATTATAAATTTTTAGAAAGTAATTATTATTAAAAAAGAAAAAACTCTGCATCTTCAATATGAAACTTGTATTTTTAAAAATAAAAATAAAATGTTCAACTTTTCAAAAAAAATAATAATTATAGAAAAATCTATAACTTCTTTAACAACTTATCGTTATTTTTATTTTTATTTATATTGTATTGTTTAATTAATACATAATTTAATTTACTTACTCTTTTGTATCTATATTAAAAAATTTATAACAAAATAGATAATATAATTATTAGAATCAAATTATATAACATAAACATATTTAATTATATAAAAAATATATAAGTTAATATTATAATTTAAGTATTAATTTTTTTTTTCTAACAGCTAAATACAGAAAATTGATACTCAATCTATTTTAATTACATTGTAATTATAATTTTATATTTAAAAAAAAAAAAAGAATACCTTTCTCCCGTACATCAACAATTGAATAATGGGACACCATTCATCTGCAGTTCTGCACAACACAACAGGATTGGACATCACAGTTTTAGGTCAAAAAGGACAATGACACATTTTAGCACGGCCAGAGAGAGGCTCAAGGAAATAAATATAGAAAAACAAAGAATGAGAAGAACAAACAAATATTGTATAAACTCACTTTTTTTTTTTACATGTGTGGAAGTAGATCTACATTAAAAAAGAAAGAAATAAAGAGAATAACAAAAAAACAAATCTTAAAAACAAAGAATGAGAACAACAAAAAAAATTCGTACAAACTCAATTTTTTTATATGTGTGAAAATAGATTAAGATTAAAAAAGAAAAAAACAAAAAATTCTTTTACCCGTAATTCCATCAAGCAACGGCGATAGAGCTTCAAAATCGTGAGGGGTGGAGTGGCATGCAGCGAGATATGGATCGATGGCGGTGGAGCGCCTGCGGATCTGCAAATATATGTTGGAGAGAATCAAAAATGAATTTTAAAAAAAAAACAAAGAGATAAAATGTAAATAAATCTTACCAGTGTTTTGAATGGGAGCGGTGCAGGATGAGACTTTGGAGTACGGTGTAGCTGCGGCTGATGGCAAAATCTGGAGATAAAAGACGGAAAAGAATGAGAGTTTTGGGAGGGACGGCGGTTGTGAGAACAAATTAAGATTTGGGAGAGAGTTTTTTAAATAAGGGTTTGGGAGAGAGTTTTTTTTATTTATAATTAATATTAAAATAAAAGTCTTATAAATTAAACAGAATAGCCAATTAAATATTTTAACCAATCAATTTTTTTTAAAAAAAATTCAAAAATGCTAGAAATTCAAGCTTTTCATTTTGGTGGATCCTACACTGAGTTCAAATATAGATATATATATATATATATGATATGATATATGATTACTAAATATAATTTATAAAATTTTAAAATAAATTATAATATACAAATATATTATATTGTATTCAGTCTGTTCCAAAAGAGTCGTCTTATTTCCTTATTTAGTAACCGTGTCCTCACTTTATAACAAAATTATTCATGTTTTTCCAAATTACTCCGAATTATTATTCTAACCTATTTTTTAAAATTATTCAAAAAGCATTCTAGTATTTTACATTTTACTTTATATCCATTTTTAATTAAATACTATTTTTCTTTACTTCTCCCGCCAACTCCCAATAAGACATCTGAGGGAGTAATTTTATTTTTAATTCATATATTATTTTTAAATTAAAATTTTAAAATATAAATAACCAAATTTTAAAAATATTTTTTATACTTTAATTTAAAATCTTTATATATAATTAATAAAATTTAAAGTAAATTATAAAAGTTTTATAGAAAAATACTACTCCCTCTGTCCTAGAACAATACTTTTATTTTCATTTTTTAACTAACTCTCCACCTTTTTTATAAAATTATCTTAGTTTGGAGGATTGGATTAGATTTACACTATTCATCCAATTTTTTTTCTCCCAAAAACATCAAATCAAACACCTATTTTTCATTTTTTATATTATACTAAAAATCAATTTTACATTCAAAACATCACATCAACACCTATTTATATCACATCATACAACTATTCAAATTCAAAATTTTTACTATTCAAATCCCAACTCAAAATCCAATACCCCAAACAAACACAGTATTTTGGCCTTTTCGAAATACTTTTATATTGATTATCAATATAATACTATTATTTATTAATTCCTGTGTCAATCTCAAATATTCTTATTATTTGGGACGGAGGGAGTATTATATTAATCGCATGTCCATTTAAATAATTTATTAAAATATAAAATCGAACTGCTTTTACTTTTGATCTCTACTTATTTTCTAAGCCAATCCAAACGAACTCTTATTCATTTTCTTTTATTTTTTTAATTTGTTTTTAAATGTAATTTGTCTGTGCAGATAGTACATTGGATACCAAATAAATTTTGAAACTTTTAGTTTCTATGGATTTTGCTTTAACTACATCATAATCGAGCAGAACCAATAGTGTTTATTGGTCGGGTTGTGCACGCTACAAAAATTTGAAATTTAACTAAACAAAATTTTTGTTGCAAAAAATAATGAATTTATAGCAAAAATATTTTTGTGATAAAACTCATTTCATGGCCTATATCCCGTTAGTAAAGTCTTACAAATGTGATTTTCGTAACAAAACATAAGTTTTTTTTTGCAATTTAGAAAAAAAAAATATAACTGCGAAAATATATATTTTCGTAGCTACAACTTTTTGTTATAAAATTAAAATTCATAACAAAAGTATTTCAGCAATAAAATATGTATAAATTTTTTAGCCAAAGGATTTTACCTATGAAAAGTAATTTTGTAGCTAAAATTTATTTGCTATTATAGTATAATTTTCTAGCAAAAAAGAATTTTAGCGATGAAATTAATTTTGTAGTATATAATTTATTTTTTGTGATGAAATTAATATTTATTATTATTAGACACGTTTTAACTACAAAAATATTTTGTAATTAAAAATATTGTAACTAATTAAATATTTATTTTTAGTGGCAATAATAATAAATTGTGTTTTACTTGAGAGTTAGGGAGTTAATACAGAGAGAAGCAACCTCTTTCTCCATTCCATCTTGGCATTTTATAATGCTACGAAATGGTCAGGGAAGGAACAAAGAATATCATTATATGAAAAAAAATATATATATATATATAGTTTTCTTTTTAATCTATTAAAGAGATTCAAAGTATGAATGATTCATAGCCTAGCAACAGTAGAATCGAGCAGAGATGACCTGCTCTGTTCGTCATGTGCACTTGCAGTAAAGAGTGTGTTTTACTTCTATTAAGACAAGAAGATCTACAAAATAATAATTTTTTAGAACTATATATGTTATTAAGGTTAGGATCTTCATTCTTCTTGAAGATCGTATTGTGTAGTACCTGTTTTTAAATTCGATCTTTCTTAATTTTCATTAGAATGATTTTGATTTTTCATTTTTTTGTAGGGGCTTCTTTAAACTGGTATATATATATTTTTTTAGTTACATATATATATATATATGTGTGTGTGTGTTCTTTTTACATAGTCATATTATACCTTTTTCTTTCATTATGCTTTTTAGAAAATACATTTCTAGCCTATATCAATGATGAAAATAGAGTGGACAATGTGAGTGATATAGTTGAGATATAACAGACAAGTAGCTCAACTTGGTGCACTGATAGTAGTCCGAACCTAGCTTCACAATATTATGCATTTCATAGTCTGTTTAAGATGAATTTTAGTCATCGTTACTCTCCTATGCTGTACTGACCCTAACGAAATGATCCTATGTTTTACCCGTACGTATGATATTTTGTATCACTTGAAATATCGCCTCAAGTTCCATATCATGAGACCTCTAGCTAGGTATCACATGCCAACACAACATCCTTCAATGCTAACCGACTATCGTTTCAAACCTTGTTGTAAGATCCATTGAAACAAATCAACGTGCAAATAAGAATTGAACTACTAATGAGGATATAGAGATGAGATCACAATGTAGTAAATGTCACAACCATACAAGTTCAGATGCAATCACACTATCGGAGCAGGTTTGGAGCCCAATAGATTTTGTAAGTTAAATTTCAATTTTCTTTTAGTGCATTGTTTTAGTGATTATGTTGATTTCAATATGTTTAATGCTAATCATTTTGCAGGAAAAATATTTTCATACAACACATTAAAAGACTCAAATTGACTTTCAAGTGTAAGATATGTTAGCATATTTTTAAAGATCAACTGAAGTTTGAAGTGGATGAAAATTGTTAACGGAAAGAAAAACAAAACAAGTGAGAGATAAAATAAATATGATAAAGAAGTTATCAGACAACCAACTATTTTTAGACATCCATCAAAGTTCACTTTCCGTTCACCCCTGTTGATTCAAGCACATGGGTAGTATGTATAGATATTGATTCTTTAGTTAGAGACTCAATCACTCAGAGCTAGGAGGCCTTACTGTAATTGATTTGAAGCATCCCATCGGAGTTTTAAAAAATCAAGTAAGTAACAAACCAAATATTCAAATGCAACATAAGATAAAGAGGCACGAAGAGTCTTAGGCCTCTATAGCTTAAACTATTAGTATTGTTTTGATGATGATTGATTATGCTAATAATGAAAGATAGTCAAGAAATGAGGTGATTTGTGTCGGAAAGAGCAAGAAATGAGGTGATTTCAAATATTACAATTATAGAAATACTTTTGTTATTGATTCTTATTAGGCTAACACCTATTTATTGTTACGTCCCAAAAGATTTAGCAAAGATTAGCAGAAAAATTAAATTTCTAAGCCAAGAGCTTAGTATATTGTTGAAAAGTTTATAGTTGTGATAACAAAATTAGAAGAGTTGGACTGGAACATGCACAACAGAAAGACCAAGTGAAACACTACTGTCGACTTGGAAAATCAATTTCTTGCCTAAAAATTATAGCTGGGAAGATTGGTGGGTTCCCAGGTGATTCAATGTGAATCCCGGTGGTATGCAATAAATTTATAAAAAAGATAATACAATTTGATCAAAGAAAAAATGACACAAATGAATCACAATTTACTCAAGATCAAATTACATTATTTCTACTAAACTAAGAGAAAAAAAAATACAAAAAAATTAAAGGATAAATTTGTGGATAACTTTGGTCGTATGCTCATTTCATTCTGTATCAATTAGTTTCTCATTAAATGGAACATTCATTCACTTGTAACAGTTGCATTCTACCTCCATTTATTTTAGTAACCTCCACCTCCTTTCAGCAACCATCAAAAGTAATATATTGGGCCAGGTTCATTTCTTTAGACTAGTATTATTTTGGCTGCCATGGATTGGTCTTGAGCTGAAGAATATTGATCACTTAATCCAAAATGTTGGGTTGATTTGGATGTCTAGGCCTAACACTAACAAAGTTGTATCAAATCGGCTCATATCCCTCTCACTCAATCGCCCGGAAGTATTCAAACTTGGCCTACTTTTAGTGATATAATTTTGTGTGACAATATAATGGCCCCTAAATTTAACAAAATATTGAATATTTAACACGTGAAATAAATTTTATAAAATATACATATCTGGCTTGGCGATAAAAAAATCCCATATGCCAAGAACGTCTCACTACAGATGTTGGTGATGAAATTCAATGCCAACTTAAAACAAGAGACTAGACTCGGTCTCATCAATTTCTTACTTTCCAACTTGATAAATGGGAGCAACTCTAAGTTAAACCTCATGTGTGATTGTTTGTGCGGTCGACATTCTATTTTTATCCGCAATAGATGTTCAACCAATACTATAACCAACCCACATCTTTTCTAAGCGAAATAGTAACAATATCGACAAATCAAGCCTTTCTACTACAAGCGACCAGGATCGGAAAGTTGGGTGTTGATCTTGCTTGCTTTAAAATTTCCTGCAGTGCCGACTTTTACTTTCATTAATGGATCTTGTGCATCAATATCGACGCTTTTCTTTGTACCGGTAGGAACAGTTCAAGTCCACTGACATCTCCTTGCTCTAATGCCATCATTGTATAATCATTTGGTCTATCTGCAGCTCAAACCGTGGGCTTATTTCACAGCCAGTTGAGGTTAGAATGCACTCCACATCTAGCTCATCATTGTTGGATTAAAAATTTCAATTTTGGGTTAAATGTAAATTAAGCCTATGATCTATTAAATTTATTGAGCATATTTACTAAGTGCGAGTCTTCTATGTGCAAAAATCTGGTAATAATTGACTAATTAGACCAATTAATAATAAGAGATATATATATTAGGGTTGTGATCTCACGTCTAGGCACAACATCCGTTACTTTTCATATCTCATCATCGTGATACTAAAGACAGGAACCCTAGCGGTTTTCTTGCGTCATAGACTTGAAGAAAACAAAACCCTCAATCAATTTGTAAATTCGAATCCGATAGCGCTACTGAAATCAGGTCAGATTTATTAGCTTTATTATTTTTATCTCAATTATTCAACGCGACATATCCTGGACTTAGGGTGTAATTCCCTATAAGTTCCAACAAGTATCAGAGCGGTTACGTGTTAAATTAATGAGATGTTTATTAGATCAATTTTGTTTTATTTTATTTTAATCAGAATTGATCCCATGCAACGAATGGAATGTGTATCACTGTATGTATACAGATATTGATCAATTAATGACCCTAGACTGTTTTCTGACAGATATTTGGGTATTCTAATTAGATTATCCAATTGAATAATCAAACTTAATTGATGGATTTAACTAAAATGAGTTGCCTGCTTTATTTGCACCGATTTGTTACCATGAACCTTGTTTTTCTTGTCACTCCAATCAATTCAATTAATCTTTCAATATTCAGTTAATCAATGTTTAATTAAAGCAAGACTTGCATATGCCTCGATCTGTATGCCTACATACATGTTTGTATGTGTGTGTGAATATATGTGCAAGAAATAAACATATGCAAATATTTGGAATCAGATATTGATCTCGATATCTTGATCATTCATTTGTTTATTTATTTATTAGGTATTTGGTACTATTAATTGATATAAGATATAATTGTATCATGAATCATGAAATATTACATTTATTCTAGTTTGCTATTTCACCTAAAGCCATAATGATGCGTTACATATTTATTGGATTATTCATTAAATTATTAAATGAATGTAATCAGAATTAAGTTGTTACATATAGAACTGCTTTACCCTATTTGACATTCTGATTTCATGATTTCAACCGTGTGAAGTTGATTGATTTCAACTGCATTTGATTCTGTACGGGTATTTATTATTATTATTTGCAAACTAGAAAATTATTTGCAAAGGTGCAGAACATATCTATTTGTTTAGTGCTGATTATTTTATAAATAATCAGAATTATGAATTTATTCTGATATGTTTTATTATGCAATTAATTTTGTGAACTATTATTGACGATATGCATTTGTTCAAATTCAACTATAATTATTTATTGTATCAAATTTATAGACTGTTTGGGTGACATATTTTTTGTCTGTCTGTGTAATTTCGCTGAATTTAGTACTTTATTGGAATACTAAATCATATCAATGAGTCCAAAAATTAATTGTTATAAAATATGATATAAATACGGAGGTTAATTTAATTAACTATAAATAATATAATATATTTTATGAATTGGTTAGGCTGTCAAAGCAGCCTCTGCGGTATAGATAAGTGTATTCTATATATTAGAAGGTTGTGTGACTTATAAGGTTGCTGATTGATCCAAAGACAAGTCAGCGATTAAGTAGTTACATGCATGTTTAGTAACATTGAATGTGGCGATGATAATTTAGTTATTTGTATGTGAATAATAGATTTGTCCAAAGATGGAGTATTGTTTGATACACTACTTTATTGTCAACATTCGATTGTCAAAACAACTTCATCACTAACGAGTCAGTTATTTGTCCAAAGACAATTGCTGATGTTGCTCGATAACTTGTAATATGATTTCTAATTTAGTTTATAAATTCACATACGGAAGATTAAATTGCTTATAGACATGATTCTGATTCTAATATGACTTAAAAAAGTTATAAATTCATTAATAATGCTTGTTGCGTTTTGACGGTGAAAATCAATTATTTGGAATTACCAAAGTAACCTCTTTTATATGAGATTTTTACTTGATAACGTAAGTGTTTATATGTGTATTTTAATACATGTAATTATTCTTCGGCCCAAAGGCAGTTGGTAATTAACAAAATGAAATAGACATCTACGATAATATGTATAAGACAATTATATGGATTTATATGTGAATAGTGAATCAGTCCAAAAAGAGGTTTACTATTTGACATTACTTATTGTCCGTGTATAATTATTGCAACAAGATGACTGTTAAAAATAAATGTTATTGATCCAAAAATTGATCATTGATGTTGCACTTAGTGTCTTGGGATGAGAATGTATTATTCTTGAATTTTATTATGCTTCATAAATGCTTATGTGTATATTTATTTGGTCCCAACACTTTCTGGGAACAACTTTAGGCACAAAAAAGAATCAATATTGATTTATTTAGGCTACATAAATCTTGACTTGACATTAAAAATAGACCAACCCACTCATAAGGAAAAAATACTGCATATGAAAAGCAGTTGTTTAGAAAGTGGAATAGGTCCAACGTCTAAGTTTGATGATCATTAAGAAAAGCACTTCATAAATTTTTCGTAAGATATCCGATGATATCACTACTGTCAATTAATTCTTTTTCAAAATTAAGAAACGCTTTACCAAAGAAGATAATGCGAAATTGAGTACTCTTCTCAAAAGTGTCATTACCATACGGTATAATAACAAAGGTAACATAAGGGAGTACATCCTAAACATGTCTAATATTGTTGCTAAATTAAGGGCACTTAAGTTAGACTTTTTGGATGACATGTTAGTCCTATTGGTCTTGCTCTCACTTCCATATTCAGCTCATCAGGCTCGTCTTGAGGACAAGACTTGGTTCTTTTATAAAAAGGCTGGACATGAGAAGAAGAATTGTGCTAATTATTACAAATGACACGTGATGAAAGACACTTTTTTTACTTTGGTTTGTACTGAAATTGTTCATAGACACACCTGGTGGTGGATTTTGGTGTAATAACTCACATCAGTGTGTTTATGAAAAATTATTTATATTGCCGAAAATCAATTGATGTTGAAAGATACATCTATACAGGTGACGACAAAAAAATTAAAGTTGAAGTCATTAACAAATTTGGATTTGGATGAGACATTTTCTAGTACCATCTTTAGTCTCTTCCAAAATTCAAAATTAGTTGAAAGTAGTACCTTATTTAATAATACTAATAATAATAATAATAATAATAATAATAATAATAATAATAATCATTATTTATTTAATAGTGTGGCTTCATATCATAAATTAAATGAACATAATCATACAACTTCCATGATTGTGGATCCGCTTAATTGCTAAAGGGTTTTCACATAAGTTCTATATTGAACATGTTGCTTGTATGAGAGTGGAACATATATGATACTTCGGTTTAGTGAGAGCTAATTATTAATGTTCAAATACAATTAAAGTTACTTTATTTTATACTGCAGTTTTTAGTATGCATTGTTTAGTATTCAGTTATTCTGAATTAAAGTTAATGTGGATCAGTTGGAAATAGGCGTGTTAAGATCACATTACATGAAATTTTATGTTGTGCATCCGCACTTGATCAAATCTTAGGTTATATTAGTGTTGTGACCACTGATCGGTCTCACTGTAATAAATATAGTGATGACCACTTTGATCCGCATTAATGCGATTTACAGATAAGATTGGTAAAATACATTAAAGCAAGTGAGAGATTGTTTGATTAAAAATTCAATTATGTGTTAAATGTAATTATTCTGACTATCAGTCATATTAAACTTATATTAAGTGATCTGTTAAATTTATTTGACTTAAAATGGATTTAGTAAGTGCAGACCTCGTATGTGCAGAAATCTGGTAACTTATTAATTGTGTGATGAGACCAAATAATAATAAGAGATATATATTAGGGTTGTGATCCGAGATCTAGGTGCAACATCCATTCGTTTTAATATCTCATTTTGAGAGTAATGATAGAAACCCTAGGGTGTGTTTGTTTGTGGATTTTAGGTTTTGAGTTTGAATGTTTTAATAGTAAAAAGTTGAATTTGAATAGTTGTTTGATGTGATATAAACATGTGATGTTTTGAATGTAAAATAAATTTGTAATATTATATATAAAAAAAGTAATTGTTTGATGTGATACTTTTGGAGGGAAAAAAGAATTTGAATAGTAAAAACTTGTTTTAAAAACCACAAAAGAAAACAACTCTAGTGGTTTTCTTAGGAGGGGGTTGCGTCGTAGGTTTGAAGAACACAAAATCCTCCATCAATTTGTATATCCGAATCTGACAGTGCTAATGGAATCAGGTCAGATTTATTAGATTCATTTTTTATCTCAATAATTCCCCATGAGTTCCAACAATCATGACATGAAATAACGACTTCTTGTTTGACGGCTTTCTTATCGGTTTTAAATTTATCTTTCATTCATTTATCGTCTCCGCAAATTGCAACTTCTCCTAAAATTTTTTAGAGCCTCGTCATGTTGAGCTGAAAGTTTAGAATTGAATGGTATCCACTTTTGAATTGTTGTTTGGGTCGTTGATGACCGAGCACTAATCGGAATCCATTTTTAACTTATTCGTTTTGGTGATTGCCTTCACACAAGAACAACTCATGTTTTGGACTTTTGGAGATCAATTAGAGCTTCTTTCTGTTCATGGAAACTAGCGAACTCATAAGATGCTTTCATTGCATCCCGTTTGTGCTCACTGCAGCCCGTTTATTCGATATTTGGGCCAACTTTTAGGTTGATTATCTATTTTTTTTAGTAGGTGCACACCTTGAATTTTCTTTGCCAGCCTTTTTCTCTGGTTGCATTTCTTTTGCGTTTGTGTTAAATGCTTCGGTCCTTGCATTGTAATGCTTTACGATTTAACATCCAATCCTTCAGTGGTGGCACAATTGACAATTTTTTCATTGTATAAGAGTGAATTAATATTTACCCAACTGATAATGATAATATCATAGGCGCTGCCATTATTCTTAGTATCAATTTTCACAACCATTTTCAGTGGGCGCTAATGATCCTTCAGTGTTGGCCTACTCGTCAGCAATATGACATTCATAACGGCCGCAAAAAAATC
This sequence comes from Andrographis paniculata, assembly GCF_009805555.1. Classification (NCBI taxonomy): domain Eukaryota; kingdom Viridiplantae; phylum Streptophyta; class Magnoliopsida; order Lamiales; family Acanthaceae; genus Andrographis; species Andrographis paniculata. Next base: position 1,284,661 of record NW_026137583.1, on the reverse strand, counting down.
ACATCTATCTTAATATCCTCTTCTTCTGTTTCAACAAGATCCTTATCATCAATGGTGATAAAAAGCTGATTGGCCAGCCTGAATCGATTGGTGGTCTGCCTTTCCTTTATCATTTGTTTGGCTCAGACCACCCGAATGACAAGCTGCTGAAAATCGCCAAACTCCTACAAGGCTAGCTTTTTCATGAGAGTCGAGGATTTGTATATTGCAACAATTTTTCATATGCCGAAAACAACGTAAATCAGAACAGAGTGGGGCTGGTATTTGTTAGATATTTACTTGATTTTTAAGAGTGAATTGTTGCACGTATCCAGATGAGAAAAGGAGAAAGCTGGATGCAAAGGGAGAAAATGTATTTTGGGTGTGAGTAAAGTATCAAAAGCATATAGGTTATATAGTCCACTGTCCAAGAAAATCATTAGTAGTCAGGATATTCTTTTTTATGAAAAATCAACTTGGGACGGGACTGAACAGAGCATGCAACGACAAGATGCTCTCACTGATTTTACAGAAGTCTAAATTAGGCCATCTATCTAAGAGAGATCCTCACCAGGTGATAGTAAGTGCAGTCAACAAGTTCTGGTGAGTCTCGTCAATCTGAAGTTATCACAGAACAAGCCCGTTCAAGAAGGCGACCAATTCAGATGATTGACTTTGTAAGTGGAGATGAACTTCTAGATGATGATCAGTTTGCTCATGTTGCTATGGTTGCAGAATGTAATCCGATCTCATTTCAAGAAGCTGTCAAAGAACCGAAATGGCGACATGCCATGAATGAGGGGGGATTCAATCGAGCAAGAAAAACAATACATGAGAGCTGTCAGAACTTCCAAAGGGGTAGAAAGCGATAGGTGTGAAGTGGATTTACGAGACAAAGTATAAGAAGAATCGGCAGATTGATAAATACAAAGCCCGCCTAGTCGCTAAAAGATATAAACAACAGTTCGGTGTTGACTACAAAGAAATATTTGCACCCGTTGCCATATTAGATACTATCAGATTAGTCTTATCTCTTGCTGCCTTAAATTCATGAAAAGTTTCTATATGGAGAACTACTTGAAGATGTTTATGTTGATCAAACCCCAGGTTATGTACAACAAGGAAGTGAAGGGAAAGTGTACACGTTAAAGAAAGCTTTATATGGGCTAAAGCAAGCCCCAAGGGCTTGGACAGCCGAGTTGAAGCCTATTTTATGAAACAAGGGTTTGATAAATGTCCATATGAGCATATTTTATTCACAAGGTATGTAGAAAAGACTAGTTCTTGATAGTGTGTGTATATGTGGATGATCTTATCTAGACCGGAAATGATGTAGAGATGATGCCAACATTCAAGAAAAGCATGACAGACTTGGAGTTGATGCACTACTTCCTTGGAATTGAAGTTTTCCAGGTACCTTCAGGCATCTTCATTTCACAAATGAAATACGTTCTGGAAATTCTCAAGGTGTTTGGAATGGTGAATAGTAACTCAATGTCTACTCCAACAAAGAAGGGGAATGCAATATTGTCTAAGAAAATTGTTGGAACTTTGATGTACATCACTTCAACAAGGCCTGATATCATGCCAAGATATATGGTTGAGAAGATTTTGGAACAATTTTATTCTCTACCTGGATCAACGATTCAACAATCAAACTTTCCAAAAATCCTGTCTTTCATAGTAGAAGCAAACATATATATTATATATATATATATATGTTCAGTTTCATTTCTTTCAGAAATTGGTAAATGATAGTGCTGTTGAGTTGGTTTTCTGAAAGAGTGAGTGAAGATCAAGTAGCTGATATCTTAACTAAGCCGCTGAAGAAAGATGCTTTTGAAAAGCTCAGAAGAAGGCTGGGAATCTATATAAAATGATAGTGCGAAACCATGGTTAATGAAAATATAAATAAGCAGAGTGAAGATCATCAAAAGCCATAAACCTTTCAAGAGAAATGCAAGCTTACAACAAAACAAACATGGCGGCAAATTGCAATCTAACTTTGTACATCCATAGAAACCGGATTGGCTCTCCGAATCTGATCCAAATACGAATCAGTAACGGCGACGCTGCTCTCTTTCATCACAATCGGCGAAGAAATCAGCTTAATCATCGCACAAAGCACAGTATCTGTGAAATCATCGTCTTTCAGAGAATTCTTGAACCACTCGCCCAGGCTATAAATTCGCAGAGTAAATATAATATAACCGGAATCGCTTTTCTGGTAGAGGTAGTAGAAACAGTTCCTCTTCCCTATTTCATGTCCTTTCCCATCGTACACAGACTGCTCTAATCCATCGCTCCTCCAATGTATTTTGCCATTGCCACATTCGCGTAAGCATGGATCTGCCCAAACCCCATTATCCTCGGCTACAAAATAAACTTCCTTACTATAGGGAATGGTGTCAAAGATAATCCATGGATTGCCGAATAATTCGAAAATAGGAAGAATAAACTGCAACTTGGGGGGCAAAATGATGTTATCTCTAAGCTTCAAGTTAGCAAGATAGAGTACGATTTCTTGCTCGGATAGTCGAAAATCAAGGGTGTACGCTGCGTCATGGATCACCGCAACACAATCTGACGAACTACTAGTTGCGACGACTCGCGACCGTATAATTTGATCAAGGTAATTGTCGACGTTGAAGCGGCGATTCGGTTTTGATGGAATATCTTCGACGTGTCCGGGGATGACGGGCTCTTTGGCGACGACGCAGAACGCGTAGTGGCGCCATTCGTAGTCGACGTGGGCGAGTAATTTGTGGGCGAGGGTGTATTCTCTTAGGCTGTATTGGTAGCTGCAGCTGCTGGAATCGGGTTCCGATGAGTAGTAGTAGAAGCACATTCTGGTGCCGATTTCTTCACCTTTATTGTCGAGTACGTTCGTGGTTTTTGCATGTTGTTGCCATCTGCCCGTGCCGCATCGGCGACTCGATTTCTGGGGGAGTTTCTTGGTGCTGGCTAAGCAGTAAATCTCCGAACTGTCGGCGTCGTCGGCGTGGCGGCGGAAGATGTCCGGCGGGTCATGGTCGCTGTGGATGTTGAGAATTGGGAATTCGCGTTTGAGCCACGCGGGCAGTGAGACTTTTGTTTTGCGCAGCTCCTTGAAAAGACAGAGGATGATTTCTTGTTCGGATAATTGGGGTTTCGCCATTGCTGAAAGTGGATGGGAATCAGTGAAGAACAGAGATCAGTTGTTCTTGGGCTCAATTCTTGGAAGAAGATGACGATGTGATTTTTGGGAGGATGAGAGTTTAGGGGTCCGGCTAGAATGACCTCTGGATAATGGTTAATAAATTAATTATAATAATTATAATTTTTTTTATTACTTTTTTTCTTTTAAAGTGATATTGTTATTATTTTTAAAATAAAAACTGATATATATTATTAAGGGTGTGTATATGCTGCCCAAGTTTGGGCAGAAATACGATCTGTCTATTAACCCCTTCTAAAATATATGTATAAATATTTTAAATATTATATATTAGTAAAATATATATAATATGGATATTATTTTTTAGAAATTAAAATTTTATAGTAGTATCATATATCATATATATATATATAACATAACACACTTTAATTGGTGCACTCTCATTATTTTAAATTTTTTTTTTAATTTTTAAATATTTTTATTTTCGGATAAATATGAAATTTTATTTTATTTTTAAAATAATTTTACTTTTTCTTTTTAATTATTTATAAATTATATTTCTAAACAAAATAGCTAAACATAGGGATATAATTAAAGATTTTACTTATGTTCTCAGGAATAATAACAAACTCATCAAATAATATCTCATAAATCTTTTTAAATCATAATTAATCAAATCAATTTACCAATTACATTTATTATGTAATTATTTAATTCTATAAATATATATATGTTGTGCATATGTATATCTATGTGTATAATTATTCTAACATCTTTTTCGAATATTTATGTCATTAAAATTCAATCATTATATGTATAATTACATATACATATATTTCATTAATATTCGATATAATTTTCAATTTCGCGGTCTTATTGCATTGTCTTCAACCTCAAGCATTACGCAAATTTAGAAGGAGAAATTCGAGGGAAGATTCAACATCATTAATTTGTAATACTACAAAAGGTTAAAAGAATAAGAAGGTATGCGAGTACAAAATAATTTTGTCAAATTTATGGAAAATCGTAAAAATTATGATTTTTTATTTTTTATTTTTGAATTCATGTACTTTTGAAACTAAATAAATATGTTTTTCTTATTTATTTATTTTGTATGTACATGAATTCTGTGCAAGCGGAACAAAAAATTGCTCAATTAAGACGGAGAAAACAACTTCACTTGAAGGGTAGACCAAATCAGAACTTGAATTTGATAATTAATAATATTGATGCAGATTATAAAAAAATTTGTCATGCTTATGGACTTTCGAGTCAACAGTCTATTTATCCTATCCAACTACACGTCGAGAAGAAGATATACTCGAAGAAATAGAAGTAGACAAATAAATTGTACTTATGTTTCAAACATTATATAAATATTTTATTATATATATTTTACATAATTTTATTTTTATTGAGTAGGGAATGAAAATTCTTATTATTGTTGTTGTTGTAGTTGTTGTAACAGAAGTCCTAATTAACGTCCTCCTCCATTTTTTATTCTCTTCACCCTCCACCTTTCACTTTTTATTCCCTTCACCCTCCACTGTCATCCCCACAAAATCCATTCTTTTTATTTAGTTTTTATTTTATTTTGTATTTGTTTATTATTATTTTAATCATAATATATATTTTTGTAATAGTGCGGTCATTTTTCTTTTTTTTTTTCCTTCCAACACATCTAGTTGAAATACCTGATGAATTTTTATTTTATTTATTTTTCTCTATTATTATTTTAATTATAATATATTTATCAAATTATAATAAAAAAATATACTAATTTTATATTCGGAAAATAATCAGAAATTTTCAAGAAATGTTCGTAATTCGTTGTGTTTTCAAATGGTGGGATTATTGATTCAATATATGTAGTTCGACCCGAAATTTACAGAATGTGACAAAATTTTTAGGTTTGTTTTCTTGATCGTTATTTTCCTTAAAATATGGTTTCGTTGGTTGATTTAATGATGATTGAGCATAGCATATATATTCTTAAAAACTCTTTTTTTTTATTTTTTTTATTTTTTTAATCTTGAAAGGGTTTTCATGTAAAAATTTATTTATTTTTTCGTATTTTATTTATGTATATAATTTGTTATTGTTTAGAGTGAAAAATTTTCCATATGAAAAAATATTATTATCTCTTTTATATAATACTCCCTCCGTCCCACGTATCGTATCTGCTACACTGTAGATACGGTATTTTTAGGGTGTGTTTGTTTGGGGATTGGATTTTCAATCTACTATTCATCTCATTGTTTTTCCCAAAAATATCAAATCAAACACTTATTTTTTTATTTTTTATATTATATTAAAAATCAATTTTACATTCAAAACATCACATCAACACTTATTTATATCATATCATATAACTATTCAAATTCAAAATTTTTACTATTTAAATTCCAATTCAAAATCCAAACTTCCAAACAAACACACCCTTAGTATGTTGTTTGAACATTGTTTTCAATTGAAGGCTAACAACCATATTACAACAAATTTCTTTCAAATTTATTTTGATTTTTAATTTTAAAGTGATTATGAATAATTATTTTTTATCTCTAGCTTGAGTTTAAATTGGAGTATATATTTATAAAATTTTGATTCGCTTACTTAATATTCTTTATTTGATTTAATTACCGTAATTTTTTATATAAATTAATTTTTGTTATCTTAATACAAAGTTTTATTATCAAAATAAAATTTATTATTTAAAATATAAAATTAAATTAATATCACAATTTCTATAATTTTAAAGTGATTATGAATAATTATTTTTTATTTCTATTATGCTTGAGTTTAAATTGGAGTATATATTTATAAAATTTTGATTCGCTTACTTAATATTCTTTATTTGATTTAGTTACCGTATTTTTTATATAAATTAATTTTTGTTATCTTAATACAAAGTTTTATTATCAAAATAATATTTATTATTTAAAATATAAAATTAAATTAATATCACAATTTCTATACTTACCCGTGCATAGCACGGATAATAGGCTAGTAATATAAATAAATAAAAAAATTATTTATTTATTTATAATTAAAATAAACTAATTTTATAGAAAATAAGAGTTTTCAATATAGGTAAAAAGATTTGTTTTTTTGAAATGAAAAATATATTTTGAATGGAAAGTAGAAAAAAATATATATATTTATGTAAAACAAGCTAAAAACAAAATGAGTGACTTCAAACAATATACAGTATATACTGCATCCAGTGAATTAAATTAAGGAAAAATATTAGTGCGTCGGGGGTTTGAACCCATGAACTCACGGTCACAAGTCCAACCCCTACACCACCGGACAGTTCCGTTTGAACCCATAACCTCACAGTGACAAATCCAACTCCTACACCACCAGACACCACCAGACAATCCTTGCAGAAGAAGAGAGAATTGTATGATTGAATTATGTAGAGAGAGGAAAATGAGAGGGGAAAGAGATAATACGTTATCTATATATTTTCATTGAATTAAAAAATAATGAGAGGGGAAGAGTATATATTTTCATTGAATTTAAAATAAGCCTAGTTATAGGCGGCAATACTAAACATTAGTTATCAATCAAAATGACTAGGTAACATTAAAATACAATACATATTTACATGAATATAAATATAATGACATATATATTACTATATGTAATGTAGCATTTCCCTTTACGTTACATGTTATTTAATTGCAATGAATATAATTTATTAAAATTTACTAAAAAAAAATCTAGTAAGACAAAAATTTTAGTGCAGAAAAAAGCGTACGTAATAATGCATTAAAAATATTCTTCTTGGTGTGGTCATCACTTGAAATATTGACCGATGCACCCCGATGTTCTTTATTAATTTTTTGAACGTTGTAGTCAGTAAAATCTTGGTCAATAAATTGACTAAATTATCATTTGATCCAATAAGTTCACATCTATTTCACCATTTTTTTTGTTTTGAATATCACGAGTAAAGAAAAATTTCATTGAAATATGTTTCATTCTTGCATTACTTTTGTATAAAATAGTAGGAGAATTATCATTTTCAGATTTCAAATCACAATTACTTAAAATGTGGTGAGTCATTGATCTCAACAAGACACATTCTCGACTAGGCTTATAAATTGTTATTATTAAGACATGATTTGAAGATTTTGCGATTAATGTTTGTTTGTTTAATAGATCTCCAAGATACCACTGTACCGTCACTAACAAATAAATAGTTAGTATAAGACTTGGCTTTATGCGAGCCAGAAATATATCCATCATCTGCATATCCAATCAGTTCATGTCGAGAATTATTTCAATATAATAAACCAAGATCAATTGTTCCTTTGAGATAACGAAAAATATGTTTAATTCATTTCTAATATCGTTGTGCTGGCATTGCACTATATATTGCTAATAAATTTATAACAAATACTATATTTGGTTTTAAACTCTGCGTCTAATCCCCTCGACGGTCCTTATTTAACGGTATTTGACCTAAATGCGCCCAAACTGCGAATAAATTTTAGAATCTCAATTTTTAAACCCCTAAAATTGCAAATATATTTATTTTTATTATATTTAGCCTCAAACGAAAAATCTACGGCTAAAAGATAAATTCAATAAGCTTTCAATCCAGAAATGAAATTGACAGCTTGGATAATGAATTTGATCATCGATAAATATTCAATTTCATTGCTTCTAAATAAATTAGTTATAGTTACCTACGCACGCCTAATAACCAACTCTTCCTTAGTTTTTTTGGTAGTCAAGGTACGACCGTTAACTATTTCCTAATTAGACTAAAATCCTAGTAACGCCACAAAGAATTTTTTACTAACCTAAACTCTTTGCAAACTATAAGAGTCTAATTCAATTTAACAATCACATATCCAGACACTACAAAAAACTCTTGATTTGCGAGGGAAAAATTCCCTTGCAAATCAAATTATTTCCTTCGCAAAACATATTAGCGAGGGAAGTTGCGAAGGAATACATGTCATCGCTATACATCTGCTCGCTAATTTGGATCCGAGGAAAAATTCTCTCGCAAATATTTGTGAGGAAGTTTAGCGAAGCATCGATTCCTTCGCAAATGTTTGGGAAGGAATTTTGCGAAGATATAGTTTTCCTTCACAAATTGATTCGAAATTTGCGATGGAGTTCATTCCTTCGCAAATATCCATCGCAAATTGATTCAAGATTTGTGAGGAAGTTTGCAAGGGAATTCATTCCTTCCCAAATATCCATCGCAAATCATTTTACAAATTATCATCACTAGTTCATTTAAAATTACTATACTTTGAAAATAATTACAAACTAACAAATATAATGAAACATAGAATAAAGCTAGTGCATCAAAATCATCACTGGCTAGTAAGTTCGGAGGCTGTATAAAATATATGGCAAAGATAAGAATGTCAAAATACAAAGTGCAGTTAAGACCAGAGTGGTAAGGTTTAAGGTCAAAACATAACTCTCGCTTATTAAAGAGAAATAAAGGCTCGGAATCCACAAAACAAAAATGATTCTTCTAATAATCGGATATAAATTCTCAAGTTGCGTTTGGAGCAATGCAAAGTGCAAGTTTAATAAGGCTCAACAGGTGCACGGAAGCTTGCTCCTGCATATACTGCCTCGGAACCCAATTCCTCTTCAATCCTCAACAGCTGCATCCAAAGAAAATTCAAGTTTCACTCATAAGGTTCTTGTCGCCCGTCTGTTGTGCAATATCAGACACTAATAAATTCAGAACATGCTCTTACTTGGTTGTATTTTGCCAGATGTTCTGATCTGCAAGGAGCCCCTATCTTGATTTGGCCCTGATAATAACGATGTTGTTAGATTTCAGCTATACATAGTAATAGTTAATTATAGGTGTGATACCGATATATACAATAAAAAGCTAATGAACAGTTACTGTGGCCAGTCCAACAGAGAGATCGCAATGAAGGTGTCCTCTGTCTCTCCACTGTATCCAGATATTATATTGATTGTCAAGACATGGAATAAATAGTTATCGAAATTTGCCAAACTACTGTTTAAGTCCACATTTCATACCTTCTGTGGCTGGCCATCACTCCCCAACCAGCATGCATCGACATTTTTACAGCTTCAATACTTCCAGTCACAGAACCAATCTGGTTAACCTGAAAGTCCAACAAAAAGGGCAAGAATCGTCTCATTGAGGCCCCAAAGAAATTTGAACTTGAATGAATATGCGCATTGTAATGTACGGTAACAACGTATACCTTAAGAAGAAGTGCATTGCAAGTCTTCTCCTTAATTGCCTTGTCAACTCTCTGCCCACATTAAAAAAAAAAAATGAGAAACAAGAAAACCAACATTTACTCCAAAACAAGGCTATGAATAAGCATCGCAAGGTTTTCAATCATCAGAATCAATCACCTTGGGGTTAGTGACGAGGAGATCATCTCCCACTATCTGTACTTCAGCACCAATTTCTTTGGTGAGTTTTGCATAGGCCTCCCAGTCATCCTGGTCAAATGGATCTTGACAAAGCAACGGGTGAGAACTCAAGAACAAATGTAGCATTTACTGAACCCTCTTATATTTAAGGATATTCAAGACAGCATAGGAACTTGCCTCTTCCTTGAAGTTCAAATCATAAGTCTTGTCTGATGAATAAAATTCAGATGCAGCAACATCCATTCCAATAACAACCTAAACGAATCCTTTCATCAGCACCATTCTAATAAATGTGATTCAATACACATACAACAGACACTATAAAACCTTACTTTTCCTGTATAACCAGCTTTCACAATGGCTGTCTTAAGCAGCTCAAGACCTTCCTTGTTTTCCTGGAATAATAATAATTAGAAATGTCAGCATATAACATTGAGAAAAAAATAGAGATACGAAGCTATGAATACTGCATTACCTGAATGTTGGTAGCAAAGCCACCCTCATCACCAACATTTGTAGCATCTTGCCCATATTTCTTCTTAATAACAGACTGAAAACAACATGATCCACACATTTCAATCATGCAAGCAGAACAAACGTTGCAACCTAAGCTATAACCATTCATAACTTTCATAAAAGCCAATGAACTACAAACATGATGTCGTCTTGCACTAGATTTTACACTAAGACGAGAATCTATCAGCCTTCTCATAAAGTGATGGAAATATTTGACTACGACTTGCCTTCATATGATGATATACTTCCACACCCATCTTCATGGCCTCTTTGAATGAAGAAGCTCTAACAGGAAGAATCATGAATTCCTGGCACAAATAGTTTGTGTTTATAACAACATTAAGACAAATAAATATTACAAATTATTTCCATCTAAAGAATAGTAGGAAAAATAGATAAAAATACCTAAAGCCCATCACAGTTTTATTGCAGAAAAGAGAAGTCCATGGAACATGAAAAGGTCCAACAGTTATTCTGTTACTCACATTCGACTCCAAGAATTACATTTGGGATCAACGCGAATTCCAGCAAGCTTCTCCTCAGACCTTGCCAATTATTCTAGAGGAGGCAATCATCTCCTTTTGAGGAAGAGTATTTTATCCCTACCAGGTGAAAATGATAGTGTTGGAAGGGGCGGAGCATCAACAATATTTCTGATCTCTGGTGGAGGAAGTCTATGTCCATTTCCCTCTGATAATTCTACAAGGATGTGTGATACAGCAGATGAGAATTAGAAATTTAACCTTTTAAGATTGATGTGAAAAGTTAAGATTCAAACTGAACACTAGATGCAGATCCTCTTCTTCTTGAATCAGACAAACAAAGATGAGAATCCTATTAAGTATTACTGTGCAGTACAAACATGAAAGGACCTAGTGATTTGTTGAGTAACGGCAAAGTTATGAGACAACAGTCACCAACTAGCTTCCTCCCGACTAGATGAAACAAAGAGTGAGCGTAAAGTCACCAAAACCAATCCGTTTCGGCGATACAGCTTGTTGAAAAACCAGGGGTGCAACAGGCCGCAAAGATAGTTTCATCAGATGAACGTCATAAAAGTACCTCTGCCACATGAATTATAATAACGTCATATAAATTGATCACAAATTTCAATACGAAGTCTGAATCTTAATCAAAGAGGTTCCCCATAGCTGACGGATGTATGTAGGATCTAGAAAGATGAGAAAGAGCCGCTACTCGTCATTAAGAAAATAAACAGACAACAACAACAGAAGAAGAGAGTTTAGCTAAAGATCATTTAACAACAGCAACACAAAAGATTTATATCTTCCGATCAAAGCCAAGCACAAAGTCACTCAAACGCTTCGGCACGACAGGATAAAGGAAAGAGAAGTAGAGAAACAAGCCTCCCTCGAACTTCCCCGACCGCAATCACATTCATACAAAATCCAGATTACAGTGCAGAGTAACAATATCGGAAAACCCCAAGCAGTGGTCAGTATTCCAAAAATGAATTCATACACACACGAAGTCAGGAAGCTAGTTTATCCAATAGCTACCTTCAGAGTCAACGGTGGATGAAGAAGAATTGGTGGCGCCACCCAAGCTCTCGGTGGCGGCGTTCATGGCAGCAGCGCTGCGGAACGTCATCGTCCGTGCCCCAACGGCAACTGATGACTTCGGCTTAAAGAATAGAGAGGATGGAGGGAGAGTCGATTTTAGTTTTACAGAGAGAAAGCGCAGTGTAGATGAGAGAAGGAGACGATGCTTGTGTGAATGAAGGAAGGAAAAGCGGGGGCAAACTTTGTGAAGCAACATGCTAGCTGATGAATGGATGAACATAATTTCTCCAACCTGAATCTCCTTTTAGGAGTGGGTGAGTGCGCGCCTGCCTGCCTGCATCCACAGGACTAGGAAGGAACCATCCTTGAAGGATCTATCCCTAGTATTTCATTTGTTATATAAAAATATGTTTATTTTTTTATTTAAAATATTTGTATTTTTAATAAAAAAATTATATTATATTTTATAAATTTTCATAATAATTATTTTTTTATTAATTTAATAAAATCTAAAATTTATTAAGAAAATTAATTTTTTTTTACTTTCGATCCTTTTTAAAAATAATTTAAAAATATTATTTATTAATAAAAATACTAATCTGTAATTTTGTAAGGGAATATAAATTCGCAAAATTCTTCGCTAATAGCAAGAAATTTTTATATTCCTTGCAAATTATGTTCGTTGATTACGAATTAATTAATTCCATTACAAAATTTTTTCGTAAAAATAAAATTCATCGGTATTTGCGAGGGATAAGAAATTTCTTACAAAAATCCTTAGCTAATGTATATTTTTTTTTGCAGTGAGAATTGTTCATAATTGATTCCGTGATTTCTTAATGGTGTCTGCCACTAGTTGTTACTTGAACTAAAACGTAATTACGGACGCCTAATTTAGTATAGCAATAAATCTTTAATCTAACTTAAATACTAGGTCACAATACCCAACTAAATCAAAGATTATTAAACATTAAAATCTGAAATCACATAAATACTTAGGAACCAAGAATATCATAAAATCAAAACAAAATATAATCTCACAAATTCATACCAAGTTGTTTCTTTCACCCCTAAAGTAGAAAAGTAACTACTCGTTAATCATAGAAGGAAGATCAAAGATAACAAAGATAAATATCGCCGGAAATTGATTGCATTGATGGGGAAGAACTCGAAATTTTTTTGGATGAATCTTTCTTCTTTTTGTCATTGCATGATTTCTCTATAGGGTTGTTCTACACTGTGTTCTCCTCCATATATGAAAAGCGGCACCTCCCCCATTCTTTTCTTTTATTTTTGCCCTAATTTTGCAACGATCGGGCTTTTGGGTCTTTTAATTTATTCTTCTAGTAATTGGGTCTTTTTGTTCTCTTTTCCTCCAATTCTACCAATTTTATTATTTTTCTCCTGCGAATCATACATAAACAATATATACACAAATTAGGTAGGATCCAATCAAAACAAACCAAATCTCGCAAATAATATAAATTTTTAACGCATGCGATTTATGAATATCAAATCTCCCCACACCTAGATCATGATTGTCTTCAAGCATAGATTCGAAAAAAGCCAAAAGAAATTGCAGATGACTCAATATGACAAGAAAATCTAACACAACCAAATCAATCGGAAATTCAACACATCAAGCTGAGTCCACCTCATAGGATAAAGTGTATGCACACATACTCTTTGAAAGAAATAACTGTGTATAAGTGGCTAACGCTTAAGTACAACTACAAAAGACTAACCTATAAGCTTGAGTAAAATCAAATCTCCTTCGCTTAAGATATTCGAATATAATATAAAGAATCAAAGGGACTCTTTATAAGAGTTGTAACGGGATTGATGGTCAAGGGTAGGAAAACTGATATACAAAGGCTAAAATATGTCATAAAAGAACATGATACTAGCACATAGAAATTAAAGTAGTTCAACGTAAACAATGAAACTCTTACTTTATTTACTACCCAAACTTCAATAACATAATTATATCAATAATACTTCATCGAGATGATATTTTTTCTATTTTCTTTTCTTTTTTACTTTTATTTTGGTGTTTTCCTTTATATATATATATATATATATACACACACCTTCACTACCCATTCCCATTGCACTAATCACTCCTGTAGACATTATTTATTTATAATCGAATTTAATATCTAACTGGTGCTAAACAAATAAGTGCATCACAACATGAACTTAAAGTAATTCTCTCTAACATAAGGTTCAAATCGGAGAAGACTTAATTCAAAAGAAAGGTACGGGGCAAAAAGACAATTTAATATACAAAGAAATAAGCTAAAAAGGCTCAAATGGGCTAATTAGGGGAATATATTGTGCTAGGTGATAAAAAAAAACTCAATAGGGTTACCTAATGCCCTTACCATTTTCAAAATGCAAGACTCGGTAATTGCAAGTTCAATATGCATAATCACTCAAGTTCTAGGTCATTTTATTGAGCACTACAATTGACACATGAATGAAATTCCAAAAGCTTGAATATTATGTGGTTTATTTGTTAATGTAAATTTTTTAGAATATAGGCTCGAATTCTCACAGGGTTCAAATGTCACCTGGGTCAACTTATCACAATATCATTAATCATGCCAGACTAACTTATCACACAAACCACATTTGTCACACCTCAAACTAATCTAAAAAACTTGCGAAAGGATAACAAATCAAGCATAAAAATTAGTACAAAGTAAAAAATTTGCCAAAACGTTTTGCATCGCTCTCCCCACACCTTAAACATATATTGTCCTCAATGTAAATAAATAAAAGAAGAGAAAAACTTCCCTGAAGCCCGTAGGAGTGCGGCAATGTATTCTTGTTTCCTTGCCAATGGCCTTGTGAGTCGGTGACGCATAAATCACCTTTAGGGGCTTGAAAATTCTCATGAGATCTGAAGAAACAAACTCACCAAGAACAACAAAGTATCCCAAAAAGGAGTGATATGTGATCTAAGGAGTCAAATGCCTTTCTCAATTTAGACACAAAAGAAACATTATAAATACAAGTCAATAAGAGGACACATATAGCATCGAGATTCGGCATGAGAATTCAATTTTCAGTCCAACTAAGGCAAATGTTCCGAACCAAAACAAGATATACAATGAATGATGCAATTCATTATAACCAACAAATTCAAATGCATAACTAACCACAATTTGCAAGTAATCAGCTACTCATTGAACTCAAAATAAGAAGCACAAAAAATTGTCATAGGCACTGAAGTTCAGAAAATTTATCCCAACAGTGGAAACAACTAATCATACTAGTAATGCCCAAATTCAACATAGCGACTTCAAATTTTATTCCAGCCTACCAAATCGACTAACCATCGGAATATCCTTAAATTGAAAGTACGAGAGGGATGGAGAGATATTACCGAGTCTGTGGCAGAGACTAGGATCGACAGCTGTGGTCTGGGCGCAGGTCGGACATGGTGGGAGCGACGCGGCAGCCAGTCAGCATTGGTCGCGTGGCTGACGAAGAGGAAGAGTGAACACAGTCGGTGCGGCTGAAGGCAGACGGCTGGCGGCGCCGCTGCTGGTGGCTGGAGAGCATGGTTGGAGGCTGTCGTTGGCTGGGCTGGGCTTGGCGCGGGCGCACGCGGCGCCGGTCTGGTTAACGGCGGCGCCGGTCGGTTCGGTCTTGACGGCTAGTGAGGTCGGGCGAAGCCGGTCTGGGACAGAGGGGCTGGGCAGCGGCGTTGGGAGGAAGAAGCTGGGCGACACCGGAGCGGCGCTCGCTGTCGACGGTGAAGGTATTGGAAGATGACGCTGGCGGTTCGCAGGGGTGACTGTTGTCACGACTAGATGCTGATGGTGGAAAACGCCGGCGCTGGAATCGGCGTCGCCGGCGGCGGTGGTCCGCGGTCCTGGGCAAGGGTGGTCAATTGCGGTAGGAGGCGGGTCTGGGTGGCGGGTGAAGATTGATAGAAGAGGGGAAATTGAATTTGGATTTACTTTTTTTTTTTATTTTTTTTTTTTTATTTGGGATTTGTACAAAATGACAACTCTGCATATGTGCTCTACTGTTTTTTGGCATCAATCCGATGTGACCACACCTGAGCAATAGGTACTCTGGTTTGATCAGACCTAAGACTACCATCCTCATCTTTTTTTACTTTTTTATTTCTCCAAGAAGTTTACCTAAAAAAAAAAGAATTAAACAAAAATTAAAGAAAATAAATGAGATAAAACTAAAAACTTGAGTTGGCTCCCAAAAGGAACATTTCTTTAACATCTTTGGCTAGACGTAGTTTCCATACAAGTCATTGGGTGGCACTACTTCAGATCGTTTTACCGACTTCAATCTCGTCTTTTGCTTCAATGTTTGAAACAATGATTACTCATAAAAAAACCAGATTTATATCATTATTTTAGTGAACAAGTTCCAATTGATTTAGAGGGGCCTTCGATTTTATATTCAATATAAATCTTCCGTGCAATCCCAAGACTTCCTACATACTTTTGTCAATAATATTCACACTACACAAGGTGTTAGGTTTTTCAAGATATTTTATACAATCTAAAATAATTGCACTTTTTCACCATCAAATTCTATAGAAAGTATACATTGTTTCGCATCAATTTTAGTTTGTACAGTGCACATAAATGATATTCCAAGTAAAATCGGTGCAGGATTTGAAGACTTATCATCATGCATATCAAGTACATAAAACTCAATTGGAAAAATTAATTCGTTAACTTGCTCTAGAATATCTTCAATCAATCCTTCAGAGTAAGAATTTTTCCTATCGGCTAATTGCATAATAATTCCAATTTCTTTTAAAGGCTTAATATTCAAAAACTTACAAATGGATTCAGGCATCACATTAATTGCGGCTCCTAAATATAACATTGTTTGTTTAATCTTCAACTTACCTATTTTACAAGTAATTGAAAACATACTTGGCTCAGCGCATTTAAGAGGAACCTTACGTTGTAAAACAACATATACACTCTCTCCAGCGATTATGCATTCGTCTCCTCGTAATCTCCTCTTTTTGGCGCACAGATCCTTAAGAAATTTTGAGTATTTCGGCACTTGCTTGATCGCATCTAGCAGGGGTATTTTCAATTCCACATTTCGAAACATTTCTATCATCTTCTTATTTTTGTCGTTTTTCTTTGGTTTTGCCAACCTACAATGAAACATTGCAACATTAATTTGAAATGAGTAGGTGTGTCGAAAATTACCTTGTTCGATGTTTCATTGACTGCTTCTTCTATATCTTTCTCAATGTCATCCTCATTCTTGTCCTTAGAAACTTCAACTTTTGATAGTTCTAAATCTTCACCACTCTGTATAACAATTGAGCTCACATTCTTTGGATTGGCATCGGATTGTAAGGGCAATATGACTTTTTCTCTTGACTCCATCTCGTGCATCTCATTCTCTATTTAACTTACTTGTTCTTCCAAGCTCTTTATGCTATTCCAAGTTTCCTGTTGAAATTGCAACATGTTAACGCCATAGTTTTCATCATATTCTTTAAGGAATTAGTCGAAACCATTTTAGAGGGTTGTGGTGGGTGGTTAGGTGCTGGGAATCCTCTCGAATGATCTCCAAAGTTAGCTTGTTGATTCTCATACGTTAAGTTAAGGTGATCTTTCTATCTTGGATTGTAAATATTCGAGTAGGGGTTGTATGCTCTTGGGATAAATCCCATAGCATTAACATCTACTTCTTGAGTCAAGGTAGGACAAATATCAGTCAGACGTTCTTAACTTGCACAGATCCCGCAAGCCTTAACTTGTGTATTCCCTACAATAAATTTTGAACAAATGAAGTTAGTTAAGTCAATTGTTGTTTTGGCGCTCTTCGGAGAGCGTCAGGCTTCACTGCCCCTCCTTGTGACGTAAGGCGGTCTGGCGACGCCGCGACGTCCTAAACCCGAATCAAGCCCTAACTCGATCTTACCCTTAACCGGTTTCTACCCGAAATCAAGCCCTACCTGAACCGGACGGTCTGACTATAAATATCTTCTCAAAAATTGTCTAATTTGTTACGCCGTTTCTGGAATCTTCCCCTCCGCTCCAGTCCGCCGAACCGAAGACGCTCCAGTCCACCGACGTCGCACCAGTCGCCGAACCGAAGCCACGCTCCTGGGTGAGTGGAATCTTAATCTCAGTTTCTCTCATTTTTTATTTTTTTTTTTATATTATTATTCTATTATTAATTTTTTAATATATATTATATTACTATTATTAGCTATTGTTTTAATAACATTTAGTTAATTATTTATATATTTTTTATTTGTTAATATAATAATATTATTTATTTTTATTTTGCAACATATTTTTTATAATTTTTCATTTTATAAAATAAATTTTTTATTTATTTCGTATTATTTTGACATATTGATATATAAATATTTATAAGATTAAATTTGCTATGGCCAAAAGTGAAGCGTCAACGATAGATCCATCCAAAGATCCCAAAAGAAAAGCTAAGTCAAATGATCCGGATTGGAAATATGCTTTTTGCCCGGACTTGGGAAATAGAGATTTGGTAGAATGTTCCCTTTGCCATAAGCAAGTACGATTGAGAATAAAGCGATTGAAACAACACTTGCTTGGAAATTTTAGAGATGTAGAGAAGTGTTCAAAAACTACCGAAGAAATCCGGAATGAGATGCGGGAGTTCCTAAAGAAAAAGACAGTAGGAAAGCAGCCCATGCGTAGTCGTATTGAATTAGATGACGACGACAACATTGACGACGATGTTGATGTGAATGTTCAAGGAGCAAGGCAAGGGATATCGCACGACTCAGTTTCTAATCCTAGATTGGGTACTTTGAGCAAGAGGAAGCGTTCGCAATCTGTTCTAAATTTTCCATCGATGCCGTCACAAGGTGGAAAAGAAAGCAAATTGGTTGCTTCAATGCTTAGAAAAACCCCGGAGGAAGTCATTGAGGAAAGACATAGCAAAACGAGTAGTGGAAGTCAAAGAACATTGGAAGCGTGTACAAGGAACAAGGAGGAGATCGAAAGATTTCATGGACATATTGCCGATTTTTTTTACAAAAATGGCATACCATTCAATGTGGCAAAGTCTCGAAGTTTTGAGATAATGATTGAGTCAACGGGGCAGATGGGACCGGGTGTAAAATGTCCAAGTTATCATGAATTAAGAGGTCCTCTTTTGGAGAAGGCGGTAAAAAAGACGCAAACATTGAAGGAAAAACATGTTCTTGCTTGGAAGCAATACGGATGTTCACTTATGAGCGACGGGTGGACGGATAAAAGAGGGCGGCATTTGATTAATTTCCTCGTCAATAGTCCAGAAGGTACTTATTTTTTTAGTCGATTGATGCATCAAGTCAAGCGCAAGTTGCATCACTATTGGCGGATTACTTCAAGCGAAAATTGAACAAATTGAAAAAAAATGCGTAGTTCAGGTAGTAACGGACAATGATCAATAGAAATCAATAATAAAAGCCATGATCCAGTTATTTCTTCTTTCTAAATGTGTGTGCATTGGAAGATAATACATGGAAGTATGTATCTTGTACTGATTGATTATCTTTCATAATATAGATTTAGTTTAGACAAATGCAAGTCTAAGAGATTCATTTTAGTTCTTGAGCCTGTCGCAAACTAGTCTCGTAAGTGAAAATTTTCGCACTTTTAGTCCCCAGCGCTGAAGATGCCTATGTGGCACCCATATGACTTGCCAAAAGACACGTGTCCGCCAGATCAGCGACACCTGGTAGACAACTAGATTTTAAAAAAAAATTATTAAAAAATTTAATTTATTTATTTTTTCTTTTTTTTTTTGTAAAAATTAAAACTTTTCAAGAAAAAATTTGAAAATTAATTTTTTAAAAAATTAAAAAAAAATAAAAATCCACGTGTCTTCCGGCGAGCCACATGTGTGCCAAGTAGACATTTGCTCTCAAGGACTAAAATTGCAAATATTTTCTTCTTACGGACTAGTTTACCACAGATTCCAATTACAAGGCTAAAATGATAAAAAAAAAAAAAAAAAAAAATCTAGTTATAAACTTAAAAATCAGTTTACCCTTTTATAAAAAAATTCCTCGGTCATGTATAATTAGTCTACTTTCTTTTGGATACGGAGTTTAATTAAAGAATATTGGATTAGATAATTAATTTAGTTTGATTAATTTATATAATATTTTTAATGTATTTTTATTTTAATAATATTTTATTTAGTGAAATATTAAAATAACAATTGAAGTAATTTTTTATGCTGAATATTTGATTTTTTAAATTAATTTAAAAAAAATTGTTGTATCAATTGTAAAACAGTAGCTACATAACAAAATATTTTAAACTAATCTTAATAATTTAAACATAATTAAACAATAATTATATAACGTGACTATAAAGTTTTTAATTTAAACAATATTTTAAATAAAATTTTCCCAAAAGTAAATACAAAAAATAAAAATATAATTAAATTTAGTTATTGATGGTAATAAATTTGATAGTACATGGTATTTAAGAAAAATATAGTTTAATAGTATGTGGTATTTAAGAAAAAATATAGTTTAGTAAGTTAACAATATAATAGTTTATGATATTAATTTACTCTCTCGTTCCATCTTATTTGTCCACTAATTCTAACGTGGTCTCACATTATTTGTCATTTTATTTTTAGAAAAATAAAAAAACTATACACTTTTATCACACCTAAAATTAATGTTTTAATGTTAATTAAACGAATCAGTTATTTTAATCTTAATTTAAAATTATTTATATTATATCTAGACATAAAAGGTGAACGAAGTAGTATTTTTATGTGAATAGTGATTTTTGTATTTTTAAAATAAAAATTAAATATATGATTAAGAGAATTTTTAAATATATATTTAGATATGTTAAACACTATATTTCAATAAAATATACTCACAATCTTGTAGAGAATAATACTTTATATAATATAATTAAATAAAAAAATATTTTTATTTATCTATGATTAACATTAACTAATTTTTTTTTAAAAAAAAATAAATAGAGGGTTGTAAATATAGAAAAAAAATATATATTTGTTTATTGAGGGATTATATATATAAATAGAAAAGTTTTGAGTGGAATGGGAGAGAGAGAGAAATTAAGACGGTTTTGAGTGAGATTGAAGAAAGATAAAAGTTTAGGGGGTTTTGAGTATATGTACATGTAAGATGTTATAAATTTAATCAAGTCGATTTACATCTTTGGTGGAACCTAAAATTCAGAGGCTCGAAGACCGTTCGTCAATTCCGTCGGTTTGGGTTCCGGAAGTACTCCAAAGAGTCTCTCTGTCGTCGTATTGGGGGCGGCTTCTTCGGTGGAGCCTGCATGGTTTCGAGCCTATATGAGGTTTCGAGCCTAAACGACCGATTTCGATGGATTTAAACTAACATCTACTAAAACTGGATAAATCTACTAGAAAACGGATAAAAATATGTTGGAAACATAAATTAGCAATAAATTAAGATAATCTTCTAAAACTTCTGGATAAACTAGTAAATGATAAAAGACTTGCAGATGATATCTATGTGTGTTCTTGTCCTGTGTTTGTTCCTTTCCATCAGCTCCCAACTGCTTCCGTTGCCTCTGAACCGACTTCCACTTGCTCTGAACTTCTTCCATTGCCTCTGGATTGGATCTACTGCTTACCCCGACTTGCTTCCATCGTAATCTTAGCCGTCCACGGGAATGTGTCCTCAACAGCCTTGAGTTACATGGAATCTTCATTCTTCTTCCTTTTGTCATAACCAATATAAAAAAACAACATCTCAAATTTAAAAATACAAACAAACACACTTTTATTTTTTATATTATATAAAAAGTTAATTTAATATTTAAAACTATCTCATCAATATTTATTTACATTACATCAAATAATTATTCTAGTTCAAAATTTTATTTGAATGTCAGTAGTTTGTTACTTTAGTCCACTTTGTGATATGACTTCCGTGTCAAACTTCTTTTGTATTTGCATGTCAGTAGTTTGTTACTTTTGTTGATGATTTTCAAATATACTTGATTTTATTTAATGAAAGCTTATCCTAGTTTATTTTACCAATATTCTAAATCAGTTTGGTGTATCTATTAAAAACTTCGAATAGATGATGTCGTCATTTAATATTTTTCTAATTCTATGACTAAAGTTTATTTCATCTCAAGGTATTTTACATCAAATCCTTTTGTGCATACAATCCTCAACAAAAAGAGCTTGTTGAACACAAAAATTGTATTCGCATTGAAACAACTCGTACACTGTTTGTGCATTATAGTGTTCTTTTTTGTTTTTGGCTAATTCTATTCTTACTGCATGCCATCTTCAGTTCTAGAGAATAACTTCCTCATCAAATATTGTTTCCTCAAAATACGTTGTATCATTTACTCATCCGTGTCTTTGGGTGTATTGTATTTTGTTATGATTACTTTTTTTGTCGGGATAAGTTAGTTCCTTATGCATTAAAGTGTGTTTTTCTTGGTTATTTTAGGGTTCAGAAGGGTTATAATGTTTTTCTCTTGACACTTGTCGGTATTACTTTTATTCTGGTGTTAGCTTCTTCGAGTCAACCCCTTATTTCTTCTCTTCGTCTACAATATCATATGTCAACAATGTGTTACCTATTCCTTTTTCTTCCCCTCTTCTTTCAGATCCACCTCTTCATGTTTATCGTCACCGGCCTCATTCTCTCCTTTCAATGCTCCTACCGATCATGCTCCTACAGCCCCTTAAGAATCTCTTGATTCTCAAGACTTGCCATCATATTCTTTTCCTACAATTCCAACACTACCAGATCATGGGCCATTACACTATGGTACTTGTTCTTCTCACAATCCACATCCAAATTAAAATTTTCTTAGTTTTCATCGTCTCTTCCACTTACTATATATTTGAGTCATACTTATCCTCTGTCTTTCTTCTTAACATTGTTTGTGAGGCACTTCCCTATCACAGCTAGCAACAAAGCATAGTGGCTGAAATGACTGATTTACATGCTAATCCCAAGGCCTGGATGGTCAGGTAGCTCGTCGCAAAGACTATTTAGCGGTTAAAGGATTCAAGAAAGTCTTTGGTGAGAATTACACTAAAATAATCTCTCTTGCTGCTAAGGTGTCTTTGATTCGTCTCTTTCTTGCTTTGGATGCTATGCCCTCTTGGCCTTTTCATTAACTGAATATTAAAAATGTCTCTTCATGGCGAACTTCAAGAAAAAATTAATGTTGAGCGGTCTTCTACATTTGTTGCTTAGAGGAAGTCTAGTCTTATCTGCAAACTACGTCGCTATCTATATAGATTAAAACAATCTCAGTGTGTTTGGTTTGATCGATTCAACAATTTTATACAAGACTTTGGCATGATTTGAAATGCATTAGACCATTTTCTTTTTTTTTTTTATATATAAACACACGTGAAGTGGTAACTGTTTATACATTCTTGGATATTGTTACCGGATCTGATCAAGAAGGGGTTACCCAATTTAACAAGAGAACCACTAGGTTTTTTTTGGTATTGAAATTGCTCAATCACGTGATAGTATTGTTCTTTCACAAGAGCAGTATGCATTGGATATTCTTGGAAAAAATGAATTTTCTGACTGGACGCCAATTGACTCTCGTACGGGGCTAAATTTGAACCTTCTTTAAGGACATGGAGAACCACTAGCTTACGCTGGAAGATATCACAAAATGGTATGTAAGCTTAACTATCTCACACTTACTCAGTTCGATATCCTCTTTGTTGTGAGTGTTGTGCGTGAATTTCTTCAGACTCCATGCGATGCTCATTAGAATGCTGCATTTCAAAATTTAAGGTACACCATTGGGTCTCCTAGTAAAGAATTATTGTATACTATTCAAGGTCACACTTAAGTAATTGACTACTCAGATGCTAATTATGAAGTAATTTTAACTTAGACAACCAAATCTCTAACTTGACTGGTAAGTTGAATAACATCAAACATGAATGTAGTGTAACCTCAAATGTACCAACCTATATTGTTCAGGGAGTTTTACCATCCTATATATCAAATAATTTTTCATAATTTTAAAATCTCTAAAATCAATGTATATAGTAAGAAACTTTATATATACCTTTATTGATGTAATGTCAATTTTATTTCACAGTATCATCTATTATTTCAAAAATATGTAAAACTCTCAAAAATATTATAATTAAAAAAATCAAATAACTATCCTCCCAATTTTGCAATTAAGAGGAGAACTGCCTTTCTTGGAAGCACAATGGAACCAAACTATGCTTACTAAACAAAAGTTCAATGATCCAAAGGTACACGCCTTATAACCAACTATTTTTATTTAAGAAAAATTGTTTGTTTAAATTTATCTCTATTACCAAGGAAAAATAAATATGTTACGGTAATGGTGTGGGATTAAGCCAAATGTGAAAAGACTTGGCAATAGCATTAACAAAAGCTATTTGTTAGTTGATAATCAAATGAGAAGATTTTATAGATAAAAATATCACTTAAATCTCCAATTTATCCTTAAATTCAGCTCATGTCATGTGTGTGCTTTTCATATTAGACAAGAGATGAGCATAAATAAGGTCAGAAAGAAACCATAAACAATACGAAAGATATAACTCATAAAAAACTTAGATTCCAAACCTTCAAAGGAAGTTGCCAAACATCATCGGTAACCAAGAACATTGTCGATGAAACAAAAGAACATACAACTGATAATGACATTAATTTGGATTTCATTATCTTCGCTGTGTGGGCAAGAAAGTTCCGATGACAGTTTACTTATTAACAGCCAACATGTACAGGGCACATTGAAGATCTGTTTCTGTATGATTCTAAGTACCTTTAATATATGAACAATATACATCTTTATCTTTTAATTTAGGTAGGGCCGGTCCTAACTTTCGAAAAGCCAAGACAAAAAATAAAATAAAAGACTCCTTAATATATATAAATAATATTTTTTACTTATAATTATATATAAATAATTAAATAAAAAATTTTTTGTCTACATAATTAAATAAGGCCTCTGAATATATATAAATAATAATTTTTTTTACCTATAATAAAATATAAATAATTAGATAAAATAATTTTTTCTAGTATTTTTAAGATGCAAAAATATCAATAATGATATTAATGTTAATTTTGTCTAATATTTCCTATTGAATGCACCAACTTTGAACCCATAACCTCATAATTCTAAATTCATTTCACACCATCAAGTCATATCCTTATAAAATTTTGTATGTATCAAATAATATTTTTATAAAAATGTTCTCTCGCCCGACCTACCATTTAATTAAGTACAGAGTCTAATCCCATATGTATACTTGTGCTCGCTCTTGTTTTTGAGTCAAAGTATTCATATGTAAGTGTAGTGTGATGTGACATAGCTTTACAAAGCTCTCATAATACTACAAAAAATGTAATCATGACGATCATAATAGAGTTTGCAAAGTTCAATTGAATCAATATTGCACTGAGCATGCACATAGGCAATCTGTTGTAGTTGAATTTTATTGTCACTGCACGCATTAAAGCCATAAGATTCTAACATCGATCCAAACAGGGCAAACAATGTAATTATATTAAATTATTTCTTCAGTAGAATTTTCCAAAATTGGAGAAGAACGAAAAGGCGAAACAACGATTAGGGTTCGCAACGGGTACACAGAATTAAGATTGGAAGCATAACAGTAGCAGAGAATGTCCCTAATCAGGGTTCCATCTGGGCGCGGAGGCAATGAGTTGAGAACCCTTTGGATTACTTCATGATTTCGCCACTCATATGATCTCACACATCCTACGGGGATCCAAGAAGTCGCTGATAAGTTCGAACGAGATGCCATTGGTCCGTACCAACTCAATAAATCATGCCTTCTTAAAATGAATCTTAACTACAAAAAAATATTTACCTGAGTACAAAAGTCAGCAAACAACAGATGAAAGAATTAACGTGGAAAGGTCACTTAATGCCGGGGATTTTATTATAAGTAAAATGGAATTACGTCTCAATTAATATCGACCATAAATTCTCGCACACAACTGTGTTTACAAACTGGAAGCGATTTCATATATAACCAAAGTCACCAATTTCCAATAAACCTTAATATATATAGCTTATCATATATATATATATATATATATATATATATATTGGAGAGGCAACTTAGATGATGCCCTCCGATCGAGTGCGTTGTGCCATTTTCAATACCCTTACAACTCTCACTCTTGAGATGTCGATGCTGCATATGGACATCCGCCTGCAGTACAAAAGGATCACATTAGACGTTAAAATGGATGGCTTTAAATAAAAAATCGAATGTCCTTAAAAAGATTGCAACATTTCTGAACTTACACACTTAGGCGCCCAAGAAATCCTTGTTGGAAGGGCTGCCAAAGATAGAGATGTCCACATGCTGTCTGGGGTTGTGATTAGAAAAGCTTTCCAAAGATATGAAGACGCGTAAAATTCACATAAGAGAGATATTAAATCAATGCACTCTTGAGAATTATTGTTTTTTTCAAGAGGCACAATTAATGGCAAATTTATGTGCACAACATCATCCATAATCTCCAAAACTATATGTCCTCCGACTGCACTCTCATTGTGCATGTAAAGGAAATCATAGTGCATCCTATGCATAAACCAAATAAGAAAATAGCATTGGTATTAATACGAAAACAATCAAGAAGTTAGATATCATGCATCCTAAGCTTGAGAATAACTAATAGAAAAATTATGAAACATTTAAAAAACATACGAAAACATATGAAACATTTAAAAAACACTATACTATGATACAAATAAGCATGAAAAACTACAATCCAAAGAAGCAAACCAAAATAAGCTACTGTGAATGGAAGATATATAATCCTAAAGCATAAAGTGTACTTAGAACAAACAATAATGCAAGCACAAAAGAAATAATGAATGAAAGAAAGAAAATACAAAAAAAATAGATAATTAAGAAAGAAAAGTACCTTTAGAATTGCCCAAAGGCACATACAGCCCATGAAAGTTCTCTTGATTTGGTATGCTTAAGTTTGCCAACATTTACCATATTCATAGCCAACCAAGGGAAAAACAGTTTATTAAGAAGTCAATATGGGACTACACCACTTCGGTATTTAAACCCAACTGAAGGTAATACTCTGTTTCAAAATCAATGTGGAAGTAAGCTGCACTGTAACAATGTGAACTCATTAGTTGATGACTAGCTAGAATGAACACTACAAAAAAAGAAAATCCCAAGTTACAATGGAATTATTCCGTCACAACTGGATATTTTCCATCTCAAGTTCACATTGTGATGGATTATACATCTAAATGGGAATAATTTATTGTAATTCCAAAATGACCAAGTTGGATTCCGTTGCAGAAAATTGCAATGGAAGTGGCGACGGAAATTCCGTCACAACATTGCAAGGGAATAAATATGTTGCTAATTCTATTGCAACATTATAGAACATGGCAATGGAAAAGGATCGCTTAATACTTATGTTGCTAATTCCGTAACAAAAACCCTACTTCAATTCAATTATTTTGCTTGTTTTTTAGTCTGTTTTTGAAAAAACTTGTATAGCTAATAATAATTCAATCAAACCCAATTTAAGAACTAATTAATAACTCTCGTCAAACATGTGAAAACTAAACGAAACCATATACAAATTTCAAATCTAAATGAGTTTAATGAGCCACATACATTATAATATGAACGAAATATATTTAGCATCAATACCGTCATTACCAAATATAAAACAAACAAAAAAGTTAGCACATATCATCCAAAAATACATAAAGTCATAGAAAATCAGATAAATTAAGGTTATGCAAGTTGAGCTATATATATAAACCTGATGGAATGGTTATGCAATTCTGAATATACGTGAACATATTGTAAGTTGACTATAATCTGTGTAACAAATTAATGAACACCATCTTTATAATCACCTTCATCATTGAAACCATGGAATCATTCAGTCTTTGCTTCTTGTCACCCCCAAGATTCACCATTTCCTTGTTGTTGGAAGTACGTCGCCTCTTCCCCTTTACCCCAGATTCAGAGCCAACCATTTCTGCACATGGCAAGTCTATGATGATAGGAAGTTCAGTTTCATGTTTTTCATTCTCATTGTGAACATTTGATGTGTTTCCCACTGAATCTAGCTCCTTTCCTACATATTAATTCCTAGTTAAACAAGTTTGCATATAAACAAAATAATATTTCAGAAGCATTAATCATAAATTTTTTATACCTTTAACATCATAATTCGGACTGGTCAAGTTCAAAGAAATGAGAGTCAAATTGACCTTTTTACTAACACTAACTGTTGCATCGGAGTTCCTTGATTTTCTTTGCTGCATATTACAATCAACAAATCTTTAGCATAAGCAACAGCAGTTAGCAGCACATCATCAAGGAATGTAGGATTCTAAAATATTGATTGCGTTTTTTAGAGGAATGCATAATTTGATCATGGGAAGATAAAAAAATGTTGCATACATTTTGAGAAAAATACGCTTCCATATAACAAATATGATATAATGTATAAATAAGCTATCATCTACACACTTTCAATTTTAATTTGGTCAATTTTCACTAGTAAAATAACTAGTTATCCGATAGGCATCATTGTACAAATAGCAAGACTTACAATTTTCTCCACCCCTGAAGAGGTATCTGACAACGGATCTCTGGTAACAAAGTTCAATGCAGGAATTGACATGTTGGATACAGAAATTGCGGATGCGGAACCACAGATTGTATCTTTAGATGAACTATAATGAGTAGCCTTATTTTGTGCTCCAGCTACAACTACTTCCTTCTGATCAACTGCAGATACTTCATCACAATGACCCTGCCCTGTTGTGTCTGCAGACAGTAATTATTGTAATATGTGCAGTGCACTAAACTAAAGCTCTAACAAAATACAAGTTCTCAAAATTATAATGGCATTTAAATAAAAATATATAAGTACAAAGCTTACTATCCGGCACACAGTGTGAGGCTGTAATACCCGGTAAAAATAATTGCCGGAGTCCGAGCCAGAGTCGGACAAATTTTATTTTGAGCCTAATTTATTTTGGGCTTATGTGATATTCTTATTTTAGGAGTTGAAGGATTTAATTTATGTGTTGTAGTAAAAGGGTTTTGATTTGGCCCATTTCACCAAACATGATCTAGAATGTCTTTCATTGTTATCAATATACTTATTGCACTTCAATTAGATAATGGAAAAACAGAAGAAGTATTACCAATTGCTGAAAACCCAGAAAAAGAACAATAATTAGAAAGAATAATATTATATCACCTAAGGTAGAATAATAAAATAACATAATAAAAAAAATAACCATATAAGCAAAGATGAAACAGACATCATAAAAGCGTAGCACAAGCACTATTACAATAACTATATGATATACCAAACCTGAAATTAACTATTAGAGCATCCAAAGGAGATGTTGTAACCTTACCTGATTTTCTCCTTGACAAGTTATAATTGCATAAGGGCCGGATGTGCCATTCAAATTTTCTTCATTAGGATTTTTTGTAGCTAAAAGCTCTATATAAAACCAAAAATCTTATAGTGATGAAACAGAGTTCAAGGAAGCATACACATCCAATATGTTAAACAATAGCAGCTACAGCAACCTAGTCAAAACCAATTAACGCCTCATTTAAATTAATTTCAAACTACAACAACAAAAAAAAAAAACCTAAATTTTCTAGTTCTAATTCCTTATTCAGAATGGTTGGTTACTTTCATTCAGTACTTTTAACACTTGCTCCTCAAAAGTACAGCAAATTTCCGCAATTCAATTCACATATTAAGTTTCTTCAATTTTTCGATAATAATAAGTACCACATACATATAAATTTAAACTTCAACAAAAAACTTAAAACTGCACATATTATATATAGAAGAACAAAACATACTATTCATCCTCATCCTCTATATCTATATATACCGGCTTCAACTACAATTAAGTAAGGAAGTGTGTACGAACAACAAGCAATCGTATATAAATAAATTTAGAATTAGAACAAATATAATAAAATCATGGAAGAATATCGAACAAAGTCTTCATAAGTCCCCGTCGGTGGTGTGTAAACCTTTGAAATTAAGGATCAAAATCGATGTCAATGGTGGGGGAAGTTGCTGCGCGATGGGTGTGATTGGGAAAAGGCTAGGGAGAAATATTTTGCCTATTGTGATGGTAAGCAAATCCATCACAGAATCTTTTGCACAATTGCAACGGATCTGAATTATTCGTGGTATAAAAATTTAAATTTGCAGCCATTTGCAACATAATGTATGTCTCTCCAAATTGTCACTGAATTGGGAGTGAACACATTACCTTGCAAAATCCTTCATAAAATTGGGACCGTTTAATTTGCAACAGAAATAAATTTTCATGCAAATTTCCCACTTAAATGCGGCCATATTGCGACTTTTTACATCTGTCTCAATATTCCATCGCAAAAATAATAAAATGCAATGGATAGGATTTACCGTTACAATTTCCATCGCAAAGTTGCGATGGAATGCGAACCCTGGCAGAATTCAATCACAATTTACGATTTTTTTTGTAGTGGAATTCTTAGAGCAAACTTCTATGGTCATGTGGTACCAATGCCTTGGGAATTAACAATCCTTTAGGCGGAAAAGGATTTTTATTCAAGTAATTGAAAGTCCTATATGTTTGCTACTAGAATTTTCCGGATGTCAGCTTGTCTCTTACTTATTATCACCAAGAGCGATGTCATATGATCATTCAATGTTACATAACATACATGGTAAAATTTTGGAAATCAAGTTAGCTGAGTTACAAATTATCGAACAACGCACTTCAAAATCATATGAAAATCGAAAACAATTATAAAAACAGAGGACATCTGCGCAGATCTACTTCGTGGCTGCCTTTTTCTCGTTCATGACATTCACAGAAATGTATTATCATGTATCTGTACAGATATAACACGCATAGTTAGGGGGAAAGAAAAACTAAAAGAGAAAACTTACCGGATGTTGTTGTATACTGGGAATATTGTTAGAAAAGCTTGCCAAAGACAAATATATGCAATGAATGCCTAGAACATATATAAAGTCCATATTTGGTCACAATAGAACTCCCGCATTCCATCCACGCCCTCTCCCTCTGAGCTCCAATGTTTCATCACCGGCATGAGAATAAGGTAAATCCAACTCTTCCCACCTACAAAAAACTATAATGAATTGATATATATATCACAGGAAGATCACAATTTTAAACATTTCTGTCATTAATAGAAACCAAGAAAAGAAAAACTATTGTCCAGTTATATCTTCTTTCTCTGTATGTGTGCATTGGAAGGTCTAGGACTCTAGGCTAACACATGCAAGTATTGACCTATGTTTCCTATACTGATTGATTATCTTCCACAATAATTATAACGATAAGTTTATATAAAGCACATTCATAAGCACATTACATATTAATTAATTAATTTATGAGAATAAGTCCCAACCCTATCACAATCATCAGTAGCCTAGAAATGGCTGATGATTTGAGAGTAACTCTGGGATATTTACTCGTTGTGCGGATGGTAAAGTACATATTAGAGTCATATTTATAAGCACTCAGATCAGCGATCAAGGCTTCATTTATCCATACATATATAACTAGCTGTTATTATACGATCGAGAGCTCTTCTATATAATCTGTCCACTATTCAACCAATCGTTACAATTTGTTACATAATGCTGATTTCTTAATCTAATGCTCTTCGCAGCAATTCCTTCTCTTACAAATTTACACACACACACAAAAAAAAAAAAAAAACCAAAATGAAGAGGAACGGCCTACACATAAATCCGCAATTACAAAAACCCTAAAACTCAGAATCGCCAAAAATTGAAGAAAGTCGAAAAGGCAACATGGTGATTAGGGTTTGCCGCAACTCACCGACCTGCAAAAAATCAAGATTGGAAGCGAACGTCCCTAATTAGGGTTCCAAAGGGGGCGCAAAAGCAATTGAGAATTTTGGTGGTGTTTTCTTATGGATTTCTTTTATAATTGTTACTATATATATTTTTTTATAAAAATAGTAAATTAAATAATTATTTTTTAAAAAAAAATTTCATACTAATATATTAAAACACAATTATATATTTAAAATATTATATTAAACAATTATTAAAATTTAAATTTTTTACTGTTTAGAAATTTAAATTGAAAAATCAAATTCACAAACAAACTAATCCCTTATGTTTTCATATTAAATACACGATTTTCATTCCACTCAAATGTATTTTTGAGGTATTATAATAAATTAAAAAATAATAATATTTTATTGGTGATTATAAATATGTGAAAAATTTTGAAATTCGTATATATAAAATAATTGGATAAATAATTGTAAATTTGTATTTAAATAAAAATTAAAAATATTTTTATATTACAGTATAATTATTTTTAGAGTTACTTTTGACCTGTATAGACATAGTTTAAATTGGGACCAATGGAGTATAGATTAATTAATTTTATGTTTTGCAAAGAAAGCTTATGTTTTTATATTAAAATATATAGATCATTAATTTTATGTTTGTGAGCTTTTAGTAATTAAATTTTCGTCTAACGAAGTTTGTGTAAATTCATGATTTTTAAGCATATTCATAATACTCTTAAACATAAAACAATTTTGAGAATTTGAACCATGGTTGAAAGCAATATATGAAGAAATATAAGAATATATGACCATGGAATATGTTACCGTATTCATAGAACAATTTTATTTATACTACAAATAATTATACTGTAGATAATGACTTAACTCGTGACCATGAAGTCATGAGTTTAGACCCTATTCAATCAGACTTTAAACACACTCGAAATGTAATTCCCATGTCATAAAAAAAATGTACCATAAATTGAATTTTCACAAGACATTATCTGTCATTGAATTGATTATTGTACTAGTCTCTTACACATTTTATTTATTTATTTATTCACTTTTTCCATTGTAATTTCAAATCAAATTTAAAATATGTAATAGTTTTTAATTAAAGACATATAAATACAAACGATTGTATCAGAAATTGAATTTTCACATCGCATGTGTTTATTTGTAAGATTTTGGTTTGAGGTTTTGGTTTCAAATAGTAAAATTTTGAATTGAATAATTATTTGAATAAATATGTATTAATACGATATTTTTAATATAAAATTAAATTTAATGTACAATAAAAAATAAAAAAAATAAGTGTTTGTTTTGATATTTTTTAGGGAAAAAAAAGTTAGAATAGAAAATCCATGTGTAAAATCTTACAAGTAAAACTTTTATTGAATTGATTATTGTACTAGAGACCAAATTTATTGTACTTCTTTAAGGACATGGAGGACCACTAGCCGATGCTACAAGATATCACAAAATGGTAAATAAGCGTAACTATCTCATACTTATTCGGCCCGATATCTTCTTTCTTGTGATTGTTGTGTGTCAATTTCTTCATACTCGATGCTCATTGGAATGCTACAATTCAAATTTTTAGGTACATCAATGAGTCTCCTAGTAAAGAATTATTGTCTACTACTCAAGGTCACACTTAAGTAATTGACTACTCGGATCACTACAAAAAGTTATCTAATTAGCTACAATATTTTTAACTACGAATTTGTTTTTTTAGTTAAAACGTGTCATTTAGCAACAAAAATTAATTTCATCGCTAAATAAATTATATACTACAAAATTAATTTCGTCGTTAAAATTTTTTTGCTAGAAAAATCTATTTTCATAGCGAAAGGGTTTTAGCTACAAAATTAATTTTCAAAACTAAAACCATTTGGCTAAAAAAGTCGTACATATTTTGTTGTTAAAACTCTTTCGTTGTGAATTTTATATTTATAGCTAAAGAGCTTTAGCTGCGAAATTATATTTTCGTAGCTATATCTCTTTTATTAACTCTCATTGTAAAAAACTTATGTTTTATTACGAAAGTCATATTTTCCGCCAAAGACCTTTACTAACGCGATATAGGTTATGAAATAAGTTTCGTCGCAAAAATATTTTTTCCATGAATTCATTATTTTTTGCTACAAAAATTTTTGTAGCTAAATTTTAAGTTTTGTGTAGCGGCGATGTTAATTGGGAAGGATCCTAATTTTAACTTAGACAACCAAATCTCTAACTTGACTCCTAAGTTGAATAACATGAAACATGAATGTAGTGTAATCTCAAATGTACCAACCTATATTTTTCGGGGAGTTTTACCATCCAATATGAAGAAATTTTTAAAATTCTCATAATTTAAAATTCTTTAAAATCAATGTACATATGAAGAAATTTTTATATACCTTTCATGATATAATATCAATTTTGTTTCAATGTGTCATCTATTATCTTTAAAATATATAAAACTCTCAAAAAAATTATAATAAAATTTAAAATATCAAATAAATATGCTCCCAATTTTGCAATTAAGAGGAGAAATACCTTTAAAACGTAGATGCTTAAAAGCACAATGGAGCCCAAAGTATGCTTGCTAAACAAAAGTTTAATGGCCCAAAGGTCCACCTCATAACCAACTATTTTTATTTAAAAAAAGTTGTTTTCTTAATTTTATTTGTATTACCAAGGAAAAATAAATATTTTAATATAATGGTGTGGGATTAAGCCAAATGTAAAAAGACTTGGCAATGGCATTAACAAAAACTGTTAGTTGATAATCAAACGAGGAGATTTTATCGATAAAAAAATATTACTTAAATTTCCAATTTATCCTTAAATTTAGTTCATGTCATGTGTGTGTTTGATATTAGACAAGAGATGGCATAAATAAAGTTGTCAACAATGTTAATTGCTAGAAAGAAACCATAAACAATAAGAAAGAGACATAACTTATAAATAACATAGATTCCATGTTGGACTAAAAATCCAAAGTGTAGGTTAAATGTAGTTACTAGAGCTATCAGGCACATTAAACATAAATTAAGTGATCTATTAATTTTATTGGGTTTAAATATATTTAGTATGAGATATATATTAAAGTTGTGATCCCAGGTTTAGGTGTAACAACATATCTTATCGTGAGAGTAACGGCAGAATAAAACATTTCATAAATTTTTCGGACTACGATATATGATGAAATCACTAATACCAAGAGATTCCTTGTCGAAATTAAGAAATGCTTGACCAGAAGCGATAAGAGGGAAATGAGTACTCTTCTTAAGAGTCTCATTACCATAAAGTATAAAGACAAACATAACATAAGGGAGTACATCCTGAACATGTCTAATATTGTTACTAAATTGAGGGCACTTAAGTTACACCTTTCGGAGTACATATTTTTCATACTGGTCCTGCTATTGAAATTAATTTAATTTCATCTTTTAGACACACCTGAGGGTGGATTTAGGTGTAACAACTCACATCAGTATGTCTATATAAGGTTGTCTTTATTGCTGAAAATCAATTGATGATGAAAGATACATTTATATGGGTGATGAAAAGAAAGTTCAAGTTGAAATCATTGGCAATTTGAGATTATTATTAAATACTAGTTATTATTTGTATTTGGGTGAGACATATTTTGGTAACATCTTTAGTCGAACTTTAATTTCAATTTCTATTTTGGACAAATTTGATTATTATTGTTCATTCAGATATAAAGTTTTAGTCTATTCCAGAATTCGAAATTAATTGGAACTAGTATCTTATTTGATGATAATAATCGTTATTTGCTTAATTGTATGGCTTCACATAATAAAATTTGTTATTAACATATTCATATCGCTTCCATGATTGCGGATCCATTTAATTACTAAAGGGTTTCCATATAAGTTCTATCGTGAGCATGTTGCTCGTTTGAGAGAGAAACCATATTTTGATATTTCGCTTTATTGGGAGTTGATTAGGAGTGTTCAAATACTATTAAAGTTACTTTATTTTATAATGCAGTATTCAGTATGCACTGTTCTTTATTCAGTTTTAATTCAGTATTCAGTTGTTCTGAATTAAGGTTACGTGGATCAGTTGGAAATATACATGTTAAGATCACATTACATGAAATTTCCATGTTGTGCATCCGCACTTAATCGAATCTTGAGTTATATTGATGTTGTGACCATAGATCGGTCCCATTGTGATAAATGCAATGATGACCGCTTTGATCCGCATTGATGTGATTTACATATAAGATTGGTAAAATACACTAAATGATCTGATAACAAACTTTTCATAAGCTCATAAGGTTATTCAGTATACATTTACCCAAGTGGGAGATTGTTGGATTAAATGTAACTATTTGGGCTATTAGACAAATTAATTCTATATTAAGTGACCTATAAATTTATTGGACTTGAATGTATTAGTAAGTACGGGCCTCCTATGTGCATAAACCCGGTAACTTATTTATTAATTGAGTGATAAGACCAAGTATTAATAAGGGATATATTAGGGTCGTGATCCCAGATATAGACGTAACAACCATTACTTTTCATATTTCAGGAGGAGTTGTGCCATAGGCTTGAAGAACACAAACATCCCTCCTTTGATTTGCAAATTCGAATCCGACAACACTAATGGAATCATGACGAGGACGTCCAATCTTCAAACATTCAAATGCCTGTGGGACCCATCACTCGAAGCCGAGCTCGTCAATTTCAAAAATTCGTCACTGTATTGATCAAACGATTTTTCATGGAGAATCAATTTAAGGATGATGCTTGGAGACTACTTAGCCGTCACCTGATGCTCCTTCAATGGGACCCGCAAGAATCCCAATTGAAAGATCATGAGAATCGCTAATCATGGAAGATTATCAAGGGAATCATTACTTATGGAGAGAATCACTAATCATGGAAGATTATCAAAGGAATCATCACTTATGGAGAGAATCGTTAATCATGGAAGTATATCAAGAGAATCATCACTTATGGAGAGAATCGTTAATCATGGAAGATTATCAAGGGAATCATCACTTATTATGGAGGCTTCTAGAAGTACCTTAATATATATTTCCTTTTATTATAAGTTTCCATATATTATAATTCCATATCTAAAACTTCCCTAATTATTTATTTCCTTATAGTTAGACTTACATTTTGATTTGTTTCCTTTATTATTTGTTGTCTTTTATTTTTCTCAAGGACCTCTATATAAGGTCCTTACCTATCATTGTAATGGGAACATTTTCTGCATCTTGAATCGAATTTCACTTTTATATTTTATAGTGTTAGGGAGTGATTTCCTCGCATTTAGAATCTCAAATTGGGTCTTTGGAGTGATTTCATCGGTTCGTGGCTTCCAATCCTTTGCAGTGGGATTTAGCCTATTATTTGTGTTTTACCTATGGATTGATTTCAGGTCCGAAACTTATTCTCGTGGTTGGTTATCATCTATACTAATTCACATTCTCTGCACTATCTTTTCTTCTTCCTTCTCTTTTCTTTTATTCTTATTCTTAATCCATTTGTTCTATTGAACTTTGTGGGTAAGAAAATTATATATGGTCATAAATATACGCGGCCGGGCCGTGTCATCTGGTATCAGAGCTAGTTGATACAATCTCTTGATTGATATCACGGTTCTTAGTTTTTTTAAAAAAAAGCAAAAAAAAAAAAAGTCGAAAAAAAGAGCAAAAAAAAAAACAAAAAAAGAAACAAAAAAAAAAAGTTATTATCAAATATCAAGATATTTGTTATTTACTTCTAGTTCTCGAATCATCTTTTCTTTTATCAACAAAACAAAAAAAAATCTATTTAGATTATTTGTCTTCTACTTTCATTCTGAACTTATATTTCTTTTGTTTTCCCTACTGTTTTGGATTTTTTGGCTATCGTCTTTGGGACAATTCCATCGATTTGATTTGAGTCTTTTTTGCGAGACGAAGAAGTACATAAGGTGTGAAGTGATACACGAGAGTTCTAGTGAGGTTATTTTCTTTTTTTTCTTTCTTCTCTTTTTAATGGCAGGGGGTGAAGGATCCAATTCTTAACAAGTTGATGTACAAGGTCTTCTCAATAACATTCTACAATAGTTCAAAACTCTTCACCATTCTGGATTGGAGTTGATGAATAATAGGATGGATCAACTGGAAGAGAATCAACAGAAGTTATAAGAGAATATCCGACCGTTACCTGAAGCTCAGAGGCAAAATGATGTTCAACCGCATTTGAGGCCAAGACGCAACATCCGGCCCCCATCACCACACAACACTGACGAACCCGATGATAAGGAGTTTGGAGGAAATTGGGAACGACCTAGGCATCATAATAACCATCACCGACGGGATGGAGATGAGGCGATCGACTCAATCAAGTTCCAAGTGCCACCGTTCCAAGGAAAATCCGACCCTGAAGCATATTTGCAATGGGAGCGAAGGTTAGAACTAATCTTTGATGTTCAACAATTAACTGACCAACAAAACTCCGTGTGGCCGTATTGGAGTTTTCAGATTATGCGCTTGCATGGTGGGACCAATTAAGCATCAACCGCAGCTGAAATAGGGAGGCTCCAGTGCGTACTTGGACAGAACTTCGTACACTCATGCGAGGTTTGTTCCCCCTCATTACCATCGTGAAGTATTCGGAGATTGGAGAGTATACAACAAGGGTCGCGGTCAGTGGAGGAGTACTATAAGGAGGCTGAAACACTTCTTCTACAAGCCGATATCCATGAAGATCAGGAGCAAATGATGTCTAGATTCTCAAATGGACTTCAAAGGGATATTGCTGATACAGTAGAGATGTACCAATACGTGGACCTCAAGGAGATGGTACACTTGGCCATAAAGGTGGAGAAGCAACTAAAATCAAAGCGGATGCAAGGTAATCCGTTTAAACTCTCTCCAATTGTAGGGTTGCCTAAAGCGCTGCTTCCACAACATATCAACAAAGAAAAAGAGGTAATGGGAGTTGTTTCGACGCGACCTAAGCCGCCAACAAACACCCAACAGAACACCACTCGTAGCCAAGATGTGTTATGTTTCAAATGCCAAGGCCGAGGACATTTTGCGAATCAATGTCCAAACAAGCGTACTATGGCTCTTACGACCTTTAGTGAGTACGAATCCGAATCAGAAATTGAAGAGGTCAATGAGGCAAATTCCTACGACCATGAAGCTGTAGATACCATACCGGAGTCCAATTTGATGTTAGTCACTCTCCGAGCACTTAGCACTCTTCCAAAGGAGGTTGAAGATACCAAACAACGCGAAAATTTATTCCATTAGTGACTAAGGTATGTAGTCATATCATTGACGGTGGTAGTTGTATTAATGTCATTAGTGACCTCGCAGTGAAGAGACTTAATTTGAGGATGAATTTGCACCCGAGGCCTTACAAACTACAGTGGCTCAATAATTGTGGGGAAATCAACGTCACCAAACAAGTGTTGGTGGAAATTGAGCTACAAGGTTGCAAGGATGAGGTAAAATGCGATGTAGTTCCAATGCAATCATGTCATATTTGGTTTGGGAGACCATGGCAATTTGACAAAGAAGTTGTACACGATGGCCGCAGTAATCGATATACTTTCACACATGCCGGACGGACCATAGTTCTAAAGTCGTTGAGTCCTCGATAAGTAAATGAAGATAAAAAATACTTGTACAAGAAGTTTGCCGCTAAAGCAAGAGAGAAACGGAACCAAAAGAAAGACAACAAGATAGTGGGCTATGTCGATGAATCAACTTAATGTGAGGAATCCAATTTGAAGCCTTCCTTAGAATCTCCCGCAACAAAAAGGCACTCCGCATACAAGTGCATCTACTCTTTCATATAGTCTAACTACCCCACAACCTCTCAAATCTTCATCCTCACTAATAAATACATCTGCCCCGAAGCACTCTCAAATACTCTACCCTTCTACTAAAAAATCAAACAGGAGTGTAGTGATTCAAGGTGAAACCAGCTGGAATCTTAAACACGAGAGTGAGAGGTCTAATCTTTTTATGTATAGGAAGGAAGCTTTACACTTAGAACATGGAGTTCATTGTCTGCTATTACTTTCTAAACCTTCTTATTTTTCTATGAATGACTCTAACAAACTTCCATCTAGTTTTTCTAACTTATAGCAGGTGTATGATGATGTTTTTCCTGATGAAGTACCCCATGGTTTACCACCCACTCGTGGAATTTAGCACCAAATTGATTTTGTCTCGGGAGCATCAATTCCTAATCGGCCAGCCTATCGAGCCAACCCGGATGAGGTAAAAGAAATACAAAGGCAAGTGGAGGATCTACTGAGGAAAGGTTGGATTCGTAAAAGTCTAAGTCCTTGTGTTGTACCTGTCCTCTTGGTGCCAAAAAAAGATAGAAGTTGGCATATGTGTGTAGATTTCCGAGCCGTCAACGCTATAACAGTTAAGTATCGTCATCCCATTCCTAGATTAGATGACATGCTTGATAATTTGTGTAGTTCTGTAATTTTTTCAAAAAATTATTTAAAAAGTGGTTATCACCAAATTCGGATAAATCAAGGTGATGGATGGAAAACTGCCTTCAAGACTTCTTTTGGTCTATATGAGTGGTTAGTTATGCCATTTGGACTTACTAATGCCCCAATCACATTCATGCGATTGATGAATCATGTTTTAAGGAATTTTATAAATAAGTTTGTTCTAGTATACTTTGATGACATACTTGTTTATAGTGCTTCTATTGAAACACATGTTATACTTGTTTATAGTACTTCTATTGGAACACATGTTGAACATTTGCAAGCAGTTTTAGATGTTTTACGGGCTGAGAAGTTATATGCTAACTTGAAAAAATGCGACTTTTGTGTCGACAAGTGCAACTTTTTGGGTTTTATTGTAGGAAAAGATGGAGTATGTGTAGATCCTGCGAAGGTTGCAGCCATCTAAGAGTGGCCTACACCTACTAGCGTACGTGATGTCCGCAGTTTCCATGGCCTTGCAAGTTTCTACCATCGATTTGTGCAGAACTTCAGCACTATTGCAGCACCCTTAACGGCAATTACCAAAAAAAGGATAAGTTTGAGTGGGGAAGTGAACAACAAAATGCTTTTGATACTTTGAAATCAAAACTTACATGTGCACCCGCACTTGCTTTACCTGATTTCTCTAAACCGTTTGAACTTGATTGTGATGCCTCTAGTGTAGGTATTGGCGCCGTCCTCTCGCAAGAAAAGAAACCAGTTGCATTTTTCAATGAAAAGCTACATGGCGCTGTGTTGAATTACTCAACCTACGATAAGGAATTGTACTCCTTAATGTGGGCGCTGCAAACATGGCAACATTATTTACGTCCTCGTGAGTTTATTGTGTACATTGATCATGAATCCCTCAAGCATATCAAATTCCAAAGTAAGTTGAGTACGAGACACATCCGATAAATCTCCTTCATTGACACCTTCCCCTATGTTGTTAAAATACAAAAAGGGTAAGGAAAACATCGTTGCGGATGCATTGTCACGCAGGTATGCACCTATTACCACACTTGAGTCTAAGCTATTAGGTTTTTCGTATTTGAAAGAATTATATGCAACTGACCCTGATTTCTCCGATATATTTTATAAGTGTAATTCTCATGCATTTGAAAGGTATCGTGTACATAAGGGGTATTTGCTGCGATAAAATAAATTATGTGTGCCTAAATGCTCTTTGAGAGAATTGTTGATTTAGGAAAGTCATTCGGGGGGTTTGATGGGACACTTTGGTAGGAACAAGACACTTAACTTGCTGCAGGAACATTTTTTTGGCCACGAATGAAAGCCGAAGTTGAAGCCGCAATTCGTCGGTGTACAACGTGCCTCTCGTCGAAGTCTATTGTTTATCCACACGGTTTGTATACTCCACTACTTATTCCTGAATCCCCTTGGGTTGATATTTCTATGGATTTCGTATTAGGTTTGCCTAGGAGTAGGTCTGGTAAAGATTCAATATTTGTTGTGGTTGATTGATTTTAAAAAATGGCACATTATATTCCATGCCTAAAAAACCACTGATGCTTCGCATGTTGCTTCATTATTTTTCAAAGAGGTTCTTAGATTGCATGGTGTTCTAAGATCCATTGTTTCTGATAGGTATTTTCGATTTTTAAGTTATTATTAGAAAACACTTTGGGCTAAAATAGGTACAAAATTAATGTTTTCCACATCACACCACCCACAAACTGATGGTCATACAGAAGTTGTTAATCGAACTGTGGGTAGCTTATTACATGCCTTAGTTAATGAGAATTTGAAGAGTTGGGAAAAATGTTTAGCTCATGTTGAATTTGCATATAACCGTACGATTCATAGCTCTACGAATTGTTCTCCATTTGAGGTTGTTTACGGTTTTAACCCATTAACTCCTCTTGATCTTATGCCATTGCCACGCAATGAGCAGGTTAGTTTTGATGGCAGAAAAAAGGGCTGAATTTGTCCAACAACTTCATTCTCAAGTTCGGGATAATCTACGAAAGACAGCTAACAATTACGCAAAACAAGCTAACCGTGGGCGCAAGAAAGTTGTATTCGAGATAGGAGATTGGGTTTGGCTACACTTAAGGAATGAGAGATTTCCAGAATTGCGAAAGTCAAAACTAACTCCCCGTGGCGATGGGCCTTTTCGAATGTTGGAACGTATTAATGATAATGCCTACAAACTTGAACTCCCAAGTGAGTACCAAGTTCATGCTACTTTTAATGTTTCTTACTTAAGCCTTTTTGATGCAACGGATGAATATCTTGTTCGGGAAAACAAGAAAGCTTTTCGAGAAGGAGGGAATGACGAGGACGTCCAATCTTCAAGCATTCAAATGCTTGTGGGACCCATCACTCAAAGCCGAGCTCGTCAGTTTCAAAAATCCGTCACTGCATTGATCATACGATTTTTCATAGAGAATCAATTTAAGGATGGAGCTTGGAGACCACTTAGCCCTCACCTGATGCTCCTTCAATGGAACCCGCAAGATCCCAATTGAAAGATCATGAGAATCGCTAATCATGAAAAATTATCAAGGGAATCATCACTTATAGAGAGAATCACTAATCATGGAAGATTATCAAGGGAATCATCACTTATCGAGATAATCGCTAATCATGGAAGTATATCAAGGGAATTATCACTTATGAAGAGAATCGCTAATCATGGAAGATTATCAAGGGAATCATCACTTATTATGGAGGCTTCTAGAAGTACCTTAATATATATTTCCTTTTATTATAAGTTTCCATATATTATAATTCCATATCTAAAACTTCCATAATTATTTATTTCCTTATAGTTAGACTTACCTTTTGGTTTGTTTCATTTATTATTTGTTATCTTTTATTTTTCTCAAGGACCTCTATATAAGGTCCTTGCCTATCATTGTAATGGGAACCTTTTTTGCATCTTGAATCGAATTTCACTTTTATATTTTCTAGTGTTAGGGAGTGATTTCCTCGCATTTAGAATCTCAAATCGGGTCTTTGGAGTGATTCCATCGGTTCATGGCTTCCAATCCTTTGCAGTGGGATTATGCCTATTGTTTGTATTTTACCTCTAGATTGATTTCAGGTCCGAGACTTATTCTCATGGTTGGTTATCACTA
The DNA here is from genome assembly GCF_009805555.1 of Andrographis paniculata. Lineage (NCBI taxonomy): Eukaryota > Viridiplantae > Streptophyta > Magnoliopsida > Lamiales > Acanthaceae > Andrographis > Andrographis paniculata. The sequence goes on along the minus strand of NW_026137583.1, from coordinate 1,241,591 downwards.
TACTAATTCACATTCTCTGCACTATCTTTCCTTCTTCCTTCTCTTTTCTTTTATTCTTATTCTTAATTCATTTGTTCTATTAAACTTTGTGGGTAAGAAAATTATATATGGTCATAATTATACGCGGCCGGGCCATGTCAAATCATGTTATATTTGTTAGATTTAATTTCTTATTTCAACACGAGAGATCTTAGGCTTATAATTTAATTCGTGGTAAGTTCCAACATTCCAAACTTGCAAAGGAAGTTGCCAAACATCATGATGAAACAAGAACATATATATAATTATTGGTAATGACATTAATATTGATTACATTTCTTCGTTATGTGGGCATGAAAAGCACATGACAGATTTGCTTCTGCGTGATTTTGAGTACATGAGCAATATTTATGTTTATCTTTTAATTTACGTAGAGTCGGTCCTAACTTTCCAAAGGCCGAGGCAAAACAAAATTAGAAGACCTAAAATATATATATAAATAATTTTTTTTTTTACTTTAGTTAAATATAAATAATTGAATAAAAACAAAATTTCTAGCATAATAAACGTAAAGGGCTAGATATATATAAATGATATTTTTCCTACGTATAATAAAATATATTATTAGATACAAAATATTTTTTTCTAGTACTTTTAGATGCAAAAATATCAATAATAACATTAATATTAAGTTTGTCTAGTTTTTCCTTTTTAATGCACAAAATTTGAATTCATAACCTCATAATTATAAATCAATCGCACACCACCAAGTCATATCTTTATAAAAAATTTTATGCATCAAATAATTTTTTTATATAAAAGTTCTCTTGCCCGGACCTACCTTTTAATTTAGTACAGTGTCTAATTCCATATATGGAATCCCAAAGAACAAATTGGTCATTTATACTTGTGCTCGCTTTTTTTGTGAGTTAAAATATTCATATGTAAGCGGTGTGATGTGAGATAGCTTTACAAAGCTCTTATTATACTACAAAAAATTTAATCACGATGTTCATAATAGAGTTTGCAAAGTTCAATGCCATCAATATTGCACAAAGCATGCACATAGGTCATCCATGATAGTTGAATATTATTACCAATGTACACATTAAAGCCATAAGATTCTAACATGGATCTAAACAAGGAAACAATGTAATTATATTAAATTAGTTCTTCAGTCGAATTTGCCAAAGTTGGATAAGAACGAAAAGGAGAAACAGCGATTGGGGTTCGCGACCACTCACCGCGTGCACAAAATCAAGATTGGAAGCATAACAGTAATGGAGAAAGTCCCTAATTAGGGTTCCATCTGGGCGCGGAAGCAATGAGTTGAGAACCCTTTGGACTGCTTCTCGATTTTTCCACCCATATGATCTCACACACCCTACGGGAACTTTAAGAAATAATGAAAGAAAGAAAGAAAATACAAAAAAAAGTAGATAATTAAGAAAGAGAAGTACCTTTACAATTTAACAAATGAACATACAGCCCATGAAAGTTCTCTTGATTTTGTATGCTTAAGTTTGACAACACCTACCGTATTTATAGCCAACTAAGGGTCGACGAGTTTCTTAACAAGTCGATGTGGGATTTCCTTGCTGTTGGAAGTATGTCGCCTTTTCCCCTTTGCCCCAGATTCAGAGCCACCCATTTCTGCACATGGCAAGTCTATGATGACACCAAGTTCAGTTTCACAGTTTTCATTCTCATTTTGAACATTTGATGTGTTTCCCATTGAATCTGGCTCATTCCCTACATATTAGTTCCTAGTTAAACAAGTTTGATATAAACAAAATAAAATTTCAGAAGCATTAATCATAAAATTCTTATACCTTCAACACCATAATTGGGACTGGTCAAGTTCAAAAAAGTGAGAGTCGAGTTGACCTTTTTACTAACACTTACTATTGCATCAGAGTTCTTCGTTGTCTTCGCTGCATATTACAATGAACAAATATTTAGCATAAGCAACAGTAATGGCAGCACATCATCAAGGAATGTAGGATTCTAAAATATTGATTACCTTTTGGGAGCTATGCATAATTTGATCATGGGTAATTAGAAAATGTTTCACATATTTTGAGAAAAATATGCTTCCATATATCTAATATGATAGAATGTATAAATAAGCTTTCATCTACACACTTTCAATTTTAATTTGGTCAATTTTCACTAGTAAAATGACTAGTTATACAATAGGCATCATCATACAAACAACAACACTTACAATTGTCTTCACCCCTGAAAACGTATCTGAAAAAATACAAGTTTTAAAAATATATCATGGTATTTAAATAAAAATCCATAGCTAAGTTCAAAACTTACTACCCCCACTACAAAAAAATTACAAATTACTACGGAAAAATTCCGTCACAACTGACAAAATTTTTGTCGCAACTTTTAATTACAACGGAATTTGCGACCAAGTGGAAGTTGTAGTAAATATTATGGTAGTAACCCAATGTAACAATTAAAATTTTCCGTTGCAGAGAATTGCAATAGAATTAGTGACAGTCATTTCTATCGCAATTTTTTGTTACGTAATTTTACTACAGTGGCTAATTCTGTTGCAAGTTTTTGCAATGCAAATTGCGAGAGAATATAACTATTGCTAATTCTGTTGCAAGTTTTTGCAACGCATTTTAAAAAAGAATATATATGTTGCAAGATCCGTTGCAAATAGAATAGCAAATTATAGCAAATTACGAGAGAATATAACTATTGCTAATTCCGTCGCAATTTTTACAATTTCTTTTGCTCATTTCTTGTCAATTTTGTTTTTCAATATCTATCTCAAATATTAATTCAAATTTTCAAATTTAATAAATTTAATGATTCGATTAATATATCTTCTCAAAGATACAAGAACTAGTTGAAATCATATAAAATTTTCAAATTTAAACACTATCAATATACCAAAAACACAATGTATTTAGTATGAGTACCGCAAGTAGCACATATAAGAAAAATGTATAAATCTAATTCAAGTTACCATAATATCATACCAAAACAACTAAGGTCGTAACTAAAACCTTGTAATGATAAAATATCATGATATCGGAGCACTACCACCATCTGAATCGGGTTCGGACCTATGAATGGATGGTGCTCCCATACGTCATAATTGCTCCATAATGGTCAAGTTCAAATCGTATATGGCTCGTTGTTGGTTCTCCATATTTGTGGCACGTTGTTGCATCACTTCCCATTGACTACGTCCCACGGCAAGATCTGTCCTCAACTCACCCAACTCACACTCCATCTTTGTCAATCGTTCCTCAAGAATAAATGTGCCCGGAGTACGACCATCGCTGCAGAAGGATGATGGTCGAGGAGGAACAGTCGCACCTAATGAACCCAACCCATAAATGCGATTTTTCTTGTCACGGGGTACTACGGTGAGGAACACATTATCCGGATCATATGACGTATTTCCTTGTTGAGTTAGGTGTGCTTCAACAGCGTCCACCTCATCCTGAAAATAATTTAAATGAATACAATGTTAGTTTTCCAAACAAAATCATAAATATATTTGATACAAATGAATAATAATAATAATAATAATAATAATAATAATAATAATAATAATAATAATAACAACAACCAACAACAACAACAACAACAATATAGTGGCAATGCATATGACTTCAACACTAAAATTTACATGCCCCAATAAATGCCCGGAATGAAGCAACCAAATCCAATTAAAGTCAATATTTCAATAGGTCTATAATTTTTAGTGCCTTATGTTAATCCTTTAATCATGAGCTCAATCAAACAATACAAAACAAAATTCCTGCTCTTGAAGTTTATTAAGATCAATAAACAGTTACTTTTAACTTAATTTACAATATCAAAGAAAAGTTAACATAAAATATATGTCCAATTTAACTAAAAATTTAAGTTAAATCCCACTAAAATTTATCTGCAACTTAATAATAAAGAATGCATGACAACAGAAAATACAAAATGAGATTGTCTAACAATATAATTAATACATTCCCCAACAAAATTTAAACAATAAAATATTTTTATTTAGAATGAATCATAAACATAACAATAACACCAATTTAACCCACCAACCAACCTAAAGATGAATAATAAACTAAAGCCAACCAACACAATAATAACACCAAATAAAAAATTTAAGCTATGATAAGAATCCCACTAAAATTCATCTGCAACTTAATAATAAAGAATGCATGGCAACAAAAAATACAAAATGAGCTTATCTAACAATATAAATAATCCATTCCCCAACAAAATTTAAACAATAAAATATTTTTATTTAGAATGAATCATAAATATAATAATAACACCAATTTTACCCACCAACCAACCTAAAGATGAATAATAAACCTATGCCAACCAACACAATAATAACACCAAATAAAAATTTTAAGCTATGATAAGAATCCCACTAAAATTCATCTGCAACTTAATAATAAAGAATGCATGGCAACAAAAAATACAAAATGAGCTTATCTAACAATATAAATAATTCATTCCCCAACAAAATTTAAACAATAAAATATATTTATTTAGAATGAATTATGAAAACGATAATAGAAATCAACTCACAGCTACTTTAGTTGCTTTTGCATTAATGAATGTGACGCAATTGTGTTCTTTAGAATGAGCCCATTTATAGGTTCCAACCTTATTCATTCCCTGAGTATTTGCAAATGATAAAAAAAATTAATAATTGAATCTAAAAAAAATTAATCAATGTTAATAACTAAACAAAGAAATACCAGCTTCCACGCTGACTCCGTAAAAGATCGCGAGCCACCAGTGTGCGTCGACTCAGCACGACCAGTCATATTCCCACGAAGCCTATTCTTTTTTGTTGTATCGGATTTTTGTTTTACAGCATCAGATGACCAAATTCTTCGCCACTCGGCCAGTATTGTCACATCAATTTGCTCCTCCGGCTTTCTCCCCCGTTCAGATCTAATATCATGTATCCACTGACCATATACATTGACAGCTTTGGAATTGAAATCCTCCTTGACTTGACCCTCCATTGAAGAGTCCCAAACAGTATATTTCTATATTTGATGTTAGACGCAAATACTTTAATATCCCTGTGTAATAAAGTACAACCACATTATATTTAAAAATTATACCTACATACCTTAAATTCTTTCCAATACCATTCTTTTGTGATTGATGGAACTTTCCTCCACGTGATTCCGTCCTTATCCACGATAGATCGAAACACTTTACGAAATTTACTAGTAACACTTCGTGGCCAAAATAGGCTGAAACATTAATGATATTAAAATTATAAGAATTAATGTTTTAAAAAAGAAAAATATCATTCAATTTGAATAATTCCAAACCTGCCATCATCCTGAACAATGATCGAAAGCAGTGCTACAGTAGTGGATGAAGTTGGAGGTGGAGCGGAACCTACAATAAAGATATAAATAAGTAATATCAATATGCATTACTAAATTATATTTATGACATTCAATACTTACTAGAAGCTTCTGCATCCATAGAAACTGAATTAGGTACCCGTGATGGTGAGCCTACAATATATGTAACACACATTTACAATTTTGGTGGAAAAAATTAAATAAAAGCATAGGAGCATACAATATATATAACACAAAGTTAGGATTTTGGTGGAAAAAATTAAATAAAAATATATGAGCCTACAATATAGCACATACTTACGACCTTAATAGAAAAATAAATAAAAAATGATCATATCTAAATTTCTCCATAAATACCTGAGTCATCATCTGGATAAGTTGGTGCGTCATCACGGTGTTCACCCTGACCCTCTCGGGCTCTAACAAGTCGAAGGGCCTCAACAATATCCCTTTGCATCTGATCTGAAACGTGACCTTGAGACATTTATATTGTTAATACACCTGAGTGGTTATGTCTCCGGAGATCTTAGTGGTAGTGGTCGATCGATCCAGGTTCTTAGGTTGAGCTTAGCCCGTAGAGGTGTGTGCTAGAACCATATTGCCTAAGGTTTTGTTTGTGTCTAGTGCTAAGTGTTCTCTAGTAGATGTCAAATAAGGTGGAGCTCATATAATGTGATTCTTTGTTTTTGAATTCGACATATGTTTGCTTTCTTTTGTGTATATGCATGTATGTGATTGTGTAGTTTTTGTGTGTTCTATGTGCTAGGTTGTTATGTGATCTATCTAAGTGCATGTTAGGATCTATGTGTTTTTGTGTGATATTTTTTATCTGCAGTAACGCTTGTTCGTGGATGTAGTGAGAGACAAAATGGGAGGATAAAATTCATTGGTGCTAGGTAAGTCTATATCTAGTAAATACGTATTTTGGGATTTGGTTAAACCACAGTCAAAATAGGTGGAGTATGTTGGAAATTTTGGCCGTTCGAGGCTTAACTCGACAAGTACCTCGGAAATAAAAATTAGTTGGCCCACTCTGTAGCCCAGCTTACCGTATCGGCCCAACCCCTTTTAATCCTTAAGCCCAAACTCATTTTACCCTAACCCAATTAGTAAGTGAGTTGGTTAGTTTGTTAGGTGGTTGGTTTTGTTATAATCGAGAGTGGGTTTTGGGGTGAATTGATATTTTGTGAGATCGAGAGTTAGAGAGAGAGTGGGTGAGATTGAGATTGAGAGGGAAAGAGGCCGAGCGGATTCCGGTGAGTTCCGAGTGGTTTTTCGACGAGTGAAGAGCCCCTTCTGGCCGATTCCGGTGGGTGTCGAGGCTTAAAGCGAATATGTCGACCTCCACCTTGAGGCGTGGTTACCATTGGCAATCACTCACCATGGGGTTGAGCTGAAAACCGCCGTCCCTTCGCCGGTGTGATGATTGGAGGAAAGATCGGGTGAGAGAAGATCGATGTTCGTCGGTTCGATCGGTTCCTGGAGTTGTTGTCGGACGACCGGAAAAGATGGGCGGAGACGCAGTCCACCTGGAGAAGAAGAGAGCCATGGTCGACCTAGTGCCGCCATCCGCCGGTGTTCGCTGCTGGTGGCCGCCATCGTCGTCTGCTACGGAAATAGTCGTCGTTGTCGTTGAATTTGGTTTTGATTTTCGTTCTTGGAAGTTGGATATGATTCTCCCAAATTTGTTCGATAAATCTAAAGATTCGGAAATAAATTCACAACAAAATAAAATAACTTCGGAATTTCCGAATCATATTAAATATATATTTTATTATATTAAATTATATCAGAATTTCTGAAGCCAAATAATATATTATTTTATTATATAAAAAAGGCTTCGGAATTTTGGAAACAAAATTATATATATTATTATATTACATAGAAAAGGCTTCCGAATTTCTGAAGCTCTAAAATAATTCATATTTCTCCATTTCAACTCCCCTCTTAATTTTAAAAATAAATGAATAAATAAAATTAATTAAAACTTTTTAAAAATTTTGAAAACTAAAACCCTAAATATCACCCCCCAGCGGCCGGAACCCTTCCCCCTCCCGTTCTTCCTTCCTCCTCCTCCTTCATTCCTTCTTCCTCCTTTCTTCCTACTTCCTTCCTTCCTTCCTTCTTCCTCCTCCTCTTTCCTTCCTTTTTCTTCTCCTTCGACAGCGACGGCAACAACAACGTCGGCAGTGCGGCAGCGGCATGGCAGCTTTTCTCCTCCTCCCCCTCTTTCTCTAACGGTAATGGTGTCTTCTTGTCCTCTTCTTTGTTCTCTGGCAACATCGGCGGTGCAGCAGCGGCAGCAAAGTCTCCAGCATCGGTGCAGCACCTTTTCTCCTCCTCCTCCTTCTCTGGGAGCAGCGGCGTCTTCTTGTCCTCTTCTTTAATTTTCCTCTGACAGCGATGGCGACGGCATCATCTCCTCCTTCGTCTCCGGCCGCGGCAACAGACCTGGTCCTTCTTCTTCTCCGGCTGCAGCAGCGGTGGCAGCAGCATTTCATTCTTCGTTTTCTCCTTCTCCTTTGGCAGCTCCTCCTTCTTCTTCTTCCTCATCTTCTTCTCTGATGGCGGCGACAATTCCTTCTTCTCAGGCGGGGGCGGGGGCAGCAGAGGCGGGGCGGTGATAGCAACAATGCATTTTACTATTTGGCAGACGGCCCGGGTGAAGAAGATTATACATTTATTTTTTTAAAAAATAATTTTAATAATTGCTTCGGAAATTTGAAGCCAAAAACATAAATCTAGCCCAGGCGCTGTTGACTGTAAATTTGGATTTGGTCTTGAAAATTTCGAAACTAAGCCATTTCAAAAAACTTCAGAATTTCCGAGACCACAAAAATGGGAACGAGCTTTAGTCTTCGGGAATGATTCCAAGCCAAATTTCAAGGTTTAAAAAAATTAACTTCGGATCTAGATCAAAATCCGAACTAATTTTCTGAAGCCAATTGCCATATTTCTGGTAGTGGCTCTCTCTTTCATTTCAAATGGATTATTTTTTTATAATGAAATAAAAATAATAGTATTTTATTAATTAGTATAAATATAAAAAATTAAAAAAAAAAAAAGTATTTTGAGATTTGTATATAAAATATTTTTACTATATATTAAAAAAATAATACTTTTTAGTGGAATAAAAGAAAATACTAACAATGAAATTTGAAATAAGAAGGGGAGTATCTTAATATATTGAATAATATAATTGTTTTCTATATTTCTAAATTAAAAATATTTTTGTATCTAATTTATTTTTTCATTTTTGTTTTAAATAACAAATTATAAATATAAGTGTCATAAATTAACATACAAATACAAATAAGAAAACAATATGATTAATATGTACTCTAACAAAAAAACAAATAGTTTAATTTTTTTATTTTAGATATTTTTCTCGTGTAAAATATAAAAAATTATTTCGGTAGTTTATACAAAATATCATATTTTATGTGTTAAGTATTAGACAAAATAATTGTTTTCTAAATTTCAAGAATTGTTTATAATTTAAGGCTATATAGCACGCTCTGGTTATAGAAAATAATTTTTTTTGGAATATGTATAATATATGTTTCTAACCAACATAATCTTATAATTTTATAATTTTTCTTAGTAAACAAACACAATTATATAATTTTATAAATTTTGTAGTAAAATTCTTTGATATTTTATATTTACAAGTATCTTCTATAATTAGAAAAAATATGATGATTTATTTGAAATATTTAAATATATTTTCAAAAAAACTTATATGATAATTAAATTAAATTTTATGACATTTAATTTGAAAATTTTTAATATTAAAATAAATAATATATGACTAATATAAATTTCAAAAAAATAAATTGAAATTTATGTTTTCAATACTTAGACATGCGTGATTTTTGCGATTTTCATACTTTTATACGCAATTATCCGTATTGCCCTAATTTTTTTATAATTTTTTAGAATAAAATATATTTTAAAAATATTAATAAAAATATTACAGAATTTATAAAGTTAGTACTAACTTTTAATATTAAACTTATAACTTTCCGTACATATATTTGATTTATTAAATAATATTTTGAAAAATTATGCAATTTAATCTTAATTGGTAAATAAAATAACTTTTTAACTATTAATATAAAAAGTAAAAGATATAAATAATCATGTCTATAAATACTTTTAAGAAATTTTATAATTGTATAAAAATATAAGTAATAAATAGAATATAATAGTATTCACAAACACAAAATAAAAAATATATAAAAAATATAAATATAAATCATTAATGGAAGATCTTAAATTTAAAATTATTAAAAAAGTTTAAACCTGATAGTTGAGTGTAATAGAAAAAAAAAATCAAATAATTTTGATAAATTATACTTTAATTTCTACATTATACTTTCATTTATACATAAATAATTTTACAAAAAATTTATTTTAATTATATGTTATTTCTATATTTACTTTTATATGTTTTATATTTTTCTAAAAATTCTATATTATTTTAAAATTTGATATATATTTTTTCTATATAATTTGTAGAAATTAACTTTAATTTTACGAATAGACATGAAAATTTTGATATGTATATTTTATTTCAGTGCATTTCTCAATTTCACAATTACGAATAAATTTTATGATTATATATTAATAATGTTATAATTTTGAATCAATATTTTGAAGATTCAGTCATGAGGAAAGTCTGCAATCAATTTTATATTAAATATACTTATATATTAATATAGATTTAATATTTTAATCATATTTGCAAGAAATTTAAAAAATTTACTTGAATACCTTTCTACGTCTCCGCATTACTATTGTAAATTGATGCGAGTGATATACACATTTATTTAAACTGTTTTTTATTTTTATCTATTTTAGGAGTAATTTATAAGGGTTTGTAGGTTTCATGAATGTATGTTTTTTTTTTTCTTTTTGCTAGATATATCTAAAACATTATATTTTATATTTTTTTGGACACATTCAAACAATAAATTGGGTCGACCTAGTACGAGCGCAGTTTAAAGTGGATAACTTTAGGCCCAGAGATACCCACGTCCCAAAATTTGGTTGCCTCTAGCCGGCCTAGGTTAGCGAACGGACTTGCCGACCTATTTGGTCCCATTGTCAAGATCCAATTCGATGTGAAGGCAGCCCAGTAGAGGTGGAAGTGCCCTGTAAAAGATGGTTGAAAGAAGAGTGAAATTATAATATCCCGAAGTTGGGCCGGTGCTAGGTCAACTCCTTGGATGAGCCGGTGTCAGGCCATCCGAGGTTGATTAGAGGTTAAATAGATTTAATATACTAGTCATATTATTATTGTACTCATTCCTTTTCGAGAGCCTTATGGAAAGAACTATAAAGTTAAACGTACTTGCCCTGAAATGATTTGAGGATTTATGACCTCCTGGGAAATCTTGTAGGTGCACATGAGTGATGACAGAAATGCGCTAGAATGACTCGTGTATGGAAGATCAGACAGATTCTAGACGCATTTTTTTCATCTTCTTCTTCATAATAATTTTCTACAATTTGTTTCCTGTAATTTCTTTCAAGAACACACGATTTTATCATCTTCTTCCTCTCTTTTCCTAAATAATTTTTCTTTAATTTTTTTTTATATTTTTTTCCTTCAAGAACACTGTATTTTTTTCCAAATTTTTACAGCTTCTTTTATTATAGCTTTTCCAATTTTCAGTTTCTTATTTGTTTTATTAGCTTTATTTTCAGTCTTCCCTTTACATCATCAGTATTATTTTTACCTTATTAATTCGTAAAATATTTGAATATCACGAGATAGCACGGATCTTTTTCTAGGAGGCCGGGGAACCCTTTGAATTAACTAATTCCAACAGATTTTTTCGAAAGCCATGCTGGTGATTTTTTTTACGACATCTCGCGATTTTGCATGCAACTCCGGAAGAGGAAGTTGACACCGCCGACAACTATGGAGATGTCAAAAAAGAAGAAGATCTTCGGCAATTCGTCCTCTCGACCTGCGTCGGAAGCTGCTCCACGAGATGAGGCTTCCGCGGCGGTTGGAAGGCCAGAACAGATCTGCTATGGTACTTTCCGGATACATTACCGAGGTTCTGAAGCCTACCATCCGGATAGATTTACGTTGCGTTGGGGACCTGGCCTTCCGTGAGCCTTACAGCCAGCTCCACAGCAGATCCGACCTCTCAGGCACTCAAATATGGTCATGTTACTCTTTTCTGTAGGGGTACCGGATCTAGAGGATCTCCGTTCAACGCCCAGAAGCTCGGAGAATCAAGTGCGCCTGCTGGGCAGACATCCTTTGGGCTGCCTCCAACTTAAAGATTTAGAATTACCTTTGAGCTAGTCCCATCAGTTCCATAGTGGTAGCTAAATCATTTATTTACTAGAACCACTTCCAGTACTACATTCCCATTTCGAGCCTCCAAGGAAATCCGATGGCTGGATAAGGCACCTCTGATGCTCGGGGGGCAAGGCCGAAAAGGGTTCCAGCACATTCCTTTGCCTCGATCCCTCTTGGAACGATGTGGGGATCAGGGGGAGCTGTTATGGCGCTATCCAATACACTGGGAAGCAAGGAGCTGTTGCGGAAGGTCAGTTTTATGATTGTTCCAGGGTGCACCAAAGTTATGAATATCCTTGTGACACCCCGACTAGCAAGCTACGAAAAGTCGGGCATATTATGATTGCATACTGGCCCCACAGGTCAACACGGATCCTTTTAGCGTGCTTCTGTCCTCACTCACCCACACTTTGGAAAACTTCCGAGGGGGTCACCCATCGTCAGTTACTCTAGAGCAAGCATACTTAACTCTAGAGTTCTTTCAGTAGGGCTTCCAACAAGAAATGTGCACATTGTTGACATAAGTAGTCTATTCAATCAATTTAACATCTGTTCAACTTTGGATGGTCTCTCATCTACTCACGGGAGTTGGCAAAGCAATGGCCCAACTCCAGAGGTATCATATCCTCCTCACTTTAGAATGCAACGTCGACGTTGCACCCCAAGGATTGTCAAACTGCTAAGCCCGTCAACAGTCCTTTCAACGATGCGGGTTATCGCAGGTCGGCTATGATACCAACTATGACACTCTGATCCGCAAGCCACGCAAAGTCGGGCATGTCAGGATTGCAGACTGATTCAACACGTCAACGCCAGTCCTTCCAGCGTACGTTTGTCCTCACTCATGCCCACTCTGGGAGACTTTCCAAGGGGTCACCCATTCTCAAATTAATCTAAAGTAAGCACGCTTAACTCTAGAGTTCTTTCAGTAGGCCTCCTGAAAAGAAATATGCATATTGTTGACATGAGTAGTCTATTCAATCAATTTAATTACTATTCAATCTTGGATGGCCTGGCACCAGCTCATCCACGGGAGTTGGCCTAGCGCAAGACCAACTCTGGGGGTATCACATTCTTTTCCACTTTAGAATGTAACATCCATATTGCACCCCAAGAATCATCAACTGCTACACCCCTCAACAGTCAGGTCAACGACTGTGAGGTGTCACAGATCGGCTCTGATACAAACAATGTGATACCCCCCAGAGTTGGGCCTTTACTTGGCCAACTCCCGTGTGTGGATAAGCTGGTATTAGGCCATCCAAAGTTGATTAGAGGTTAAATGAATTGAATAGACTACTCAAGACAATAATGTGCACATTTCTTTTCGGGAACCTTACTATAAGAACTCTAGAATTAACCATGTTTGATCTAAAGTAATTTAAGGACGGTGATCCTTTGGGAAGTCTTCCAGGATGCGCGTGAGTGAGGACAGAAGTGTGTTGGAATGACTCGTGTTGACCTGTGAGGCCAGTTTACAATCTCGACACGCCTGGCTTTCCGTGTCTTGCAGGCCGGGGAGTTACAGTTAGTATCAGAGCTGACCTACAAAAGCCCGCAGTCGTTGAATGGACTGTTGACAGGCCTAGTAGTTGAGGGATCCTTGGGGTGCAACATGGACATTGCATTCTAAAAAATAGGGGAGGATATGATACCCCCCAAAGTTGGGCCGTTGCTTGGCCAATTTCCGTGTGTGGATAAGTCGGTATTAGGCTATCCGAAGTTGATTAGAGGTTAAATTAATTGAATATACTATTCATATCAAAAACGTGCACATTTCTTTTCAGGAACCCAACTGAAAGAAATCTAGAGTTAAGAGTGCTTGCCCTAGAGTAAGTCTCACACGGTGCGTATGAGTAAGGATAAAAGGGCGATGAAAAGACTCGTGTTGACCTGTGATGCCAGTCTACTATCCTGATGTACTCAGCGTTGCATGTCTTGTGGGTCGTGGTGTTACAATCCTGCCCAACCAGCCCCCAGAATTTTAGCACACCCCAATCCTTAGAGAAGCTATGGAAGACTCTCGAGTTCGTTTCCCACAACGGGGACTTGCTCATCAGGCTTTCATGCAATCGGCACTGCACAATTTTCCGCCCACTCAGGTAGCTCCTGAACAGCTTGGGGGGCTGGCAGAAGTGGTGCCTCCGCCTCATCCAATTATAAATCCCTAAGTAATTGATGATGCGATTCGAAGAATTTATGGTGATCCCATTCGTTTATCGGCAAAACCTCACTACCAAAGGCCTTTCCTAGAATACATTCCCTTGGATCATCTTCTGCATTGCAACACTCGGAGACCCGAGTTCACATTTTTTTTAGGGGAAGATTATCGTTCCACAATCAAACACATCAGCCAATTTATGGCTCAACGTGGAGAAGAGATTAGATATAATGATTGGTATAAACTCCAGTTTTTTTTCGTTGTTCTTGATAGGTCCGGCTTTTTTGTTGTATATTTTTCTACATTCGAGTTATATCCATACATGGGCAGACATGGAGAGGTCCTTTCACGAATGTTTCTACAGCCCTCTCCTAAAGGTGACCGTATCGGGCTTGACAAATTTTTGTCAGCGTGGTGAAGAATTTTTCAATCAGTTCCTGGAACGATCTAGGAGGTCCAAAAGTAGATGTCAAGTTTGTATGCCGGAAAACTAGGTGGTGAACATGTCAATTGACAATATGACGCACCAACTGCGTGAGAAATTGGCCCTTCAAGAGTCTCATGACTTCCGACAGCTGATGTCCAAAGTTGTGAAGGCCGAACAACTCGTAAAAGAAGCTCAAACAACCCAAAATAAAAAGTTTACGGAGTGGAAACCACTGCATCTATGCCCAGGAAGGTGTTGCCGAAGCCGAGGAGGAACAAGAAGAAAACTTCATGGCCAAGATTTCCTAAGGGAAGGCATACACCTGCCCTGCTCTTAAGCCGCCTCGATGGAGCTGAACCAAAAGGTGTCTTACTTTTTTGACATTGCGAAAATAGAGCAGATTTTCGTGTACTTACTTAAGGATAACCAGCTCCGCCTTAAGGAGGGCCATAAAATACCGACCAAAGAGAATTTGAACGGAAAATCATTTTTTAAATGGCATAAAGTATATGACCATCAGATCGGTAATTGCACTGCCTTCAGGAATGCGGTCCAGAAGACCATCAAAGAAGGCCGCCTCAAGCTCGGCGAGAAGCCCGATATGAAGGTTGATACAAAGACGTTTTCTGCACCAATAAATTTTATCGGAATGGATCCAAAAACATCCAAGAGTTCGATTTTAGGGGCTGGGGTCGACGACAAGAAAATAGACCCTCGAAAACTAGTGTTCAAAAGGCTCGGAAGGTCGATCAAGCCGCCGAGAAAGAGTTCGGTGTTGGATCTTTTATGCTATTTATTAAACAAGCCGGTCCTTCAAGTCCATTTAGTTAAATGGGCGTTGAAATTAGTATCGTTCGCATTGACATAATAGCCCCTTAAGTCCTTAAAAGGGCAAATCATTGCAGATTATTTGGCTGAACATCCCAAGAGGGTTTAGGCCACCGCCTTGGAGTATGTAGGGTTGGAACCTTGGTTGGTTACTTTCGATGAGTCCAGTACTTCTGGAGCAACCAGAGCAGGCATGATAATCTCCACTCTAGAAGAAGAAGTATGGCGTTTCGCCCACCAGCTTCCACAGGGTGTCACGAATAAAGAAGCCGAGTATGAGGCGTTGCTATTAGCATTGCGATTTTTGGTCGCAAAAAATGTTAAGAAAGTCGTTATTCAAGGGGATTCTTAGTTGGTTATTTGCTAGGCTCTTAAAGAGTTCAAGTGCAAGGAACCACGGCTTCAAGATCTCCTTTGAGAACCCTACAACCTTCTTCAGCAGCTCACGGAGGTTATTTTGGATGATATACCTTGGAAAGAGAATTTAGAGGGAAACAACTTAGCGCAGTGGGCTTCTGGATTTAAAAGAATAGAAATACTGCAAGGATGTGACTGTTAGCAAACTGATCGAAACCCGTACTGGCGCACTCCGCTACTGAAAGGTCTAACATAACCTGGGAAGGTAGCCTCAAAAGCAGTGGGTCATCAGTTCCTAAAATACACCTCGATTGACAGAGAGCTGTATTACTAGAGATTCGATGGAACATTGGCACGCTGCATGGGTCACGAAGATGCTAAAAGGTCATGGCCAAGGTCCATGAAGGCGTCGGAGGTGTCCGTAGGGTAGGACTTGCTATGAAGTGGAAAATCCTCTTACACGGTTATTTTTTTTACACAAATTTCATAGGATTGCATGGATTATGCTCGGGGATTTTCAACATGTCAGCGCAATGGTCCACTCCAATGGATCCCTGTGGAAGAACTTCATTCAATCATCAAACCTTGGCCTTTTATGGATGGGCGATTGACATCATCGAAGAAATCCATCCTCTATCTTCCAAGGGGCATTCCTTCATCTTTGTAGCTACCGACTACTTCAGGAAATGGGCGGAGGTTGTCCCATTAGCTAAGGTACAACATAATAATGTCATACATTTTATCAAGAATAACATTATTCACAGGTTTGACATTCTCAAGACAATAACCACCAACCAAGTGACCGAGTTTATGAGCACAATGGTCAAAGCCTTCACAGTCCAATATGGGATCCAACAACTACATTCCTCTCTATATTATCCTCAGGCTAACGAGCAAGCCAAGGTGACGAAAAGAATCTTGATTTCCATTATCAAGAGGGCGCTGGAGGACAATCCGATGGGCTAGCATTACACTTTGGAAGAGACTTTATGGGCATATCGGAACGCCAAATTCTCTGTGACCATGAGTACAACTTACAAGATGACCTATGGCGAGGATGTTGTGTTGCGGCTAGAGATTACAGTGGTTTCTCTCCGAATCTTGAAGATAAATGAGTTGTTGATGGAAGAGGCCCTGCTCCAAGAGCTTAATGCCCTGCCCAAAAAGAGGCTGTAGGCCCTCGAGTACATTCGACATTAAAAGAGAAAAACCGAATCGATCTTCCGGAAGTACGTAAGGACCTAGATTTTCCAGGAAAATGACATGGTGTGAAAGACCATCCTCCCGAAAGGTCCCAAAGACGTAAAGTTCGGCAAGTAGTCCCCCACTTGAGAATAACTTTTTATCAAATCGGCTAAGTCATCTAATGACGCGTATAGATTGATGGAGCTCGAAGAAAAAGAATTGATGACATTCATCAACGGGAGACATTTGAAAAGGTTTTATCATTCCCTATGGGAGCTTGAAGGCAGACATGATCAACATATTGTTGAACATGATCTTGTGAAAGGCGAGACAACGGTTGGAATGGCCGAGTAAGTGTGGAAGGAAGATCATGATGTTGGATAGCGAAGCATCAAACATAAAGGATAGTGTTTGTAAAGGAGTCATCAAAGCATGGAAATATCAGGTATTTAACAAAATCGTCAGGATCACAATTAATTTTTGTCCAAATAATTTTGTTGGAGGCATTTGTACACGCCCAAATAATAAATTGGGGCCAACCTAGTACGGGCGCAGCCTAAAGTGGATGACTTTCGACCCAAGGATACCTACGGCCCAACATTTGGTTGGCCCTAGCTGGCCCAGATCAGCGAACGGACCTTCCGACTCACTTGGTCCCATTGTCCAAGAAGACCCAGTTGGATGTGAAGGCAGCCCAATAGAAATGGAAGTGTCTAGTCAGAGAAAATGATTGGAAGAAAGAAGAGTGAAATTGTTTGAAAAAAAAAATAGGTATAAAATTTTATCCAAAACAAGATTGAGGATAGAAAAGCGGATTAAGGAAGATCAGATAGATTCCAAACACATTTTTTTCATCTTCTTCTTCGTAATAATTTTCTGCAATTTATTTATGTAATTTCTTTCAAGAACACATCATTTTATCATCTTTCTTCCTCTCTTTTCCTAAATAATTTTTCTTTAATCTTTTTCTGTATTTTTTCCTTCAAAAACACTTTTTTTTTTTTTCAAAATTTTACAGTTTCTTTAATTCTAGCTTTTCCAATTTTCAGCTTCATTTTTGGTTTACTAGCCTTATTTTTGTCATCTATTTACATTAATTATTCGGATATCATGAGATAGCCCAAATCATTTTTTTTAGAAGACCGGGGAACTTTACGAACTAATCAATTTCAACAAGTTTTTTCGATTAAGCCATCGTTAGCGATTTTTTACTACACCTCTATTACTACATTTTTTTTTTTATTATATTTGTTGCATTTATTTAAATTTATACTCCCTTCATCCAAGAAAATATTATTTATTTGTTCTTGATACAGTTATTTAAGTAATATATTTTTATTATATTTGTTGCATTTATTTAAATTTTTACTCCCTTCATCCAAGAAAATATTATTTATTTGTTCTTGACACAGTTATTTAAGTAGTAAAAATTTATAAGATAATAATAGTAACTTATGATATTATTTTATAATTTTTTTAGTATTTTTAAAATATGAATTAATATATATTTAAAAAATTTAGAATATGTATTCAAATATTTTTAACATTATATTTGAATAAAATTTATATAATATAAATGTCATTTTGTAGAGAATATAATTTAATGTCATACAAATAAATAAATAAAAAATCTATTTGTTTATAATTAATGTAAACCAATGGAGTTTCAAATGAAGATAATAATATTGTTTATTGAAAAGAGCTATAAATAAATATATTTTAAATGAGTTTTACCTATAAAATATTATAAATTTAATTAAATTGATTTATATTTATTAAATATATTTAAGATTAATAAACGGTCATCTGTCAAGACTGAAAGGAAAAAATGAATAATGAACAAAGGATTATAATAATTTTATACATATACAATTTTTTTTATATTTTTATTAAAATTATTAGTTATATAAACATCCTTGTAATTAATACTTATTATAATTTGAATTTATATTCACTTGAAAATAAAAATATATAAAGCACAATTTTCTTTTCCAATATAGAAGGAAAAAAAGAGAGTTGAAATCATTATTTTGTTGTTCATAATTTTGTTTTTTTAACTTTAAACAATTGATGCATTAAATTACATATTTGAAATCCATAATATTATGGTTACGAGTTCAACTTACACTATCGGGTCATCGTTTACGTGATACACTTTTATAATTCTTGTGTGATAAGCATATATATATATATGCATTCTGTACGGTCTTAAGGCTTTTTCCTAGAAAAAAACAAACAAAAAAAAAACAAATGCTATATATTTGGTTTTGTTCACATATTATCATAATTTGTTTCAAAATTATCAAATTATAAAACTTATTTTATATTAAATATATTATTTTTAATTTTTCGTTAAAATATTGTAACAAATATTATTATATTATTCAGAAATTTGAAACTCAAACTTAAATGGTCGAGGTGAGATGGTTATAAGCAACAAACTATTGTTGCATGTAAATTTGTGCTCTACTGAACATGTAACAGTTTCACAGTAATATGAGAAGGCCTTTGAATGCCACGTGTCCTAGCTATTAACGCCTGTAGTGAAGTCATTCAATTTCATCATCATCGTCGTCATCATTTGTTTTTTTCTTCTTCTTCTTCTCCGACTGGTCCTTAAAATTAAGAACCACCACTTCCAACCTACCCACCCTGTACGTCTAACCTAAGCTAAGTGAGCTCACTGTACAATCATCATGCATCTCCTCCACCACCACCACCGCCACCGCCATTCTCCATTCCCAGACCACAAGAAAATGAGCACAAAAAGAAGCCACTCTTGTGTAATTTCATGCAAGATTCTCCCACCTCGACCTCAACCTCCTAACCTGCTACTGCAAAAACAGTCGACGTCATCATCTCCTCCCTTCTCATTATTAACTCCATTTTCCCCTCCCCATTTGAATCCCCTTCAGAGAATTGCAGCCGCAGCCCTCGACTTACTCGAAACCTTCATTCTCATCAAACTGGAAAGGAATCAAATAACCGTAAGCCCCACGATCGATCCAGCGGTTCAGCTCGCCGGAAACTTCGCGCCGGTCCAGGAATGCCCGGTCCGCCACGATCTCCAAGTTGTGGGAACCATTCCCAAGACTCTCCAAGGCGTGTACCTCAGGAACGGCGGAAACCCCTTTCTCCCACCCACCGGCGGGCATCACTTGTTCGACGGGGACAGCATGATCCATGCTCTCACTCTCAACCCCACGAACCGGGCGACCTACGCTTGCCGGTTCACTCGAACGAACCGGCTGATTGCTGAGGCCGGTTTGGGGAGGAACATTTTCCTCAAGCCCATCGGCGAGCTACGTGGCCATTTAGGGTTGGCTCGGCTGGCCCTCTTCGGCGCACGTGCTATGGTTGGGCTTGTGGACGAGTCGAACGGCGTCGGCTTGGCTAACGCCGGCTTGGTATACTTTAACGGTCGGATTCTCGCAATGTCCGAAGAAGACCTTCCCTACATAGTCCGTGTTGGCGAAGATGGTGATCTTGAGACGATCCAACGGTACGATTTCGACGGACAGATCAATGATAAATCCCTAATTGCACATCCCAAGGTGGATCCCGAAACTGGGGATTTCTACACTCTGAGCTACAATGTTCTTACAAAGCCATATCTTAAATTCTTCAAATTCAGCAAATGGGGGGAGAAGGCACGTGAGATAGAGATTTCCCTCCCGCATCCCACAATGGTTCACGACTTTGCCATCTCAGAAAGTCACGTGATCATCCCGGATCATCAAATTGTATTCAAGCTATCGGAGATGCTACGCGGCGGGCCGCCATTGATGTACGAGCCAAGCAAAGTTGCAAGATTTGGTGTCCTCCCCAAAAATGCAGCTGATGAATCGATGATGCAATGGATACAAGTGCCCGGTTGCTTTTGCTTTCATATGTACAATGCGTGGGAAGAGTACAACAAGCAAGGCCACAAGATCATCGTGGTGATCTCGTCGCGCATGACACCTCCCGATTCCATCTTTTCGGATGGCTCCGATGAACCTCTGAAAACTGAATTGTGTGAGATTAGGTTAAACTTAGCAACAAATGAGTCGGCACATAGGGTTATTGTGGGCGGAATGAATCTGGAAGGAGGACAAGTAGAGAAACGGGTAGTTGGGAAGAAAGCTCGATATGTGTACTTGGCAATAGCTGATCCGTGGCCTAAGTGTAGTGGAATTGCTAGGGTCGATTTGAGCAGCGGTGAGGTGACAAAATATTTATATGGGGAGGGAAAGTATGGGGGAGAGCCGTGCGTTGCGGGGGGAGACGGAGATGGAGATGGAGATGAAGGGTATGTTATGAGTTTTGTGAGGGATGAAGAGATGGAAACATCAGAGTTTGTGATTGTCAAGGCTTCCACAATGGAACAAGTTGCTCTCATTAAGCTGCCTGCAAGAGTTCCCTATGGCTTCCATGGCACATTTATTACTTCTCAAGAATTAAGTAAACAAGCATTTGCTTGATTCTGGTATCTACCCCTCATCTCTCTCTCTCTCTCTCTCATCATTCAAACTAGCTATTCATTCATGTCTCAACTCTCATCAACTTTCTCTATTATTATTATTATTGGTTGTTAAAGAACTTTGCTATTAAAAAGTGGTGAAGTGGTGGTAGATTTAAACTGAAGAATAGTGTTAGATTTAAACTCCCAAATGTGAGATATGATCAAATCTGAGTTCACAAATCCAAAATTAGATTTAAAATCGAATATGAACTTCAGGAATTTGAAGCAAATTCGGTCGCCACCAATCATCTTTCAAAATAGAACAAATTGAACGGAATTACAGATTCTGCGAATCTGAGAAGAAAATAAAATTTTTTGGAGCATATTTGATTGTAGAGATAAAAAAGAAAAATGTTGAGGCTTTTCCTTGTGTGTCTCCTTTTGAAAACTAAATGGAATATATATATTTAAAAAAAAAAATGGCCGAGGGTTTTGTTTCTTTAATCTATTGAGAAAGTCTCTCCCACCTATTTTCCACAGAGTACAGTTAAATGTAACATTGACAAAAGAATTTTTTTTCATCATTGGGCTGAGTCCACGTAGTCCAAACATTTAAGCCCAAGCTATGCAAGGATCATTTATTGTGAGTGGGATACTTGCTATTTGTATTCTTCCACTTTTAAAATACACACCAACAAGAGGATAAAAAACTAATTGAAGTATATATATATATATATATATATATTTTGCAAGATAAGAAACAACATTTATGTGGAAAATTCAAAATAGAAAAATCACAAGAGAAAAATTTATGTGGAGTTTCCACGTGCTATTTTTAATACACTGTGTCGAATCGAAACTGCAAAGGAGTTGGGTTTCGATTTTTGCTTACAGTTTGTATGGTATCTTAGTTTTTCGACCACTGTTTTTCTGTTTGCTTTATTTTCCTTACATGTGGGATATTTTTTTGTTGTGCAATGGGTCGAGGGCCGGTTTCATGTGTTTAGCCTTAGCCGTGGGTTGGGTTGGGTTTATTTGTGTCGATTTTATGGAAATTGAAAAAAATGATCTAGTAATTTTCAAAATTTTTATTATATATACTATTTATATTTAATTAATTACACAGTCTCTAAAATTCCAAAATTTTATTATATATATTATTTTTTTAATTAAGAAAACTGTTTCAAAATTTTTGAAGTTTTTATTATATATTCTCCACATCTTCCTCCTTCCCCCTTCCCCTTCTTCTTCTTCATCTCAGGTGGCGGCGGCGACGGCGAGCGGCAGCCCTCCCCTTCTTTCTTCTTCTTCTCCGGCAGCGACAAGAGGCTCCTACTCATTCGATTCCTTCTCTGGCGTCAGCGGCAATAGCAATGGCAGTGACGACGGCAATCTCTCCTCTTTATTATATATTTATTTTTTTCAAAATAATAATAATAATAATAATAATTTCTTGATGTTATTTAAAATGTATTATTACATGCAGGCGGGTGAGCTTACTTAGTCTCTAAATTTCTGAGGCGACCACGCCTCTCTAACACACCAATCCTAAATGGCTTCATAAATTCAGAAGTTTTTGTGTTTTTCGAGGGATTGAATTTTTTTTCAACTGTTCATCCAATTTTTTTTCCTCAAAAATATCAAATCAAACACTTATTTTTTATTTTTTTATATTATATTAAAAATTAATTTTACATTCAAAACATCACATCAATACCTATTTATATCACATCATACAACTATTCAAATTCAAAATTTTTGCTATTCAAATCTCAACTCAAAATCCAAACCTCCAAACAAACACATAATTTTGGAAAGTCCGAATCAATACAAATGATAACGAGTTTTTCTGTACGGATATAATTTCAAGACAAAATTCACAGTCAAAATTAATTTGTCTCAGAATCCTTTTAAATATCAAGGAAATTTTTTCCAGACATTTTACATAAATTTTGATAATTAATGTTTAATTGAGTTTGAAAAAAATTCATTTGTTTTTTATAATAAAATAATATTTGATAATATGTTTTGTGAGAATAAAAAATTTATATATTTTAAAAAATACATAGTCTAAATGATAAAATTTTTAAAATAAAAAATTGACAAAAAAACGCACCCTTGTTACTCTATCACCACCGCTACCATTAATACTATAGCAGTTGGATTGATTATTTTTTTCATATTTTTTCCGATCACTAATTTTTATTTTTTTTTCAAACATTAGTTGAATCGAACTTAAAAAAAAAATCAAAATAACTGCACATCAATAAATGATAGATCACAATTTTATACTGCATACTCTCCGTTTCAATATAATTAATCCAAGACAATAATATTTAATTAGTTAATAATAATAAATTATGATATTATTTTATTATTTATTTATATAATTAATAATATTGATAATTTTAAAATAAATTTAATATATATGACTACAAAAATAAAATATGTATTTAAATATTTTAAATATTATATCGCAAAAAAAATATATACAATATGAATATCATAGTGTAGACAATAAAATTTTTTATAATAAAAGTAAATGAAAAATACTTTTATTTATTTATAATTAATATAAATAAATTTTATAAAAAAATGTGAAATTTTAAATATAGATAAAAATATTT
The DNA here is from genome assembly GCF_009805555.1 of Andrographis paniculata. Classification (NCBI taxonomy): domain Eukaryota; kingdom Viridiplantae; phylum Streptophyta; class Magnoliopsida; order Lamiales; family Acanthaceae; genus Andrographis; species Andrographis paniculata. Next base: position 1,217,877 of record NW_026137583.1, on the reverse strand, counting down.
ATTATTTTTAAAAACAAGATAGAAATATAGAAATTTTTAGTGGATCCTAAGTGATGTATGTATTATGTTACATGTTACGTAGTTAATTAAGTTGATCTATATTTTTTTAATTATATTTTAATTTAATAAATTTAACCTAAAATAAAAATATAGAAATATATCAATTGTTATAGAAAAAAAAATATCATTTGTTATAGAACGGAGAAAACTGGACCAGCCCATGCCCTAAGATTTGGGGCCATTTCAAAAGAATAATATTAATATTATATATATATATATTTATAATACTAAAGTTAATAGTAGAATATTTTTAACACTTTACAAATAAATAAATAAAATAAATATTTGTAAAACAAATTTCTAATTATTTATTTTAAAATAATTTAAGAAAACTATTCCTCCATTTGTCCAAAATCAATGTATTCTTTTGGGCTTATTTTAATAATAAATTAACAAATAATATTTTTGTTGATGCAGATTTTAAATAAAATCCGAAAATAGAAATTATCTTTGAATTTGATAAAATAAATGCTTGAGATTATGAATCCCAGACACGATATGATACATAAAAGAAAATTGAAAAGAAATACTACATACTGTAAAAAGTAAAAGGATGACCCCCAAAAAAATTTTACTGAATTTGATGTCGATTGAAGATGCCGCTTTCAGATCGTGAAAAGACCTATTTAAAAACTCATGTCAACCACCCCAATGTTGTTATCAGATCGTGCCTTCATATCCGATTGCCAGTTGTAACTTCTTCCAACCGCCTTGGAACTGTTTTTCATCCGACCTGCACATCTACTACTTCGTCTCCCTTTGCCCGCTTCCATTTGTCCGACCTCCGCATCGGCCGGCCCATCTTTCTTCGTCCGACCTCTCCTTGTCCGACCTCTATATCCACCAATCACCTAGTCACAGGTTCTCCCGAAAAAGCTCATTTCTTAATAACGTCTTGACCATTGAGCCTATACCCAAACCCATAGTCTAATTTATAAGATCATTCTCAAAAAATCCTACACATTGGTTTTCCTTACTCAAGAATTTTATTTGTTAATAAAAATAGGTAGAATTGGATTTAAATCCCTATTTGCCAAAAGTTATTTACATTCAGTCCCTATTTGATAAAACTTGGGTTGTACTCCCTCCTTTTTCATATTATTTATTTTTTCCTCCCTTTTCATCCTCCTTCCCCACCCAACGACAAAGAAACCACTGTAATTATTTTTCGATCACAAAATCCACGAAGAAACACCGGCAACTACAAAATTGAACCCGCCGTGCTGGTCGCTCACACTCTTTTGATCTTCATCACTTATTCATTCGCCGGTTGTCGATCTCGAACACCCATTGCTCCGCGCTCAAATCGACAAACCTCAATTTTTTTTTAGGTTAGTAACTATATATCGATTAGAGGTAAAATCAGGGTATTTTTTGGAAAATTATAATGCCCTGCTCGATGATGCTTACTCACATTTAACAAACTTTCAAACATATCCATTTGTAAATATATTCAAAATCTATTTGTGAATATTTGGTTTTTCAAGCGATTGTTCTGCTGAGAAGATGTTCGACGAAATGCCTGAACGAGATATAATAACACGGAACGCTATGATCTTCGGGCTTGCAACAAATGTTGCAGGAAAAAGAGGATGTCAATTTGTTTTCAAGGATGGAGGACTCGGGAATTCATCTCGATCAGGTGACGTTTACTTTTTCTCTCGTGGCATGTGTTTATTTGGATATGACGATTAAATGATTGGATTTGGTGAGGACTTTGCGAAATGTGTATGGCGTCGTGCCCAGGATCGAGCATTTTGGATGCATTGTCAATTTTTTTAAGTCGGGTGGGGCTTGTCGGATAGGGAAAAAAATTGATTCAAATGATGCCATTGAGGTCGGAGAAGGCGGCGAGTTGGAGGGCATTGATGAGCGGGTGTTGTGGCGACATGGAGGTGGTGGCGGAGCGGGTGTTGTGACATTGGAACGGAATAATGTGATGTATGTGTTATCTTCCTAATGTTTATGCAGCGGTGGGGAGACACGGCTAGGCGCAGAGGGATTGAAAGGCGATGAGTTGGCAGAATGTTGAGAAGACATCGAGATGTAGCTCGACAGAGTTATCCATGATATTTTTTCAAAGGAGAAGACATATTGTAATATGAATCGAAAAAATGATGCTATGACTCGCAGCAAATAAAATAGTCACGAAAATGTGGACGTTGTGGTCGTCTCGGGCACGACAAAAGAAATTGTAAAGCTGCGGTACCGTAGGCCTTTTGAAGTGTAATTTTTGTTTTTGTTCTAAATGTCCTTTTTGGTGTGTAATTACATTTGACATAATTGATAAAAATGTAATGTGGAAGGTAAATATACAATAGCAAGAATATAACTGTTGTTGTAATTTGGATATTCTGATGGTATATGAACATGAACAACGGGTATGTGACAGTTTTCCTTTATGTATGATAATTCAATGACACAAGGTTTCAAATAAATGAATAGAGACACACGAATTATCTGGAGGAGTATTTAGTTGATCTATCAAAGCACATCTGGTGGTAGCGTATTACTGTCCCAACAATATCAGTGTGGTCTTGATAATTAATAATCGCAGTGACATAAAGTACACGAACATACTGTGTTGATCATGTCACATCCGTTAGAAACATACAAATGAGGATTAAGTCTTAATCTGTTTCGGAATCTATGAAGGTTATATGCTAAATCCTTACAGGCATTAAATGGAGCCATGAAGGTACACAATTCGAAAACCTTGCCATAAGATTACGTTGTTCAGTTACACGTTAGACTACAGAAGGTACACAATTACTAGGATTTTGTACACCATGGGAGTTTAGGGGTATGGAAGGCCCGCTTTGGAGCATTTTCCTATCTAGTTGAGTCATGCGCTATACAAGTATGTTCTTCACTAAATGTTGTTGTGTATGAAACAATGTGGATTAATCGTAATAACTCTAATGAATTTCAATTTATGACATCAGTCATTTATACTAACAACCAACATAATTTAATTTACTTACTCATGACTTGTTTAGTCATTTACAAGTGAATGTTGGAATATTATCATATAAATTAACTAATTATTTATGATTTGCTTAACCATTAATAGTAAATATGTATTGTTTATATTTCCATACACTTTGGGGTGTTACGAGAAATACTACCATGGTTGAATTCATTCATGGTTACTGTCATTTAGTGAATATTTTAAGCAAAAATGCATGTTCTCCAGCTATAGGTTACCTGAGCATATGTAATCGTAACTGAAGTATATTTGATTGTTATTGTAGGTACGTAATATCTTATATAGGGTATCTACATTTATGATTCTGGTATGTAACCATGTGAGCCGAGTATAAACCTCGATATAAGAGATATAAATAATGATTTCATAGGCATTAGATTTGTAGTACCAGGTATCTTCAAATGTAGTTTATTTTAGTCAATCCCATGCAGAGGGTCCAATGCGCGAACTCGGTGAGAGTACTTCCTCTCTCTACCTTTGTAGACCAAAGATTATTTTGTGTGCTACGGTGTGTATTACTGGGTAATAGGTCTTAATAACCAATCAATCCATGGGAACAGTGGTATATGAGTAACAATCAACATAACTTACCCTAGTAACTCATTACTTGTTTAACAATCTATAGTAAATATATGTTGATTACCATTTCATACACTTCGGGCATTCATTTAAAGTATGCAGGTACACAATTACCCACTTATGTCATAATGTTATATTTTTATTTACATGAAAGCAGAGCCCGGGTACATAATTTGATAAGAATTGGTACATTAAAATCTATAGGGGGTACATCGGAGCCATGCTGAAGTACTTACCAGCTCAACCAAGTTATACTTCTTTGAAATGTTTCTGGCTAATTGATATTGAGTTTATAAGTGTGCAGTAGTTTGGATTATTATGTCATGGGTCAAAATATTTTAGACAAGATGTGTTTGTCCTATTACGCCAAAAACACTTGAAGTCCTAATAGTAGATTACGACTAGCGTGTTCACTTAAATATTGTTGTGTGTGCTACGATGCAGATTACTATGTAATGAGTCTAAAGATTTTCAATTCGTGACATAAATTATATATTCTAACAACTAATATAATTTAATTTAGTCATTTATAACTTGTTTAGCCATCTATAAGTGGAGGTTAGAGTATAATTCTACATACATCATACAATATAATTAAGTCATTTTTTACTTGTTTAGTCATCTATAGTAAATATGTTGTTTATCTCTTTATATAATTCAGAGTGTTATGGAAATACTATTACAATGAATTCATCCATGATTACCGAAAATAAGTGAATATTTTGAACCGAAAATGGTTGGTTACCTAAGCACAAGTTACTAGGGTATATATACCCGATATTGAAGCATGTGATACCAACTTTATCGTTACGTAAGATCTGCGCTAGGGCATATCGGTATTTGATGCAGGTATGTTAGTATGTGCTCTGGGTACAAACACCGACATTTAGGGTATAAATAATGGTTGCTTAGGTATTATCTGTGTAGTAGCAAGTATCCATGAATGTGTTTGATTGCAGTTGATCCTCTTATGGAAGGGCCAATTTACGAACTCGGTGTGAGTACTTCTTCTCCCAACCCCGATGGAAAAATTTGGGCATAGTACGTTTACATTCAACAGCACATGCCCACATTGTTCAATGGCAAAACAATAAAGCATGTACAAGTAACAACCAACATAGTTTAACTAAGTCCTTTATGACTTGTTCAGTCATCTATGGTAAATATGTATTGTTTACTCATTACGTAGATTTCTGGGATTCACGGGAATACTATAATGATACATTCATCCCTGATTACCGACAATAATTGAATGTTTCAAACAAAGAACGGTCGGTTTCTGAAACAAAAGTTACCAGGGCATATATACTTGGTGGAAAGGTTTGGGCATGATACATTTACATTCAACAGCTTATGCCATATTTTTCAATAGTGTGATTACAAAGCATGTAACGTTATTTAATGGGTGTAATATAATTACTTTATGCGTCAATAGGATATAACCGGTTGGATCTGCTGGTATATTTTATTGTAGTAAGTGGTATGTAACTCTATTACACAAGTATATAATGAAATAGTAGATGTTTGTAAATATATTCTGCAGGTATATTAATAATGTACTGAGGTATTTGATGATGCAACTCTGTAAGAACGAATGATAAATATAATATCATGTTATTTCCATGGTATTTGAATTCTATTATTGGGTAATCATTTGGAATTCTAATAGCTGATTAAAACCTGTTGTTGTTGCTAAGTACAACCATTACCTATATAGCACAACTAAACATCAAATTCCACATCTCACACAACTACATTGCTATTATAAAGTTATATACGTTAATATTACATGTATATATATGTATTTGCAAGCATGTTGGTAATGGAATGAGCTATCTGGTGATGCTAACATGTGGGAACAAATGGTAAAAATAATATCATGTTGTTTCCATAATGTCAACTCCGATGTTGAATGACGTGGGCTCCGGGCTAAAGTTATTAATCAAGGCAAGCAGGCGGTGCCACTACAACCTTATCTTTAGGCAGTCCAGAAAATGGTCGAATTGAGTCATTTTGATGGCTCTAATATGTTCATCCAATATGCATTTCTTTATTTTCTCCACCTCGTTATGAAAACATGGTACTGCAAATCGGATGATAACCTACTTGTATTCTTTCCTCGATTTGTAAATAAATACCACAAGTTCACATTACTCGAACAATAGAAAAAAACTAAAATTTGCAACTTCGGGTAACTAAACAAAATGTACATCTACAAAATTAACAAAAATCACAAATTAAATAAATAAAATAATCCAAAATTGGTGCCAAAATAAAACACTCAACTCGGTGTATCTGGGCAAATATACGAACGATTTCAAAGCCGATTAACAAATAAAACTACACCGATCACTTAGGGCTTCTCAACACCAAACCAATGCATACAAATACGGGACCAAGATTTACACCTCAAATAATCGAACAAACTACGGTATAATATCAAGGTCAACAAATCAAAACTTGAAAAAAGTCCAACCTGGCACTTACTTCTTCAAGCTTGTCTTGGGGGATGGGAGCGGTCAGCTGTTTTCTTCACATTTTTGCACCGAATCGGTTGTTACTTAATTTCCGGAGGTTCGAGAGCATCGGTTTGCCTAGAGATTGAAGAAAAAGGGTTTAAAATCGGTGTGAGGGGATATGAGAGGTTTCCTGCTTTTACCCTTATTAAATCGTGAATTAATTTTTTTTTTTTAATTCACAAAAAGAAAAGGTACGCGATTTCTAACTAGAAGTATATAAGGTTACAATAGAGGTAGAGCGGGAAGTAATATAGGTATATATTACAAAATTTGAAGTATTGATCAACCTATTTCGAGTACATGTTGCGTATATAACGGTGATTGAGGGAAAAATAAACATTGGGGAGCTATAACAAACCTAATTCATAAAGTAGGGAGTGCAGACTAACTAATTTCTAATAGGGACTGAATTGCAAGTATATTTGTCTGACAGGGATTTTAATCCAAGTCTCCCATAAAAATATGTACGATTATTTTTTATATTTTTGTCCTTGCAAATAAAAAAAATATTTTTTAAAAGTCAAAGGATATTTTATATATATTATTTTTAATATAATATAAAATATATACTTTTAAGTGGGACAAATAAAATAATAAAAATAATACATGAATTGGAATAGAAAAAGTAATTTTTATTCTTACTTTATTTTTGCCCTAGAAGTATTTAATACTAAGACCGCCAGTATTTGATTGTCCATAAAAAAAAGAAATAAAAAATTAAATAAATAAAAATTTATTACATGAACAAAAGAGGAAAGAGAAAAAAAATCTTAAGTATATTATAGTTTCACTCTAAAAGGGAATTATGTGGAGAGAATTTTATATCTTCTTCTCCATAGAAAATATTTTGAAACAAAGAGGATAAAATGACAAGATCCATACATTTGTTGTAATATTGACAGTGGCGGGTGGTGCTAATTATGGTTCAAGCACCAGAATATTCATGAGATTCGACTTGTTATAAGAACGGCATATCAAAATTATGCGATAAAGAATGCAAGCCTTTATGTCATATATACAAAGTTCCTTATGAGAACACGAAGACTGTGGACAAGAATGTCGATACAAAGCTTTGAGAGAGAGAGAGAGAGAGTTGGTTTGTAACAAATAAAAAACAATTTTGGTGAACTCTTGTTTTGCTCTATCAATAAATGTTGTATATAGTTTAATTGTATTCTCTAATTAAATAGATCGAGTCTGAAATCTCAATTTGAAATGTTCTAAAAAGTTGGGAGTTTAAATAATGTAATTTAAATCCAGTATAAAATAAAAATCTTGACAGCATACATTTATGTATTATAAATCGTGATCGTTAAATTTTCATTGTCTATCATAAATCACATACAAATACTTCAAATTGAAACATACATACAAAGGGTAATCTTGATTGATTGAAAATAAACCATGGACGTAGACATTCATCCCAATGTCAACATTGCTGTTTTTATTCGTCGGGCGCAAAATAGCATGATATTTTATCCTTTAATTTGAACACTCTTAATAATCCTTTTTGATCTCTTAACCACACTCAACTTCTTTCACTATAACTCATCCTACCAACATGAATATGATATGAATAGTGATACACTCTTTTGTCGTCATTCTATTTTTATTTATTCTTCAATTAACATTGTGAAAAACAAAACATAAGATTTGGTTATTGAATTTTGTGCGTTTCTTATGTTTGGGGGACATTGCTAAACCAATGTGTGTTGGTTTTTTATTTTAAATAAATAAATTTTACTATTTATTCCGTACTATTTTTTATAAAAAAAAATATTTTATTTTTCTTACAAAATATTATATCAAATACTATTTAAATCAAAATTAAAATCACCCGTCCAAAATTCAAATCAAAACTAAACAAATCCAATTTCCACTCTAAATGAAAACATCTGAAGAAAACATACACATAAAAGTATGTAATTGAGATTGAATAGGATGAAATACTAGGTTTTCGGTTGGGGGATTGAAAATTGAATTTGAGGTTTGAGAATTATATATTTAAATTGAATTAGAGTTTTGATGTGATGTTTTTCAAGAAAAACTTATTTTTTTATGTAAAATATTTATTTCTATTTTTTGTTTTTAAGAAAAAAAAAAAAGACCATCCGCTTAACTCTAGCCAACTCAATTTGCAAATTGCATTGTAGAAACAATATTGTACAAGACTTCGTCACCTATCCTTTTTATACTACCGCAATATTATTATTATTATTATTATTATTATTATTATTATATGCGCGCTATATAATTATATTACCATATGATATTGTAAAAAGTATTGTAATATTATGATAGTATTGAGAGAGAGTATGTATAAGATAATGTTATAAAAATAAATATTCTAACAAAACGTTTTTGGGATTATATATGTGACGTTATGATAATATTTAGGCAAATAAATATTATAAAATATTATTATGATATTTTGTTTTACATATAGATAATACGATTAAATCAATTTTAAAATTTTTGTATAATATTTTTTTAATTGATATGTATATATATATATAACCCAAGGCCTGTTTACCTGTGTATTTTTTATTCTTTTAATTGAATTTATTTTCTCTCTTTAGAGTATGGTTGGACGGGCATTTTCAATGACTTTTGCTTTTTTTTTTCTTTTTTTTTTTAATGTATTTTTACACATTTTGATTGGCTTCTTTTAACAAAAGTCACTACAAAATAAATATTTAATTAGCTATAATATTTTTAACTACAAAGTATTTTTTGTAGTTAAAACGTGTCATTTAAAACAAAAATTAATTTCATCTTAAAAAATAAATTATGTACTACAAAATTAATTTCGTCGCTAAAGTTTTTTTGCGAGAAAATTCTATCTTCATAGAAAAAAAGTTTTAGCTACAAAATTATTTTTCATAACTAAAATCATTTGGCTACAAAAATAATACATATTTTCTTGCTAAAACTCTTTTATTATAATTTTTAGTTTTATAGCAAAAAAATTTTAGCTATGAAATCATATTTTTGTAACTATATCTCTATTCTTAATTTTCATCGCAAAAAAAAACTAGTTTTTTGTTACAAAAGTTGTTAGTAGTGGAGTAGTCGTTGGCTTATTTTTAGGAATACTCAGTTATTTTCTTTACTCTAATGTGAGTTTTTGCCATGTCGATTACGAGAAAGAATAAAAGTATCAAGTTATTGTCTTTTATCTCTGGGTTTTCTTCCTTATGTCTACATCTGGTATCAGAGCCACGGAAACCCTTTTTCCCTATTAACTTTATCTTCCTCCTAAATCTGGGTCTTTCAACTTTTCTTTATTTTCGACCTGCAAGTTATTGAGAGTGCAAATCACATTTATTTCATTGATATCTTCCTCTCGTGAGAAATGGCAACCAGTTTTAATGTTGTGTGGATTGGTCCGAAATTAGATGGAAACTTGGATTACAATTATTGGCAGATAATGATGTCTACGCATCTGAAGGCCCAAAGCCTATGGGTGTTTGTTGAGCCGGGACTTGCAGATGGAGCAGACGCAAATACTCAACGACAGGATCAACTTGCCCTAGGTCAGATCCACCAAGGTGTTGATTACTCTGTTTTTGGGCAAATAGCAAGTGCGAAGACTGCAAAGGAAGCGTGGGACATCTTGAGGATGTCATACAAAGGAGTCGATCGAGCCCAAAAATCTAAATTACAGTCATTGAGAAGATTGTACGATCAATACGAGATGACATCTACAGAGACGGTGGAGCAATATTTTTTTCGTCTCACTAATCTTGTCAACAAAATGCGGTTATATAGAGACAAAATTGAAGATGGTCCTGTGGTTGAGAAAGTTCTTCGAACCATGCCGATGAAGTATGATCATGTGGTGGCTTCTATAACTGAGTCCCATGATACCGAACTATTATCGGTTGAGGAGTTGAAAGGTATGATTGAGAGCCACATTGATCGGATTGCCGCAAAGACAGAAGTACCAATTGAAGAAGCCCTGAAAAGCCAAATTACTTTGAACTCAAATGCATTTCCGAATGAGGAAGAACCGAGCAGAGGCCGTGGAAGAGGAAGAGGAAGGGGAAATTTTAGAGGACGGGGACGTGGGAATCACATATCACAGAGCAGAGATAGATGTAACAACCAAGATAAATTTCCCTTTCATTGTTATAATTGTGGCAAGTATGGACATAGAATTGCAGATTGTTGGCAGAAGAATTCTAACAACCAAGCACATCTCGCTGAGAACTCTGATGAATGTGGTAATGAAGCTGAAACTTTACTTTTAACCAGTGACATGGTTTCCGTCCCATAAATATAATCTTAATTGGATTGGGTACGAGATTTAAGAAATATTGATATTATATTGGTAGTGGGTAAAAAGTATAGATAAAAGACTTTTTTGCCCTTATGAGTGTATTAGTGTAAAAAATAGTTCCAATTGTGTAATAAAAATGAAAAAAGTATTGGTAGTTTTATGGTGATATGGTTATTTATGAAAATAAGACTATTATTTTAGAATGAATAAAAATGATAAACAACACTATTATATTGGGACGGAGTATTATATTAGAATTTAAAGATATAGGGTGTGCTTGATTTATGTTTATTTATAGAGTTATTTGATATAATATTTTATAAAATAAAATGATGATTCTTTTCTGTACATGAATTATAATAAAATAAATTGCTTTGAGAACATAGTCTAATTGAAATTCAACATCAAATTCCAATAATATTTTTTAGGAAAAAAATGAATAGAATAATTAATAAAAATAAGAGTGTTTTAAACTTGTAAAATGAAAACGTATATAAGGCCATCTCCAATCCATCAATTTCATTTATTCAGTTTTAACTCTAAATATGCAGTTGCTACGATAATATTATTTCAACTATAATTCTATTTTTCACTATTATTTTTCAAATATTTAATTTTTCTTATTATTTTAAACAATTTTTTATTTTTATAATTTAAAATATATATTTTTTAAAATTTATAAAAATGAAAAATAAATTAAAAAATAAAAATAAAAATAAAAATGGGGAGCTATGCAACATCGCCAATTGGTGCACGATCTGTCAACCCAGCGCTATTAAAAATTTCATATATTATAGTTAAAAAAATTGAATTGTCTATGATAAAAAATATTGTGTTTCGTTGAAGTTTTAAAATTGGAAGTTGAGTTGAAATTTATTTATTTACTTAATATTTGATTTATGATTTAATATATACCAGTGAGAAGACCCGTGCTACACACGGAGCAATCAACGAAAGTTTGTTATTATTTCAAAATACATTATTATAGAAATTTTTATTAATTTTATGTTTATTTTCAAATATTTTAATAAATTTAAGAATAATAAATTTTTTATAGAAATAATAATAATTAAATAAATAAAAATAATTTTTTTTAAAAAAATATTATCATTAAAAATAAATTAAAAAATAAAATACAATATCATTAAAAATTATGATTTACCTTTAATATTTAAAATAAAATATGTAATATAAATAAAATAATACAATGTTAAAATAACAATTTCAATTAAAAATATATATATAAATTATACATATATTTTGGACGCGTTTATTTTCAAATATTTTAATAAATTTAAGAATAATAAATTTTTTATAAAAATAGTAATAATTAAATAAATAAAAAATAATTTTTTTAAAAAAAACATTATCATTTAAAATAAATTAAAAAATAATTTTACAAAAAAATAAATACAATATCATTTAAAAATTATGATTTACCTTTAATATTTGGAATAAAATATGTAATATAACTAAATAATATAATGTTAAAATAACAATTTAGTTTATTATGAATAACATCAATTAAAAATATATATAAAAATTATACATATATTTTGGATGTGTTTAGAATTTATTAATTATAATAAATAATAAGTTGCTATACTTTTATTTCTAAATCAAAAATATTATTTATGTAACATTAGTTTGTTTAATGTTTGTTTGATGTTTGTTTGAATAGAAACACTAATATTTTTTACATAAAAATAAAATATAATACATATCAATAAATTAAATATCTATGAAAAAAGAACAACTCAAAATTTTCTATAATAAAATGTAATATGAAAATAAAACTATTATTTATATACATAATAAGAATTTTTGCTTTTACAATATGATAATTACAATACTTTGATAACAAAATTGTAATTCTTCAATGAAAAAAGAATTCGAAAAGGAGATAATTTCATAAAGTCACTCTCTCCAACATTTTCTATCTAATATAATAAAAATAATATTGTTGATGTAAATTTTCAACAATAAAAAGTAAAATCCGAAAATAGGGAATTATCTTCAAATTTGATATAATTAGTGCATGAGATTAGGAATCTCTAAACACTGTACGGTACAGAAAATAAATTGAAAAATAAAACTACAGATTGGAAAATAAGGTGGTGATCCCCAAAATCAATTCTCTTGAATTTGATGTCGATTGAAGATGGTTTCTTAGGTCAGGAACAGACCTATTTAAAACCCTTTAAAGAAACGGTTTGAACTGCCGTCTGGTCGGTTACAGCAACCGCTGTCAACCGCCCAGAAAGTCCTCTTATGTCGACACTTGTGTTAACCGACTCACCAACCGCTTGTGCCGATTACAGCGCTCAACTGTCTCGGCCGACCGCTTCTGAAAACCTCACTGCCTTAAATGGGCGGCTGGTCCCGACCGACTTCTCAACCGCCCAGCAATAACCTCTGGTTTCTTAGACTGGTCGCTAGACCAAACGATTCACCGGCCGTCCCATCAAGCGACCACCATCTGGTCTCTTGTCCGACCTCGTATTGCCCGTCTCATTCTTCCTTGCCCGACCTCACTTGGTCCGACCTGCGTAATGACCATCCTTCTTCGCCCGACTTCCTCTTTCGACCGACCGCCGTATCAGCCGTCCTTCTTCGCCCGACTTCCTCTTTCGACTGACCTCAGTATCAGCCGTCCTTCCTCGCCCGACTTCCTCTTTCGACTGACCGCCGTATCAGCCGTCCTCCGTCCGACCTCATTTGGTCCGACCGCGAGACAACCGACTACGGACCATCCGACCGGACCAACCGACTACGAACCATCCGACAGCGAACCAACCGACCGGTTCTGTTTGTCTTATCTCCTTAGATGGACAACTGGTTCAACAGACTATCTTCTTGACACTTCTTTGCCCGACCTTTGTCTTGACAAACCTCCGTGTCTGACAATACTTCTTCTCTGCCCGACCTTCGTCTTGACAGACCTCCGCGTCTGCCGATACTTTTTCTCTGCCCGACCTTATCACGTCCGATCTCCGTGCCCGACCTTGTCCTGTCCGACCTCCGTATCGACCGATCATCCTTCCTTGTCCGACTTCTTTTTGCCCGACTTCTGGGCCGTTTAGCTTATATACAGACCCATCCAGAATCCTACTACCATTATTTATTATTATTATTATTATTATTATTTTTTGTGCTCAACAAATATATAACTTAATATAAATAATAATCAATTGCGAATAAGAATTTGAATTAAATTTAAATATTTCTATGCATAATAAAATAATTTTTATATATTACAAATAAAAAAAATCATAAAAGAAAAATACACCAAAATAATCAAAGAAAAATCTAAAAATTATATACTATAATAAATAAAAAAAAAAAAAAAGAAGAAGAAGAAGAATCAGAATAATCCTAAAAAATTGAGAAAAAATATGAAAAAAATAAGAAAAATTATTTGAAAAATAAAAAGAAAATTTACAAAAAAAAAAAAAAGTGATTACTCAGCACATTTAAAAATATATTTAAAAATTAATTTTTTCCACTAACACTCAATTACAAACTCACATAAAACCATATTTAAAGAAAACCGTCAAATCACCTAATTTATAAAAATTAAATATACTACTAAAATATATATACAATTTAATACATCAATTTGAGTATATATATATATATATATATGTGATATATCAAATTTATATATTTAATAATACATAAATAAATATATTTAATTTTAATTTCATAATTACTAAAGAACATCATAAACTAATAAATAAAATTTTTGTAACAAAATTTAAATTAAAAAAATTAATTATATACCATAAAAATAGTTAATTATAAAACTAATTTGTAAAAATCATAATAAACTGTAATTTTACGTTATAAAAAAATAATAGTAAAAAAAAATCTAAATCCAAAAAAATAAATATAACAAAAATATAAAGTGAAAAATCGTAAAAAAAATCTAAATCAAAAAATTTAAATATAATAAAAATATAAAATGAAAAATAGTTAAAAAAAAAAAATCTAAATCTAAAAAAATAAATATAATAAAAATATAAAATGAATAATAGCAAAAAATAAAAATAAAAAATTTAATCCAAAAAGTTAAATATAATAAAAATATAAAGTAAAAAATCTTTAAAAAAATATAAATTCAAAAAATAAATATAACAAAAATATAAAGTAAAAAATCGTAAAAAAAAAAATCTAAATAAAAAAAAACATAAATATAATAAAAATATATTAAAGTAATTCATAAATAAATAAGTAAAATTTTAGGAACAAATTTGGTATAGAAAAATGAGGCCAGACAAATGAAAATAATATCATTTATCTTGTTTGTTTGAGTTAGAGAAATGAAACTTGAATAAATTATTTCCTGTTTTCATTTTTTTCCCGTATGCAGAGAAATGAAGAAAAATGATGTCGTAGTATATGCTTTTTTTTTTAATTTTTAATTTTTTTTTGTACTATTTAATTTTTATAATTTTTTTAAAATTATATTATTTCAATTTTACAAAAAACAAACTTAATTTATTTTTAAAATATTTAATTTTTACGATATTTTAAGAAATTGTACTCAAATATAATCTTAAAAAATATCGTATATAATTTATAATTTTTTAAAAAAAATTTACCAAAAATATTTTTCATGAATTCTTATTCGTTAAAAACTCTCTTTTTATCCGGTTAATCATTTATTCTTATTTGATCATTCATATATTGCATTTATATATATATATATATATATTTCTCAACTGAATTCTCTGTTTTATCAAATAAGAGAATTAATTCTCATTCTCTACTCAATTTTATTTCTCTCAAATTCTATTCTCTACTCTCATTTCTGTGTCCAATTCTATTCTCTGCATAAAACGCCCCCTAAAAATATTCTATATAATATAAATAGTAATTTTATTGATAAAAAGTAAAAAATGGTCAAATAAAATAAAAATAAAAAAAAAAAAGAAAAATTAAAAGAATGAAATAAATTTTCGCTACCAAATTGTATAATTCATCAATAAAAATTTATTCAAAAACTTAAATTCATTGAAAAACTTACTTTGTTGCATTTGATATTTTTTTTCCTTCTATTGTCATCTGATGTCATATTCTGCATTTTCATCTTCTCATTCTGTATCCCTTAAAATTGTGGGAAAAAAAAACATTATAAATATATCAAAAATAAAGTATCAGTATTTAAAAAAAAAATTATTAGAACATGCATCTTTGTCTGTACAAAAATAAAAAATAAAATAGAAAATTATCAGTATTGTTAAACTATTAAAAAAATAACATACATTTAAAACTAAAAAAAAAAATTACATACACATAATATTCTTATTTCTTCCATTGCTATCTTTAGCATCTTTCTTCTTCATGCTATATATATTCCAATGAAAACTATATTATCCAACCACTGTTTATTTTCTTTAACGGTCACCCCTCTATCACTTATATAAGATAATAAAAATTATAATTGTAATTCTGTAAAACTGTAAAAAAATCAAAAAAAAAAAAACCAAAAAACCAAAAACATCTCATTGCAGGATTGCAAAAATTTACAAAATGTTGGCTTGAGCTCTTATATATATATATATATATATATGATTATAAAATAATTATAAATACAAAATCAAAATAAACATAAAAATTCAAAAAGTTTATCGAATTTGATGATTGGCTATATCTTCAATGGCAAACTCATTGACCGACTGTTTGTAAACATCTTCCGGCATTTACAAATTGTATTATCTCCCAAACCGTCAAACCTTGTGAATACAAAATTATTAAATAACATAAATAGATAGAATTAATCAAAAAAGAAAAAACAAAAAATAGAATAAAAAATAAATTACAGTAGCAATTTCGATTAACATATCTCAATATAACGGCGGGCGCTTTGCGTCTGCAACAAAAAATAAAGAAAAATATGAACAATAAGAATGATCGGGAAAATCTCTTAAGTAGTAGCACATTCCACCTTTAAGCGCTTTGCTTCTGCAATAAAAAATAAAGAAAAATATGAACAATAAGTATGATCAAAGTTAAAAAACCTGTAAAAATAAATAAATAAATAAATAAAAATATGAGTTCCAAAACAAATGATTATAACTTAAAAAGATAAAAAAAAAACTCCAAAATTTTGTCAGTGCATAAATTAGACACTGATCTCAAATATATATAAAGATAAAAAAAATTCCAAAATTTTGTCAATGCATAAATTAGACATTGATCTAAAAAAAATATATATATATAATATAGATTACGAAAACTGTGTCGACCCACCATCCATTTTCTCTAATCGCATCACCCCTCTATCATTTTTATCAAATAATTGTATTTCTTGTTGTATTAAATTAACTTATAAATATATTTTAGTTTTTTTTTATTAATATAATCATACAAATACAAATATAAATATAATTATTAATAAAAATTGAAGTAAATTAAATAAACAAAATTGAAGATAATTATATCACATGTTTGTTATTAAAATTTTATTTATTTATTTATGGATTATAATCTATAAAAAAATAAAAGTAATTAAATATAAAATATTTATGAAAAAATTATATAATAAAATAGTTAATTACTAATAATACTAATGAGTGAAAATAATGGAGTAACTAGCGTGTAAACTCGTGCGACGCACGATTTATATAAATTATTGAAATAATATTAAACAAATAATTAATTGTATTAACAAATATTTTATAGAAATATCCAAATATTTTTAAGATTAATCAACAATTAATATTAAATTTACCATGTGACAATTTTATTTTTTATTTTTTGTCCACGAAGATATAATTAGTACTATACATATATAAACACAATCTATAAATGTGTTAATAAACTCTCATACTAATTATATATCATTTCTTGTTATGTGTTTAAAAAAGATATTAGTATGCTAAAATAATTAATAATGAAATAATATATATGTATTATTTATACGTGTAAAATATGTCTGATTTTGTAAATTTTTGAAATAGAATAGTTGACATTGGAATATAAATTCAAATTGTTTGTCTGACAATTTTAAATTCATACTTACGGTATCGTCTTTTATTGTCTGATTAGCATCATATCTACATTAAAATTGTATATAAAATATAAATAAAAACTTACGATGTATTTATAGTTATATAAATATACAATCTTTGTAAAATTAGTTTCACTTCATATATTTTGAACATCAATATGATCAATTCGTACAATAATACAGCAAAACTTAACATTCATATAGAAAA
Organism: Andrographis paniculata; assembly: GCF_009805555.1. Classification (NCBI taxonomy): domain Eukaryota; kingdom Viridiplantae; phylum Streptophyta; class Magnoliopsida; order Lamiales; family Acanthaceae; genus Andrographis; species Andrographis paniculata. Next base: position 1,200,225 of record NW_026137583.1, on the reverse strand, counting down.
CTAAAAAAAAAAAATTAAAATTATAAGTTGAAAAAATTAATTATAAAGTTAGTATATAATGTACAATAATTATGTAACAATTTTTAATATAATTATTATATAAAAATATATGACATAATTAAATTATTTATAGAAATTAGAACAACTACTAAAGTAAAATGGAGATTTTATTTTAAAAACTAACTTTTTTAAAAAAATTAGTAGATAATTATTTATTTTAATTTT